>NC_140578.1:26171722-26771722 GCF_057381845.1 Rhamphochromis longiceps | reverse complement strand
AGCTAAGATATACTTTATTTATTCCATAAGACTGGGAATTATTAATTATAGTATTATTATACTGTATATAATATATTGTAAAGTGTATATAAATTACAGCATAGAAATATAATAATGTTTAACATGGTGCTCAGGAGGATTTGTATTTGTGGTTTGTACAAAAAAGTATATACAGTGGGGCAAAAAAGTATTTAGTCAGCCACCGATTGTGCAAGTTCCCCCACCTAAAATGATGACAGAGGTCAGTAATTTGCACCAGAGGTACACTTCAACTGTGAGAGACAGAATGTGAAAAAAAAAATCCATGAATCCACATGGTAGGATTTGTAAAGAATTTATTCGTAAATCAGGGTGGAAAATAAGTATTTGGTCAATAACAAAAATACAACTCAATACTTTGTAACATAACCTTTGTTGGCAATAACAGAGGTCAAACGTTTACTATAGGTCTTTACCAGGTTTGCACACACAGTAGCTGGTATTTTGGCCCATTCCTCCATGCAGATCTTCTCGAGAGCAGTGATGTTTTGGGGCTGTCGCCGAGCAACACGGACTTTCAACTCCCGCCACAGATTTTCTATGGGGTTGAGGTCTGGAGACTGGCTAGGCCACTCCAGGACTTTCAAATGCTTCTTACGGAGCCACTCCTTTGTTGCCCGGGCGGTGTGTTTTGGATCATTGTCATGTTGGAAGACCCAGCCTCGTTTCATCTTCAAAGTTCTCACTGATGGAAGGAGGTTTTGGCTCAAAATCTCACGATACATGGCCCCATTCATTCTGTCCTTAACACGGATCAGTCGTCCTGTCCCCTTGGCAGAAAAACAGCCCCATAGCATGATGTTTCCACCCCCATGCTTCACAGTAGGTATGGTGTTCTTGGGATGCAACTCAGTATTCTTCTTCCTCCAAACACGACGAGTTGACTTTATACCAAAAAGTTCTACTTTGGTTTCATCTGACCACATGACATTCTCCCAATCCTCTGCTGTATCATCCATGTGCTCTCTGGCAAACTTCAGACGGGCCTGGACATGCACTGGCTTCAGCAGCGGAACACGTCTGGCACTGCGGGATTTGATTCCCTGCCGTTGTAGTGTGTTACTGATGGTGACCTTTGTTACTTTGGTCCCAGCTCTCTGCAGGTCATTCACCAGGTCCCCCCGTGTGGTTCTGGGATCTTTGCTCACCGTTCTCATGATCATTTTGACCCCACGGGATGAGATCTTGCGTGGAGCCCCAGATCGAGGGAGATTATCAGTGGTCTTGTATGTCTTCCATTTTCTGATGATTGCTCCCACAGTTGATTTTTTCACACCAAGCTGCTTGCCTATTGTAGATTCACTCTTCCCAGTCTGGTGCAGGTCTACAATACTTTTCCTGGTGTCCTTCGAAAGCTCTTTGGTCTTGGCCATGGCGGAGTTTGGAGTCTGACTGTTTGAGGCTGTGGACAGGTGTCTTTTATACAGATGATGAGTTCAAACAGGTGCCATTCATACAGGTAACGAGTGGGGGACAGAAAAGCTTCTTACAGAAGACGTTACAGGTCTGTGAGAGCCAGAGATTTTCCTTGTTTGAGGTGACCAAATACTTATTTTCCACCCTGATTTACGAATAAATTCTTTACAAATCCTACCATGTGGATTCATGGATTTTTTTTCACATTCTGTCTCTCACAGTTGAAGTGTACCTCTGGTGCAAATTACTGACCTCTGTCATCATTTTAGGTGGGGGAACTTGCACAATCGGTGGCTGACTAAATACTTTTTTGCCCCACTGTACGTCGATGATTTTTAAAATTTTGATGAATGATTGATTAATTTTGATAAAGTTAATTGTATTAAGAATAAGAATAAAAAGACTAAGAAATCATTTATTTACTAATTTAGAAAGTATGTAAAAAACTTTAATTTAAATGCCCCCCTTTGAGTAAGCACTTGGCAACAGTGGGAAGGAAAAACTCCCTTTTAACAGGAAACTGCTGGAAAAACCATGCTCAGGGAGGGGCAGCCATGTACCGTGACGGGTTGGGGTGAGGGGAGGAAGACTAGACAAAAGACCCATACTGGAAACAGCTGCAAAGTTGAGCAATTAAATAAAACACATTTAGTTTGGAGGGATAACTTTCCAACTCAAGAATCTTGATTATCTGAGCTCTTAGGAACACCATGGATAATAAGGTGGACAATAGCAATCGGGGTGAGGGGGCACAAAGGCAAGAAGTTAAATGCAGTAAACCACACAATGAAAATAACCATTAAAAAATATCATTTTATAGCATATTGTGGTAAAAGAAGATGGCATTCCCTTCCTTTTACTATTAAAAGAGAGTTTTTCCTTGCCGCTGTCACCAAGTGGTCACTCATACGGGGTTGTCTGATTGTTGGGGTTTTCTCACTTATATTGTACCTTACAATATAAAACACCTTGAGGTTATTGTTTTAAATTGCTGCTATACTATAAAAATTGAATTGAAAGAAAAAGGACAAGACTGAAATGAAGAAACAGAGAAAGGGTAACCAGGGGGACCCCGAAAAAACCAAGCGGTACAATGGAAGTATAGACGTGTCCAGTATAACTTCCCTGTGCTCAGGATAGTATCTTCAAATTACCTGTTTTGCCAAAGACGTGACTCAAAATGCAAAGATATTTGATTTGGTATCACATAATGTAAAGTAAACTAGTAACACTGTTACATTTGGAGGTTCTGTCATCAGAAGGTCTGGCTATTCATTTCAGCTGTGCAGTAAAACAGAAAACAAGGTAAAGCAACTGATTAACATTCGCCTGTGATAAAACTTCTGTGAGTCTGCCTTCTGCACCAGCGAATGAACCACAAAGCGTCCACCTTCAAAGCTGACAGGAAGTGACGGTTTGATTCATGTGCTTTGTCTGAAGTATCACTTCAACACATTTCTCACTAGTTTTGTTGCTTTTGCTCCCTTTTTCCTGAATAGGACAGCCATGTTGGAAGTCTTTCACTCCTTCCACCATCTGCTGTCACCAGAAGCTCAAAAATCTTTGTGTCCGCTCGCTCTGGAAGAACAGCGCCCTCCTCCTGTTTCGTGCCATAAAGCAGTCCAGCAGGTTTCCCTCCAAAACCGAACAGGTGGCTCACAGTGAAAAATGTAGCGTAGAGACTGTTGGACAAGCTGACAGTTTCATCATAATGTTCTTATTTAAATTCTAATGTACCAAAATGTATTCATAAATGGCTGATTACTATTAAAATATACAGAGCGCAGTTAATGTGGCTTCTAATTTCAGGTAGGGGCAGAGTGGATTTGGCCCCAGTGTAGCAGCTTAAATACTGCAAAAACACTTCAAAGTGTTCCCATAGAGTTGCACTGAGCAATGTGTGTTTGAGAGCAGAGGGGGACTTTAGCACACCAGATGGACTCTGTCACGCTCCGGCTCGAGGCCTATCTGCCGGCCTCAGAATTTCATTAGTAGCTTGGCCCCGGTCGCAAGTTTGAAGAGCATAAGAGGTTCGATCAAAGGATTAGCAGCACATCTGAAGCAACAAATGGTCCACTTTTTTCTTCTTCTTCTTTTTATTTCTCTTTTTGCACCCTCCCACCTCCACAAAGTGCTCAGACCTGGCCAAAATGTAGGAGAGGGGGTAAGAGTGTGTGGCAACAAAGATAGTTTCTTTGTTTAGAGAAAAATATCTGAATCCAGTCAGAATTCAGTCAGAGTGACAAAGAACAACATAATCTGGGCGCTAATTTGTTCTTAAATGATAAAAATACTGTCTTCATAGACAGTACTAGCTGATTCAAATTTAGCTTTATATCAATAATTTGATCTTAAAATGCAATTCAGTGATTTCTAGAGGATTATGTACTTGTGGCAGAAGTGAGGCTTGTGTGTACTTGAAAGGTGGCACACACATATTTCGTAACATATCATATCATATATAAATATATATATGTACATCCATTGTGTTTTACAGATGCTCGTAGAAACTCACTGTTGTACATCTTTCGCTAATTTGAAACTGCATCTGGTGCAGTGCAGAGGTTTGGATCCTTCTGTCAATCTCAACTGATTGATAAACTGGTTCCAACAACATTTATGATGGAGTGATGGATCCAAATTTGAATTTTTCTGCAAATAATCATCAGAAATGTATGGAAGAGGTCAGGAGAGATGTACAACAGTGAATTTCTGCGAGCATCTGTAAAACACGATGGAGGCTCTGTCATGGTTTGCGGCTCCATTTCAGCCAGTGCTGTGGCGATCTTGTCAAAATTGATGGAATTATGAAAGCAGAAATGTACCATCATCAGAGATGGGCAGTAACGCGTTACTTGTAACGTTACTTGTAACTTGTAACGCGTTACTGTAATCCGATTACTTTTTTCAAGTAACGAGTAAAGTAAGGGATTACTATTGCAAAAACGGTAATTAGATTACCGTTACTTTCCCGTAGGAACGCTGCGTTACTGAGTTACTAAAACCGTGATTTTTTGCGAGAATGTCTCATGACAGTGACGTAAGCGAGTGCGACGTTCGTGACAACAGCTGTGTGCAGATCAACAATGGATCGTATATCGAGTGCGGGAGAGAGTATGAGCGTGCAGCGTTTAAAGCGTGGAAGTACTGACCTTATTTTGAGTTTGATTCCATAAAAAGTGACAAAAACATTAGCGTCCATCGTGCGTGGGAAGAAAACTTCTTTTTACAGTGAAAAAAACCCCTAAACTTCCAAGCAAACACCGAGTGCGTAACGACGTAATGGGAAACTCACAGAGAAACTCCCGGATTCTTCCGCTGACCGCTGCGGCACACCTGCACCAGGGTAAACCTCCGCCTACACCACTCCTGCTTTACAGGTGAAAATAGAGCAACAGGACCGCTAGTCTTTGACTTTATTTATTTTCTGCTGTGTTTTACTTGCATCTATTTGAAAGACTGAGTGTTAACACACACAAAAAAAAAAAAAAAAAAAAATTTTATGTGCTGGAATGTGCAGAAAATAGGTTTAAATATTAAACAAATTTCTTCCAGTCAGAGAATGTTGCATATAATAAAATTTTTGCTTGATGCATAAAGTTAAAAGATCAAAACTGATAAAACAAGTTAAAAAAAGAGACTTTTCCATTTGATTACTTTTTGTATGATGGATTATGCAGAAAAAGTAGAATTGGGCTGAAAGATCTATCGCTTTATCACCTATTCAGGTTGTAAATCGTGTTTTTAAAAACTAACTAAGTAACTAAGTAATTAATTACTTTTGAAAATAAGTAATCAGTAAAGTAACGGGATTACTTTTTGGGGGAAGTAATCAGTAATTAGTTACTTATTACTTTTTTCAAGTAACTTGACCAACACTGACCATCATATACTGTCTGGAAGACACATCTGATCCCAAACACACTGCCAATACAGTAAAATCATACCTGGATAGAAGAACGGACAGTGGAACACTATCAGTCATGGATCGGCCTCCCCAGATCTTCGACCTTAACATTATTGAAGCAGTGTGGGATCATGTTGACAGAGAACAGAACAAAAGGCAGAAACATCCAAAGAAGAGCTTTGAATGGCACCAACACCACAAACAGGGGGAAGAGATACAGCTCGGTGTTATGAATCAGCTGAGATGAAGCTTAGCACTCAGCTGACTACATTGGTTACCCTAATTATTCAACAGGTCTTATAAAATTGTTTAATTCTGCTGTAAATTTGGACATTTAAACATGGGAGTACATGGAGATTGACTCGGTTTTGGACCCGGCCTCAGGTAGTGACTAAAGGGAAATGCAGTTGTTGGGCAAAGCCTCGTTTACTTTTCAGCCCCAGAAGCTGTCGTTTGATTCAAATCAGCCAGCTTATCTCAGGTCAAACAACACAAGCACACTTCCTTGAGTTTGTTGAGCTGCTTGAATGCACTGTTAGGTAACAGTATGTCCCATATTTATATATTTATTTTTTCTACTTCCCTCCTTCTCTGTTTGATCAATGAACTCAATTACAGCCATGTCCTGAGGTTCCTCTCGCCACGACACTCTCTCGTCTTTTTTTCCTTTCCTACTCTCTCTCTCCTTTCCGATGATGCATCACATGAGCCACACCTGACACCTCCACCACCCCCTCCCTAAAAATCTCTCTAATAAATAAGAGGGGCATGGTCGGAGCACTCAGGCTTTCTGTTCTTCTCTCTCTCTGTCTTCAAACTCTCCCTTCCTAACAGCTCCAGTGCTCAGCCTACGTCTGATTCCTCTCCGCAAGGGTAGCCTCTAATAGATTCCCCCAACTCCCATGTATTATTAATGCTTACTGCTCTCCAAGGTGGCAGTGACAAATAGGGAGCAAAATTCACTGACTAGCGGTGAATGTACTTTTTAGTCATGCTTGAGCTTCCCCTAGTCCATACTGCTGCCAGTTGGAAGATTTCTCTCTTCTCTTCCTCTCCCGCTCGCTCTTCATCTTTCTACCCCTCTAACTTTTCATCCTGGCTGTGAAAGAGCGCAGAGATGCTGACCACAGAACTTAAAAGCACTGGCTTTAAAGAAAAGAAAAAGAAAACTGGTGTAATATAGAAGGGGGTATTTTTTTCCTTCTGTTTTTTGAGATGCCAAGACTTCATGAGCCTACTGATGTCTTTGTTAACAGCATCCTCTTCCTCTTCCTGATTTTCAGCCAAATTCCAGGTAGGACAAGCTCTGAAAAGAAAAACCTTGCCCCCCAAAAACAAGTTGTTTTTTTTATTCATTAAAAAGTCTTCATTGTTCTTTATTATTCTAATTAAAACTCTTAATTGTCTTAGCAAAAACATGAAAATTCAGACCTGCTGAATAATCTTTTTCTTATGTTGCAACTTAAAGCCTCAAAACAATCTGTAGGATCTATATGTTTATCTATTTTTAATTAGCTTCTGGCATTTATGTCGCATATTAATTAATGTCCCAGGCTAGCTGAACTGCAAGCACGTTTTGTTTTGCAACAACATGGGAAAATACAGTTCTATTGTCACACTAAGTTTTAATATTAGACATTTAAATGGCTTTTTAAATGATGATTTCATTTATTAAGGTATAAGCTTTATCCAAACCTACCTGTGTGAAAAATAATTGCTCCCTAAATTGATTTTGCCACCCCGACAGCAAGAACTGAAATCAAGGACTTTTTTTTTTTTTACATTCAGCCATATTTTGGGTTTCCAGAATAAACACCTGTTTAAGGTCATGTCAAAGCATCTCAGTCTGATGCAAAACCAGACTTTGCAAAAACACTTTCGGTCAAATAGAAGTTTATGGGAAAAACTTGACTGGTTTATGGAAGGTATTCATTTACACTGAATAAGACATTAATATCATTTAGTAAACGATGTTATTCTATGGTGAGGATTGTCAAAGATATGACCATTAGCTCACCACTTATGATTGACAAGCCAATGAGCATGAAGGTTCACAGTCAGATCTTCCCCTTGGCTCATCACATGTGGTTTCAAATACCAAGATGGCGATGGCGAAAAAGCTCATGGAGCCTTCAAAACAGAAGACATTTAGTCGCATACCAATGACTGATGTCACAGTAGTGATGTCCGTCTTTTATACTGTCTATGCTTTTAACTCAAATTATGACCTTTTTTAAATCCAACCAAGCTCATTGTCTATTAAAAATGCAAAAGTAAGTTTGGTACTGAGATAGAATTGTGAGTCATCAGCATAGAAATAGAAGAAGAGACCATGGCAATGATCTGATGAAAAGGGGTCCAACTACAGAACCTGTGGTCAACCACAGCACACTATGGTTGACTGCACACTTTGCACACCACTCAACTGGGGCAGAGGTGGCAGGGCAGCCTCCTACGGTGTGTTTGGTGCTGTACCAGAGAGGCGAAGATAGTTGGACAGATGTGAAAGAAGGATTGTGTGAGAAACGTTGTTAAAGTTTGCAGAAAGGTCCTGGAGGATTAGGATGCTGATGTGGCCAGAGTCAGCAGCAATGAGAAGATCATTAGTGATTTTGATAAAAGCCGACCCAGTGCTCAGTTTTAACCACAGCAGACTATGCACATTTTCAGAAAGTAGAAGATGATCTGTATTATAGAGTCTCGTACATTTTGGTATCACAGTTTTCTTTTTGCTCACCTGCACAAGTAATAATTATATAAAAAGAGTGCACATTACGCCAACCGTAGATTACTACTGTCAACCTGGTGGATTTTAAGAATTCAAAGCAGCAGATATCATTGACCTTTTGCATACAAACCTCCCCCCACATGTAAAATCCACAACCTTCAAGCAAGATGACACATGGCAACAGCCACTTGACATTGTGGTTACTGTTTGTGTCTTTTACCTCATAAATGTTAAACTACACTCAACAAAAATATAAACGCAACACCTTTGTTACTGCTCCCATTCCCTATGGGATGGACGTAGAGACCTAAAATTCATTCCAGATACACAATATAACCATCCCTCCCAAACAGTGGTCACAAATCAGTCCAAATGTGTGGTAGTGGGCACATCTGCTATATTGAGATAATCCATCCCACCTCACAGGTGTGCCACATCAGGATGCTGATCTGACATCATGAGTAGTGCACAGGTGTACCTCAGACTGCCCACAACAAAAGGCCACCCTGGAATGTGCAGTTTTTTGCGCTATTGGGGGTCTGGGGACCCAGTATCTGGTGTGACCACCATTTGCCTTATGCAGTGCAACACATCGTCGCATGGAGTCTATCAGATTGTCAATTGTGGCCTGTGGAATGTTGGTCCACTCCACTTCAATGGCTGTGCGAGGTTGTTGGATATTCATGGGAACTGGTACACGCTGTCGTAAACGCCGGTCA
The DNA here is from genome assembly GCF_057381845.1 of Rhamphochromis longiceps. Classification (NCBI taxonomy): domain Eukaryota; kingdom Metazoa; phylum Chordata; class Actinopteri; order Cichliformes; family Cichlidae; genus Rhamphochromis; species Rhamphochromis longiceps. The sequence continues at coordinate 26,762,913 of NC_140578.1, read as the reverse complement.
AGCACATCCCGAACATGCTCAATGGGTGACATGTCCGGTGAGTATGCTGGCCATGCAAGAACTGGGACATTCTCAGCTGCCATCTGCCCTGAACAATGTGAACCATGATTCATCCGTGAAGCGCACACCTCTCCAACGTGCCAGACGCCATCGAATGTGAGCATTTGCCCACACAAGTCTGTTACGGCGACGAGCTGGAGTCAGGTCAAGACCCCGATGAGGACGACGGGCATGCAGTTGAGCGTCCCTGAGACGGTTTCTGACAGTTTGTGCAGAAATTGTTTGGTTGTGCAAACCAATTGTTCCAGCAGCTGTCTGGGTGGCTGGTCTCAGACGATCTTGGAGGTGAACCTGCTGGATGTGGAGGTCCTGGGCTGGTGTGGTTACACGAGGTCTGCGGTTGTGAGGCCGGTTGGATGTGCTGCCATATTCTCTGAAACACCTGTGGAGATGGCTTATGGTTGAGAAATGAACATTCAATGCACGGGCGACAGATCTGGTTGACATTCCTGCTGTCAGCATGCCAATTGCACGCTCCCTCATTGCTTGTGGCATCTGTGGCATTTTGCTGTGAGACAAAACTGCACATTCCAGGGTGGCCTTTTGTTGTGGGCAGTCTGAGGTACACCTGTGCACTACTCATGATGTCAGATCAGCATCCTGATGTGGCACACCTGTGAGGTGGGATGGATTATCTCAATATAGCAGATGTGCCCACTACCACACATTTGGACTGATTTGTGACCACTGTTTGGGAGGGATGGTTATATTGTGTATCTGGAATGAATTTTAGGTCTCTACGTCCATCCCATGGGGAATGGGAGCAGTAACAAAGGTGTTGCGTTTATATTTTTGTTGAGTGTATGATTTTGGCAGCGTCAAAGCGAATTAGGAATAAAACGTGAGCACATGTTTAGCTTGCATCCCCATTTATGGATTGTTCGTGTCAGTAGCATCACCTAATTCTGTGGTGGATATAAGTACTCATGTGCTATCATTTCTAGTAAAGGGCAGCATGCACAGACTCCATTTACAAGCTCTACAGTTCACATCCAGCCTCGAGGGACAGCATCTACAGAGGTTAACCCAGATTTGTTTGTCTCTCTGGGTCTTCACCCTCTCCCTGATCCCTCTACCTGGATCTGACAGAAATAGGAGCAGCAAAACAACAAAGCATTTGCCCTCTGAGAAACTACTCCGCTCACAACAAATCACACATCACTTAACCTGTCGAGCCTTTTCCAGCGATGAGACTTGCCTACCTGGAAGTGGTCGCCTGAATCGCTTTTTTCGTCTTTTCACCAAAGCATATGTCCTCCTGTCGACACCTTTATACAGTGTGCCTCCAAGTGCTGTGAGTAGTGCATCACCTGTTGAGCTACACAGCAAATATAGCCTATGTGTAATGATACAATGAAGAAATCTAAGCATGCTGTCAAGTCACTGCTGAGACACTTGTATTGATTACCAGACTTTATAAAAACACTTCTCGCCTACAGACAGGTGCTATAGGTAGAAACATACTTACTCCTTCTTGAGCATTCATCTCTTCATTTCTGACACATCTGACAAAACAACTTTTAATGTGTTCATTCAATGCATTAGCAATTCTCCACACCCTTTCTGAAGTCCTCTTAACTTGAAGCTAGACTTCTTTCAGCTCACCATGGTAACCTGATCATATCCTATGATTAGAGAGCTTTCCCAGTCACTTATCCACAGCTTGATTTAATATTTCAACCATTCATCCACAGCTTTTCGTTATGTTTATTGGCCAAGCTTAAATGTTTATGTTTAGCTGTGAACTGTGCTTGTTTATATGTGATAGGGTTAGGCAATTAATTTTCCCAAGGGGCCAGATGAGAAACTGGGACTGTTGTGGAGGGCCACACCAATAAGTGCAGCCCTCCACAACAGTCCCAGTTCTTCATGTGACCCCTTAGGAAGAGCCAACCCCTATCGACAATGTTTATTTTTCAGGTAATAGTTTTTAACTAATTCATTATCCATTGTTAACAGTTTAATGTGTTGATCCAAACTGTTTGCTGACCATTTCAATGCTTATTTATACTTTCAGCAAAGAGTTTCCTTATTTTATACTATTTGCTAGCAGTTTTTACATGTTATCTATCGATTTCAGTTATTTATTCACTACATTTAGCTAACAGTTTAACATTCCCATTTAACATACTGTTGGCTAAGTACATATCCACGTGATTGCCTGTCAATATTACTGTGTTATAGGTGTATAAATCTTTAAAAAAAAAGACATTTCAGTTCATTGGTAGTTAGATAAAGAGGAGCGTTAGGGACCTAAGATGTACACTGTTGTGCAAAAGTTTTGCACTACCCCACATTTCTTTTTAGTGGCCTTGAACAATTGTTTTCCAGGCTTTCTGGGTGTCTTTCAAAGTTCTTCTTTGAACATTTGCTGCTTTTTCACTCATTTTCATCCAGTCCTTGTACCTGACAATTTTCAAAGGAATGTTTTTATTTGTTAATCCACTTAATACTCACCTATGACTCATTCATGCATAAAAAAAAGAACCAGTGTTTTGTCCACAAGAGACAACAAAGACCCAATTTTAAATTGTACCTTTAGGCACTTTAATACTAGCAGCCTATCATAAAAACACATTGTTTGTTCCAATTTCTTTACTTGAATCTATTTAAAATACCAAAGATAACACAGTTTGACAGACATAAAATAGCGTTTCTGCACTAACAAGGTGATTCTCAGAGAGCTATTAGCCAAAGACACGGTATATCTCAGCATGGTGTGAAGTGTGTCTTTAAAAAAATCAGACAAAAATAGAAATGTCTGGTCTAAAAAGCTAGTCATAGCAGATGAGTAGTATTAGAAAGTCATCCCAGACACACTGCCAATGCAGTAAGAGCGTACCTGGATAGAAAAACACACAGTGGAACACTATCAGTCATGGACTGGCCTCCCCACTACTGAAGCAGTGTGGGATCATGTTGACAGAGAACAGAACAAAAAGCACAAACATCCAAAGAAGAGCTTTGAATGTCTTTCAAGAAGCCCGAAGAACTACTCCTGAAGACTACTTAAAGAAATGACAAGAAAGCTGCCTAAGAGAGTGTGCTGAAGAATAAAGGTGGTCACACCAAATATTGACTTGCTTGATAAGTTGTACATTGAATTGTACAAACTCGGTTTTTGGCTTATGTACTGTATTTGCATGCATACTAACATGAAAATGATCTTTAACATTTGACTTTGCCTTTATCTTCACAGTTGGGGTTGTTTTGTTTTCATTTAGCTGGGTTTAGCCGGTTTTGGCCTCTAGCAGGGAATAAGTGGAAAAAAAACTACATTGAAAAATTCAAAAGGAGCTGAATAACAGCAGACCTTTGTTCACAGCATATTATATTAGTGAAAAAGGTCTGTAAATCTAATATGAACCTGCTAATATGCATTTGATCAAAGGTTTAACATGAGTGCACCTCCCCTGACTCTGTCAAGACTTCGCAGGTTGGCACTTCGGTTCAGCTCAAATAAGTAATTGGAGCGGAGGGTCAAACCTTTTCGACGCTCTCTTGTCTCAGAGAAGCCTCACCCCCCCCCCCCCCCCAACGCTCTCCCTCCCTCGTCTCCATCTTCATTCACCAGTAGCATGACGCGCGAGAACCCACTCTACAGCTGTTCCCCTGTTGATCAATTAAAAACATGCTTTGGTGAAATAATTAGCTGACATTTGCTCCTACTTAACAGATGTTTCTGCGGATTCTGACTGTAAAAAAAGTACAGAGGTGGAAGATAGGGTGTGTACGTGAGGCCTATTTCTCTACTGCCTCAATTCTCAAAAATTCTAGAAAAACTTTTTAATTCAAGATTAGAAAAATTCCTTGAAAAACATCAAATAATAAATGTTGGTCAGTATGGTTTCAGAACGCAAAGAACCACTTCAATGGCGATAATTGAGGCAGTAGAAGAAATTACTGATACACTGGATAAAAATAAATATGCAGTTGGTATTTTTGTTGACCTCAAAAAGGCCTTCGACACAATCAATCACTCAATTTTACTGGATAAATTGGAAAGATATGGTATTCGAGGGAAAGCTGGTAACTGGTTAAAAAGTTACCTAACAGGTCGGGAACAATATGTTAGCATAGGGCATTACCATTCAGAGAAACTTGGTATTACATGTGGTGTTCCCCAAGGGTCAGTGTTGGGACCAAAACTTTTCAATGTATACATAAATGATATTTTTGATGTTTCTCAAGTACTTAAACTCATACTGTTCGCAGATGACACCAACATATTTTTCAGTAGCGATGATTATACTGATCTTGTAATGACTGTAAACAGGGAGCTAAAATTAATAAAAAAATGGATGGACATAAATAAATTATCATTAAATATAAATAAAACTAAAGCAATGTTTTTTGGTAATTTAAAATATAATATAGAATTACCAATTATCATTGAAGGTGTACCAATTGATAATGTGAGTGAAAACAAATTTTTGGGAGTTATAATTGATAACAAAATTTCATGGAAACCACACGTCAGACACATAAAAACCAAAATTTCTAGAAGCCTCGCAGTTTTGAACAAAGTGAAACAATTCCTTGATAAAGATGCACTTCGTACTCTGTACTGTACCCTGGTTCTTCCATATCTTACATATTGTGTGGAAGTGTGGGGAAATACATATAAAAATACAACTAATCCATTAGTCACAGTACAGAAACGAGCACTGCGTATTATTCACAAGGCTGGTTATCTAGATCATACTCACAAATTCTTTCTTCAGGCAAAGTTACTTAAATTCCAGGATCTGGTTAATTACAATACATCCATAATTTTGTATAAAGCTTTTACTAAACTTTTACCGGCAAATTTACAAACTAGATTTGAAATTCGAGAAAAGGTTTATAATGTGAGAGGCTTTGGAGAATTCAAATTACCCAGAACTCGAACAACCCGTAAAGGTTTTTGTGTGTCTGTATGTGGTGTGAAAATCTGGAACAGTCTGAGTTTACAATTGAAACAATGCAAAAATATTCATAGATTTAAATTTCTCTACAAACAGTTGGTCTGGTCACAGTATACTCAATGATGGGTTTTAGTGTGCTCTGTAATGTCTGTCCTCTTACCATTGCTGGTATGGATTCCAAAATAAAAATAAAAAAATAAAGTGTGCGTATGTATGTACATATATGTACTTGTGTGTGTAGATATATATGTATGTATATGTATGTGTGTTTGTTACTTGTAGTTATTACTGCCTGTTACCTGTGGTAATGCAATTTATAATTTATATATTCTGTATTCAGTTATGAAGGCTCTAATTGTTGGTTGCGAGCTGCCGCTTAGATGCTTGTATCTGCCCGGGGCTGTTGATGGGTCTGTATGCAATGATGGGCGTAGCTGCGGGAAGTTTATTGTTTTTTTTTTGTTGATGAGTGAGTATAGGGGTGGGATTTAATAAGTTTTCTTCGTCCCACTCCTTTTTCAGGCAAGTTTTGTTTTTTGTTTTGTGTAATTTATGTTCAATATAGGTATTTGTTGTGCCTGAAAATGAACAAATAAATGAAAATGAATGAAATGAATGAATGCTCGGTGATGTGTGTGTCACGTTTGGGTGAGGGGAGGAGGGCATTTGCACATTTCCTGCACACACACACACACACACACACACACACACACACACACACACACACACACACACACACACACAAAGAAGGTTCTTCTGCTTGCTTTTCTAACTTGTGTACATCTTTTAATGCAATTATGAGAGGTGGGCCCCTCGCTGAAATGATTTGAATACTAATTTGAGCGCTGATCATCATAGTTAACCATCGTTTACATAATTACCCTGCAATTAGCATCACATTACAGCAATATTATTGGCATTAGGCAATTAATTAAGCTCAAATATGGACCGCTGCATTGCATTGTCGCTGTGTTTGTCTGTACTTCCATGTTTTTCTTTTGTTTTGTTTTTTTTCTTTCTTGTTGTTGTTTTGAACCAAACCAAATCCAATGCTCCTGCGCTTCGATTTCCCAAACAAGTATTTTCACTTGGCTACTTTTGGCTGCCTTTGAAGGCTCTCCTGGAGTTGGAATATTGATTTGGATCCCACTTAGAAAACAAACAGTATATACAGTGTGTGTTTCGTGAGAGGAAGACTCAAGTCCTAATCACAGTATATCCCACACCTTCTCCCTGTCCCCCCCCCCTCTTTTTTTTTTATCATCAGCTTTAATCAAATAAATGCACTCACCCCCCCCCCCACCTTGTCCTCTGCATGACATCTTCAGCAGTGAGATGAAATTCTCCCTCACGCAGGGGGGGGGGGGGGTTGAGGTGGAGGAGAGAGGCGCAGCTTCCCTAATGGCGGACGGCTTGTCAGGATTAGGGCAACGGGGGCTGTAAAATCTACGCCTGATGAGGTGACTAGCTCTCCCTCTCAGGTCCAGCGCTTTACAGATTTACCCACCTCTCCGGAACTTTCTCCCCTCACACCGCAGCCACCGCCGTGCTTCGATGCAACTCTCCCTCTTTCTCTCTTTTTCTCTTCCTCTTTTGAAGTCCACATTTCGAGTGCATGCTTCAATGCCATCTATCCGAACTGCCCCCCCCCTCCAACTTTATGTTTCAGGCTAAATTGGCTGATTTCATTACCATTCAGGTGAAGAGTTCTTCTTCTTCTAAAAGCAGCTCTTTAAAAAAAAAAAAAGACAAGAAAAGAAAAAAACAGGCAAAAAAAAAAGCAGAAGGATGTCAGCACAGGGTGAAGCAGGTGCAAAAGGTTTAACCGTTGCCAGCCGAAACGCCGGGCCAACTCTGGCAGCTAATCCCCGAGGTATTTAATGAACTTTTTCTCTTTAACCGCCTCCGCTAATACTCAGAGGCCGTGCTCTTACACGTAGCAAGAGCAGTGGAAGCCAACGATGATAAAAAAAAATTTTCATACCTGTAATAGAGGTTTTAAAGGGTTGGTCCTCTTATTTGGAAGAGGAATGATTTAAATTTCTCTTCAACCTCAGGCTTTTCTGCTTGTGTGAGGAAGGTGAGGAAAAAGAAACACTCAAATGTAAAGAGTGTCTAGTTGTTATTATGATTATTGAGAGGTGGATTGCTTAAACCGTTTTGGGAAATCCAACTGCATATGTTAGTTTTAGTGACGCCTCCAGTGCTGGATATATTTGAGCTTCTCCTAACCTTCTTCTTCTTCTTGTTATTTTTCATGATTTTCATCTTTCGCCTTGTCTGATTTATTAGCGCCCTTCCACACACCACAAACGCCAAAAGGAAGAATCTCACGAGCACGGTTGGCTGTCAGAACAATTGGGAGCGCTGGAAAATAAATAAATAAATAAAGCCAAAATTACCTTACTGCCTGTAATTCCAGAGGTTTTACTGAAACATTAAGTGAACAGGCAGGCAGGAAAGAAGGCAAAAAAAAAAAAACTACTTGAAATATCCCTGGGCTATTTCTTTTGCTCCAGACATACAGAAACAAAATGAACTCCCCAAGTTCAGGTTGAGGCTCAGCTTTGCCCTCAGGTTCTACCACTGAAAGTACGTGTTCGTGTTTTTGTGTGAGTTTTGAAGAGATTCGGCCTGATTCCCGCCTTCTCCCCCCACCACCACCTCCTCTCACCTCTCACAAGCACACATGCCTCCTACTCCATCCGGCATTAAACGAAGTGACAGGACAATTTGCATTACTGCTCCCGACTCGACAAAGACTCAAAATTACACGCGTCCGTCGTAACGAGCGTATGATCAGCGCTTGCTGTCTTCCTCTCACCTTCCACGTGTTTCCCGCCTGACACCATGAATATATAGCGGTCTATGTTTTGTTTTTGTTTTTTTTAAATAATATTCAACACATAAAACGAAATGAGAAGAAGAGTGGGGGGGAGTGAAATGTTTATGCCCGTTTGTAGCCGTGTGTCACGTTGGGTTTGGATCTGTGCGGTAGAGCCTCGGGGTCAGGTGTTAAGTTCAACACTTGTGCACAAATCAGGATGACCTGTACCGCCTCGGGGCTGCGACACCAAACACAGCAAACCAAGAGAGGCAGGGCTAACACACGAAGGCATTAATAAGCCCTGGATTACAGACGGCTCATCCGACACATAGAACTCAGATGTTTTTTAACTTCATTTGCGAGCATGGTCACAGATAAAAATTCCAGCAGTGGCTCCGATTTTGTGTTTCTTGTACTCCATACGCTTCAGTTTCAGTGTTTAGATTATCTTTATATTTCTTTGATGAAGTATGCAACAATAATGAACCTTCATAAGTTTCAAAGACTTGGAATTAATGCAACAAGTCAATATTTATAGTACTGATTCTTCTTCTTTGTAGTTTTCTTTGTAAAATTGATCAGATTAACTCAGAAATTTCCTGGCCATGGATCCAGAATATTAATTTCATTATCTTCAAAGCACTTACTGTGCAAGAAGTCTTGAACTAGCCTCATCTTCTTTTTAAAATGTAGCTATAGGTGCAGTGATTTATTGCAACATGAGCAAACATACACGGAAATAAAGTATGTAAGGAGAAAAATAAAGTTTGTATAATTGTAACAAATAACGGAAATATTTGGTATGACCTCTTTTATTCTTCAACACAGCGTGAACTCTCGTCATTTCTTTAAGTCCCCAGCACTACTTAAAATCTTTAAGCATTTACTGCATATCATGCTGCAATATGACAACTAATCAGCAGTTTTCATGGGTTAAACTAAAGAAATGGGAACAATTATGTGTTTTTGTGACTGGCTTCTAATAACAAAATATGTGTGTTTAGACACAACAGTGGTTCCTCCACTGAGTTAGAAGCCTTAAATGATTCATAGGTCAGTGTTAAGTGGCTTAACAAACAAAAAAAAACATTCCTCTGAACATAGTCAGGTACAAGTACTGGACTGAAAAGGAGTGAAAAAGCACCAATTGTCATGGTCCCTGTGCCCCGCTGGTCGATCCTCTATTGGGCAATATGTTTGTGGTTTGTTTGCTCTCTCTCACTCTCTCTCTTGCCGCGGCGACGCTCATTGCGGGCTCCCGCTGCTGGCCCACACACCTGCTCAACACCGCACCGGCCGCTGATCCCAGCTGATTACTGCACTACTTAGATGGCGAGTCTGCACTAGTCTTCGCTGGATCGTTGACCTATCAGCGTCAGTTAAACTTGTGTATCTGCCAACCTGTATCTTGAGAGCCTTTTGTAATTATCCCGCTAACCCAACATTTTGTGTTTAGATCGTTTTTTTGGAACCGGATTCTGAGAGGAGTGACTGAGGAGGAACTTTTGTACAGAAAGTGTGGAGCACCCTTCCCCCTAACCCTGTTTCCCACGGACCCTGGCGACCCAGACCCGTTTCCCCTGCACGTTGTATATAGCCACTTGGTGATTGTGTTCACTGTGAATAAACGCACTGTTCTTCGCTTAAAGGAATACCCTGGCCTGCGCCTGAGTCTCTTTCGGAAACCTTATCACCAATGGCCAAAGAAAACTGAAATACCTTCAGAAAACCTGGAGAACTATAGCTGTCAAAGGAAAACCCTTTTCCACCTTTTGTATTCACAGTCTCATTCTTTTGGTCACTACCTAGACCTGGCGGTCATAGGTGAAGCTAGGAACAATCAGTAAATCGACAAATTCCCTTTCACATTCAGCTCTATCTTCAGCACAACAGACCAATAGGTCGTCACCCTTACTTCTGAATAAAGTCATTATCACTTCATACAAAACTCAGCTTTCTTAGTTACCAGGATGACTTGTGTAACAGTGAAGAATACATTAAAAAAAGTGTATCCATGAATATGAGCAAATTGGTTTTTCATGATTATTTGAGTCCGGGTTGTTAGTGCCATGGAAGTATCGTTGAGTTCGAGTCTATATTACACAAGAGAAAGAGCTTATTGTGTTTGACTTTCAAAAATAAATTGCAAATAAATGAGCTCTTCATTGGCTAAAACTTGACTAAACAAATCAAATAATCGGTTTCAGTTATACAAAGTTACACTGAAATGGACAAAAAGACTCACATCTAAATGTCACATCCAACACAACTTGATACACATTTAATTCACACACTGTCACGGTCTTAAACATGGTGACAGATAGTTGCAGCTGTATGACGAGGTCCACGGAAATAAAGTAACCGGCAGAAGAGAACGGCGTCAGCGCCTCTCTGGCTGTCCAGCCGTAGCAGATCAATAGACCCGCCATGCGTCCGACATGCTGCCTCTCCAACTGAGGCTTGCTGGAAAGCGGGGCTGGGAATAAGTCGAGGGGTTCGGGGCGCGCCGGTCCATCATGGCGTGTCACAGCGATGAAATGAGTTGTCTCCAGCCACCAGATCGATGGCTGACATAAGAGCGCCGAGCCACTGAGACAGGCGGGAAGGAGGGAGGAAAAGAGGAAAAGTAAAGGGAGCGTGCTTCCTAAAGTTATTACCTCCACCTCGCTGTCAGAAATCACGGCGTGATGCATTACATGTGTTCCCTGTTGTGTAGTGTGTGTAAGGAGCGCACAAACAGAGGGGAAGGGGATGAAAAATGCACTTTCCGCTCCATTCGTCTCCCATATACCACTGCGTTCCCGCGGACAGGCGCGAGTGTTCCGGCATACTTTTGTTTGTAAATAGGCATCACTCATGAGGATGTTTCCTTTACCACAGCAGCCAAACTGAAAGATTTAAACTGTACATCCTGAGCTCCTGCACGTCACGTTCATTTAGAGCCAACATGACGAAGATCCAACAACTTCAAAACATTATCCCCTTTCATTGCACTTTAAAGTGAAATTTCACTTCGACTGAACACCTCGTGATAAATGCCAGAATTTGAGTTATTTACACCTTTTATTTTTTATAATTTATCAATTTTCCCAACAAAAACTCACAGATTAAGCCTACATTCTTCCATAAAAACAAGGAAATGACTGATCAGAGCACAGACTCTCACACTCGAGTGGCCAAAAACAAAGAGAGACTGAAATAACTCTTCGGCGCTTAAGACATCTGAATAACAATCCACCACTTCAGCCTATGCACATGTGATGATGAATACCATTTAAATAAGGCCAGGACACGCCCCTTGAATCATTTGATGACGATTGATCGTGACATGCTAATTTTTCAAGGGTAATTTCTAAAATGCGCCTCACACGTAACGTCTGGACTTATTAATACAAACGACGGGGCCCGGTCCCGTCGTCTCCCAACACCAGCACCCCCCCCCTTTTGGCATGCAACGTTGTTCGTCTGCTCCTGGCAATAATAAATCACGCCGTGACAAGTGCCGCACTCTTAACCTTGATGGACTGAGAATCAACGACCCCCTTCAAATAAAGCCTGATTACGCGATTGGCATCGATCATTGCTCTTGTCTTCTTCAATAAGGACATGCTTATTCCGGCTGTTTTGACCCCGATGTCCCAACCAGAAATAAATAAATGAAACATCCAGGACTTCTATTTAAAGAATCTTAAATTCCTTTAATGATAGCATGCTGGACAGCTGGAAAAAAAACCTCGCTCTTAGTTTAGATAGTTTAATGGGTTATTTCTTCTAATAACCCATTATTAATTGTCCTTCTAATGTTTTAAATGTTTGCATTGGTTTTGCTGAGCATTAGGTGCTGGAATAAAAATGAACAGGCTGAATGAAAACTTTTCATTCACGTGCATCAAATGGCATCATTGCTATGGATATGAGCATAGGCTGTATATAAAAGATGGACCTAGCCAATGTAAATGGTAAATGGCCTGTATTTGTATAGTGCTTTACTTAGTCCCTATGGACCCCAAAGTGCTTTACACTACATTCAGTCATCCACCCATTCACACACTGGTGATCGCAAGCTACATCATAGCCACAGCTACCCTGGGACGCACTGACAGAGGCGAGGCTGCTGGACACTGGCGCCACCGGTCCCTCTAACCACCACCAGTAGGCAAAGGGTGAAGTGTTTTGCCCAAGGACACAATGGCCGAGACTGTTGGAGCCGGGGCTCAAATCGGCAACCTTCCAATTACAAGACGAACTGCCAACTCTTGAGCTACGATTGCCCCAACGTATTATCGGTAATATCTTCATCCAAATATGGACCTGTGTTTTAAAGCCTTGACTTGATATTTATGGCCATTATGGTCCAGGTTTTTCTGGAATCGGAAATTATGAAACTTATACTAGAGCGTGGAGTGTTAATTTGTCAGATAATTCTGGCTGACATTGTTAGCAAACTGTAGAAATAAGCAGACAGATAGTTGCTAATGCATTTTATTGGACATATAAATACAGTAGTAGAACTTAATTCACCAAAACTCAATCACAGAGCTTTTTAATGGTCCATTAGTACAATTAACATTAGAGCAAGTTCAATTATTTGCAAACAGGTCCAGTTCAGTGACTCCAATTAGTGACCATTTCCCTTTACAATGCAAGCTTCAACCCTTACTTTATAGCTACTATACCAGGGCTGCCCAATCCCAGTCCTCAAGAGCTACTATCCTGCAGCTTTTAGATGCATCCCTACTCCAACACAGCTGAATCAAATGGTTTGATTACCTCTTCAGCATGCCATGTTTGGCAAAGGCCTGATAACAAGCCATTCATTTGATTCGGGTGTGTGGGAACAAGGATGCATCTAAAAGCTGCAGGACGGTAGCTCTCGAGGACCGGGATTGGGCACCCCTGTACTATACAAATAAATAAAGTCACTGACACACTTGCTACAAATGGATAAAATAGCTATTGAGGTTTCTTGTGTGATGTTCTGACACACATAGTATATGCTAATTAGTGCTACCCAAAGTAACAAACTAAAAAAGGCTAAAATAGGAGCCACATTTACACCGACTGTCATTCCCACACCACCAAAATCTCATAACTTTAAACCTTCATCAAACAGGGTTACACAGAAATTCACCACAGTTTTTATAGAGGCAAAATTAGCAACAGTAATCAAAACCATTATTTGTAGCAGGGTGTAAACACGTTTGTTTATGCTGTAAAGTTAATCTTTTTAATATGGAAGTCTACACGGATCAACTCATTATTTGGGCCAGTCTCTAGTGGCCATTAAAGGAAGTGCAGATGGAAGAAATAAGGGGCTCCAATTAGGAGCTGGAATGGCTTTTCAGGGATTAACTTGCTCATAAAAAATGTAAAATGTTTAAAAACGCTTTTGAAATTAATTTCTAGTTTACAAATGGTCCATAATGTGGATCACATTTGTCTCATATAGCAATGCACAATCATTTTAATGATGTAAAAATGCCTTGTAATTGTTGTTTTTTTAAGAAATGCGTAGGTGAGATGGTGATGCTGATGACATGCTTCATAACAGTTGGTGAAAATCTTGTTTTTGTGTGTGCGGCAACAACAGTGTGTTATTTTTACTTTCATCTCACCCACTCAAGGAGTCCAAGGGGACCCAGAGGTGCTTCCTCAGGTCTGGCGCGCCGACCTGTCTGTCAGTGTTACTCACAGGGGTTTGAATGCGGTGTGACAGGTGCCAATCTGCGGCGCCCGACGATAACGGTGTCTCCCAGCCAGCTCGGCGCTCGGAGGCGACCTCAGCCGCCGCCTGTACAGATGCCAAACATTTGAAGTAGCTCAGGACCAACAATGGAGTTGTTGCTTTTTGGTGAATCCTGAAATGTGACGGCTACATTTTTCATGGTTGATTTATGGGTTCCAGGATGAAGTGATAACACGTTGGTGCTTGGATTGACTGTCTGTGTAATGTCTGTGTGACATTTACCTTTGCTGTCACATGGTTTATGGATGACACTTCATACTGAGGTGGCTGTTTTTTGGATTTGCATTGAAAAATAGCATATGTATAAAAAGCCTTCAGGTAGTAGATACAATATAGAATCACACTATATACTTATAAGTACAATTGCAACTAACCTAGCTAAACATGAGGAAAAAAAGTACTAAGAGTTAAATGTGATGTAGGCCCATGCACGGAAATCATTTCTCAAAGGAGATATTTGGCATTTCTGCTCACATAACTCTCTTCCTGTTTACATGAACGTGTGTGTGTGTGTGTTTTTGGTTGGCTGATTGAGGGAAGGTGGGGGTAGTAACAGGTGTCAGGAGTCTTAAATGGCACATACACTCAGTAGTACACACCTACACACATATTCTGGGAGCGTTCCCACAGTCAGATTACTCACAAAAATATGTAGAAATTAGACACAATTTCAAGCTTTTCATGACCAATTTTGACCACTTTGAATCATAGTGTGGACTATAGTTTCTCTATCAATGATTGATAGTATTTATTCTTAATTCCTTTATTCAAAAGGTTGCCTCAGGAAATGTGGATCTCCAAGTACAAAAGCAAATATGGAACATTTAGACCACATAGAAGAGGAATGAAACATTAATTCAGGCTGGGAATTTGACTCTATCCAAGGCCACTTTTTTTAACAAACCACCAGGTTGCTAATTTTGTAGCTAACCCTGTGTGTTCATATAAAGGATGCCAGGCTCGATGTAGGCTTTTGTGCTGAGGCAATGTTGGTACTGAGTTTTAAAAGCATCCAGAGGCTGTCGGTGCAAACCTACAAACTCTATACACTGTATAAACATACCAATAAAAGTAAAATGGTATTAATCACATATTTAAATTAGGGCTGAACGATTATGGAAAATAATCTAATTGCGATTTTTTGCCCCAATATTGCGATTGCGATGCGATATGCGATTATTTTTTAAGGTATTTGTCTTCTGTATTATTAAACAAAGACAAGCAATACATCATATAGTATGGCCAATACTATATTACATTAATTTTAAACTGTTCTTTCCTGGAAGACAGACCTCTGTTATGATGACATGAGGTGATGCATGAATTGATGACTGACATTTTTATTTAACTTCTTCAATCACAACAGTATATTTGAACATACACAATAGTTTATTTTTAGCTTACAAACATCTGAGCATAAAGTGCTGACAAGGAACCCTGGTGTAAACATTAAAATGAAAGTCAGTACAATGTGCAGATTGCAGAAATATACATAAAAAAAATCAGTGGCTTTACCACACTCAGTTTTTCGACATCTGTGAACTACTAGACAGTCATTCAATTAAAAAATAATATTAAATAAATAAAACTAATAAATAAAAAATACACACATCTTACTGATCTCTGCAGTCAGTAACATTACACATAAAGTGCAAACATAATAGCAATTGTATAAACACACACACAAACACGCCTTTAAAGTTTAAAGGCGTGAAATTGGACGGTCTAGCCTTCTGATTAGCTAATCAGAAGGCTAGTTCTGATTAGCGTCACCGCTGTCTCGGTGGAGTTTAATAAACTCGGCCGTCTGCTTCTTGCTATCTAAAATATGACCAGACACTGGTGTAAATTCTCGACTGTCTCATACTTCTGTTTAATAAGTTTTCTGTTTGACGTTTAGCCAGCTGTGTGAAAACCAAGGAGGAACCCACCCGGGGGATTAATAAAGTTTTATTTTATCTAATCTAATAACTTTAATCTCAGCCAAACCGATTTACTCACGAACAAACAAAACACTGAAAAAAGCCCAACAATAACATTTTTAGGTTGTCTAAGTGACTTATATATTACGTTTAACCCGAGCAGCGAAACTCCGCGGTGATCTGAAAATGATGTGCCGGGAGTTGTGCCGTTCTCGGCCGCATCAGTAACCCTCGAGCTCCCGGCTAGCTGTCGAGCTGGTGGGTAGCAGACGCCTCTGAAAACGTCGAAGCACTTTTGCAAATATGGGATATCTTGATAAACCGAGCAGATATTTGATGTTTACACAACTACTTTCTCGCCTGAAAATATGTTAAAAGTTTATTTTGTGACCCAGAAAGATTAGTATGAGTAATTTTAAAACTTAGTAGAGGCCGCCATTGCTGGAAACTGGAGTTTGGCTGGGCCGCGCTATGAATTCTGGGATATGGTAGTAATTTGGACAGCCTTCGGCGCGTCGCTGTGACGTAATCGGTCTACAAATGCGGCCTCAGGAGGATGCAGCCCATGAATTGTATAATATAATCGCAGTATAATTGCAGCCTTTGCGGTTAGAAAATTGCACTTGATCATGTCGCGATATTATCGCAAATGCGATATATCGTTCAGCCCTAATTTAAATTCTCATCTTTATTTTGGAAGTTTTTTTTGTCAAGCTTTCAGAAAGTTTATATTCAAACAATACCAGCTATATTTTGAAATCTTTTCTAATATTTAAGCCAATTTAATATAGATATTAATTTCTAATAATAGGTAATGACACTGTTCTTGTAAGTGCGTAATGCTAGTTACAGTCGATATGCATTGAGTCACTAAGGCTCACCTCTGACTGATGACCTCGATAGTGAGGCGAGTTGTTGAGGATATCCTGAGCTTTTCTGTCAGTAATTTTTTGCAGCAGTTAGTTGCTGTTAGCAGTTGTTAGCCTCTGTTAGTTGCTGTTAGCTGATGTTTATCTCTGATAGCTGTTGAACATCGATCTAAAATGAGCGATCACAGTTCAGGTACAGCAAGCAGTTTGGTTACAATGTAACTGATTGTGAGGGTGAGGAGGGAACAAGGAAAGGATTTAATACTAGGGCAGGAAAGGGTCAGAGAGCTTCCTACATCCTGGACAGCGTCTATGTCCTGATAGGAGCCCCTCATGCACAGAATGCAAGATTTGTGAGGGATCTTGGAGATTTCTGTGGGTCGCTTTAAATGATGTAGTTCACATAAGGCTGACAAAGCTCTTTCTTAGGTCTTAGCAATGATGTCTACGTAATGTTTAAACATGTATGGTGTTGCATATTGATGAAATTAGTGAGCACACACTCAATGAAGGAATAATTGAAAATTATGAAAATATCTTTGGTTAAGACCAAAAGAACTCCTGAGTACGACCAAAAGAACTTGAAAACTGTCAAAAAATTGCACACAACTTGTGCTCCCATACTACCTCCAGCCTGGATAGTGCTGGTGCTGCTGACATCCTTTGCCAGCCAAGCTATGGTTTAATACAGGGGTAGAAGGCAAAGAGAACAGCACTGGGTTGTCTGCAAATTTTACCAGATCACAGTCAGGTTATGTAGACCTGCAAACATCAGTGTAAAGTAATAAGTACAGGAGGACTCTATGGATCTAGAGTTACCTTGCAGGGAGGGTTGAATAAAAGTGTCCTGTCCGATGTTTTTAGTGCTTCATTCACTCTAGAGACTGCCTCTGTTTCATGTAAGCTCCCTCGTGTCTTAGAAGTACCTCTTTAAGCCCTGCATCTTTACTCCTGAGCGAATCAATGAATTGTACCAGGAGACCTGTGGATTTCTTTTATCACACTAACGTCTACGTTGCTAGTTCTGAATAGCTGTGTGAGTGTGTGTTGAACAGTTTCTATTTCCCACACATACACACACAAAAAGCTAAAGTCCAGCTTCTTTTTCTTGTTTTCTAGCGTCCCTCTCAGCACATTTCTCTCCACAAGCCCCTCTGCTCCTCCCACACACTGGAGATCAATTTGTCTTGCAGACAGGAATCCATATTTTTCTCATTGCAGGTACTGCCTCTTCCAGGACACCACCCCCCGCCATCACCTCTCTGCAACTGTCCATCCACCTCCCTCCACCCCAGAGCAGCTGAATCAGCTCCCGGCCCTCCTTGCACGAACTGCAGACCGACACCAGCATTTCTTCCCTGTTCCTTTTCAGTTTACAGTGTCTGACCAGTGGACGCTGCTCCCCGCGGCTGCTTTCCAAAGGTGTTCCATCAAACCTGAGGAAGGGGGAGGTTGGGGGATGAGAGCACTCAGAAGTGGGTAGAAGGAGAGGAAGAGGAAAAAGAAAAGCTTGATATCAACAGGGGAGTGGATGAGGGAGGGAGGCATTTTACACCGCATGTTTCCCTCACCGGTGTCTACCTTGGTTCGAGCAAAGACCGGCGGGCTCCCTAGTGGCAGCTGCCGCGATCAATACTACACAAGAGTTGAATTAGACCTCAAGTGGAGCACACATCTACCTTGGCGGAGGCAGAGGCCGACCTGAAATCCCTTGAACATTTACTTCTTTCCACCGAGTTAACCAATAACTGGATGAAATGAGAGGGAAAAGAGCAGCTGTCTTTCCTGTTTCTTATCTCTGCTTTTTTTCCCCACCCCTCCTCCTCTTCCTCGCCGGCTCTGTCTCTTCCACTCGTTCTCGCCTCTCGCCGTCGCTCCTGGCGCTCAAACTCTCAGTATCTGTTTTGCCTTAAAAGAGTCACTTGAGCAGAAATGAAATGCACAATTAGCAGATATCCAGAAGAAATGGGACACACACACACGAGCACATGTGCAAGGAGTGCATGCATGTGTGAGCATTCCAACTGCATCTTTTCATATATCCTTAATTTAATCATGAAGTCTCAATGACGTGGGCTCATGCTACACACACAGGGGACAAATGTTTTTAAAGCAAGAAAAAGAAGCGAGCTAACGAAGAAATCTTAAATCACCATCGTTATATTTTTGTACTGCTGTTGTTTTATGCACAATGTGAGCAGGCCACCGACTTCTTCTTTGGTATTTCCTGCAGGACGATAGACGTCTGAGGATTTTCTATGTCTAAACATTCACAAATCACATGTTTACATGTGCATTGTTGAAAATGGAGTAGTGCAGTAGCACGTACATTATAATTATTTTTTTTAAAAGGGTCAACATTTTACAATGTTAACCACAAAAATGATGTTAATTTCAAAATTTGAAAAACAGTTCTAGATATTAATCATAAGCTTACAAATCCGTACAACAGATACTTGATTAAATAATTTAAGAAATATGTTGGATTATGTGTCATACACATACAGACGCAATATTACAAAGATGTGCATTTGTTTTTTTTTATAAAATTAATTTTATGTTTTTTGATTAATTTATATATGTTTGATAAACACACACACACACACACACACACACACACACACACACACACACACACACACACACACACATATATATATATATATATATATATACATATACATACATATACATATACACATATATATATATATATACATATGTATGTGTGTGGCCGTAGTGATCGATGTAGCGGTTCCGAATTACAGCAATATCAGGAAGAAGGAACACGAGAAGCTGGAGAAATACCAAGGGCTCAGAGAAGAGCTCGAGAGGATGTGGAGGGTGAAGGTAACGGTGGTCCCAGTGGTAATCGGAGCACTAGGTGCGGTGACTCCCAAGCTAGGCGAGTGGCTCCAGCAGATCCCGGGAACAACATCGGAGATCTCTGTCCAGAAGAGCGCAGTCCTGGGAACAGCTAAGATACTGCGCAGGACCCTCAAGCTCCCAGGCCTCCGGTAGAGGACCTGAGCTTGAAGGATAAACCGCCCGCAGGGGCGTGCTGGGTGTTTTTTTTTTTATATATATACATATATATTTAAACAACAAATAATAGTAATAAAGATTTTATATAAACACAAAATAGGAAATATATAGAATTTTGTACTTGAAGTCATTTTATATTAATTAAAAAAAAATATTTGTTTTTTTTTTGTCTGCCTTTAATATACGTTACACACGAAAACTAAGATGTATATTATGGATATTTCTAACTGTGCTTTTTTATTTTTAAAATTTTGCTAATGAGAAATACATGAGTACAGATTTTTAAGTAGACATTTTGTTTTAATAATAAATAATATAGGTATATTTTATAGAAACAGACATATACAAGTCTTTTTATTTATTTTTACATTTATTTGAACAAGGTAAATTTATGAAGGAAAAGTACTCATATTTAAAATGAGTTAATTAAATAGATAACATCATCTCAAATACTGATATAAATAAATAAATAAATAAATAATACAATTAGTTGTAATTATTTAGACAGGTGAAACTCTTATATTAAGTTGTGCAGTAAGGTGATATAAACCTTTTATTATAATGTATTTTTCTATAAACAACTTCAACCTCCAAACGTTTCATAATTACATTTAATCCGAGTAATCTTTTGAGTTGTAGATTATTCTGTGCAAAACTGAACAAGCTAAGTGGAAACAGATACCAGCTGTTGTTTTACCTTTCATACGTTGGCAGGATGTGAGTGGCACCTGAGCCTAACTGCTGAGCATCATCATGATCATCATCATCTCCATCGTTCCGTCCACCCTCCTGCACCTGCCTCCCTTCCTCTGCTGGTGGATCAGGTAGGTGCCCGTTCCCCTGCCAGATGCCTCCTGCTGAATTTGGGTCAGTAACACACTCCTCTCCTGGATCAATAGAAGGCACTCAGTGCAGCTGACGCCCTCTCACACCTGATACTTCGCCCAAACACCCGACAACCACTCCCGCCCCTCCCCTCCAACACACACTCCAACCTGGCGAGGGACCAATTACACCTACCAGAGGGAATTACCCTCTTGTCTGGAGTGATATCTCCAAGGATTACAGGTACTTAGCTCCCATTATGTCTGCTCCATTACCTGTGTGCCGCCTCTTAACACACACCGACCTCCTTTGTGTTTGCCTGTTTGCACAACAATCCCTCCCATCGGCTGGCTACCTTTTCCACTTCTCAATGGGCGCTTTGTGGCCTGAAAGAAGTGTGTGTGTAGAGGAGGGGGCGGCTAACACTTTTCCCCTCCAGGTACATGCTGTCTTACTTAAAGCATTTTCACGGTTAGTTTTCCCAATGATTCACTTCTTTGTGTATAAACACAGACACATGCATTCCTTTACACATGTCAGCACACCTGTACACATACCCACACTTCCCTCACAGACACTTATACAAATTATCTCCTTGTTGCCAGACTCATTTTACCCCAGCGCGCGCGCGCGCACACACACACACACACACACACACACACACACACACACACACACACACACACACACACACTCTCTCACTTCTAGACAAGAGGTAAACTGATCTCTCTGACAGACAGACGACTGGCAGTTTGGAGAGCCGAGGGCGCTGTGAAGGTAATTACCCGTGACAGACGTACCTGTGTAGGTTTCACCTCCTCCCCGCCTCACTCCAACCTGCACTTATCACAGTTACCATCTCTCCGCCGCCGCTCAAGAGCTTTAATTGGAAGATTAAGGTGTTTTAGGCATCGATTTCATGTCGACTGTTTGTTTTTTCCCCACCTTCCCCAGTGCAGCGGCGCTCTCCCTCCTCTGGAGGCACTGTTCTGTGTGTGAAGTTACACTTGATGCTTTTTTTAGTGCCACCAAGCAAAGCTGAAGATTTAACGTCAGTGTTTGCTTTGAGGAAAATCATCTTAGTGGAAAGTCCAGTTGTAGTTGGTTTCCAGTGAGGTTGGGCTGTATTAAAGGGTGGTTTGATGGTGATGTGTAACACTGGCATTATATACACCTTTACCTCTCTGACGCCTAAGTGACGCCTAACTCTGCACCATTAGAATACTTTTAATATTGTTTTATTATTCTTCCAGGTCTTGGCAATCAAAAGGAAAAGCTTAAACCTCACATGGCTAACTGACATCAGGTGAAGTAACATTAGAAATTCATCTATAAAAAAGTATTATAATTTAAAATAAATGATGGTTTAAATAAATAAAAAGATACACTTATGAAAAAACAGGAATTTTTCATATTTTGGTAGTTAAACCAAACAATTATATAATTCAAAAACACATTTTATATATCTTTTTTAAAGAAAAATAACACAAATTTTATTCATGTATTTTAATTTTACCGTGGAACAACGTCAGGCATGACAGTGACAATGTGGCGCATGCATATCATATTGTGGAAATCATGTTATTGTGTTATTTCCTACAGCTTCTCCACTTTTTGGAAGCATTAATGTGATATCTAACTCATGGTATATTTCATGCTGTCACATTTTGACAGACATAAAATAATATTTTGGACCAACAAGGTGACCAAAAGACCTGTTAGCCAAAAACTTGGCATATCACACCATGACATGTGATGTTCCTTAGACTTTGGATCTGTGATTCCACGGTTCTTAGATGATCTGATATTACTGGTAAGTAACACAAGAACCTCAAAAACATATGAAACCCTAAATCCACACACATACATGAAAAGCTTTGAGAACATCTGATATACAGAAAGTTTCAGGTTCACCATTCAGCACTAATTTTGAAAGACCTACACACACTTATTTTGAACTAATTGTCACGGTGTACAAGGTGGACTTACGCGCTGGACTCCGGGGATTGATGCACACAAGAGAATTTATTAATGAACAATGTCCAATGAGTGTATATACAAAAGGTGAGAGGGGCAGGGCTCCCGTGGAAATCCAGGTGAACACTCTCGTCTCTCTCCAAACAATCCAGACATGAATCCACTCGAACACTCGTCACTCAGGGAACACCAGGGAAAACAGTCTAGAGGGTCTGCACACAAAGAAACGCTCGTTAGATTCCAAACACACAACTACATGGAAAAACACTTGCTAGACGCTTGACTTTCACTGACGCGATTCTCACAACGATCCAGCAAAGAACAGCCGTTGCTTCCTGGCTTAAATGCCATCCACACTGATGAGGCACAGGTGTGTCCTCCTCCGAGGGCATGGGCCAAGGGTGTGAACCCATAATGAGAGAGAGAGAGAGAGAGAAACAGCTGATCAGCGACCAGCTGAACCTCCAGGCTGTGAAACTAATCCACTATAAATTAAATGGTTACCTTTAGTTTTTTGTGTGTTTTGTCTTTTTTGGGGGGGACAAATTAGATGCAGTCAAAGTAAGCATGTAGGGAGGCAGGGAGAGACTTTAAAACAAAGAAATGTTTACAGAAGTTCACAAAAAGAACAAGTTCACAATTCCTAAATCAGCAACAACAGGACAGGAAAATTTTAAAAACTCTGGCTAATCCTTTTTTTCTTTATGGACCAGATCATAAAACTTCAAGGTTCAAGGTTCAAGGTTCTTTATTTGTCACATGCATAGTTATACAAGTATAACACACAGTGAAATGTAGCCTGACACGCTCCTCGACATGTGCAAAAAAATTGGGGGGCTGTAGAGGAAGAACATTATATATATATAGTATATACATTGGGTGAATGTGCAGTAGTAGCAGCAAGCAGGTGAATTCTGTACATTAATATGAATAGACATCTGACTATTTTACAGGATAGACAATATAAACATATTTAAAATTAAAGGAATTTGAAATGTACATTGTGCCTTGGTTTAGTGTCTGGAAGAGAGTCCTGTCTCAGTCCATTATAGATGATGTGAGAGGGCGGGTGTGTGTGTTTAGGGCCCGGATGGCTTGGGGATATAAGCTCCTCTTGAGTCTCTCTGTCCTTGCCCGGATGATGCAGAACCTTCTACCAGATTGCAGAAGTTGGAACAGTTTGTTGCCAGGATGGGACGGGTCCTTCAGTATCTGCGCTGCTCTAGTCCGGCATCTCCTGGTGTAAGTGTCCTGAAGCGGGGGAAGAGCAATCCTGCAGCAGCATTCTGCTGTACGGATCACTCTCTGGAGAGCTTTTTGGTCCTTCACACAGCTGTTCCCAAACCACGATGTCATGTTCTGTGTGAGGATGCTCTCCACAGCGCCTGTATAGAAAAAAAAACTTCATAATACTCCATATTATCACATGTGATGGCCCATTCAAGCACAGTTTGTAAATGCACTGACCTAAAGTGGTAGTGATGTCAGAGAGAGTGCTTCAGAAACACTGCCAAGTGTTAAGGCAATCTGATAAAATCAAACCCTCATTGCAAAATATTAAAAAAAGAAACAACACTGTCACCTGAAGCTTTAATCTTTGCATCTCCTCCTAAAGCCTCACTCGGACTTGTGCTGGACATTAAACTTTCTTACAGACTTATAAACAGAAAGCTGCAACTTTCATGGAAGTCACACTTGGACCAAACTGATATTTGCACATTGAAACTGTGCGGAAAGCTTGAAAACATACACCTACTGTTTCCCGCACACATTTACATACTGTTAATAATTTCTCTATTAGCCAGGTGTTATGGGGTCCCTGAGGTCGCATTTCATCAGGAATCAACAACCTGTTATAAACACCAACTATCCTTCCTTTCTTTCCCCCACCGTCAGCCACAACCATCTGGCATCAGGCCACAAAAATAGACTCAAAAGCGTTGGTAACAATTAGTAGTTGCTGAACCCAGGGACCTCACAACAACCCACCTGATTTTCATACCCTGCATTTCGTTGCCCCCCTCCCACCCCCGCTCCTCTCCCCCTCCTCATCAGGACGCTATCAATAGCCAGACACCTGTTTCCTGCCAAACGCTAGCTAGGCCCTCTATGGCTGCACCTGTATGTGCTTACACAAGAGCCTCAAGAGGAGTATTTATGTGGATGGGACTGCAGGGCTGATATCAGGCTCTGCTAATGCAATCACAGGAAGGACAGGGAACACTTGACGAGTGTGAAGCAAGCCAACGGTGGGGTGAATTAACTCGAATCAAGTCAGGATGTGGATTTTCAAAAGATGCTCAAATGGGAAAATCTTTTGACCCTAAAATGAGTATTCAAGATGATGAAAATGATTGGTGTGCATGTAGGCTAATCTCAGAGGAAAAGTAGTTCTAAAGGAACAATGAAAAATCACTATGTGTTTTTTTTCCCCCCTCAGGGATGTTAAACTGTCCAGATGCAGAGATTTCTGACTTTATTTTTAAAATGTGCTGGAAGTGAAGCATCTTTTCCAGCCTTCACATTTTAAACTGATGATTGAATCCAATAATAAACTCCCACTCAGAGTCCTCTTAAGGCCACATAACCTTGGAATACAAACTCAAATGTCACCTCAGTTAGGCACCTCTTTGCTACATAGACTATATGTACTGAGAATAGCCATCCATCTACACTCGGTCTGCACCAAAATTAAGCTGGGGTCAGTCGGGAGAGGCCATGGCTCAGGAGCAGTCTTGGTCAAGTTACTTGAAAAAAGTTACCAGTAACTAACTACTGATTACTTCCCCCCAAAAGTAATCCCATTGCCTTACTGATTACATATTTTCAAAAGTAATTAGTTACTAGTTACTTTTAAAAAACATGATTTACAACCTGAAGAGGTGATAAAGCGATAGATCTTTCAGCCCAATTCTACTTTTTCTGCATAATCCATCATACAAAATGTAATCAAATGGAAAAGTCTCTTTTTAAAACTTGTTTTATTAGTTTTAATCTTTTAACTTTATGCATCAAGCAAATAGAAAAACAGGTTTTTGTGTTTACACTCACTCTTTCAAAAAAATTCAAGTGAAACACAGCAGAAAATAAATAACATCAAAGACTAGCGGTCCTTTTGCTCTATTTTCACCTGTATAGCAGGTGGAGGTTTGCCCTGGTGCAGGTGTGCCGCAGCGGTCAGTGGAAGAATCCGCGAGTTTGTGTGTGAATTACCCATTCTGTGGCAGCGCACTCGGTGATTGCTCGGAAGTTTAGGGGTTTTTTTTCGCTGTAAAAAGAAGTTTTCTTCCCACGCAGTGAACAGCGGACGCTAATGTTTTTGTCACGTTTTATGGAATCCAGCTCAAAGTAAGTTCAGTACTTCCACGCATTAAACGCATACTCTCTCCCACACTCGATATATTATCCATTGTTGATCTGCACACAGCTGTTGCCACGAACGTCGCACTTGCTTATGTCATTGTCAGGAGACACTCGCGCAAAAAAATAACAGCTTTAGTAACGCAGTAATCCAGCGTGCTTGTGGGAAAGTAACAGTAATCTAATTATCTTTTTTGCAATAGTAATCCCTTACTTTACTCATTACTTTAAAAGTAATCAGATTACTGTAACGCGTTACTGCCCATCTCTGCTCAGAAGGTAGACCAGATGGTGATGGTTCGATCTCTGGGTTTTCTATTCCGCGTGTCATGGTAACAATAGGCAAGATACTGAACTCCAGACTTCCTCCAGTGCATTTAACAGAGAGTGAGGGTGATAGTTATAAAGCTCTTACAAGATACAGTACAAACGTGACTATCTACTAGCTCTCTAACTAGGGATGGGTATCGTTTAGGTTTTATCCGATACCAGTACCAAACCGGTACTTTTGAAACGGTGCCAGTGCTTAAACGGTGCTCGAACCAGTGCTTAAAGAATGAAGAACACAAACTTTATCCAAAAACCTCTCATGTTTAGCTGTTTCCTTCTTTTTCTTTGGTCTTTTTAGCCTTTTTGGCCAGGGTGAAGGGAGTATCTGCCATCAAACAAGAAGACAGCCGCATGTAACTATGACGGTGTTTGCTAGTTCACCTTACATGCATTAATGTAATAATGTGGCCTACTCAACGTAAATTACACACGAACACCATTAAGCCACTCACTCAGAGAAGAACGGCTGCTGCTGCCATCATCATCCGCCATCATTTCTGCTACACTGGCAGGGCTAGGGGCCAGGACTCTACTCTTCGGGTTTTTGGGGGATGTTGCTAACTCCGGGTCCGATAACAGGCACCACACCCGCAGTAGATGTGCTCGGTGTGAGGTCTCGCAGCAATCTATCAAATACGGCGCATTTCTCGGCTTTAAAAAAAACCCGCTTTGCGTTGCCAGGTGTTTCATCAGATTAGAGGTGTTAACTCTTTTGCACAGTATCACCTTAAAGCACTTGCTACTGAGTTTGCATCTTTTGCTGTGAAGTACAGCCAGACTTTTGACCGCTTCGCTTTGGGCATTTTTAATCTGTAGCTCTGCTCTAAAAGAACGTACGTACCTGGGCCCGCCTACTACGCTTGCAAAGGTAAAATGATTGGCTAGAATTCAAAGTGTGTGACATCTCAGGGGAAAAAAAGCACCAAAATAAAGCACCGAAATGTGCGCTGCTTTTCGGTCTGGTTACTACCGTTTATGTCAGAACCGATACCGGTACCCATCCCTATCTCTAACTGTATGACCCTACTTAGCTCACTTGACTTATGACTTGAGTAAACATCTTCCTGATGACTTTATCGTAACTACTTTCAAATCTTATTGAATGTGACAGGATGCTCATTTTGTAAATTATGACGAGTCAAAGCAAGGAAATCCTTTAAGCCCAATCATACAGGCATAGAGACCGGTCAGTGACCAACAGGCAACCTTTTGTCGCTAGGCAAAAATGTGAATTTCTGATAGCAAGTGGTTCTTGGCACGTCCTGTGAAACTGATTGCTAAAAGGCTAAATTCATGCAGGCCTAGAAGCTGGTCAAAGCACAGTGAGTCGCTGCAGGCAGGGCAGCATCTACATACGACCTACAATTAACCATCACAATCTGTTACCAACCAAATATTTACAACAAGGTTCATGATGTAGCACTGTCTTTGTCATTGATTTCAGATAAAAAAAAGTCAAGAATCACAGGTACCTGCTAATTTATAGGAACTAACAGACAATTAATAGTTTCACACACTTCAACTGTGCCGTTACTACTAATAACTATCCAGAGAACTATATTATTAATTTGAGAATTTTTCAAAAAGGCAGCAACAATCGAGCAATAATTTTTAAGCCTTAACACCATTTAAACATTTGAATTGTAAAAAGAATCACCTCCTGGATGGAAAATATCCACATAGGCGAAATCAGTTTTTTGTAGCAGACTACTGAACGTGTATTTCTGCTGGAAAGTCAGGCACTTTAACACGGGAGTCTATGGGGATTGACTCCAAGTTTTTGACACTTACATCCTGGCTACATTTTTGAGCCCTGGAGATCGGTGCTCAGTTTACCTGCTTCTAATTTTGAGTTCTCTGCTGTACAAACTGTCAAAATCTCCATAACATCAAATGAAGTCCCATAGCATTTTTAGAAGTGACGTTCACATTGAAGAGGTCTCTCCGATCTCTATATCTCATCTGGATAAATGTCTGTGATAGCGGCGATCATATGCTTGCTGCACAGATCAGAAAGCCTTCTGCATCAAAGTTGTGATTTGTGGCTACTTAACTCAGCACTTAACCTCTTAGTTGTTAAGCCTATGATTTGCTCTAAACTAAATGGAGAGCTACTCATGCTCCACAATGTCAACAGCAAGGAGTGACTGGAGAAGAATTGTAGCCAGTTATTCAGCAGGGAAGCAGTCATTCAGTCTCCCACACAGTCAGCCATCCATTACCTCAAAACCAAAGAGAGAGCCAGACATCGAGGAACAAACTGCAGAGTCAAGCATGGAAGGGCAGGTGATTAATGCCAACACAGTGTTTCCCCGTTCGTGGCCAAAGTGTTATTGATTTGATTTTGGAGGGGTGAGAAAAGGTTAGCATTTGCAGGCTATGGTTTGAGGTTAGCCCCGTGTGAAAGGAGGAGTAATGACCCCTCCCTCCACGGCAGGAGCTACTGAAGCAATCAACCAGGAAATGGAGACAATCCCTAGCCAGGGCACGGAGCAACTTTCTGTCCTTTACACCACCGATATGTGTGAAGTGGACATTCAACGGCTATCGAGTGCTATACGTAGCCCTACACCTAACAGCCATTATAAGTTTTAAATGGATGAAACGGCAAGACAGTGTGAGGTGTAGGCCCAGGGTTCAGTCAGGGATTACAGCTGTGTCCCATGACTCAGTGTCACATGAGTACATGCTTCTGTAAACCGGTCCAAATGCTGAGATCACTCAGTGAACCTGAAGCTATAAGCAGGCACTACAGAGTTCAGGTGGGTTTGAGCATGGGAGGATGCAAATGAGAGAAATTTGATTTCTTTTTCAGTAACCTTTTAATCTCATAAATGGGCACCTAAAGGTTTAGTTTTTCTGATCCTGATCAAAGTCTGTGCCACACCAAAAGGAACCTCTTCATTTCTGATACTAATTTCTCCTTCTGATGTGACTCGAGGCTCTGTGCTCACCGCCACATAAATGAAATAGCTGCAAAGCATGAAAAAAACATAAATAAATGAGATTCACCCAAAGCAGGGTAAGACATGTTCCCTCTTACATCAGGTACATGACAAGATCACACTCTCAGAGTGGAGTTAATTTTCATACCCCCTCCTCGCCCTCCATCCGTCCGTACTCTTGTCATTTTCGGGGAGAAAGGTGCTGTAGCCATATGACAGTAATTAACAACTGACAAAAATATCCCCTCCCTTAACATGAGGTGGGAAATCACAAAACCCAGAGTTATTTTCTCATTAATTTACCAGCCATGCTCTCCTTTACGCACCTTAATAAGGCACCGTACTGTTTGTTTGTGCAGCAGAGGGAAGAAGTGCTGCTGTTGACATGTATTATAAAGAGTCAGGTTGGCTTTATCACATTTCACATCTCACTATTTTATCTGTCAGTACACCAAGGCCAGCTCAGATTAAGCTCCTTCATCTCTATGATCACACATGTCAGTGCAGCTTTTTTTTTTTTATTATTTCTTTATGATCTTAAACGCTGAAGGGACATTTTTCACATTGCATTTGTTTGGCAACACAGCTTTAAAGCATCTGCGTAGGTAAGTTACCCAAGTGAGGTGACATGTTTTTTAAAAGATTTAAATATGTTCCCTAAAATGTCCAACTTCACAGCAGAATAAACACATTTAAGGCCTGCTGCAAGAAGAGTCTCTGAATGGTGAGTAGTTTCTTTTATTACAACTTGATAAAGACATTTTTTTTTATTAGGGTTGCAATGTGACGCTTTCACCCGAACACAAAGCAAAGTTTCACTTCGTAAACCCACAAACTTTCGCCGCTAACAACAATGAGAAGGAATATAATCAACAGCTGCAGTCCCATCAGAGTAACACATTTTCAGGACCAAGGTCCCACAATTTCTTTGCTTTGTCTTTTGCAAATTTGCATTATTCCACCTCACTTAACTTTATATTATCTTAACAACAACAGCTCTTCTTCCAGTTTATGGTGCAATTCTCATCTTTTAGTTGTATGTAACTCTGTGTCCTGTTTTTTTTTTACCTAAGGCATATACTGTTTTATCTTCCTTAAAGTCATGCAGCTAGCAATTGGGACCATAAACACATCAGATTTAAAACCAGATGAAATTCCTCATGATATCCATTAGATTCAATTTTGACTATGAAGAGGGACATTTGCGATTATAAGTAGAATCTCTAATGTGGTCTTTGTGATGAAAGGTGGTGTGACTAATACACACCGTTTGTATTAGGACAAGAAGCTAGGCTCAGAAAGTCGACTAATCTGAAGGTCGGCAGCCTAGTGTGAAGTTTCTTTACAAATTTCCCCTGGCATGTCACCGTGTCCCTATGGTGGGTAAAAAAGGACTGATAGAATAATAATAATGAATAATAAAGGACAATGTGCCTTAGGAATCTGGATTGTAACTAGAATACTGTTTGCTTCTGACATAAAGATTTGAGGTACGTTTCCTAAACTTTTACGCAAATGAGAGCAAAAATTGAGCAAATTGAAAGTTTTCTTGTGAATTGTCTGTGCCTGACTTGTCTGTGAGGTTTGTAATTTGTGGACTGTGATGCACTCTCAAGGACAAACAGATGGTTTGATATTCACAGATAGCAGACTTCTTTTCCTACCCTCCCTCTGTCTATTTGGCTACCTCTGGTCCCTTTAACTTTCCCTCTTCCTTCTGCCTTGGTCAATAATAAGATTTGACTGATATAGATTTTCAAAGTCCACTTCTTTTAGATTGATGTTGGCAAGAGAATATTAGAGCTGTATTTGGCGGGCATGTTCAGCTGCTCACCTCCATCTAATCTGCGGATGTCTGAGTGCCTGATACCTTTATAGAATATTTTAAACCACCTTTTCTCCGTGGTTTTCTGGCAGTGTCTTTGTAATCACCACAGAGAAAAGCAGAGCCTCATCACACACGGAGACATAAAGAAACACACCTCTTCGATGTTTCACGGATGCCAGAGTTTGTCATCCTCATATTTGGTTTTAAGAAAGGGGGAAAGGAAGACAGACAGCTCAGTGGAAGATGGAAGTCAGGCTTAAGTTCTGGGCTGCATTGCATCAGACCCAGGGGATAGGTGCCATTACGCCTGCATATTTAAAGCCACCTAAATGTGTAGAGCAGGTGGCGGACAATGCACTCTTGTTGTTATTTGGTTTGCGTAGTCAAGATGGCAGATTTCGTAATGCTTTCAAATGGCACATAACAGGGAGAAGCCTCACAGGACTGCCAAGAACAATTTCGCCAGGAGCCAAAGAGGAGCAGCAGGCTGCAGCCCGTACCTTTCTCCACAAAGAAAGAGGAAGGAGGATGTCTCCGAATGAACACAGAGGGGTAGTGAAATCACCTTTTAACTGCTCAAGTTTGTTTGCTGAATTCTAATGAGCTTCTTAGTGAAATGCAAACGGTAAACATCCTGTGCATCAATGCCGATTAGAGGCTTGGACAAACACAAAACAGGTAAAGCCTGTGTAAAGAACGTGGCACCATGTTTTGTTTGTGCTGCCAGGCAAGCAAAGATCTTCTGAAAGAGGTAGCTCTCTTGATAAAGTGTCAAAGAGAGGACCGTGCTTTGGACTTTTTGTGCCTTTTCCTTTGTGTATTTTCAATCTGTAAGGAGAGAAGACTAAAAAAAAAAAACCCAAAGCAGTGTTCCTAATTGCAACCCAGCGCAATTCTTTTGTTCTTCTTGAATTGAGAGTTTAAGTCTTGGCATCTTGGCTATCAGGGGAAGCAAAAAAGAATAATTCTAATTGGCACATATCAAAAAGTATTTAAGAAAGTCATTTTTGTAAATCTCCTTCTTCACGTCTTAACACAGGGCGGTTTGTTGGTTTCGGGTCGTCATGAAGGTTGACTTCAACCTTGCAGGGTTAACTTTTAGTGGGTGAGCGGCATTTTGAATGGCAAACTGGCAAACTGATCCAAAAATGCCTAAGGTGACTTCAAACTCTCATCAATATTACCTCACACCTATCAAAATAAACAAAAAAAACCCCTGAAAAACAATTTGTTATAAATGATCTCAAACTGACAGTCTCCTCTTGGCCGGTCTCTTGGCGAAGTCTCTCCGCTGCGTGGCGGAACTCGGCAGGGATTCGTGTCTCATCCGCCCATTCAAATAAGCCCACAGATGTCAAGAGAGGACTCCCCCACCAGCACCACCACAAGCACACACACACACACACACACTCGACCCACCTCCAACACTGTTTGTAATGAAATCTAACACTTGGAAGAGGAGAAGTGGACTGACCACCTGTGCATCCAATTGTTCAGTATTCACAGACACACAGGAGAGAAAAGAGAGGAGAAGCGAGAGGGGGAGAATGGGTAGAGAAATCAAAGCTGCTCAAGAAAAGAAAAGAGAGGAATCCAAAGCATTTTGGAAAAAAGAAGAAATAAACAATCAAGTTTGAAACTTCGTGTTAGTGAGCTTTTAAAATTATTACCAATATTTTGCCCTTATTCTGTACTGTGGACATGATATTATGAACACCTTTAAATGTATTGCTGTCAAAAACATCACCACCACCTACCATCACTGTAACAATAAAAAAAAAGTAAAAAAATCTAGTTTTTTGAAAAAAAATAGAAACTGTTGTATGAGCTTTTAACCGGCTCACCTAATAAAGCATCACTAAGTACCCAGCAGATTACCAGTGAAGATGACGGTGACCTGGACGATAGAATTTATACAGACATGGTTGAAAAACCTGAATTGAACTGATGTCACGGACGTTAGTTCAGTGTCTTTTTGAGGTACTTTCTGAACATCTTCTAGATGCCACTGTTAGAGATTCTCGGAGGAGAAGGTTTGTGTCTAAGAATTGTTTTCTACTGCTGATTAAAAATTAAATTAAAATACAATAAAACAAAAATAGTTGCACCATCTTTATTTATTTTTTTATTTTCTTTTTTAACAGTCATGACCAAAAGAATGCAATTATGAATGCAATCGCTAGAAGTAAATTTCCTCTGCGGGGGTAGGATCAACCTATGGTGAGGAGCTTGGCCATTCAGGAAGAGCTTGGATTAGAGCCCCTCCTGAAAGGAGCCGTTTGAGGTGGCTCTGATATCTGATCAGGATGCCTCCCAGGAACCTCCTAGGTGAGGGTTTCCAGCCATACCCCACTGGGAGGAGGCCCTGGGGTTGAGCCAGGACACGCTAGCTCGGGAATGCCTTGGTGTCCCACCAAAAGATCTATAGGAGGCGGTCAGGGAGAGAGAGAGAGAGAGCGGTCTGGGTGTCTCTGCTTAGACTGCTGCCCCCATGACCCACAGCTCGATAAGGATGGATGAAAGTTATCATAAAATTATATTGATAAACTGTAGATGAGGGATGAGACAGAAACACCTTATCTGAATTAGCATAAATTAATAAAAATTGAAAATTATTTTTTTTAATAAAAATAATAAAATAAAACTTTAACCAAATATTCCAACATACTAAGATTCAGTTTTGGATACACTTTTAGAGTAAGTCTTAACAAGTACATCACCCACATTTAATAATTACATTAGCAGCATTATATTTCTGAAAATGAGGCTTTTCATATCTAAATATATGCCAAAAGAAAAAAAGGTTAGAAATCTGACTGGTTAAAACATGATGGTTTTAACCAGTCAGATTTGTTTTGTTTTTACAGTAATACAATAGAAATTTTAATGTACATAACAGCTGTTGACGTGAGATTTCTGGCTCAGGGTAAAAGCCAGAAAATAAAGTTTAAATCTATGTAGGGTTAAAAAGAAAAAAGAAACCAAAACAAAGTAAGTTAAATACTTTTTGTTGGAATTAAGTATGTATGGGTCAAATTTGCCATAAAACACTGGTTGAGAATTTCAATACTTATTTATTGTATTCCAAATATATTTAAACTATATACACTGTTGAAATTATATATGCACAAATTTACATAAATCTCCTGAAAAGTATCATAAATTTAACACTAAATTTAAAAATTTAACACTAATTACACCAGTGTAATTTTCCTTACACTAAATTAATCATGTTATAGAGGCAAACTGATCCAAAATCTCTCATTTGGGCTGTAGTGACTCAGGCTTAAGGGATGGGAGGCTTAGATCGTCATGGGGATTGTTATACTGCTGTCACTCATTTTCCAACATATCATGCACGTAGAAAATCACTTAAGTCAAATGTGGGAAACTATACATATTCTTTGTAGAGGAAGGAAAGTCCATTTTTAAAAGTACCGAAGAGATTAATGCACGGCGTGTACACCTTGCAAATGCACGGTTACACGCAAGACAGGAACAATAGATTCTTTGAAACAAAAGCTAAAAAGACACAGAGAGGATGAGTATAAAAAGATGCCAGCAAGCACACATGCACATGCAAACACATACTAAAAAAACCGAACGCACTCGCAATCACAGACCCACACAAGTGCACCTACACACACACTCTCTCTCTCACACACAAACAAGAAAGGACCAGCTACTACTTAGAAATCAGCCCTGACATTGCTTGTCACAGTCAGAGGCCTTGATCAGGATTTGCTTACAGGACCTCCTACTCAGCACACACGCAAACACACACAAGATCCTGGAAGGGGGGTAAAAAAAGCTTAGAGCCATGTTGGAGGAAAAGGGGGAACCCGGCAACATCTGCAGTCTCCGTTGTTGATAGCATTGCTGCCAGCTTGGAGTCAGATCACAGGGCTGGAGATGCTGCAGTCTGGGCTCTACCTCTTGGCCAACCTCCCCCCTCCTCAGATCCATACTTCCAAACCTCCTAGCTACCACCTGTTAGTTAATTTGCAGCAACGAAAAAGGACACCGTGGTACTCTGAAGTCAAACTCCTTCTCTCCATCTCCTCTTTCGTCTTTGTCTGCATCTCTATCCCCCTTGGTGTCAAACCCCCCTTTCCACCCTCTCGGAGGTTTGGTACACCCACGACAGAGTTTTTCCGGACTTGGAAGGGTTCAGGGCAATGTTTTTTTCTTTTTTTCTCCCCATCTTCCCCCTGAGTTGAAGCTTTGATGTGAGAAGACTGGAGTCACAAATCCTTGTCCATTTACCATCAGAGAGCATCCCCTAACTCAGGGCTTGGCAGAACCCCACATGGCTAATGATTTGAGATACTTTAATTAGGCCAAAATGTGTCTAAAGATGCAGTTGTGCCCCCAGTCTTCCAACACTCTCCGTGCTAAAGAGATAAATAGAGTAAATTTCTATGTCACAGATATTTCAGAGGAGTATTTTCTATCTTTTCATGTCTTTCAGCGTTTGGTAATTCTCTGCCACAGGGCCTCATGTGGGCGTGGCTGGCCTTTTTTTTTTTTTGCACAATCCAATTGGGCCCAACGCATCACTGTTGATCTGCATAAAAATGCGTTGTTGTTTTTTTCTTTTTCCCCTGAACATTTTGCAAACTCATGTTGATTTTAATTCGCCACATTTACTGCACATTTGGATAACATTTATAATATATAATATGTGTCAAACTATAAATAACGCTCTTAAAATAAAACTAAATGATGAAAAGGCCAGATAAGAATAACAATAAAAATAAACATGATGTGTCCAGCTGGAGGAGCAAGAGGGATAACAGGGTACAAGTGAACTTGGTCAAGACAATAATAACATAGAGAAGCACAAAGTTTTAATAACAGCAACCATTAAAAAGACTACTAGGTAAGGTAAAACTAGATGCCTTGCAAGAAGTGACAGTTATGTCATCGTTTGGGATTTCCCGCCACTTTTCTGCATTGCCTTTTCCCAAATAATCGAGTCCTCCTACAAACATCCTCTATATCACATGACTGCTTTCTATCCCTATCCTAATCAGTTTAGTTGTTGTTTCAAATGATTTCTCGTGAATCACATTTGTAGCATTTACTTGCTGAATTTTGATAAACTGTTTTTTTTCTATCTCAAATGCATACACCTGCAGCATGCCAGCTAATTTCAGTGCCTTCTTTTAATACCGCACTAGCTTACACCCTCCTATTTAAGCCTGCCTAAAGTTGCTGCATGTTTACAAGCTGCTGTGCAACCCAAAGCTTCTTTCATAGCTGTTGTCACTGATGCATAATATAATCTGTTTAGGGACGTCTTACTGCTGCTTTTCCCACCTTAGACTTCTTTTCTTACATATATGTACATGTAAGAGCCCCAGAACAGAGCTATGACATCAAATATACATTTACTACTTAGTAGTAGCGTATTGGAGTGTCTATTGTAATGTGTCTTATATTATCATAACTAGCTAGCTTTCAGTCAAAATATCATATGGAAAAGTGATTAATTTAACAGTTTAAAATGTTAATATTCCAAAAATCTGCAATGAGTCATCTAATTGACTCGACCTCGAAGTTGTTAAAGGTTATTGAAGAAACTGCTATAAACAACTGAAGCAAATTCTTAAGCAAAAGTGACCACACAGTTAAACACAATAACAGAAACAGCAGAGTGAAAACCTCAGGTCCCCTTTTCCTAACAACAAAGATGAAGTTCACAAAGTTATTTCTACGCTCTGAGTTACAATCTTGCATCCATGTGGATTCACAGCAATAGATAGCACGCTTTTTTGTGTCAACATTGATTTTTCTCTCCCCCTCCACCCCAACTCTCCTTTTAATAGAGGAGTGGATGCTTCAAAGCCCCCCGTTTGCCCAAAGCAAGCTTGAAATTCTCTCCTTTCAAAGCGCCATTCCTTCTTTGTAGTTATGATCCCCTGTCTCATCGGGTAAAGGCAAGGGAGAGACGGAAACGTCTGAAGGTACCAAAGGTAGCACATGAAATCCCTCCCATGTAGGTGTGTGAAGTTCTGATAGTTGTGTCCGACTTGGAATCGATACAATCCCCCCCTTAAGCCTGGAAAAATGTGTTTGTTCAGCCAAAGACAAGGTATCTCCAGACCCTAAATCAAAGGCCTCGTCTTCACAGATTCTGTGCCAGACAACTTTCTCCAAGCCAGGCCAAACAACAGCGCAACAACTTCTGAAAAGTGTTCACAGAAGTCTCGAGTTGTTGTTGTTACATCCAGTCTTCTGCTGTCTGCTCAATTACAAGTTGTTGTTTCTTTCTCTCTGTCTGGCTGTCGCCCTCTCCGTCTCTCTCTCTCATTGTCTCACTCTCCTCTCAGACTACTGTGAGGTGTTAAAAAGGAACCAACGGGGGATCTGTGCTCCATTATGCAGGTCTGTTCCTGTGCTGTCTGTTGCCGCCTCTTCGCACCTCATATTGCATTTTTGCCCGTCGAGACACACACACACACACTTTGACACACACACAGACACACACGTGCACGCATGCACACACAACCACACGTGCGCAGAGGGAATTGAACTTTGGCTGCCTCTGTGTATCTTGTGCCAGGTGTAAGGCTAAGAGGTGCCTAACTTCTTCTCCGCCCCCCTAGGCCATACAGGCATGCTCGAGAAAGAAAAGAAAAGTGGTTGTGTGATCCAGGCATCCATTACACGCTGTGTGGGCGATATGCTGCTGCTTGTTTTTTTTGTTCATCTCAGGCCTGCTTTTGCAGAAAGGATGGAGTCTAACTGCTAGAGTAAAGGTGCTACATTGAGCCTGGCATTTGTAATGATTAATGTCTCATTGTCAGATTAGGTGTGATACCTTGGTGCGATTACACCATCTGAGAAATGAGAGCAAGGTGGAGATGACTTTGAATGATGTATCGCAAAGCATGGCAAGTCCTAGTGTTCGTTCAGGCAGCAGCTGATGACAATGAAAAATAAATCAACTGGAGTTAATTCACAACAGTGATCTCTGTGCATTTTGTACCAAAAGGTAAAGACCCTCCAATACTAGAGAGAAACCCCAACTGTCAGAGAAGTTACCACCTACCAGGCAGATGGTGATGGTTGGGGAGAAGAACTCCCATTTAACGTCTCACTCACACAGGCATAGAAACTAGAAAGCGTCCTCCTGGCAAAGATAGGTTGCTGCAGGAAAATGTGTATTCCTAGACCAGTTGAGAGTGGTTGGTAGAGATTTCTAGCAGGTTCTATAAAACCTGTTGCTAAGACATGCCAACCTAGAGATTAGTGAGTGACCTCTTAGCAAACTGAAAAAAAGGTATATTCCTCAACTAGTTAGCAAAAAGTTGCTGAGGGAAATAATCCACAAAGAAGCATCAAAAGGCACCACATACCACCTTGCAATTGTTCTGCCCACTATCAGATTGCCATGGTTGCCCATGGTTTGCATGGACGTCTCACTGCTGCTTGGCATGTAGTTAGGGTGACATCTTACAAGCAAACTCCCACAGTGTTCATACCTAAATACTACAACCAAAAGCAAGGAGGAAGCACTCTGTTTGCAATCTCCAGCAACCACTTGCCAACTGGTAGTGACCTGTGGTTGGCAGGGGGTTGTTGACTGGTCTTTTTGTCTGCATCACTGAGCCTTATAAAAAATATCCCATGAGAAAGAGAGAATGCTGTGCGTTCTGTTGCCCTTTGATATCAACATGATGAAGATGATGATGAATTGCTCCATATATCACATATACACAAATAGAGTAAAAGGCTGCTCGCTTGGCTCACCCCTAATCAAAGCTGCTGACAAATCAAAGCATTCCCCAAATATCCGAAATACCCACCATCAAGCGCTGACCAAACCTTGATCATTATCTTCAGTTTTTCCTATTCTTAAGTAATCATCAGAAATTTGAGAAAAAACAAGTCACATAAAGCAATTACAAATAAGTATCACTTAGTAAAAGACTGACAAGAAACGAACAACAACAAAAAACCCAAAGAAGATCCAAACAGGTGCCCTGAAGAACTCCCAGCTCTCCCTTTTTTCAAATGGTAAAAACCTACTTTGTTCACTCTTTTCATCCCCATCCCTGATATTTTACAAGGAACAACAAACCATTTTCATTCCCTTATATGGTTATCTCAGGCACAGATGTCCCACCTACCTGCTGTTCATACTTTTTGTTAACGGGGGAAGAGGAAAGTTAGCTTTAGCGGAGAAGCACATAAACCACCTTGTTTCAGATTGATGGTTTGAGGGCCTGAACCAAGACCCAGTATAAGATAAATAAAATCAGATTTAAACTTTGAATCATGCAAAGCTTCTCTAGCTGAGTCCAAGAACAAAAAAGTGCAGAATAGGTGCACTTTAATTCTTTATATGTGAAAATGCAGAGAAAAACTTCCCATTGAAAACCAGGGAAACTCTCACCCTTAGCTCGACAACACAAATCCTGTAGATTTGGTGTACTTAGATCTTTCACTACTGCACACTGGGTTCTGTAGCTGCATATCTCACAATAACTTGAGTCTCAGAGCACTCTGGGGGATTCACTGTAAGATGCACTTACAATTTTAAACTCACACTGTGAGCGTACTTCAAGTACACGATCTCCCGTTTTCCCCAAGCTCCACTGCCTGGAAATGAAAGTCGACATTGACCACCCTGCCTACACCCAGACCTACTTGTATGATTCAACAGGAATGCGGTCCTCCTCTGACCCCCCCACCTGATCGCCCCATCCCTCATATGAATAATACATGGCGCCCCCACTACCTGTTTCACTGTGTACATGTGAGGTCGCAAAGGCCGAGCACACATACATGAAAACACACACAGGAAAGCAGCCAGCGAGCCTGGCCTCTGAGGCCTGACCCTGGCTCACACACACACACACACACACACACACACTGATGTCTGCTGTAAACCCATAGAAACACGTTCAAACATATTTAGATACCTATATTCACATGCACGCAAATGCACGCGAGAAGCACACAAAGGCAAACAAAGCCCACACACATCCTCTGTGTACCTTGGAGGCAAGGTTGGGGGTTGAAGTGAGCACTGCTGGCAATAAGGTGAGCAGCTGTGCAGTGCTGTGGATGAAAGAGGAGCATCAGGAGGCCTGCACTGTGCGCCTCTGTGTGTTTTTGAATTTGTGAGAGCAGCATCTTTGTGTGTTTAAAGCCAATCTCTGTGAGTTAGAGTCTTTCACAGAGGCTCGAGCAGAGAAGATCTATTTGCGTGTGGCTTTGCAGCTTCATGTAGTTGTCTTAGTGATAGTGCATGCATGTGGGGAGTGATTGTATCTTGTTTTTACATCTATGAGTCTTCCAGCAGTGACAGAACAAAAACTTGACTCAAGTTCTTCACCACCACCAGTTCTTCAATATGAAGGGGATATGAAAGTAGATGACTGAACTGCAAATCAATAGTAGTATGTACTTGCACCACAATCAGCTATAAATCACAGTATATGTAGTGTTCAGTTTGCAATAGTGACCACAAGGTACTTTGCATCAAAACCCAGACCAACTGTCAGACAAACTTTTATCTACCA
Organism: Rhamphochromis longiceps; assembly: GCF_057381845.1. Lineage (NCBI taxonomy): Eukaryota > Metazoa > Chordata > Actinopteri > Cichliformes > Cichlidae > Rhamphochromis > Rhamphochromis longiceps. The sequence continues at coordinate 26,722,736 of NC_140578.1, read as the reverse complement.
GGCAGCTGGTGATGGTAGGGAGGAAGGCCTTAGTAAAAGGCGCAGGTACCACGCATAGGTACTGGTCATCAATCCTTGGTGACCAAAACTATTTATTCCTCAACTGCTTGGTAGTAGTTTTCAAGAGTTTTCACACACATGGTTTACTTCCAAGTAAACTACTGGCAACCAGTACAACTTTCTACCAACCAAAGCAGTCCACCCTTTTGCACTGTATACCTTTCTCCAACCAATTTCTGCCAGCAATCACAAGCAAACACATACTACCCCTCAAGGAATACACATTTTCCCTTGTGACCTCTCTAAGCATGTGTGACTATGGCTTAGCATCAAGAAACCTCAAGCAGAGCCAAGCTCAGAGAGGACAGCCAACTGCTGTGACCAGTTGGGGGTGAGGCCTAATAGAAGACTGAAAAAAGGAGCATTTTCTAACATAGCATCTTTATAGACTGAATTTGAGTGTATAAAAAATCTCTGTACAGAGCATTTATGGGTATTTATTTATTGACAATTCTAGAGCTTAGTAACATGTTTATCTAGCTTGTTTTGAGATGCTACTATGCAGTAGGTTATTTACACAGGTGTCCAAACAGGGAATAACTGGCACAATGTAGTTTAAAAAATAAATAAGTTTCCTGTACTGAAGATGAAGTGGATGAGGTGGTAGTGGTAGTGAAGTATACTGCTGACTGACATATACTGGCCATGTACATACATTAGAGGGTTATCTGGCACATCAGAACATTTAATGCCAAAGACTATGAAACAATGATATTCAAGTATGTGGAGAGGGCTTGTCAAAAGTCTCTGTTCCTCTGTTGGCTACATGAGTCATTCTCCAAAACTGAATCAATACCCAAAGATGTTTTGGGAGCTGTGGCACAGGAGCCAGAGTGGCTCACCTACCAATCGAAAGGTCGGTGGTCGATCCCTGGCTACTGCACTCTAGATGTTGAAGCGTTCTTGATCAACTGAACCCAGATGCATCCCTTGGAGTGTGAGTGTGTGAATAAATGTTAGACAAGGCACTTCGGTATAACAAAAAACATTTTTATGAATGTGTGTGCGAGACAGAGTCAAGCATGTAGTAAAAAGTGCTTTAGAGTCCTTCAGCAAGTAGAAAAGTGTTATATATGTACCAGTCCATTTACCATGACCATAGATAGATAAATTCTCCCTTCTTAATAACTAATAATAATAATAATAAGGGATTGCATTTATATAGCGCTTTTCAGGGCCCTCAAAGCGCTTTACAATTCCACTATTCATTCACACACTGGTGGAGGCAAGCTACAGTTGTAGCCACAGCTGCCCTGGGGCAGACTGACAGAAGCGAGGCAGCCATATCGCACCATCAGCCCCTCTGGCCATCACCAGTAGGCGGTAGGTGAAGTGTCTTGCCCAAGGACACAACGACCGAGACGAACTGCCAACTCTTTGAGCCACGATCGCCCCTGTACAATAGAAGATAGAACAATCTTTTAATAATTCATTGTTTTAGATCATATTAAAGGGCACTGTAACTGACAGTTAAGCCAACATACCTGTCTGCTAGGCCTCACCTCCACTTTGTGGTGCTGGGGCCTTTTGGAGAATTTTAATGTAATTATCTGGCAAATTATATGACTTGCTCCACCCTGTGATACAAATATGTTGACTTTTGGCCTAAAACGGTCAAATAAACCCCTAAATAAGAGCTTTCATACCCATATTAACCACATAGTCAATTTCACCACAGCTTCACGTTGATCTTCCTCCTTGTGTCAAGAGTTCTGTCAAATATAAAGTAGCAACATATAAAAACAACTCAAAATGCTTAGAAAACTCTATTATGAGCTGCCACCGAGCAGTTTAACATTATCATTAAGCATGCTAAAAAAGGGTACTTGGCAATGTTGTATGCTGTGCAGATGTGGATGTTTGATAGGTTCTGGTTGATCTGATATCCTCGTGTTGGTGTTGTTCCCAGATCATCATACTAAATGTTGTTCCAGGATCAACATTGCAAGTGACCAATCAGAATGTTGTGACGTCATACTTTTGCGACTTCGGGAAAAAGCGGCGTAAAACAAAAAACTGTTCTAAAGCTGCATGAAACCGCCTCTGTCCGCCGATCAACGGACCATGACCCTAACCCTAAACGTAACCCTTTAATAAACAGTAAGCAGAATTGATATTGTCCTTGCAACATTGGAATTTCATAAATGCACGAATGGCTTGGCGCGCAAAAGAATAACGTCACAACAATGTGATTGGTCACTTGCAATGTTGAACCTGGAACAACATTTTCATGATGGTCTGGGAACAACACCAACACGAGGATATCAGATCATCCGATAGGTTCTAGTGACTGGTCCACAAGTACAACTTGTTGTATGTCTTGACTGGTGTCTTAAAGGATTTAGCAGTTGCACGACTGATGCTTTTTAATGGTTTCATAATAATATTTCTCAGCTGTTTGTACACCTGACATGTGCAACCTATTAAGAATAGATGATAGTACTGCCACTGTTACTGTACTCATGACTTCGCTGACAAAACCTGCCACTTGATGAGTATATCTACATCTTTTCTGTTGGTATTTGAGTATTTTTACTGCATTTGCTTCTGCTTTTTTCACATTTAACTCTAACTTCAGTAAATAGATGAGTAGTCCTTCAAAGATGCATTTCTTTCTTTTAACATATTCATATTTCTGAGAACCCTCTCTGTTTCTATGTGCATATTTCAGTGAAACGCTTGCATCGGTGCCGTTTCTTTCCTTGTTCCATGTCTTCTTCTCTCAATCCCTGCATTTCCTTACGAAAATATGCTTCTCTATAGTATGAGCATGGTGTTGGTGTGCTATGCCTGGAGCTACTCCATCCTCCCATGCAACCTGAATCCCTTTGGAAAGGGAAGCGGAGTGTATACAAGTGAAATGATCAAATAAATCAGCTGGATTTGTCTCCTCTGTATGAAATATGAATATTAAGCACATTAGGATCATGTGAAGAGGTAAATATGTCACGCCGGTAATCCCCAGTGATCTGCCGGTCAGTTCGGGTTTGTGTTTTGCAGAGAGACGGGGAAAATTTACTCGAATGTGTGAGGCGTTTAGGTGACGCTCTCCATCCAGAGTGACTCAGTGATTGTAACAGTAAAAAGAGGCAACAGTGCTCCACCCCCCCCCCCCCCCCCCCACGCATCTTCTGGCCAGTGATGTAATCTCCCTCTGGGCCAATCAGCAACAAATATGTCAGTCTGTCCTAAGGTGTAATTGTAGTGATCCCCAGTGACAAATAATGTTATTATGAACAAGCCAGAATCTGTCCTTTTCATGGAAATCTAATCAACAGAGTTGAAAATAAAACTAATGAATGTTTAAATTTGTCAGGGGGATGAATGAATGCATGAATGAAAGACACGAAAGTGCTCCGTTAAATCCTTTGTGTTTGTTTTTTGGGTTTTTTCAAGATGACAGCCATGAATCGGCCGCGTGCTTTTTCTCTACTTTCTGTCTTTGCGTACACGTGAGTTGCAACCACACAGATGGGTCAGTGTTGTAGGTGTGAAGTGAAGAGACAGGGAGAGGAGAAAAGTGAGGCCAAGAAGGACAGCGAGCATGTTGGCGTGCAGCACTCATTAGCATGAGTATCCACGTTTCCCTCCTGCCTCCAACTGCTCCCAGTCACTTGTCTCTCCTGGAAAGTAACAGTGAGAAAACTGAGAACAAGGAAGCAGAATGAGAATTAAATTAACAGCATGTTTTTAGTCATATGCATTGGTTTGTTTCTTCGTCATATGGTATATTAAATTAAAGCTTATATTTAAAGCCTACAGTTATTTTTCCGAGGTAGCTGTGTAGACGGATACGTTATGGTCAAAAAGTGAGAAAAATGTGTAAATAGCTGACTATAACTATTTTATATAAGTGAAATAGCTTTGTGCCAACTCCCTTCATTGGATCTGGCACCCATTTCCAACCCTGATTGGTGACTGTACATAACCTTGAGGAGAGGAGACAAGGTGACATCTCTTTCCTCTGTGATGTCTCATTCAAATTGTTGACTTTTGATTATTTTAAGGTATTTTCCTTGGCTACCATGGTGAAACAGGCAAAGTGGCCAGGGTACCACAGGAAGGACAGCCTACATGGATCCTGGGACTGATAAATGCACGCGTACCTGGAGGTTGTTGTTTTGTTTTTTGTTTTTTTGGGTTCAATGTATTAGATCTAGAAAGTTTTCCAAGTAACAGAAGAATGATCTAAGAAACTACAGATGATCAAATGAGTCATTCATTGTATGAAAGGAGTAAATTTTGTTGAGATTTTGGGGTTTTGTCCTTAATATCACTCTCTCTTTAATTTAGTCAACTAGTTAACTCAATTCAGTTTTATACAATTTATACAGCACATAATCACAACAGCAGTTGCCTGAAGGTGCTTTTTAGTGTAAGGTAAAGACCCTAAATTAATACAAAGAAAATAGAGAAAACCCAAACTATCATATGACCCCACCATGAACAAGCTTTGGCGAAAGTGGGAAGGAAAAAGTCTCTTTTAACAGGAGGAAACCACCAGCAAAAGCAGGCCCAACCGGGCTTAAACAGCTTAGCAGTCAACAGCCAATTTTGCAGTCCCTATGTCCTTTTTATTCTTTATTTTCTTTATTTTTATTTAGTATTTTTTAGTCTTTATTTTTTTACATGTTGCTGTCAGGCAAAACTGCCATCAGCATTTTGTTGCAATTACAATAAAGAATATTTTTTTTAATGAGTAGTAATTTGAATAAATTAACCTCTGATTTGATGTATTTCAGTTAAATTTAATTCAGAATTACAGCTTATTGGTTATTATGGCAAAGAATATTCTTTTTTCTTGTTTTTCTTGTGTAATTTAAATGCAGGCAGATTTCCAGCACTTTGCAGTCAATCTGAGTCCGTCTGCAGTGATGAGCACATCACTTATGCAACACGCCATTTCGCCACTGCCACCTTTGCCACTTGTTTCATGTTATCTTGCAGTTAAGTCACCGTCAGGCAGAAACTACGTCACTAGTTATAGTAAGTAGTTATGAATGTAGGCAGTTAATTTAAATTCGTCTGTATGCAGACACAAACAGATTTGTGATTTTTATCTCAGTCCATCGCTTTATTAGATTGCCAGCTTGAGCCCCTTCAGTTGCAGAATGATAGCAGACTCAGTCTTGTTGCTGTTTTATCGTTGCACCGAAGTAGCTTTTAGAAAGCAACTGAATGCAAGTGATCGCAGACTGGGTTGCTGTCTTCAAAGCAACAACTTAAAAGCCAACAATGTCCCAAGTTCATGGCACACGGTGGCAAAAATGTTGGTCATGCTGCCATCTCCAGCCACTGTTTTCCCTGCTGTGACTGTAGCATATGTGGCTCAGAGTTTTCTACCTACATCTGATTCACAGGCACTTTAATGAAATCACTATGATTAAATGGTAAACTGAGATTAGCGAGTTCAAATGAACACATCTCATGATGACGAGCTTTGGGGTACATCAGATGAAAAAACGGCTGGGAACCGTTGCTTTAAAATATGCCGACAGATCTTCAGAGGGATTTTCTTCATTTAGCATTTGGCACAGATTTCATAATGAAAACAGAATACCTGATTTGAAAGGATAAAGAGGGGCCTCACTCATGTAGCAGGTGGCTAGAGGTTCGTTCTTATTAAAACCACCGTTATTGCCTGCACACTGATTCTCACCTCAGAACAAAGATCAGATGTTCAGACTAAAATAAAGAATCAAGCTTTAAGAAAAAAACCCCCAACATTCACTCTGTACTCCTTAGCGTCTGTTTCCTCCCCATGTCTATTTTCTCCCTTTCCCGAGCTGCTCCTGGTTGGCAGGTTCACCGCACAGCACGGCGACCTGTGCAACACCTTCCCCAGGCCAGATGGCGGTGTTGAAGGCGACAGGAGCAGCAGAAATCTGCCAGAGCAATCTGCTGTGAGCAGGTGTCGGCTAATTGTCTCCGAGAGCCGAGGCAGCGGTGGGCACGTGCCAGCGCTACCTGAGTGGAAACAAATATCTTCATTTGCTCCCGTTTTGTCGAGGGAGCACGTTTCCAAGCTCTGAGACATAATAGGCCAAGCCCGGAACAAGAGGAGGGCGGTGTGCTGGAGCAGGCAGCTGAACAAGCGTACCTTTGTCTGACAGAGAAAGAGCCACAATGAATCTCATAGCGACTGGTAGCAAAACACTCTTGACAATCACAATCACGCCTAAGTGGATGCAGAGAAAAAAAGGAAAAATAAACTCTGGCAAAGGGTAAAAGGGCTCATGAGGGGAAGTCGTCCAATATTTATTCAAGTCTATAGTGTTATACGTGTAAAGTGCAAGAAGGAGACAATGCTTTCATTCTGACTGGCAATCAAGCAAATTTATATTGTGTTATATGGTTTTTTTCTTCTTCTTTGTTTGCTGTATTACTGCAATTAGCAAACAGTTGTCTGTGGAGTGATGGTCATGTAGCAGGTCTTCCAAACCTTTAGAAAAGGTTTTCATATTTAGCAGCTGAACATTTCGAATCAAGATGACATAATTTAAGGCAGTTCAACTTTTTTGCCTCCCCCCCCCCCCCCCCTTATTATTCCAGCCTGTGTTCACACATGGGTAAGGAGAACGAATTCCACATGCGCTCTGTGATTTATTCAGGTACCGGCTCGCTGCTTCATAGACTCTGACATTCCCATTGTGTATTTAGAGGGGAAGGAGGGGCTCCTGGAAGGGCCCGTTCAGTCTGACAACAGACTTTCTTCTCCTTGTCAAAAGATCTTTCAAACTGAGTCGACCGACCGTAGAAGGGGAAGCAAAATGCCTCTAATTTAAGTGCTTCTCCTTTTCTGTTTCTTTCTCTTAGAGAGAATCTTGTTGGAAAATATCCTCAACAATCTTCACATGTGCAATTAGTCAGGCCGTCACTGAGGCTTTTATTTATAGAGAGGAACTTACTTCGTCGACCCCGTCATCAGCCTCCTCAGGTGTAGATGTTGTGATCTCGTTTTTTTCTGAATGACTTCCAGGAAGAAATATGCAGCAGAGCCTGCAGAAAAAGCTACCGGATAATCCGCTTTGCTTTCTCCAAACTTACAAAACATCATAAAAAAAACAAAACCACTGCTGAGAGAAAAAAAGTTTGCATGCCTCAAAAATTATGGTGAAGTAGAAGATGAGGCAGGTTGAAGTAAAGTGGATTCACCACTAAAGTTAATTACAAAAAGTAAATTACAGAGCTTTTACGAAATCCCACCAGGAGTGCATCGAATGCCACAGTTTGATTATATGTAATGGTGCAAGAACATCAGTGAATGGAATTTTTATTTTTTTATTTTTTTGAGCTATGGGACTGTGCTGCCTGCTCATTGCATCAGTTCAGATGCGTCCTACGGAGCACTCCCTGCTATGTGAGAAGCAAGGCTGCCTCTATTTTTAAATCTCAAGTAAGAGTTTTAGTCTCTAAAAGCTTCCCACGATACTGATTGATCCCTCTGACCCAGCTCTCTTCAGGCTTTCCCCTGGTCCATTAAGAGCTGTGTCACCAGAGGAGTTTAGCATTACCATGTGTGGCCTCTGTTGTTTCTAAAGCAGGAAGTGCCCAGTCAGGTTTAAGTGTGCTGCTTCCCCACGAGCCCCTGTTGAGATCTGACTTTAACCCCGCTTCCTGCCGCTTACAGCTTGTAGGCTGAGCATCCCACTTCTGCAGCCTCTTAGCTTCCAGACTCCTCTTCTCTTTTCAGCATTTATTAACTTTGTAGTGCAAGTTGTTGTTTTTGGCAATACATAGCTTTAAAAAGTTAGACTTGATTTTGGAGGACGTGTAAAATTGTTAAACTTAATATTTAAAGCTTTAGAGCTCAGACATTTGTTTTTGTTTAACGCTTTACCCCTTGAACGCCTACTAGTAACCCTTAAAGCTCTTGAACCACAATTTCTGTCATATTTCAGGCATCCTCACAGAACAAAATGACCAGGCATGCATCAGAAGATAGTGAGAGTGGTCTCTGTCTATGCATCTACCCTTGGAAAAACACAGTGTCTTTATTCATACATGCTGGGGTGTCAAAACTTGTCAGAGGAGGTCGTTAAAGGTCACAGGTTTGTTTTTTACTGATCAAGTCCCTGCACATCATGAGTGGTATTTTTTTTTAAACCATATTTAGCATTTCATGATAAAGTAACAGAAGAAACATTTTATTGAATTTTAATTTCCGTGTACGACTTTTAACAGGTATTTTCTACATTTGGCATTTAAACAAAATATATTTTGCTTTTTCACGGGTAAAAAAAATAACACTGAAGATGTAGAAATCTCAAAAACTAAAAAAACCCCTGCATGTATCAAATATAATACACTCTGCGTTAAGGGGTTAATACTTACCTGCCGAATCATTTAAAACAATGTGTCTTTAGGATATACAATCATGCATCTAATGCATAATTTAAGCTACAGCAATTGTGTCCGTTTGCATAAAGAAAGGGATTTTTGCCCACTGTGAACATGCTTCCACGCAGAACTTCAAAAACCCAAATGCATGCGCTGGACATGGATGACAGTGGTTGAGAAGTGGGCTGAAACAGACAGTGGATTTCACCAGGAACAGAAGAAGAACTCAAAAAATGAAAGCACAGGCAGCATGTTCATTGTTTTTAACACTTTTACTTCAGCTCGTTTCTGCAGCTGGCTGACAGACCAACAACAGCACAAGCAAGAGTTGCCCAAAGACCAGTTGTACCAGATACACGTCCTGCAAGAGACGAGCTGTCATAGACTGCCAGCGTGCTACCACTGTTGAACCATAAGTTGAGCTTAAAATGCATGAGGCTGCTTAAAAGATGAAGATGAAGGTCTCTTAAACCTAAACTAAACCTGAACAAAACTGTGTTCAACTAAATTTAAAGAAACTTGGTGGAGAACAAAAACCTGTGAAGTTTTGATGTTACAAGATAACTGTGTCTAGACTGTGTCTTTAGTGGAAAAGGTGCAAACTTCATTTCTCAGTGATTTCTTTAAAGGAGGAGCTCTGTAAATAATTTTGAGTCGTTTAATGACGGGTCAGTGGCGTGAAAACAGCAAAGCACACGTTCTTAGTGAACACGTATAAAACAAGGATTTGGGGAAAACCCATGCATTCATTTACAACACTGTTTTTACTCCTCCTCTTTGCACATTTGAGTGTCATTTTACTGAGAGATCATAAAACGCAGTGTTGATCCAGTTATTTTACACCGTTTTTTATACGACAGGCTTTATTGTGCATAATGTTGTAGCTCATTCCTCAGCTCCTTATATAACAGCTAGCCGGTGTGTAATTACAGCTTGCAGTGAGCAGCCAGACGGAGCGATATGCGGATGAGGATCTACAGAAGCGCTTGATTTATGAAGCCCTGCTGCGCTGTGTGCGGGGAGTCCAAATCTTCCTGTTCACCTTACCTCTGGGGTGTGTGATGTCCCAACATGGTGGTGGAGGGTGATGCTGGGTGCCCAGAATCGAGCATCGGAGTGAGCCAGACAGGGAGGACAGTCTGGCCTTCCTGTCCTGAATATGTGCCAAAAATAGCAATGACTTTTGACCTTAAAGACATTGAAAAAGGCAGAAAATGAACAATTTTCTGCTAAAAATAAATTACTCCAAATTTCATAGATGCCAGTTCACATAGGACTGAATACTTCATGCTGACCTCTGGCTTAGTTAAATATGAATAGGGCTAAGAACACAGATATGCTCTACACCACATAATACAAATAATATACACTCACTGGCCACTTTATTAGGTATACCTTTTCAACTGCTTGTAACACAAATCTCTAATCATCCGACCCAACTGCAGCAACTAAATAGACATGCTCAAGATGATTTAATGATGACGTTGTGGTTTAGATTACTTTGAACGTGGCATGGTTGTTGTTCTGAGTAGTTCAAAAACTGTTGATTTGCTGGGATTTTCCCACACAAGCATTTCTAGAGTTTAGTCAGAGAATGGCCTGAAAGAGAGAAAGTATCCAGTGAGTAGCAGTTCTCTGGATGAAACTGTCCTTTTGATGTCAGAGGCCAGAGGAGAATGACCAGATTGGCCATTAACAGTAACTCAAATAACCGTTCATTGCAAACGAGATATTCAGAAGAGCGTCTCTGTACTTGAAACAGACCACGGGTACAGGAAACTGAAGATGCAATTCACAACAAGTCATGAAAACAGGAAACTAGAAGAAAAATGTTGCGTTGTTTGATCAGCCTTGATTTCTGCTGCAACATTCAGATGGTAGGGTCAGAATTTGGTGTAAACAACATTAAAGCATGGATCCTTGTATGAGCGGTTCTAGCTGTTGTAAGAGTGTTGGGGATAGTCTCTTTGTACACTCTGGGCCGCTTAGTACCAATTGAGGATGATTTAAATCCCACAGCCTACCTGAGTATTGTTACTGACCATGTCCGTCCCTTCATGTACCATCTTCTGATGGCTGCTTCCAGTAGGATAACACACCATTTCACAAACTGGTTTGATGAGTTCACTGTACTCAAATAGCCTTGTTGATCCCATACCACAAGGAATTAAGGACACTTTGAGGAAAAAAGGGGGTTCAACCTGGTATTAGCAAGGTGTCCCTAATAAAGTGTCCGGTGTGCATGGTAGATAATGGTTATTGTCCTTTAAATATCTCAATCCAACAACCAACTAATACCAGGGTTGATTACAGCTGTGTACATCTGTGGAATTTTAGCTATCTTCAGTAAAAAAAACGGTGCTGCCGATGCCCTGGTATGAACATGAAACAGTAATAACACAAATTCTGGTTAAACAGCTGTAAAGTACATGTTAAGACGGAATTTACCAGGTAAAAGTCTGAACAGATTGACTGCAGACCTATGAAAAGAAAAGAGACGTTCCAATTTAACACAATCTACGTTTTCTAATATGTTTCCTTTCATAATTGAAGTATGATGACGATGCCATAAGCTCGTCGGTCGGCACAGCTGTGTGCCAGCGCGCTCGGCTGGAGATGAATCAGTGTGTTTAACTGTTTGTCCTCGCAGTACCTTTCGCCGCATCGGAGCAAGTCATGTGCATCAATCCAATATGGTGTCATCTGCCACGCGCTCGGCACAGGTGCTGCGCAGGAAATGCAACGGAGTTTGGAAATCTGCTTGTTATGTTCAGATATGCTCCTTTAAGTGAGTTTAAATCATGACAAACAACTCCAAGAAGGCTTCTGTGTTTAGCTGAAGGTGCACATTTTTTTTCAAATTAAAGCCATAAATGTGGTTTTTCGAGTCCAGCGAGGATTAAACCACCTGCCTCAAGTGTTCAAGATTTATTCTCATTTCTTAATTTCCTCTAAATAGATGGGTGAGATAATCTGTCATTTAGTTCCTGCCATCACTTTATCTTGAACCACACTTTGTAATTTTCTAAGCACAAATTCCTCTCTGGCCAAAAATACTTAAATCCACTTCAAAAAGAAAAGATGATGTGGTCGTCCAGTAATCCACAAACTGTGGCTTCCAGTGAAAGTTTATGGGCCGAGTTATCGCGGGGGGAATGAACTTTCTGAAGAATGCTGTTTTCCTTAAGTGCAGGGGTTTGAAGCGGGCAGTAAATTATGATCGAATGACAGTAACCTGGAACACGAAGTTTTCCAAAAGAGACTGCGTGCATAGACTTACCAAATGCTCTTAGATTGTTGGATAACAACACTCAATCTGTCCCGTGTACAGTGGAGTAAATACCGCAGGGGTGGGCATAACTTTATCTCTTTACAAAATGATATTGTTACCAGTAGATGTTATAATTGGGTTTAAATTGTAGCCACTTGGGAAAATGAATTGGCCACCCTCATACATAAATAAGAAATTAATTGTACATTTAATCAAACAGCAACCTCCATCCAACCTGGGATAGAAGAATTAAGCCAATGTCTAAGGGGCTTGGAAAGAAAGCCAATGCTGTTGTGCTTAAAACTGCACTTCCACTTTTGACCACTTGAGGCTGGTGCCAAAAGTGAGTCAATGCCCATAGACTTCCATGTTAAAATGTCCAACTTAACAGCAGAAGTAAACACGTTTACAGTCACCTGTAAGAAATAGGTTTGGTCTCCAAAGCTGACTTCTTCTTTAATGACTACTCTACAAGTGGTGAAGTTTTTATAACTGTGTCATTTAAACTCTGTTAAGGCTTAAAGTTGGTGTCAGTAGAGGCGTGGCCACTTTTGCCCCTAACAATCCCCTAACTGGACAACTCGACTGTGTTTGTGTGTTAGCACATTTTTAAAACAAATAAAATGCAATTATCTGACGAATAATATGGGTTGATATGCAGTTAACTGTATGTTTGTATGTGTTGTTTCCATGCGGTTGTGTTTCAGTTTACTTTGCTAAAGGAAGACAATGCTGCAGAGCAGTCAGTCCCAAATCTAGTCAAAATGGCATGTGATTCACCTGCTCAACCCAGCTAGCTATTCCAGAACACCATTTTTCTTTTCTCTTTATACCCCCAAACAGCTTGAAAGCCTACTACTAGCAACCCTTGAAGCTCTTGAACTGAACTGTTTCTGTCATATTTCAGGCCTTATTAAAGAACAAAATGACTGAGTGTGCTCAGAAATCAGTGAAGGTTGCCTCTACCTATGCAGCTAACTTTGGAAAAACCACAAAACTATTCTAATGGTACTCAAACCACATCTTGATATACTGAGGTGTCAAAGAGAAGTAACCACTGGTGATGAGAAGTGGGCGGAAACCAGAGGTAGACTCTTTTCAACTTCCGGGCAAGAAAGTGAAGCGACCAATGAGAGTGAAGAATACTGATTGACATATGACTTTGGTAGCAACTACATCAGAAGGTTGCCTAGGCAACCGGATACTAGATGTAGATAGTTTGTAAGCTCATGCCACCTCTCATTTATTTAGATTTTTCTTCCAAGGAGCAGGACTTTGGACTTTGGAGCAGAACTTTCTTAATACCTTTCCAGGCTTTCTGAAGGTCTTTCAAAACTACCTTTGCCCTCCACCCTCATTTTCCAAACACTGACTCTTCTGGCTCTAAAACATGGGTGTCAAACATAAGGCCTGGGAGCCGAAAACTGAGTAATACTGTTGAAAGCGCACTTCTTTTTCTTATATTAGATACCTCAGAGATTAAATGCGCACTTAAGCTACTTTACACCAATGAGGCCCAAGAAGTAAAATGCGTTTGACATCCCTGCTCTAAAATATCAAGATAACTACAAACCAATGCATGAACCTAAGAGTGGCCCAGTCCATCCATCGAATCAGATCTGATAATTGGCTTTCTAACAGACCAAGTGTAAAAAGTCCATACAGTGCAGGTATGGTCTAGGAGGAATTTAAGTAAACTCTAAATTCCTTTCCCGAATTCACTGTCTCGCAACAATTAAGTGAATAGCCCCAACTTAACAAACTTTAACTTAAAGGAAGCTCATAGGTTTTAAATGCCATTAAGCGTGCTGAATCCACACTTGTTAATGTGTGAAATATTAAGATTCATGAGTTATACATTTCATTAAATAAGAAATTAGCAAAGCCTAATGAGCTATCGTGGGCAACTGCGTTTTCTTTTTTTTCTTTTTTTTTGCCTCAATCCACCCATGCACTTTTCAGCGCTGGACTTTCTGGTCACTACCCATCGGAGAGCCACAGCGGTGTGAGCAGTGTCGTGCGCAGCGGCCCTCGCTGATGAATTTTCATCTGCTAATTGCAGACGCGTCGTTGTTGCCATTTGCTCTTGTGAAAACAGAGATTAAAATGTATTTGTCACTCATTCGCTCATAAAACGTATTCATGCCGCTCGCTTTGCCCTTTGAGTCGGCCCCGGTTTTACGAATCACTTGTGGCCGCGAGACCTTAACGCACCGCGAGCTGGACATCAAACACAGCCTTTTGGCCTGACCTTTGATTACTCCCCCCCCACGGGCACGGTTTATTTTAAATCAGCATTTCGCACATGGATCGAGTTATCTTCGCTGATATCTCTAACAGTCTAGGCCGGTTTGATACAGGTGGCGTACTGGAGGAGGAGCTGAACTGTAAGTGTCCAGGCTGTGCAGCTTTTATCTGACCTTTTTGGATGAGGATGGATGACTCCCATCTTCATGATGATGACCTGCAGATGGAGGTTGCCTCTTAGCGCTTGTTTGATGCAGGTGGGAAAATGCTAGAAGCTCACACAAACAGCCATCTCGGAAAGCTCTTGGGGACCATTGGTAATTTAGATAATGAAGTTTCCTGGCCATATGTTATGAACTGCATGAGCCACATTTGCTATGAAATGCTGGCTTTTGGATCAGCAGCTTTTCTCACAGATCGTTAATTCCCTGTCACTTTTTCTCTTTAAAACATTAAAACCTACTCTCCTAGCTTTTGTAATCTTCATAAGTTGACCTGCTTGTTCATCTGTGCAGATTCCTCACTATCTTTACATATTTAATCTAATAAATTAAGTATAAAATGTGAGTTCCTCAATTCAGCCCATATTGGTGTTTAACAGATAGCCCTACAGTCCACCTCGGCTCAGTTTGACTCCCACTGAGCCCCCTGAACGTCCACTCACTCTCTGCACTTCCTTCCACAGCGATTTCCTTCCGTGGCCTCTTAGGAGCTACACAGCGATTATACAATACCTCACAGTTGGCTGGGAGTCGCCGCGCTTTGTGTGACTTAAGAGGGAAGGATGGAATAGAGTCAAACAGTCATTTCACTCTCTGCTGACTCTTTGGCCCTCACATGAAATACGCTCGCTCCTTTTTTGCTTTCCAGACCACTTTCCCTGCAGCGCTCACACTCTCGGAAAAAGTTCTGCGGTCCCTCTGTGTTTGGGATAATCAAAGAAAATTGAAAAACTGAGAGTTTCTACACAGAGACATGCCTCCTTCTTGTTCTGCTTGTTTAAATCCTCGTCTAAGTAACAGTGAAAACCCATCTAATTTCCCTGAAAAACGAGTCTAGTTACTCAGGTATAGCTGGAATTTTAACAGGAGCTTAGGAAGTAAGCACCCATACAAAATACACTACCATTCTCAGATTTAATGGCAACTTTAGCTCCATAGTACAAAGCAGTGAAAGAACATATCTCAGCAAAGAAATAAACACTTTATTTTTGTTTCTTTTTCTCACAGAATAATCAGAAGACAACAACAGTTGCTTTTTGTTTTGGGAACCACAAAGGATACCGGGGAACTCTTAATCGCCAGTATGAAGTGACATTTTTGGTTAGGCTGCTACTGAAACATGGGCCTACTCCATTTATTGAAGAGTCAGAACCAGAAGGTCTCATATATAACATATGACAAAAACAACAACTGAACAACTTGTCCGTACACTTTCACTGAAGACTATGAGCTCTTCTAAGCTGTATTTACATACAGTCACAGGCCACTTTATTAGGCACCTTTTCAACAGCTCATTAACATAAATCTCTAATCAGTCAATCACATAGCAGCAACTCAGATGACCTTCTGATGATCTGCTCGTGATGTACGTATTTTAACGTAACTTGTTAGAATTCTTCAGAAACTGCTAATCTACTAATCTGCTGATTTAACCCGCAACCATCTCTAGGGTTTACAGAGAACAGTCTGAAAACAAGAAAACATGTTCTGGGTAAAATGCCCTGTTGATACCAGCTTGACTGCTTTAAGCTGATAAGAAGAAACCAGTAACTCAAATAAACACTTAGCCAAGGCATGCAGAACAGCATCTCAAGAGCAGCAGAAGACCACATCGGGTGCCACTTCTGGATGCTCAGCTGAAAAATCTGCAGAAACTCTGATGCTGTCATGTCAATATAGACAAAAATCTCAGAGGAAGTAGCAAGATCAGAAGATCAATCAGAAGAAAGTAGGCTTTCAGGGAGACTAGCCTTGCACAGAAAGAAACTGATACAGCTAGAGGATAAACTGAGCAGCTGCAGTACAGAATAAATGAACAGAAAACATAATCAGTAAATTTAAAGATGCATCTGAAATACCAATAAGTGGAGCTGCAGTTGCTGTACTTGTAACTCAAGAACTTCATATTTGCTGTGATGCAATCTTAGTTTTTGAACCTTATTTGCTGCAGCCTGTATAAATACTAAACAGGAAAAAGTTTCCTCAGCCTTGAAAGTACATTATTGTATCTCTGTAGTTTATACTTTCATAGGCACTGACTTCCTTCTATAGCAAACACATCATTGAGCAGTGCTTCAAATACAGATGCTTCATAGATTTCTGAAGCTCTTGCTTTAATGGCAACAATTAAAGTAGCACCTGAGTTACTTCACCTGATGCCACCACTCTTAAAAAAAAAAAAGACTAGCCATTGATTTGCAATGGTCTTTTTTTGTATGAGAGCCATTTAAAACAGGGGCCCCGTTACCCAGCTGACTCACCCATTGACCCTGCAGTGCTACGGGGAATTCCTTGGGCTCGATTGTTTAGACAAAGGTGAAATGTTTATTCCTATTAGCCAACTTCCCCACAAGATACGATATTGACCTGGAGGAACGTCTGATCGGCTATCACAAATTACAGCTGTGGCGTGGACGCAACTCTGCTTCAGTGCTGCCTGGGCATCAGTGAACGGTGCTGGGGACATACAAACACAACCTACTGTAAGAAAGAGAGAAAAAAAATCAATGGAGTCTAGTCAGATGTTAGGTAAGCTGTCCCCAACGTTTGCTTTAGGGACAGTCACAGTTGTTTAATAAGACCCCGAGCATCTCCAATCAATGAGAGCTTTCCATTTCCCCGTTTTGAAATCAATGCGGCTGCTTGATGCAACACTGCTGACTTCTTGAGACGTGTCTTCATTGCTGGACCGCATAGAAATTGTTAGTTGGGTTTTGATTATGTTTCTCCTCTCTTTTTTTGGGAATAATAGATACAAGAAAACAGCCCCAGCCTTTTTGGAGCAAGTGGAGATGAAATTAATGAGTGTGCGTGTCAAAAACTTTGAAGACGTGCAAAAAATGTGTTTTAGAGATGAAAATTTATGCAGGTGGCAAGACGTGCATTCATCTGATTGACGTTTTAAGATTTGGGAAGTTTTAGTGAAACCTGTGGCTTGGCTGAAGACTGGAACACGAGGATGAAGTTTAAAAGCAAATATGAATCTTCTGAAGTGTGTTTCTCACATAATCTTCAGACACGTACAGAAAAGAGGAAAACACACACACACAAGCTGAGCCTAGTGTGCTCCGAATGTCATAAAATCTGCTGTTTACTGTATTTTAATTTGTCCCTGCCACTTCCCTTCATCCTCCTCTTGCCTCTCCTCCCTCCCACCCCTCCGCCTTCCCCTGTCGTATTGATGCGCGCCCCCCTGTAGAGCCCCCTGCGCTACCAGGTATGACTAACTGCTATCTTGCTCCTGCGACTCTTTTGTCATTTATCTTGCTCCGCTATGCCGGCCGGCTGACTGCACAGCACAACAGCAGGCGGTGACAATAATTTGCACTGATCGGACCCCTCTGCCCACCCTGCTGTTACAAATGGCAATCGATTATCATGCGGTAGTACTATCGACTGTCCAGCACTCGTGTGTGTTTGCGTTTGTGTGTGAGTGTGTGGCAAAGGATAGGTTTGTGTTTGTACTTGTACAAGGCACTGCTGCACTTCACCAGCTGCAGATTGTTTTATCTTTTTTTTTCTACTATGACACATCATAAACACACAGTCTAAATTAATCTAATATTTGGAAATATGTTTTCTGAACTCTTAAGAAACAGTCGGCTCTTCATTTTCACCTTTTACCCAAGTTTAATGCTCTCGTGCACTGTTGTGTCTGCATGAGCTGCTAATGCTCGGCTTGGAGGAAGTAGAGGAATCTTGAGGACTGATTGAGTCAGTACAAGTATTATCAGAGCTGTGAAAACAAGAAAAACACCTTGTCTGCTTTCCTGTTTGCAGAAAACAAGCTACTATTATCCTCATGCTAGTCAATTTACTATATTTACATGGCACGTTTGTCCCAAACAGACATGTTGCAGTTATTTAGGCCGCTGTGAGGTGTAGTTACATTTCTGGGAAGACATGATTTGAGATACGTAGGACAGTATAGAGATATTTCAGTGTAGCAGACTTGATCCAGATCCAGATTCAACTTCAACTTAAGTAATTTTTGAAAGGATTCTTTACCAAAATTGAACGGTTTGTGTAGCATCTTCACAAATACGTATCAAACTGTGAAATGACGATGACTGGGAGGCAAACTAATCAGCGTCCAGATATCCCTCTCAATCCCAGAACTCATTTCATGCCTCAAGTTGTGGGAATTTGCAACTTTTCAACAAAATCTATTCTTCTCTTGTAGACAAAGAAGGATTGTTTTCTATAATGTTTTCATGGTAAAATTTGGGATATATCGATGCAAAGACTTAACAGAAGGCAGGCGTGTCCACACGTGTCCAGTGATATTCAACAACTTAAAGTGAAGACAGGTGAACTGAATGCTGGTGGTCTAGATCAAGATTCAACTTTTTGCAGGTTCGAGGCAAGCGATTGAAATAACTATCAGTGAGAGTCAAGGGCCAGAATGATTTGCATATGACAGCATGGTAAAGATTAGAGGGGTGACTAGGAAATGGGAGCCAATCAGAGTCCACTACCATCCGATCACTGGTGACAAAGCATTGCACAAAAGGCAAATGACATCCCTCAAGTCATTACTGGTGATGACCCTGACCCTAACCCTTTTATAGAAAAAAACAAAACAGACTTTTGGGGGAAAACATGGAAATTGAACCTGTGTTTGAAGTAGTGAATTTGAATGGTTGCTATCTTTGCTTAAATACTTGTGAAAAGAATTTTACAAATACACGAGTTGATGGTTGGGAGTCATTGGGACCAAAACCGATGATGACTTGAACGTGATCCCATTTCAAGGAAATCTTAAAACAGAGGAATTGTAAAGCCAAAATGCCTGACAGAGCCTTGGCTTTAAAGGTAACATCTTCAAGTTTATTAAATGATGATTGCTTAGCAAGTGTTTAAAATGCAGTTTAACCCTTGGTGATCTGCCAGTGACCTGATGGATGTTAAGAGGTTAAACTAGTCTTGTTAGCTTGAGTTTTCATGCATTGTGACTGTTCTCCAGTATGTAAATTACAGTAGGAAGGCTGTGTTGGCGGACTAATTTTTGCAGGCCATGCTTGAGAAAGCAGGTTCAGGAAAGTTCATACACTTTTCCACTTGCTGGGTTGATTTATATCATACGAAAAGGAGGGCAAGCTTTTGCATTTACACAACCTTTTCATTAGTTATAACTTGCAAGTTGGTGCTGAATTTTTCTGAAGCGTGTTAGGGTTCAGGTCAGCCCAATGAACAGGCTTACTCTACTGTCTGAACTTAACGAAAGTAAGCAACGAGGAAAAGCCAAAAATGAAGAGCGAGTAGTAATGGAAGTCAGAAATCAGCAGATGAGGCTAAAGTTGATTGAATCAACCTCTTCACATACAACAGGTCATTGGTGACCCATCCTGGGTTTGGGTTTGTTAGCATCAACCAACTTCTACATGTTTGGTACACCCAAATGCAAATAATTTTAAACAGAAAAATTACATCTTCAAGTTAAGCTTCTGGTTAAAACAAACCCAAACTCTAGCTGATGGGCTGTTCTTGGGAAGATGTCAACTTCCTAATCGGGATTTGTGTTGCTGTTTAAAGCTGGAAATTCAGAGCATATGGCTTGTGTTCAGCAGAGATGAACAAGAAAGTTTAAGAACGACATCAAAGCTGGTTTTCAAGAAATTAATTGAGCCGAATTAAGCCGAACCAAGACTAGATGTCAAGAAGAGACCGTGTATAGTGGGTGAGAAGCCACTCTTCCTCAAGTTTCTCTTACTGAAAGGTTACTGAGGTGCTTTTTTCCTCTAAGATGAAGTAAAAAGACAAATAAAAACATATTTTCTTGGCATGAAACTAACAATTTATACATTTGGATGCAGGAATTTATAATAGAACCAAAAGTTCCTTTAGATCAACATCAGGTACGACTATAGATTTTAAATGGTTTATGTTCAGTCAAAGAATGATGGTGCAGTTTCTTCCTGCTGATTGGATGATGAACTATGAGCACTAAGAGACTGCGGGCTGTTAATTTTGAGCTTTATAGCTTGTGAGACGTCTGCTGTCTCCTGCACAGCTGCACCACACTGTCTACTGTACGTTTCTGCTGTATTTATCTACTTCACCAGACTTGAACATTGGTGTCCTGCAAATAGAGTGTGTATAATATTGATGACCGGGATATGTGCCGTTTAATCAGTGCTATCGATCCGCTCGGCCCCGTTGCCTTGTGCAGCTAGGGTGGAGGAGCGCTTAAAACAAGAGGGAGCGTTTGATTCCCCTGTTGGAGCTACATTAACGGTGCCCGGGCCCTCCCCTGTTGGCGCTCCTCTCTCCACCTCTCCTGTAACTGCATTGTGCTTTCGCTCAATCAATACTTGCAGCAATTGCTCAAATTAAAAGGAAAAAATAGGTTTGCTGAATCCTCACCCGGTGGCTTCCTGTGGACTCCTGGCGGCCGCTGTGGCTCGCAGAGCACTTACAGGAAGTGGGGGGGAAAGGTGTTCGAAGGGTTGATTGATGGGCTGTCTCAGCACGGCGCTCACCCACTCAGACTCCACCAGACTGCCAACTCCGTCTTTGTGCGAGACTCTCATAATTCACAGCTCCTCCATCAGTGGAAACATGCAGCAGCTCCCAATTTACACATGTAAAAAGTGTCCATTTGAATACTGCCAATTTTCTCATGCTTACCTTCATACCTGTCTCTGGTTATCAGCTTTCATAATGAACCCACAACGTTATTGTTGTCCTGTATTTCAGGCAGCAGGGCATGATTCAAAGGGATCAAATTGTCAGTGTGTTTGGATATAGGGGATTGTAGGGATACATTTTCTCTTTTCCTCTTTTCCCTCTTTTTTAAACCCAGTCTGTTACCCGGTAATCACTTGGCGGATACCTTTTGAAGTCAGAGGGAGTTCAAAGCGGGTGTCAGCAGGCTGTGGAAGACGACCCCTTCACGTTCCAGTCATTGTGTGTAATTGGTGCTGTCTACTGTTGAGCGCGAGCCGAAGGAATACAACCTTTATTAGTACAATCGCAGGCAGGTTCGGCTTACCAGCCGTAATATCTTGCAGGCACACGCATATATGTGGATACGCGCACACACACGGTGCATCAAACAGACGGTGTCAAATCACCAATGGGTGGGTGTTTGGCTCAGGAATGCAATTACCGTGGTATGGGGAGAGCTGCATACACAGAGAACACATTGGGTGCAATAAGGTGAGCTAGTTTACTTTTCCAAGGGTCCTTTCTTTTTCCTGTACGCTTTGTCTTCAGAAGACACAAGATGAATGCGAGGAAGAGCAAATGGCCAAGTGAAACTGTATCGGCCCAAACAGACACAAACTGTTTACAGTATAATGTTACAGCACAGTTGAAAATGGCACTGGGAACTCTGCAGACAATAGATTTTTGAATGTGCCCTGGTAGAAGTCAGAAATGTCATTGTGTGCAATTTAGTAAAGCTTGGCTCGCTAAGCTTGATTTGTATCACATCGGAAATGGCACAGAAACTCCTCAGTCTCCTCACAATACACTCGAATAAATCACAGCACTATGATTACACATGAAAGTTTAGCTTTTTTAGTGTTTTCCTTTATGTTTGTCTTTGTTAACTGTTGGACAAGTAAAAAAAATTCCATACTTTATTATTGGAATCATTCTTTCTTTCCCTCTCAGATGTACTTCTTTCTGCTAATTGCACAATGCATCCGTCAAATTAGTCTCTGCCAAGCGAGGATGCAAGTAACACAAATGTTAAATGGACTTCTACAGCACATGTATGCTCTACTTGATTACACAAAGCATTTTCTTCCTGCAAGACTCATTCTCTCACACCGTTATAAGGTGCTTTTTTCTAAACCTCAGCATTTTTAACCTAACATTCACATTCTCGGTGGATGCACTAGGAGCAAATTAAGGTTCAGGTTATTCCAAGAATGCAACGGTGTCCCAGCAATACTTTGGCCAGCAGACAATAAGAGCCAGGGATTGATCCGGTAACCTGCAGATACACTGACAACCAGGTCAGCCTCCTGAACCATACTAAGTGTACTTCTGCAGTGGGCAAGGGGGAATGACACGACCCTCCAAGAAGTGGATGTCCCAGCAAATTCACCCAGATCGTGCAATGCTCAGAGAAAACGCAAAAATCCAAATACTACATCTCAGACTCTACAGGCCTCAGTATGTTAAATGTTAAGTAAAGTAAGTAGTTGTTAAAGTTCATGGCAGAACATGCTAGCATGCCTTAGTTTTCCACAGCTGCATCTGACCCAACCACAAGACTTCTACAACAATGTTCTTTACACAGATGGGATCAAAGTGGAGATTTTTGGTCATAATGCACAAAACTAGACATAGGATACCAGCTCAAACGTCTCCTACCAGCTCTCAGCATGTGGCATGATGATTTGGGCTTGTTTTGCAGCCATAGACTCTGGGCACCTTGCAATCATTGAGTCGACCATAAACTCCTCTGTATACCAAAGTATTCCAGAGTCAGATGTTACGCCATCCTTCTGACAGCTAAAGCTTGGCCATCATTGTGTCATGTAACAGGACAATGATCCAAAGCACAGCAGAAAATCTACAGCAGAATGGCTGAAAAGGAAAAGAATCAAGGTGCTGCAATGATCTAGTCAAAAGTCCGGACCTCAATCTGACTGAAATGCTGTGGTGGGAACTTAAGAGAGCTTTTCATAAATGAATGCCTGAAGTTAATGAACTGAAGCAACACTGTAAAGGAAAGTGGGTCAGAATTCCTCTACAATGATATGACGGGCTGATAAAGTCATAAATGAAACCACTACTTCAACTTACTGCATTTTGTTTTCATTTTTGTTAAATAGATAATGAAATAGTGTACAATGTTTTGTGCTGTTATTCATCTCAGGTTACATTTGAACTTTAAGATCTGGTGAGGATCAGATAATTTCTTATTATGTCCTGATACATAAAACATTACAAGTGACACATTACATTAACTGTAAATGTCATCAACAATGCCGTCCAGAGCCAGTTTAAAATTTATAAAGGGGAACTTGTGGCGGGAATACATGTGCTGATTTGTCAATTAACAGTAAATCAACGAATGTAGCATCGCCCTCATTTGAAACAACTCAGTGTTTTAGATTTATTGCTTCTTTTTCATACTGAAAGAACCCGCCCCCCAACCCCACACAGAGGAACAAACATACATGTGTGGTTATACGTGTCCTCCTTCAACCCTTGAACAATGCTCACTCTCAGCCCTGCAGACCAGCATCCGGAGGAAAAAAAGCATCACGAGTCAAAAGGCCTATTCCCTAACCCTCATAAATTGCACATAACTTGATTACAATGAGACGATTATACCTTATTAGCAAGGATATTATGGCGTCTTCTTACTGGGGCTCATTATATAGACTTACATCTGTGACTGAACACTGGCGCTTCCTTTTCTTCCAGTGTGCATGTGTGACCTGCCAGCCATTACCGCAGCTGGAGGAAGAGGTATGGGGCCAGGGGGGCGGAGGGTTGGTCAGCATTCATGTGGTGTGGTCTTGAAATTCAGATTCTTAAAACCATTGCTGTGTTTTATGTATTTACAGTGAAAGGACATTGCTTGCAACAAGCAGAGTATCTTACTTGTTACTGAAAACACTATTACATGCATTTTGTGGTGTTATCAGGATGCCTTGGGGAGGGGGGTGCCATAACTGAGAATATACACACACATACACGCACCAGTGTTGAATCTGATGGGGTTTTACTGTAATTACTGCACTTCTGTTGCACCTGCTAGGACTTGGTGGCCAATACAAAAAGGCCCATTGCACTGGGCAGCTTGCACATCTAAATGTGTGTAATCATTTGGGTGCAAAGCAGGACACTGCTGCAGGGAGGATGTGCGAGCTCAGCAAACCTTCCCCCGGATAAATAAAGGTTTAAAAAAGACATCTAGATAATAGCCGTTTGTGATTACAGAGGCGGTTTGCAGCGCGGCACCTTCCGATGGGTGCGTATGTGCTGCGAGGCTGCTACGCCGCCAACAACAACATTTTCTTCCATGTCAGCCGCCAAAATGAGAGCAACTGCCATATAATCTGTTTTTAATGGACGCTAATGCAGGAACACCTGTCATAGCCACGGCAGCATTTTCTCCCCCAATATAATCCTAAGAAGATTACACATGTTGGAAGCAGGTATTCCTGGATTAATTATTGACAGACTGTGAATTGGGTCTTATAGCCAAATGTATTTTGGTAATGTGTTTGTATACACTATTCCTGTGGTTAATTCTACCCTTAATGGGTTGTTTAGGAGATAGCACTCTTTACTTGACTTTAATTTGCGAATACGGAGCCAGTCTTGATAAGAGTGCTCATACCTTATGTGCAGAAAGGTTTTAGCGTTCACTCCGATTTTAAACTTGTAGTGAAATTTACTCGTCTAGGTTTGAGTGTCCACACGATTGTTTTTGTTAATAAACACAAGCGTCACGAAAAGTATTGTCTTTGAGTTAAGGTTTTTAAAACTCATCGTGTACACTACAGTATAAAAATTGTTACCATACATGTAGATAAACAGTTAAAGTTGCTATTTTTTCAAGCTTCCAGGAAGCCAGACTTTCTTGTCATTTTATTAAGTGCTCTTGAGCAATAGTTCTCCAGGGTTTCTGAAGGTGTTGCAAAGTTTTTCTTTTGACACTGGCTGCTTTTTCACGTATTTTCAGTCCAGTTCTTGTACCTGACCAGTTTCAGAGGAATGTATTGTTGTTTTGTATGTTGCACAAAAACACATCATTTGTTCCTATTTCTTTAAATCCATGAAAAATACCAAATATAACACATTTTGAAAGACATTAAGTTGTATTTTTACACCAACAATGTGATTCCCAAAGAGCTATTATCAGAAAGCTTGACATGTCTCAGCGTGGTGTGCAGTGTGTTCTTAATAAAGTTGAGGAAAATGGACAAGTGGAGGACAAAAGAAGTCACAGGCCTAAAAAAACTATCTACAGCAGATGAATGGTAAATGAAAGTCATGTCCTCAAGAAACAGGAACAAATCCAGCAAAGACCTGACAAAGGAGTTCAGAGATGCAACTTTCAGTTGATCATCTACTGTTCACTCAAGCTTCATCAGAAATGGTCTCAGTGGAAGGGTGGCAGTCAGGGCGGAAAACATTGAGAAAAGGCTGATTTTGGCTCTCAACTGTTTGACCTGTTGCCCTCTGGCAGGTCCCTCAAATCACAAACAGATTCAGAAAAACCAACACCGACCCTCAATATACACCAACTCCCCCCACCCCCGACCCTACATTTGTCATAACTGTCACGCTTCCAAAATGGCAAACAAGTTAGTCACATGGTTAGGGATCAAATGTGTGCAAAACCTCAAGTAATAGTTAGTGAAATTGTGAATTATTTGCACCATCATGCCACGCCATTGCACTGCTGCTGTTTTTTACCATACCTTGTGTATACCTTATTTATTTAGCAGTTTTAAAATCTTGAACTTCTTATATTCACTTACTCATCTTTATGCCTGTTCTTTGTTTCTCTTTGCATCTGAAGGTGTAGCCGTTCTGCATACACTCCATAACAACGATTCTTATAAACTCAATGGAGAGTTCTCGAGTACATGAGAGGGTTCATAAACAGCACTGAGTTTAAGCATTGCTTCTTTTGCATTAGTTACAAAACTGGCTTATTTATTTGCCCAGTGCAAAATAGTGTTCATTGATTAATACTTAGCTCCCTCAGCTCCAGGTTTGGGCCATGACAAACACGTAACGGAAGAGAGCTTTCATCTTTTTACCAAGTCTTAAGTGTGTTCTGAGGAGTCTGGCATACTTATGTTCACTCTAATTTAAAATCTAAACTTTCCTCCACCGCCGCCACCATCTTCACTCTCCTTCACCACCTCTCTCCTCACTTCCCCCCGTCTCCCCCCGCCCACCCCCTTGGATGACAGCCGGAGCCGCAAATGAGTGAGGCTCCACCTGACAAGCCACCGCAGGAGTGGGGTGAGGAGATGGGTATAGGTACATTAGAATTGGGGGAGGCAATGAGAAGATGAGGGTGGAGGATCTGCTATTTTAGACCTTCTAAGGAGCTCATTAAGCAAAGGTGTGATCAGCACGCCTCCGCTTAGGTGATGCTACCGGCTTCCGCACCTTTGCTTGCCACACCACAAGCGAGTCAATTTTATTCACTGTTAAAGGAAGAGGAGGAGGAGGGGGAGTGTGTGTGTGTGTGTTTGGCAGGTGGGAGGGAGTACACTTAGCCAACAGGCCCTTTTCTCTTCCCCCTCTCCCAAATCTCCCAGAAGGTTCACCTCGACTTTCAATTGTCAGACTTGTTAGTGAGCCTGTCTGACATCGGGGCCGTCAAGTTATCGGCTGGATTGCACTTTATGACGTGTGGTATGATAATATTTTTACCTTTCACTGAGCGAAGAGGGGGCTGTTCTTCTGTCTCTAATTCCCCTCAGCCCCTCAGCCCCCCTCCCCATTCCCACGGCTTCTTTACCTCTACTGGAGATTTTATTATTTGACTTGAGAATTTACTCTCGCCTCGCAGCAGCTTCCTTATTCCCAGCAGCGCAGGAATCACGCGCCAAGGAGACGTTGACGGATGTCTTCTTCCATCCGCCGGAGAGCTGTCGCCCCGGACAACGCAGACGATGACGAGGAGCTTTTGACATGCTCTACTCCAGCTCGTGTCTCCTGACACGAGCCTCCTGCCGCCATTGCCAGCCAGGGCCGCCACCAGGGAGGATGCTGGGATACGCTGCAGTGATTCACCTATTACAACTGGCTTTGGAAATCTGTCACACACACACACACCTTGACTGCGTAGCGCACGCACACATACACACACCTCCTGGATAAGCTGCTGCCAGGAGCGGCAGAGGGGGCAGGCCTCGTGTGCACAGAGCAGATGTACGAGACAGGAGGAAAGAAATGAAAAAGAGAGGAAAAAAGGAGACAGCAAGTGTGTGTTGTTCCTCAGACAGCAGAGAAATACACACACGATGTCTAAATCTACCTTCCTCCCACAAGCACAATGGAAAGATTACTTGCAAACTGCCAGGTAGACAACAAGACGTGAGCCGTCAAGCCCCTGGCAGCTCACTGCCGCAAGAGCTAATCAGGTTTGAAGCACACCCAGGTACACTATCTTTTGCTTTTGAGTGCACACGTTTCTCGACATTAATCCCCACTAAGCCTTTGCAGCTAATGTAATCTAATTAATGACTTTTTTCCTGAGCCTGCTGCAAACTTGAACTTCAGACTATGTATCCATGTTTTTCTGTACATTTTACTGAACTGTTAGCCTGCTAGGAGAAAGAAAAGGTTCTTTCAAAACAGTCGCTCCGACTTCTTGCAAATAAAATTGGTATATTCAACAACAAATGTCCTAAAAAATGAAGATATGTGTCTTAAAGGGAAAATTTCAAGCATTTACATATTTTATGTCCTATCGGTCCATCTTGATATGACAGCATGACACAGTTGCTGCAGATTTTTTCTGCTGCACATCAGTATCACATGACGTGAATCTTTTGTTCCACCATGTCTGGATCCATACCATTCTGCCCCTACCCACTGAATGTTGCAGCAGAAATAGAGACTCATCAGAGTGACCAACATTTTTCCAATCATCTATTGTCCAGTTTCAGTGAGTCAGTATTAACTGTAGCCTCAGTTTCCTGTTCTTAGCTGAGAGGGAGTGGCAGCCACTGCAGTCCTATGCTGGTACAGCTCATTTCCTTCGAAATTTGACATGTTGTTGATTCAGAGAGACTCTCATGCATACCTTGGTTGTAACAAATTCTTATTGGAGTTACTGTTACCTTCCTATCAGTTCAAAGCAGTCTTGCCACACAGTATTTTGTCTTAGAACAGTTGCTCTTTGGATATTTTCTCTTTTTCTGACCATTTTTGTAAAACCTAAAGATGGTTATATATGATCAGCATGTTTTATAAAATGCTACAATTTTTGATTTTATTTTCACTTTTCATTTTCCCTCAGCTTCCTAAGTTCCGTAGTAGTCTTTCTTCTGCATTTCCTGTTTCAGTTATTTCCCGTTTTATTCAGTTTACATGACTTCCTGTCCTTGTCCTTCTGACTCCTCTGTGATTCTCTCACCCATTTTCCGTGGTTTCACCTGTTTCTCATTTTCATGTCTGGTCTTTCTGTGTATGTACTGAGATGTTTTTGTTTTTTTCCTGTAATGCTTCCTAAAATTGAACCACAATTTTAGGAAACAAAAAGAAAAGGAAAGAAAATGTTCTATATTTTTCTGCCAGTTCATTGTAATTATTGTTTTCAAAAATGTGTTTATTTTATGTGATAATTCATTTTATTTTTCCATGTTTTCTTTTACAGTGTGCACAGTAAAAACATCTGTAAAAGTACACATGTTCCACATGTTTTTTTCTGTATTTTTAGCCACAGTTTGAACTTTACAATTTTCCATTTGCATAAATTTCCATTAAAAAAAAACAGCAGATAATACACTGTCAGAAAATGAAAGGTATATTTTCTGTGTTTTTTACAGTGTAGGCTCTTCACAGTGTTCCCGTATAAATTCCCATCTGAGATACTTCAGAAGCATGCTAAACTTCAAGGATTTAATGTTTGCATCATGCTGTTGGCACATGCTCTGCCCTTCCATGAAACAGCCCATACGGGTGGTCCTGATATCTGATTAGAAATGAGTTTGTAGCACTTACGTGCTTTATGTTACCTGCTCTATCATGATGCATGTGAGCACCTCTCTGTACCAAAGGGATTTCCTTGTTAAAAAAAACAAAACAATCCAACCTGGTTATTTCCAGCGTATTTGGAAGATTATATGTAGTCTTCATTTGGAGCCACAGGGCCAGAGGGGATATTCGAGCTGCAAGTACTGGGCATCATTTGTGCTGTAAATATAAATAATTTAACACATTCAGATTATGCGCTGTACCTTAAACATGAGGTCTCTGAATATTTTATTAAACATGCATTTTGCAAAATTAGCTTGAGCTTTCATATATGTCAGCCTACTACCATATTTACATTATTTTGCTCCACTAGTTTTTTCGTTGGATCGGTTTGTTCCCAAGACTTTTTCCTCAAGGTTTGCTTTGGTCAAAATTTTATCTGTCATATCAGTTGCTCTAATAATCTTTTATAATATTCTTGGTGTCTCTTACATTTGCCAGGGTTTTGGTACTTGAGATAATTAGTCCTCCATTATTTATGCAAGTTAACATTGACCTCAGCAGCCATAAAGGAATATCTCCAGCAGCAACAAGAACGTGCAACAGATGGTATATCCGCTGGTCTCCAGAGCTCCTGATCTCAACACTGAGTCTGGATTACATGCAGTGACAGAAGCAAAAAGGGGCCAATTTCCAGAAAAAATTTGTTTCAGGTAGTCCAAGTTGTTCATAGAACAACACATCTACCAAATACTAAATATGGGCTTATTTTGGTTTATATAAAGTTAATTGACCATTATGTCATTAGTTTTTAAAGTAATACAAGCTTTTATGAAATACTTGTGAATCTGTTAATGTTAAGCTTTGATTGTCAGGGTCCTGGGTCTGAGCGACCCAGGATCCCTGAGCAGTTATGAATTATATTATTAGTATTATTATATGTATTTTGGTGTTGCTTCCCTTCTCTGTGCTTGTGTGTGTGTATATATATATATGTGTGTGTGTGTGGCTGAGCACCTGTTTATAGGCGGCGTCAGGCCTGGAGGGTGTGGTCCTGCAAGGGGACTGGCCACACCCGAAGCCACACACCTGCTGCTGATCAGGCCTCGTCGGGGGAGCTACTTAAGAGAGTCTTGGAGCTCCCACCGACGCGGGATCATTCCATGAGACTCCACGGTAGTCGTCTGCTTAGTTAAAGTCTGAGTGTATGCCTACTGGAATTAAGTGTCTTGACGGCTGCCTCTGTCATTTTCCCCTCAGGAGGAGCGTGGAACATCGGAGGGCAGCAGGCACGGGGTGTGTGTGGACACACGAGAGTGGAGAACACGGAGCACGGACTTTTTGGGAAGACACGACACGGGAGTCACGGGAGAGCACGGGGATTTACTGTTATTGTTTCCATCACTGTAAATAAACGCACTGTTTATACACAGAGTACCGCGCCTGGGTCCTCCTTCCCCACTCCTTCCACGGTGTGCCATGCCGCACCGTGACATTGATATCTTGATGCCCAGTTAGAGTTAGTGGATTCAAAGGTGCAGACAGGATGAGGAAGGTGTCAGGTGTGGGAACCTTAAAGAATAGTTCTTTAAGCTTTGTCAGTGACCTTAATGCTTACCTTTGAAAGTCTACTAGGAGTAAACCTTGTTTCTCTTTTCTGAACTGAGCGGTCTCTACCTGTGCAGATACCACTAGAAAAACCATGAAACTATTCTAATGGTCATCAAACAGCATCTAAACCACAAAAACTCAAAATTAATGGTACAGGGGAGTTAATCAAATGTTGTCTTTATGGGGGGGAAAGTTAGGGTCTTGATTTTCGTCATTGGGGGCACAGACACAGACAACTGGAGACTAGATGGCCGATTAATCATTCCTGTGTTAGTTCACATGATGTCTACCACCAGGGCTATTTGGTTCTTTGTAATGTAAATTCTCCATCACGCATGGACCCAAGTGGTCTAGTGCACTGGAATAGTGTGCATTAACCATTTGCACTGACTCTTGAGGTGTACCTAGCTTACTAAATTGGTCCTGAACACAGCTGAGGAAATAAAATAAAAACACCCCACATCAGCACTGATGAACGGGTATGAGAAAAGTTTTGTTTTCCAGAAAGTTCCATTTTCTCAAGCTGTTGAAGCATCTTCATCTCTGCAATCTGAGACTCTCTGAGCTCCTGTGCTGACTTATCAATGAAATGGCAATCCGTTTTTACACTCTCATCTCCAACCTGGCCCTGGGGGCAGGAACGGTAACATAAATGGACTTCGAGGGAGCTCGGAGTACAGATGCTGTTTCTTTGTAGGGAAAGAGCTGCTAAAGGTGGTTCAGGCACCTAATCAGGATGCCTCCTGGGTGCTTTCCTTTGGAGTTTTTTCATGCACATCTAGCTAGGAGGTGACCCCACGGATAGACCCAGAAATCGCTCGAGGGATTATACTGTGTATTTCATCTGGTCTGAGTAAATGGCGGGATAACCCAGCAGCAACTGGAAAATACTGCTGGGGAAAAAGTTGCCTGGAATACTGTGCGTGGGCTGCTTGCTACTCTGACCCAACTTCATATAAGTGGACAAAGTTGGGATGAAATGACAACAAACTTTAAGCTCCACAAATCAAAATGTTTTAGTTTCTCAAATGAACCATCAGAAACCATGAACCACATTGATGAGTGTCACTTCCCGCTGTCACTGGAACATTTTCCCATATCCAGGCCATGTTTTGCGTGCACGTGTGATACTGTTTTGGGAAAACTGAGTTGCCCTTTGACTCTGTCTTTGATCTGAAGTGTCCAATTTCTTAAGGTGAAATAAAACCTCCACATGTTCTTGTTCCTGGCTTCTTCAGGAATTACTTTCCATCCTTAGACCTTTTGTAAGGGAAGATACTTTTCTTTTTTTTTTGATGCCATGACAGGAACTGTCACAATGGATTGAAGTGGTACACTGCTGTGGAGCAAAATAGATTTTCAATTCGCACAAATACCATTATCCATGGCAGGTTTCTCTTCCTTGGCTCATCCTGTGAGCCCCTTTCCCCTCCCTTAGCAATTTCCACAAACAAACATTTTCCCCCTCCCACTCTGTACAAGAAAACATACAATTATCTCTAAAAACTGGAACAGATTTTTTATTAAATTAACCTTATTAGTGCATTACGGTAAGCAAATGCCAAAAAAAGGAGCTCCTCATTTGCATTAAGATAGATTTTTCAGGTTGGCTGCACAATTTAATTAAAGAAAAGATTAAGAATCATTAACCAAGCTGCTCTACCTTGCAGTAGCGACAGGCTCACATCTGACTCAGGTTAACAGAAACCCAGATGGTGGCTCTCTAACTGTTGAATCTCCGTAACCGAATCAGAATGATCCTATTAGTTTCCACGGGTGGGGCGGGTGAAGTAAAGTGAGGGAATTCTGGAAATTTGCAACACTTGCACACGGTGCAGCCGGGGGCCGAGTTTCATCTGAGATCCCTGGCTGACTTTTTGATTTTTAGTGTTGTGAAGGGGAAAGGAGGAGGGAGTCAAGGGTGACTCAGGTGGCCAAGGTTCATTTCAGGGTGTGAAATCCAAATGGAAGCGGTGTACAAATGGAAACCTAATTTGCTACGCTTTGCATCCATTTGGGAAAGTAATAACATTACCTGAAGTTCATGGAGCAGTATTTCCAACACAAATGATCCTGCATGCAAATGTGTCATCTACAGACATATTGCCCTGATTTTCTTGAAATTAGATTTTGCTTTCACTCAATGTTTTTAGTTTGGCTTTTTAGTGTGTATTTGGTTACATATTTGAACATTAAAACTAATTTGTAATTGTGCAAAACAAGATCATGGTTTGGGTGAAAACAGACCATTTTAAAATCTATAAAACATGCTAGAAATTTCCATTGCCAAATTCAGCCTCATCTAAAGGCAACAATATAGCATGCACAACTTAACTTTCAAACATATTTAGACTGTAATAATAGCTTGCAATGTTGTTCATATAATGACTTATTAACCAAATAATGTTTGAATTTTTCTGATTCATATTTATTATTTTGAAATAATTTTACTAAATTTTAGCTCAAACTTTTTATTCTTGGACTCTGCTTGAGTAGCTTTGCATTATTTACGGTGCCAAAATATCGCTTACTTATCTCATACTGGCCATTGATTAAAGCTCCTCCCACTTGTGGCCATTTTTGCCCTGATTGGCTGCCCCTCACATACAGAAGCTCTAAACAGCCAATGAATGCAGCTTCTGTGGCTACACAAGTTGAAGATGGTCTCAGCTACCAGGCAATCACTGAGGCC
This sequence comes from Rhamphochromis longiceps, assembly GCF_057381845.1. Classification (NCBI taxonomy): domain Eukaryota; kingdom Metazoa; phylum Chordata; class Actinopteri; order Cichliformes; family Cichlidae; genus Rhamphochromis; species Rhamphochromis longiceps. The sequence goes on along the minus strand of NC_140578.1, from coordinate 26,689,654 downwards.
TTCACTTGGGCCTGCTAACCTTGATTCATGTGAGGTGGCATCTTCTCCCTAAAGGTCTTTTGAATAACTCTTAGTCTGGCCCCCCACCTCAGGGCGTGCCCAAAGTGTGGGGCATTGGGTGCAATGACCAACACTAAAATCCAACATTACAATACATTATTAGATAAGAGCATGGATAGGAGAAGTAGGAATATAACTAAATACATTTACTCAAGTAATTCACTCAGGTTTAACATACTTCTACTTTAAGTATAAAAAAGTCAAGGAGCTGCTTTTACCCCATACTAGATGGACTTATAGAACTTTGTACTACATGCAGTGTTAGGGAGTAACGGAATACATGTACCGCCGTTACGTATTTAAAATATGTTATGTATAACAAAATATGAGTAACTGTATTCCGTTACAGTTACCGTATAAAAAGGTGGTATTTAGAATACAGTTACTTTGTTGAAATAAATGAATTACACGGCGGTACTTTCCTGTTTCTTATTGTGGCGGGTCAGGACTGTTTGGGTTTTGTTTGACAGCTATGTTCTGTTGCTCCAGGCAGCAGCGTTACCTTTGCCATGGTTACAGGGTGATGCTCTCTCTCTGCGCCTTTTTGTTGTTGTTGTTGTGCTAAGCTAATAGGTAGAATGCTACAGGCATAGCTCTAAAGAATGTAGCATCATAGGCAGTGTAGTCCGTGGTGCAGGTAGAATGAACTGCCATACACGTTATGTGTCTGTGAGCAAGAGGAGGGAGAAAAAGGAGAGTGGAAAAAGTATGAGTTGTTATCGAGAGCGGGAGCTGGAAGCATGTAAATATAATAATAACCACTGCAGCCAAGAAGAGTGCCTGATGAGCCCAGTTGTAAGTACGCTATTAAGACTCGACTGTACACTGTGTTCGTGTTTTCCTCCGAAACACTAAGTTCAGTTGGAGCAGCCTTTCAACGCCTCTCTCTGTCTCTCACCTCTCTCTGTCTCTCGCAAGCAAAGTTGACCCAGACAACAAAGTAAAGCTATTTTTCGGCTACGAGCCCAACACGGAACCTGGCGTATTAGCCAGAGGTCCCTTTACTACAGTTCGGAGCCGCGGACCTTCAGTAATAGTAATAAATCACACAGCAATAGTACATTCACGTTGTTGTAAAAAGCATGATAATGTATTAACTCATTCACTGCCAGCCATTGGCAGTGAATGAGTTAAGTATTCCAAAGTATTCAGAATACGTTACTGTCATTGAGTAACGTAACGGAATACGTTACAGAATACATTTTGGGGCATGTATTCTGTATTCTGTAATGGAATACATTTTAAAAGTACCTTCCCAACACTGACTACATGCTATTTATTTTAAAGGTTTTGTCACTTATTATTTTGCAGACTAACTGGGTTATTGCAGATAAAGCTGGTTATCTAAAATAAAGTAATATACACATAAATAAATCAGTAACTACGATTTAAAAATATTGTATATGTTTATGAAAAGTGTCATTCCACATCATGTGAACTTTTACTTTAAGAACTCTAAACATAGTAGATTTTTTTTAAACCTGTGTGCTATTAAGGTATAGAGATAGAAATTTTACTTGAGCAAAAATAATTTTTTTTCTTTTTTTTTACTTTGCAAAACAATTGTCTAATGCAAGATTATGTTAAAACTTGTGTGCAGTTCTGCTTATCACATAATAAATCTGCAACAGGAACCTGACTGAAACTGAGATCTTCTAAGTCAGTTTTCTAAAGGAGTTGTTTTTTCTGATTAAATTTTCCGATGTCCTTTGCCACCCATCTGTACAGTCAGCATGCTAACATGAAGCCAGCCAAGAACTGAGAGTGATGTCAAAGATGAGTGTATGCAGACCCCAGCCTAGCAGCCAGAGCCTGATCTTGAACAGGTAACAAAGGCAGTAGCATGTTTCTACAATAGAATCACTGTGGCAATTTAATGAGTCTTTGGACTGTTTTTCATCTTTGCTTTGTGTTGTTGGTTTTGTGTTAGCATATAAAATTTAAAAGAGGGATCATGTGTATTAGTTGGGTATCTGTGTTAGTGTGTGGGTCTGTAGCCTACAGTTTATATTGCCATCTGTTAATTATTTGACAGTTCATTTCAGCTCATGCTACAGTAATGAATTAAGGTACTGCATCACTTTTCTTAAAAGAGAACAATATGCACTTTTTTTGAGTGATGACCCCAACATCACTTTTAAGCTGAAGGCAGGTCACTTGCAGACATTCCAGGCTCCGGTTGCCTAGGTAACCTTCGAATGTATTCACAAGAAGTTTACATGTCAATCAGCAGTTTCATCACTGTCATTGGTAGTCACCTCAGTCACCGCCCACTCCCCCTCACCTGCAGTTATTTCGTCCCTTAGTTACTTTAGGTCACAGAACGGCCTTCTGTTTTTACAGTCTCCAGTCACCACACTGCTTCCAGCATGGATGCAAAAGTGCCATACTATACAAATAAAGTTTGACTGATTGATATAATCTTGGCTTCTCAGTCAAATCCATATTTTGCTTTTGCAAAAATCAAGATGGTTTGCTTGACTAAGGTGCACAGTGGCCATGTTTTTGTACAGTGTATGCTTCTACTGCTGCTGCTGCTTAGAGACCAGAACACAGAAATGTATGTGAGACGTACACTGTGACGTTGCATTGAGCAATAGGACAGTTATAATTGCTAATTTTGTTTGTTTTTGAAGGTTTTTATAGACTTGACTGAACAGACTATTACTCATAAAAAGAATAAAGGGGTTACCACCAGTAAATCCTGCTGCCACTAACAAATATTTTTGTCCCTGTAAAGCATTACACTTTGTGTGTGTAGGAAAAATAGATGTGATAGAATAACAGGAAACAGAGACAACCTCTTTCATGTTGGACTTTTTTTAAATATATGAACTGTGATGGAACTAAGTCAACGGTCACAGGTCTGATGCACACACAGAGCAAGCCAAGTGGAGAGGATTTGACAGTTCTTTCTGACCACCGTAGGGTTAAAGAATTTGGTATGCAAATTATTCGGGAAGGATGTTATTAAAAGTGCGAGAGAGAAATAGACAGAGACGGGCAGAGAGAAAGAGAGAGGGAGGGAAAAAAAGGGAGGTACACATCCAAACCCCTAATCCTCTTGCTTTCGCCAAAATGACAAATGCAGGAACTGAGGCATAAAAGAATCATTCATGTATGGCGCACTTGAGTATTACTGCGAGGCACCTGCATTGGAATGAACAGATACAAATAAATACAAAATAATGCAGGGGAGGGGGCGGTGGGACAGAGGAGAAAGGATGGGGTGTGAGGGGGAGTGGGGGTGGGGGGGATCACTAAGAAGCTTAAAAGAGTCTTCGGCGTTTGAATGCAATCAAGCGCCATTGAAACGATACCAGGTGCCTGGCAGGTGGAGGGAAACAGATGCGCCGGGGTTGGCAGCCTCGGCGGCGTACAGGTGTGAAAAAACGTGCCTGCTCCCTAATTACCGATTTAAATGCTTAATTTCTGTGTTTCAATATTGATTGCTACCTTTCTGCTCCTATTTCCCCACGGAGCGGACTGAGTATTTGTAGGGAGGCCCCGTCAGTGTGTTTTCTCTCCTTTTCTTCCAGCTCTTTTTCTTTCTCTTTTTCTCTTTTTAATAACCCCAAACAAATCTCAGCTTTTCTTCCCCGAGCGCCGCTCTCTCTCCGCTCTGTGTTCATGTTTGGATTCCTTCCCAAATCATTCCTGAGTGATTAAAGGGGGGATGTCTTCGTTATTTGATGGCAGGGCAGCAGAAAGGCCCGCTCGCGGTGTCGCTCCTCTTCTCTCTTTTTAGATTGGATCATATACTGGTAATGGGACACACAATCAATGGCCGCACATTGATGCCAAAAGCTGCCCCCCCCCAACACCCCCCTTCCACCTCTCCCCTCTCCTCCTCTTCCTCCCCCCTCTTTTCAGTGGATCCAGATGGATCTTTATCTGGCGATGTATTGATGAAAATCACTCCTTTCATTTGCTGGCCCTCCTTCCTTCCTCCACAGGCAAATGATAGACTCGTGTACCTGCAGTAATTTGTACTTCAGTCTGAGATTTATAACCTGCTGTGCTGCAGATTGGGGGTGAGCAAAGGGAGGATTTAAAAAATAAAAAATAAAAAAGCAGTGACACTAATAGTGGCTGATGAATCTGATTAATCAGATCCGGTAAAGAAAGACGTAAAGTTTAATCCCAAAATGCACATTTCACCATTATTAGTTGAATTTGAAGGAACTGTTTTATTTCCTGAAGGTAGCGTTGCATGCTGGGACCAGTCCAGGCCCACCATGGCAGCTCCCGTTGCAGGCCAACAGCTGCCTTTCCCAGGTGGCCTGACATTTGAGTCGCAGCCGGCCAGATTAGATGGAAGGTGTACGAAGAGGGACAGACGGCGGGAGGATGATGAAGGAAGGGAGGGAGGAAGGCAGGACGATTAACTTAGTGCCAGGTCCTTGTGCGCACGCTGTTAGAAGGCGGGAGAGCCCAGGGGACAACCTGAGCCCCTGGATTTCAGTCCAGATGGCTGGCCAGGGCACCCCAGAGGACCCCCTCTTATTGATTTAGGAGGGAAAACAGAGAACCTGGCTTTGCTTTGGGCCAACTGTACCGAACAAGACCTGCATCGCTGCTCCTTCCTTTTTTCTTTTCTTTTTTTTATCCTCATCTCAGGTTATCTGTGGCGACCCAAAGGGGAGAAGCAAGCGCAGAGAAGTGGGGAAACGAAGGCAAGATATGAATATAAGTCGACTGATTTAGCAGGTCGGATGTAAAACGGGTCACACTTTTGCAGGTCTAATCCCCTTTTCTTTGCGGTCAAATTGTGTGCTGATATGAGACGGTATCGGCTCCCTGGAACCAAATAGAGCCTGAATGGTGCAGGTCTCTGTTAATACAAAGAGCTTCTCAGCTAGTGAGCAGGCGAGAGGAGATGTGCAAGATAAGATTTGTAGAAACACATGAAAGGGGACATGGGTATAAATATGTATGCACCCCTTGGAGTGGAGCCCTCTTTGTATGCCCATTAGTACAGCTTTTTTTTTTATCCATTGTCAATGTGGTAATACATATAAGTTCGCCACCCAGTCAGTTATATCCCCCACATGACAATAGCAGAGATATGTGACCAAACATAGAGTCTGTGTGGTGTATAATGAATAATTCAATCATCAGATTGGACACTGGAAAACAAACATATTGGAGTAGATCTAAGTAGGTTGACACTGAATCTGGTACTGACAAAATGATTGACAGCACATAAACTTTCATAATTAAATGGAAAAAAGAATAAAAAGTGTTTGAAGTAGTTTTCCTTTCCATAAATATCCATATCCATCAGTAAAATTTACATTTTACCTTTTAGATGGATTCAAGAAACCCTTCATAAACAATCTATCAATGTAATTCGCAATGACTGTTAGCAATATTATTCATCTTATGATTTATCAGTTATGGATGGCAAATTGAATCATTTAGCCAAAACTGGTTTACGCCTTTAACCAATTGCCCACTACTTTTTTCTCCTACTCTGTTTAATGTAAAAAATAAATAACTTGTCTTGTATGTGGTTAACTAGGTGAACCAGTTTATCCAATAACTATGTATGTTTATTAATAATGTTTTAGATAACAGTTTCTACCTTTTAATATTTTTTTAGCTAGGTGTGTTTAGCTAATAATTTACCATATTAATTTGCAATGTTAGCTAATTTTTTTTTAAACATTTTATCAATACTTTAAAGCTGCAATATACTTTTTATAATAACTAACTTTTCATTTGTGTTGTTTGTTTTATTTGGCTGTTTTAACAGTTAGATATTATATTCAGTTGACTCCATGATAATAAACATTAACTAACAACTTCTTATTCACTCTTTTCCCTAGATGTCTCTACAGCTAGTAACACTTTTAGCTAATAGTTTCTACATTTACATTTTTATTTTTTATTCATTACTTCATTTTAAGTTTATCTATCAGTTTAATTTGTTAAACCATAATGTTAATTCAGTTCATTGTTTCAATAGCTATACTTTAATTTGATAAGTTCAAATTAATTTTTTTAGTAGATTTTACTTTATTTTCTTTTTTAGCTAATTATTTTAACACTTATTGCTTTATTTATTGCTAAATGTTTTCCAAAAACCCTGCCTTTTGGCTAACAAATTCATCTCCTTGCCATATCTATAAGTATTCATTATTCTTGGCTAACAAATTCCACCTAGTTGTGCATACTTTTTAACAGCCATGCTATTTGCAATAGCAATAGTTATTCTAATAGTATTTTTTAAAATTTTACTTTTTGATAACTGCTTATCTGTCTGTGAAGGTTCTCAGTCATCCAGGTCATCGTAGTCAAGCTTCTTCAGTTCTAAGGTCAAATGGTGGAGAGTCCCAGATATATCTGGGACTCTCCACCATTTGACCTTAGAACTGAAGAAGCTTCTCGGATGAGAGTTGAAACATCTTCAAGTAACTTAAAGAAGTCCAGACGCTTTTCTTTGCAAGCTCCTTTGATAACAGCTTATCGATCATTTATAATAATTTATACATTTCTTCCCGCTTTCTATTTGAACCACTTGTCTATTATTAACTGTGAAATTTTGTTGGTGTTTTTGGTGTTTTTTCTTTGTGTACATTAAGAAGATAGTAGATAAGTGGGCATTCATTACTAAAGTGACTTTAAGTATAATAAATGTACTAAAAATCCTGTATGAATGTGAATAATCAACCCTTCACAAAGACCATACAAAGAGTTAAGCGCAGTTCAGGGTTTTAGGGTCTCGTAGCATATGATATTTGTCAATATTGTCGATTAGCTATGAAACAGATCCCCTTCAGCGAGGGACCAGAGCAGGGAGGTATCTGTAACTGGACGCCCACGCACAACAAAGGCTATTGACTGACAAGGTGGACCTCTTTGTGTTGCTGGGAAGACGACTACATCCACATTATTGTTGTTGTTGTTGTGCGCCGACTCCTGTGTTTCACTAATGAGCTTAATGAGCTTCTGTTTACTTGTTTGTGCTTCTGAGATGCAGACACCTTAGGCATGAAGGGATTTTTTTTTTGTGTTAGTTGTGTAGGCACGTATATGGATTGTAGTAAACATGTGTTTCTAACTATGGATGAAGTCAACTCAGAGCCTACAGATGTATGGCACGTATCAGATGATTATGGCTTATGCTCAGAAAGACCATCATGGAACAATATGTGTCAATCAGGCACATATCAGATCTTTTTAATGGTGTAACCCACATCAAAGACATCATCAGTTTGAGGCTGCAGTAATACTAAATCACCACACATCTGTATTTGTATGAGAGAAGCCGTTTGCTCAGATCAGACTATGCCACACGATGTCTGTGATCATCATAAACCTGTATAAAGTGGTGAGATTTTTGCCATTTTCTGTCCTTCTGATCAAAGAATAAAGATGTATTTTTGTTTCTGATACATTTTTTTATTATGTTTTTTCTACCATCAGCTGCAGTGTGTTTCTTCAGGATTTTCCCAAATCGAGGGATCTCCCTAAATGCCCGTAGAAACAGCAATTTGGCTTCCTTTCTTTTTGTTGTCTCCTGTTTTCCTGCATGCTAACACAGACTCGGGATGCCAACATTTCTAACAACTGTCTCTAGCAAAGGACTCACTCAGATTCAAGTCACACACGGCGAGATGCATGCCACGGGATCCAGTTTTGTTCCAAATATTCACATGGTCCAGATATTTACTGAAAAATGTGACTGTTCCTTCTGATTAGAATTGGGGGTGGGGGGGAGTCATGTGAGAGAAGAAAAAAACACATTTGAAAACACACCCGCACTGGTGTCAGTATCTACATAAGAGGTATGTTGTGTGCATTTCAGTGTGTGTTTGTGTGTGTGGTGATAATTGAAGCCCTCTTGCTCCTGTGGGAGTTTGCTGATGTGAACTTCTGGCTGCAGTGTGGTTTGAGGATGAAAGGTGTGTATTGTTTTATCACTCACAAGTGCTGCAGTGGAAAAGGGTGCAACATTACTGCTAAAACCTGAACCGAGGTTAGACCTGCCTGTGGACCCTCTGAGGAAAACTCACGAGAGTCGGCAGTTCAGTCCCCCCTACACCTCCCCCAAACCCATGGAAGAGTTTGCTGATCAAGTAGAGTTGTAGATACGCGTGCTGCAGAAAAGACCCAAGTTTACTAGTTAAAGCCTTTAAATTAGCAGCCACTGGTGTAAAACAAGTTATGCTTAGTACAAAAGGAGTATTAAATAGAAGGGGTGTTTTTGTATTGAGGTACAATAAAACCACTTGGTATCCTTTGACTAGTTGGTAGTAGTTGCTCACTCTCAATAAGTGAATTCAGTTGCAAAGAAGGCTGTGCATCAAAAACATGTTGGTGACTTCTTTGGTTGCTACCAGATTGCCTGTAGTTTAGTTACTAACACCTAGCTGAGCAGTTGGTAACACAAATGAGAAATGGAGAAAGTGGAGAAAGAGCCAACGTGTTTCAAGAGGTGCAACTTTTACTTTTAAGGCAAATGGTCTCCATTTCTGGTTTGTGTCACACTTTTCAATTTCACTACAGCTCAGAGAGTCGCTGAACAGTGTTTGTCCATCACTTCCATCCAAGCTAGGACTGCAGCAACATCAAGTGCACCAAAAAGTGAAAATAAAGTAAAAACAAAACTAAGAAGAGAGCAAAACTAGACACAAAGGTTCACAGTCACATCACTTTGTCTGTCTGTTATATGGTCTTTAAAACAGGCATCTAGGAGCACTATCTAGATGGGCTTTTTTGAAGTTGCAACTGGTTTACAAACCAACAATTTTACAATTAGTACCAATTCACTATTTTAACTTATAACTAAAGTTAATTTAGCATTTAATAAAGGACCTCAATCCTATGTGGCAGATACCTCTACCTGTTCCTAAGCCTGGTTTTGTTGCATGTTTTCATCCAAGCATTTTTGACTACTTCGAAGGGTACCACCCAATTTACCTACTTCTGAACCTGCACAGCCCCTTCTGTGGGTCGAGGGCCCAATGTGAGGCCAGGCAATCCAACCCTCTCCCACGCTGGGCCTGGCTCCAGAGTCAGAGCCTGGTAACCCTGTCTCTTGATTGTCTTCTTCAAAAGGTCTTTTTTCCCCCTGAATTGCTCTTCATCTTGATCCTCTACTAGAATCAGTTTGACTTGGGAGTTCCTGCCTGGGGAAAATTGCTCCTGACAAGATACTTCCTGGGATCACTGTAGCACACAAACCCCACAACAAGGTGGCGATTCACAGAGGGGTCTGTTAGAGGTTTCTTCCTTTTAAAAGGGAGTTCTTATCCCCAAGGATCATTGCACAGACCTGATGAGAATCAGTTCAAAAGACCTTGTGTAGGCTACCTGCTGAACCAAAATGCAATTCCAAGCGAGTTCTGACCAAGGGTCTAAAGTTTTATTTATATTTCCTGTATAATAGTTCTTTTAAAGACTTAATTCTAAAGTCTAAAGAAAACCTTCAGATGTGAAGTTTGTGAAATAAAGGAAATTTTGCTGAAAGCCAATAGAAAAACCATTTAAACATAAAAAAGCAAGCTGTATTGCCAAATCAAGTAATTTTAAATGCTTGAAACACTGATACCAAAGCCCTGTGAATACAGCATTCAAATAGTCCTCCCTTTTCTTCACCCATCAGCAATTACATTTACCTAAAAATGTGTTTAGCAAGGCAGTTAAGCAGTGTAGTTCATAAGTGAAAGGTCTGGTCTGTATACATGTTAACACGTTTCCAAATGATAAGCTACAAGGTAATTTTACATTGTGAAACACTGGGTTTGTTCCAGAGTCTTTTATCCCGTTTCTTCATTCCTTGGTGAGTATTTTGTGCTACAGGGTTATAAAATCGCTGCTTATTGCCTTTGTAATGTGCTCTCCCTGTGCACTGTAAAGCTTATGTCTACATGGCAAAATGCTCAGATATGGGATTTATAGGTCACAGCTGCAAACACAGCTAAGGGCAGAATACCATTGTTCGCTTTGCCTCAGTACAAGGTGTATTAAACACACATATGCTCCTAAATGAATATTTAGATTACCCTTTATTATTAGTCTGTCCTGGAAACATTTGAATATCACCTCAAGCATTGTTTTGCTTATCTACCCCACCACCACAACCCGCCTATATCCCTCTTTTTTCAGGAAGGGGCGGGGGACGCCGCAGCATTCTCAGTGATGTATAATCACCTTGAAATTAATTAATTGTAACACAACAACGCCGGTGATAGCATCAGTGCCCGTGCAGTTCTCTCTTTTGTCTGCCCACCCGCTCTTTCTTCAGGTTGCTGAGGTTGCTGTCCTGGACGCCATCAAGCTAAAATGGCTGCTATCTCAGAGCTGTGTGTGGGGGGTCTTGGTAAGTAATTAATCTCAATGAAGCCCGTAGCCGAGGTAGGTATGACGGCCCAGAATTGAATTACCCCCACCACCCACCCCTCCGCTGCCAACGCCATCGCTTGCGTGCACCGTCGGTTAAACGGGAAGAAATATGCCGCCTCTATTTTCCCAGGTTAATATGAGCCACCTGAGCCTTATCATCATTGAACCAGCATGGAGATATTGTCATAACACATGCAGGCTCCTGGTTTTACTTGAGTTTTTGTCATTAGTGGCTCTCGACACGTTTTCAATTAGAGCTCAAATAACACTTCTGCATCTACTTTTCCACAGCATGGAATATGAATGTTTGCACACTTCTTAGGAACATGTAATGTGATCGAGAGTAATATGCATTGTTTACTCTGCAAATGTATGTTTTATAGTGTTTGTGTGGTCTGTGATATCCTGCTTTTTTTCCACCAGTGTAGTTTTACACTCTGTATGCCCACAGAGTCTTTCAGGCTGTGAAAGAACAGAATACAGTGGATCTGAAACAAAACTTGGTATTTCTCTTTGATATTCAAGCCATAAAGACAGTGTACTGACAACAGTAATTACAAATCGCTTTGCTAATATGGAGTGGGTGTCTCCAGTGCAGTCTCATCCTGAAACTTTGTATAATGCAGCTTTGTCAGGTACCTACTGCGTTATCCCCTTTACATGGCAATGTGTCCTTTAGCATTAGCACTTTGAAAGTTTACATCAGGATGTTGGAGGGGTGATTTAACCAGGATTTTTTTTTTTTTTTTTTTTTTTTCCTAAATGACATCAGAAACAGCAGTATGCGACATTACGTGATGGCAGAGCTTCAGTTCATCCTTTGTCTTTTTTTTTTTTTTTTTTTTAATAAATAGGACAGGGGGAATGAATGAGAGAAAGAGGGGGAGAGAAAGAAAGAAAACCAAAGGGGAGAAGAGACGGTGAGAAGGGGGGGGGGACGAGAGAGAAAAAAAAAAAGAACTCCTGGGTCACCTGTATGGAGAAAAAAAAAACAAACAAACAAAAAAAACAAACAGAGGAGACAGCAAACAACAAAGAGTAACAGCAAACAACAAAGAGTAACATAATAATAGAGAAAACAAAGCACCATCACAATAAACTAGCTAGTCATAGATATCAATATTTACTAAATAATAAACGATATTGTGCAGCACGCAAGATAGACAGCGCACAGTGTGCTTTGAGGCAGCAGCCAAGAAAGCTTTAGTCCGCGTCTGTGAATACCCATGTGTGCATACCTGTGTGGATCAGCATGCTTGCATTCCAAAGGTTTCTCCATGTAATGATCTGCTAGGGAGTGTGGGGGGGCCACAGCCCCGTCCTCCAGGGTGTGAAGCGGGTATGGAGGAGATCAAAACTCCAGACATCCAGAGGCCCCCAGAACACAAGAGACCATGGAAGACCAACAGAGGGGCAGCCGCGCCACTGTTCCAGTAAGAGCTGAGGAGAGTCCCAGATGAGGGCTCGCCCAGCAGCCGCGGAGCAGAAGTCAGGGGGAGTTGCAGTGACGCGCCCGTGAGCTCCGCCGGCCCCCAGCTGTGCCTGAGTGACCGAGCCCCAGGCCGAGAGGCCGGGGGCACCCCACCTCCAAAGGGGCCCGAGCGAGCCCCAGGCCCCAGGCCCCGACAAGCGGCCGCCAAGGAGTGAGCCGGTGTGTACCCGGACGCCCACCCCCAGACACAAAGAACCACCAACACACCGACACCTGAGGGAGTCCGCCACCGGCAGGGGAAGTGGTGGTGGGTGGAGATAGGCCTCCAAACCTTGGAGGGCCTGAGGTGTCCCCAGAGAGGTGGCGTCTGATACCCAACCTGACATATAGACACAGACATACAGGCACACACAGACACAAACATCCATTCCCACCCTCATGCTCTCATATGCACTCACTCCACACTCAACCAACGTGGAGACAGACATAAAGAGACGCTGTACACACAATCACACTCCCCAAGCGTACTCTACAAACCGGGTCTAGGTACCCTTGCCCCTGGAGGGGGGAATTGCACCCAGACCCAGGTGGTGTTACCCTTTTCCCTGCGGTGGGGAGAGGCAGACCACCCCGACTCCGCAGCAGCAGGGAGGCCCCACACCCCAGACCGCAGTCGGACGGCCAACTCCTCCTACTAGCCCTCCCGCTCCAGCAGGCCGCAGAGAATGGGGGTGGGAGAAGACTCCAAACCTCCCTCCACCCGCTCATTGTAGTGTTGATGCATATGTGTTCTAAGGTGCAATTAAAACCCAGGAGGGCATGGAGCTACCTGCCAAGGAGCAGCAGGTAAGCGCATAGTCCCTCCTGCTAGCCCTCAATGACTAAGTGTATTTAAAATTGAGAGGTGGGCAACGACGTCAGGGGTGAGGTATACACCCTGATGGTGATTTGGACTCCGTGATTGTGCCCACCCCCAAGATCCTATATGTATGTGTAATGAGAGTGTGAATAATGTGAATGTCTAAGTTGTGGGATAAAATTGAGGCAGAGGCAGCCAGAAGGGGACGGGGGGGGTAGCCTCCTCTGCACCCTGGTGACATACCCCCACTCCAAGGCCCTGCATGTGTGGGTGGTTGTGGAGGAGCGGGAAGAGGGAGGCAGCTGGAGATGGGGAGGGAAGGAAGGGAGGGGCAGGTAAACCCTCCCTGGGGCCAGCTCCCCCGCTGACCCCAGTAGGCACTCCCACCCTCCGCGACCCGCCAGGGAAGGGGGGCCCAGGCCCATCAGACCGGGGCCCAGTGCAGTAGCGCCCCCCGGCTCCACAGAGCCCTGGACAGTCCACCCAACCCCACCACAGAGAAAACTGCACCCACCCCACCATCCACACATCTTCCAGACTACATAAGACGGTAAACGCCCAGGCTGAGATCTTCCTCCACCTCTCCTGTATCTCCCCCTCCTGCAGAGAGTTCCTGAAGAGAAGAAAGCTCCTGCAAGATGTGACCATCCCCCCCACCAGTTGAAGAGCCCCCCAGGCGGCTCGACGCACCGGCGGCACCCTGCTCCAGGGCCGGGCCCCCATGCACCCACCCGCCCACAACCCCGGCAACACACCAACCAGGACCCAAGCCCCCGAGGCCCGGCCCGGGCCCCAGCCCAGAGACGGAGCGCCCCCAGAACCTCACGCCCATCCCGGACCCACCCAGGGGCAGCCAGGTTGCCAGGTCAGTAACCCACGTCCGTCAGCACAGACCCTCCCCTAGCCCCGCTGCACGCAGCCGCGAGGAAACAGTCACCTGAGAGCCAACAGAGCCCCCAACCGGACGTGACCGCTACCCCGGGTTGAGCTCCCCAAGGAAGATGCCTCCGGGGAACCCCCCGACGCCCTAAGCCTGTGCCTACCCCCTCACCAATCACAACAGTGAAGGCGGGACCAAACTATGACCCCCCACCCCCACTAGGTGATGGAGCTGATAAAAGGGGCCCAGAGCAATTGATCTAATGTGGTGGCAGAGGCTGTGTCAAGACTAATGTAATCTAATAGATAATTTCTATATTGGTTAGAATTAAGATTATTTTTATTTTTCCAGTTCATGAGGACTGTTTTCTTGGCTATGCATAGGGCAGTGAAGATCATATGGGCTATATTCTTTTCTGAAGTGACATTATCTAAGCTGCCCAGTAGACACACTAAGGGGGAAGTTGGGATGTTACATTTCAGACACTTTGATAAGTCTTCACATATCTCGCGCCAAAACTTTTGCACTGGTGGACAGAACCAAAGAGCGTGGATGTAATTGTCTGGTGTATTGCCTTGACAGTGTGAGCAGTTGTTGGAAGATGTAAAGCCCATCTTGAACATCCGATGACCTGTATAGTGCACTCTATGAAGTATTTTGTATTGTATTAATTGCAGACTGGGATTTTTAATTAATTTAAAAGTTTTTAAGCAAATCTGAGACCAGAAGTTTTGGTCTAGGTTGACTGATAAATCTGCTTCCCACTTTGCAGTAGGAAGGGATATTGATTCATCTAATTTAGAAAGTGTTCTGTATATTTTAGATAATAATTTGGGGGATTTAAGAGTAAGAAAATGTGCCGCACTTAGTGGTGTTTGTAATTCAACTTGACTGAGGTTAAATTTCTTTTTTACTATGGATTTAATTTGTTGATATTCTAAAAACCTTGTCTTGTTGATCCCATATTGTTCAACTAGTCTGTCAAATGGAATAAATTCTGTTCCCTCTAATATATGTTCTAAGTATTTAATTCCTTTACAACTCCATTCTGGGAAATTAATCATATTATTGTTTTGTAATATGTCAGGGTTATTCCAGATAGGTGTACGTTTGCATGGGATTAATGAAGACTCCGTTATTTTTAGAAACTCCCACCATGCTGTTAGAGAAAAGCTGATGTTGATACTTTTAAAGCATTCATGTCTTTTGATGTTTGAGCTAATAAATGGTAGGTCTGAAATCTCTAGATCCTTGCATAGTGCCTGTTCAACATCTAGCCAGGGCTCAACTAAGAAGGTATGTTTTAACCATTCTGAGATGAACTGAAGCCTGTTGGCTAAGAAGTATTGGTGAAAATTAGGCAGATCTAATCCTCCTCTATCCTTGGTTCTTTGTAGCGTTTTTAAGCTAATACGCGGGGATTTATCTTTCCAAAGGAATTTGGAAATATATGAATCCAGAGATCTGAACCAATCTTGTGATGGTTTGTTAGGGATCATCAAAAATAAGTAATTTATTTTTGGCAAGATCATCATTTTTATAGTGGCGACCCTTCCCATGAGTGATATGGGTAAAGATTTCCATCTAGTCAGATCGCCTTCTACTTTCTTTAGAAGTGGGATGTGGTTTAGTTTAGTTAAGTCTGAAAGCTTAGGAGAGACATTAATACCTAAATATTTAATATTTCCGGATTGCAGTGGGGCAGAGGAAGAATTATGGAAGGAGCAGTTAATGGGGAGAACTGTAGATTTTGGCCAGTTAATTGAATAATCTGAAACTCTTGAAAACCAGTTTATTAAAGTAATTACCTCAGAGAGGTTGGTTTGTGTGTTTTGCAGAAAAAGCAACACATCATCCGCATAGAGACTGATTTTATGTTCTATGTTCTTACATTTTATGCCCTTAATTGTTGTAGCCTGTCTAAATGCTGCTGCTAGAGGTTCGATAAAAATTGCAAAAAGTGAAGGGGAGAGTGGGCATCCCTGTCTGGTGCCCCTCAGGAGACAGAAGCTGGAGGATGTCTGGTCATTTGTTCTGATACGAGCCGTTGGGGAATTGTATAATATTCTTATCCAGTTTATGAAAGAGTTTCCAAAACCAAATTTGTGTAAAGTTGCGAATAAAAATTTCCAATTAACTCTGTCAAATGCTTTTTCTGCATCTAGAGATAATATTATGGTTTCGATGTTTTTATCGTATGAGTAGTCTATTAAATTAAGTAATCTACGAGTGTTTGTTGAGGAGTGCCGACCTTTTATGAAACCAGTTTGGTCAGGATGAATTAAGAGGGGGGTCATTTTCTCTAATCTCTTTGAGAGAGCTTTGCAGATTATTTTAAGGTCTACATTTAAAAGAGAGATTGGACGATAGCTTGAGGGAAATAAAGGGTCTTTGCCTGGTTTTAGCAGGAGACTAATGTTGGCAGAATTCATATTTGGTGGTAGTCTGCCCTTTTCCTCGATTTCCTGCAACATGCTGTGGAATACTGGTGCCAAAATTGTCCAGAATTCTTTGTAGAATTCTGCAGGGAAGCCGTCTGGACCTGGAGCCTTATTATTGGGCATACTTATCAGGGCTTCCTGGAGTTCACTTGGCGTCAGTGGCGAATCCAGTTCCATTGCTTGACTGTCTAGTAATTTTGGAAGAGTTACGTTGTCAAGAAACAGATCAATTTCATTTTTAGATGGGTTTATTTGTGGTGAGTATAAAGTTTCATAGAAATCCCTAAAAATGTTGTTTATTCTTCCAGGATCATATATTGTGTTCCCCGATAAATCTTTAGCAGCACATATAGTTATTTTTTCTTTATTTATTTTTAGCTGGTTAGCTAGAAATCGACCTGATTTGTTACTGTGTTCAAAATTCTGCAAGCGAAGTCTTTGTATAAGGAATTGTGTTTTTTTATTAATAGTTTCATTTAATTCTAGTTTTGTTTTGCATATTTTGTTCAATGTTTCCTGATCTTGGTGGGACGCGTAGGCTTCTTCTAGTGATTTGATGTTTTTTTCTAATTCCTGAATATTTTTGTTTTCTTCTTTCTTTTTGTGTGATGAGAAAGAAATTATTTAACCAGGATTAAAGGCCAGAAGCCCTAGTTTTTGTCTCATTCAGGCCTTAGGTTCCCCTCGAACATATTTAGTTTTGCTTCTACTGTTTGGTCCGTTGTGGCTTAGGAGGCAGTGTGGGTCATTCACCAACTGGAAGGATTCCTCGCGTCACTACTAAAGTTTAGGTACTAAAACTACTCGGTTATGTCTAGGTAATAAACTAGTGTTATAAAACACCCTGGGTAAGTTTAGTCAAGTTTTACTTGGTTAAGTACTTGGTTGAGTTTAGATACTAAACTCTACTTGGTTATGTTTTGTCACTAAAAACTACTCGTTAGCACCTCCAAAAGTTGATTCTGTTCATCTGGACGTAGCATTTTGTGGGAGAAACATTTCGTCACTTATCCAAGTTGATAGGTTTGTAGCTTGAACCCATCCGCTGGAACGTTGAAGACAATATAATTACACTGCAAAGCAAGACACAAGTAGGCAAGCTTCATGTTACTCGTGCACGGGAGAGAACCGGACAAAGCGCCGTCCCTTCGCTTGACCCCAGTTGCTCTCGTCCGTTCTCCCGTACCACTGTTCTTTTATTGAGGGATCAAAACCTCTACCAATCTACAACTAATTACAAAACTCTAAGCATATATAAGTAAATATTTCTAAGCATAAATGACAATCAACAATACAAATCTAACACAAGTGACTTCTTCAGTCTGAGCTGACTGCAGGTTTCCCCAATCTTATAAACAGTACATTTGCATAATGACTGAAACCAGCCCACTGAAGGGACAATGGGCTGGGACAATGCTGTGATGGCAGCCATTCCCCAACTCTCTGTGAATGGTACTAATGGCCACTGATCAGTGGCCTTGATCAGTGGGTTTTGGTCGGTGGTTGCTGATCAATGGCCATGAGAATTTGCATAATTAAGATTAGGGAACCGACCTCCCAGCCCATTGTCCCTTCAGTTGGCTAGTTTCAGTCATGAGAATGGGCTAGTTTCTTTCACTCTATCAAAACAGCTTTGATTTATTAGGGCAGGTTTACTGGATTGACTATAACACACTCACACCAAATGTGAAGCCAGATTTGTGTGCTGCATGAATTCATTTTAAAAAAAATTTAAAAATTAAAAAGGTGAATTTGCTGAAATTTGCCATGGGTATTGATACTGTTTCAGCTGGAGTTGTCTGGCCCAGCATCACTTATATATACGTATAGGAAGCAAAAGGATCATAAGACTTCTTAGTAAGTTCTGAATAGCTGCAGTTACCAGTTGTGCTCCTCCTCATCCTATTGGCTGAAAGGGGAGAATATTTGTGGGTTTCTAATGTGACCTGACTAGGGGCAGGGATAGCTCAGTAGGGGCAGGGATAGCTCAGTAGGTAGAGTGGTTGCCCCATGATCGGAAGGTCGGGGGTTCGATTCCCCTTAACAGCTACCCTGAGGTACCCCTGAGCAAGGTACCGTCCCTACACACTGCTCCCCGGGCGCCCAATGGCTGCCCACTGCTTCACTGAGTGAATGGGTTAAATGCAGAGAGCAATTTCCCCACGGGGCTCAATAAAGCACAATAATGTACACACTTTCTATATATTTACATTATTATACCTTCCTGCAGTTGTTTCAGTCTTTACTTTTTATCTATTAGTAACACAAGGTTAGACTGCTTAAATCCATTGTAACCATAAACTTAAGAAAATTATTTACACAGAACTTACCCACAGGAAAGGTGGTAAAAAGTGACGATAAGAGCAGAGCATATGGCGCTGCTTTAAATGAAATGCTTTGGTCCTTTGGAAATGATGGCTCTTCAGTCAGTTTTCCCAGCACAATGAGCTGACTCTGTCTTTTGGAATGAGCACCATTGGCTATTGACCAATATTCTCATCTATATTGATTTCTGTTCAAAAAAATACACTGTATTTCCACTTTAATTATTTGCATGGCTGCTTTTCGCAGAGATGGACATCAATATCACAGAAACTGGTGAATCACACCAAACCCACAGTCATTAAAAAGTAGCTCCTGTACCAGTGGTCTCAAGAGACTCATAGGAATGATCAGTAGGGGATTTTAACTGTTAAATTAGGGATAATTTCTTAATGTCCAAACAACCATTTTGGGGAAGAATCACATGAGCGTTATTTGTGTAAAGACGACTTTATGTTAGCAGTTTAGTGCTTGTCAGTCATGTGCTTAACAATTACACTTTTTGTCTTATCTTTTTAAATAAAGCCATTTAAATATAGTTCTTCCATGGCCTTTGTTGGCTTCTACCTTGCAGTTACCAGCCTCTTATCTAACCACATTTTTTTTTCAAAGCCAGTAGTTGACATTTTCAGCTTTTAATTGATATTTTCCAAGTTATGTCCAAGTCCAAGCCTTTATAGTCAAGTCCAAGTAAATTAAACTAGTGCCAGCATTGCAAACCAGTAAAAGTGAAAAGAAAAAGTTAACAGAAACCCCTAAATAATAGAAAAAGCTCATAATAAGTAATAGCATTGGTGTAATTTCTATAGCAATATGGCTGCCACGTGCACATGTATCAGCGTATTAGCAGGTGAGTGCAGTAAGGGGCATCAAAACAGGCAAATGATCAATCCTAATAACCAGCATGGTGAATTATTTACAGTAGACACCAGTGAACCATTATAGCCAATACAACATACGTATAATAAACATACCGAGCATGAAAAAATAGTGAGCAATAGTTTATTAAATATCTGAAGATACACCTACAGGATCCAACTGAGTGTCTCCAAAGTGAGAAAGCTCATTCATAACTATTATTTGCTCCACACAGGGATGGGATAACAATATATCGTATAATGTCTATTTATCCCCACTTCAGACTAGTGAACCTGATAGACTCCATCACAGCTGTGGGGTCACTACATATCCCACTAGCACTGAAATACTATTTCAGTTTACTGAAGTCTTAAATACACTTTCTACTTTTATACTTAACTGTCTTCTCTATAAGACCAAACTGTATTAAACTGTAAAAAAAACCACAACAACCTGTAAGATTGTAGGTCAGTGAGTTGCTACCATAAGGATATGAAGTTTTCATCCTAGGATACCTTTTAAGATATTTTAAGATTCACTTTATTTATCCAAACAGTTGTGAAAAGATTGACTTTGTTTATTCCTGATTTGAAAACTTATTTTTATTACAGTAGTTAAAAATCAAATTAAGCACAGCAAACAAAATCATCACTGATCATTATATTAGATACACCTTGCTGGTACTGGGTTGCGCCAATTTTTTACTATTTTATTATAAAGCGCGGCTTTAATTCTTCTTGGCACAGATTCAACACATTGCTGGTAACATCCCTCAGATTTTGGTAAATATTGACATGACAGCATCACACAGTTGCTGCAGAGTTGTTGTTTGCACATTATCATCATATGATGTGAATCTCCGTTTGCACGAAATCCATCACCAGATCTCAATCCAATAGAGCACCTATTGGATTGATATCTGGTGACTGTGGAAGCCATTTGAGTACAGCTTTGTCACATGGTGTGTTATCCTGCCTCTTCTATTGTTCCATTTTCATAATCTTGTGTGAACTATAACCTTCATTTCCTGTTCTTAGCTCACAAGAATAACACCCAGTGTGGTCTTCTGCTGCTGTTGAGATGCTCTTCTGCATACCTTGGTTGTAACGAGTTACTGTTGCCTTCCTATCAGCTCCTACCATTCTCCTCTGACCTCTTACTTCAACAAGGCATTTTCTCCAAGAGAACTGTGGCTCACTGGATATTTTCTTCTTTTTTAACCATTCTCTCTGTAAACCTTAAAAATGGTTGTGTGAGATTAGCAGTTTCTTAAACACTCAGACCAACAGCCGTGCCACATTCAAAGTCACCTTTCCTTCTAATAATGCTCAGTTTTAACTTCAGCAGGTCGAATTGACCATGTCTACACACATAAATGCATTGAGTTGCTGCTTTTTACAATAACGTGCAGATGGCCCATACTTAATGAAGTTTCCTGTGAGTCAGTTAACAAAGCAAAATCTAAATTTATTTTGATGGTAGCATATGTAGCAAAACAAAATCAGCTAAAGTGTTTAGTGGAGCACTTAAATGTGTATAAATCCTGTAACTGTCTCATCTTACTGGTGTGGTTTTATTTGCCTGACAGTAGCCACAGACACTGGGAGAATTTCAGGATAACAAAGGAAATAAACATGGCTTAAATTCAAAGCCAGCATTTGCCCTTAATCATTAATGTATCAAAAAATGGCACTCAAAATAAATAAGCAAATAAAATGATTGAATGGTCACAGAATTCACTACACGTCGTTCCCACAGTAGCTTGCATCTGCACCTAAGGTCCATGCATTAGAGTCAAAGGCCAGTCAAGTTTTAGCGTTGAGGAAACAGTGAATTTAACCTCTACAGCGGGTGTTGCATTAATGAGATAAATGAAAGTGTGTGCGTGTTCATATGTGGGTGGGATGTGGGGGTTACATGTCTCCAAATGACTTCTATGCAAAACAAAAACGTTAATACACGCAGTGAGCGTGACAGCGGGCAGCACACCTTCCCATAAATCACTGTGGTTTTAATCACACCTGTCTCGCCGTCGCTTTGCCGACATCCCCGGAGAAAGAGTTTCGCCTGCCTGCCTCTCTCTCTCTTGGTTTCTCTGTTTCTCACTCGTGCTCAATTATCTAGCAGCTCTTTCTGTGTTTATTTATTTATCCAAAGTTCATGTACAGTATGCATGCACAAATTTTCTCCTGGGGGAAGCAGGAGCGGCTCAGCGGAGCGTGGTGGCTAACCACACCAGCAGCAGGCAAAGAGGTAGAAGAGGAGGTGAAGAAGAAGATTAAAGGTTTAGCTGATTTTTTTCTTCTTACAGGCAGACTTAAAGGTTGCTGGTTTGTTTCCCAGTACCCGCTGGGAAACGACAGTCCTGTTAAAACAATCGCTGATTAGCTGCTTTTGAGCAAGGCACAATTTTCCATCTACTTTAGCTCCAAGCTGGGCGTTTCTCATTAAAGGCAAAGCTCATGCTGCGAGGTGGCTGCTTGCACAGTTTGACATTAAAACAAAGGAGAAGCTGATCATTGCATTGTTATACATGAATGATTGTGGCACAGAAGGAATCACAGTTAGGAGATGATCCTGGCATCAAAATGTAGGTCCAAAGGAGACCTTTCATAGGCTGCAAGTTGCTTTGATCAGCCACCTATCCCACATAGTGATATGAGCCTTAAAAATATAAGTAAAATGCACTTTAAGTTTTCCTCCAGTGAAATATTAAAAAAAAAGATCAAACATCCAAGGTACTGATGCCTTCTTCTCTTCGACAACCTCATCGATAATAGATTGCTGCAGCTTTTTTGTTAAAACTTTGATATATCCTATGATACAAAGTTCAAAGACAGTTATAGAAAATGATTTTTGCTCATATTTGAAGCACGTTTAAAACTGAATTGTGTTTGGGGGGATCAAAGATGCCATTTTGACCCATTGCTGTGTACTTTAAAGGTTCGTAACTCAGAAAGTGTTCATAGTAGGAGGGTAAACTTTTCAGTGTTTCACTAAATATACTAAAGTTATTGTACAAATAAAGAGCTCATTCTGATGAAGACAAGTGGGATCTTTTTTTGTAAGGGACAATCTAACCAGCTAGGTTAAAAAAAACTAAACAAAAACAGGACACGAGGTGCAGTCTCTGGGGCTGTTTCCCAGTGCCATTAAAAGCTCATTAAAATGAATCTTTTTTTTAAGCAGTAAGTATGTAGGTGTGTCAGAAGGTCCATCTCGAACATCTTCTTTTTCTTGAGTAATGATAAAAATGTTCACCTGTCAGAAAAGTGAGAGCTGTTGTACGTTTTAATAGAGAATGACAGGAAGGATCTCTGGAATAGTCCTTTATGGCAGCATGGCTGAATAAGTATGAGCCAGAATGAACTCTGCTGCCTCTGCAGTGTGGAGTGGAGCCCATGATGAAGAGGAGTTTTTTCAGTGACCTCCTGTCCCTCACTGACTCAAACGCCTCTATTCTGTCCTAAATCTGCTGGAGATTTCTTCGTGTTAAAAGGGAATTTTTCCTTCCCACTGTCATCCCTTTATTTCAGTCTTCATTCTGCCCTCCTTCATAGACTGCAAACTGTTCAAAACGCGGCGGTACGCCTGCTGACCGGAACAGGGAGGTTTGCCGCTATTACCCCTGTTCTACCTGACCTGCACTGACTACCCATTAAATATCGCATCCAATTTAAAATACTGCTGCTTACTTTTAAAATTATCAACAACACAGCCCCGAGCTACCTTATCGAACTCCTTAGACCCTACATTCCCGCTAGAGCACTAAGATCATCTACTCAGTTTGGTGCAGCCAAGATCTCGGCTGAAGTCTAGAGGTGACCGTTTGCCTTGGCTGCACCAGATTTATGGAATAACCTTCCCGCTGCTATCCGCGCGTCCGATTCTATCCAATCATTTAAATCACGGTTAAAAACTTATTTATTTAGCCTTGCATTTCCTGCTCGTTAATGCCTGAATCTGATCCCTAGACTTACTCTATTTTACCTTTTATACATATCTTTTATGGTTTTGTGCTTTTAACATGTTTTACTTGATATGCATTCTAAGCTATTCCTGTGTAACAGTGACACTGACCTGTTAGCATACTTGGAACTTTGTTATGGTCCTATAATATTTATAATATTTATTTTCTGTCTTTTATGTGAAGCTCTTTGGTATACCGTTGGTTTTTAAATGTGCTCTATAAATAAAGTTGTATTGTACTGTATCAAGTACTTGCTAATAGGGGGTCGCCTTATTGTTGGGGTTTCTGTTTTTTCTCTGTATTATTGTTACGGTCGTCACCTTACAAAATAAAGCATCTGCTGTATAAATAAAATGGAACTGAATTGATGGTTCCAGTCTTGTGGATGAGTTTCCTGATTCTGTTAGCATCTCTGACACTGCTGATGCTCACCCCACCCAACAGCAGAGTAAACAGCTCTCGCTATGAAACACTGGTAGAAGATCTCCAGCATTCTGATGCACACATTGAAAGTTCATCTACTTCTTGCACACAGGATCATTGTCAGTCCTCCAATCCAGCCTGTCGTTCAGGAGAACGTCCAAGTACCTGTAGCTGTCTGCTATTTCCAAAAAGATGTTGAATTTTAAAAAAACGTGTTTAATATTTTCATTGCAGTAATCAGATTTATTGCCTTTTTCCATCTGGATTCCTCATCTACGTGGTAATTTCAGCATCTGTCCATCGACGGTTCGGTTTTTGCCCTCAAACCACGACCAGCTTTGACCCTGGACATAACATTTTAACCACGCGCTGTCCACTTCTCATCTTTTCCTTGTGTTTGCTTACAAATCAAGCACATCACACACATATTTCCCCCCCTGTATCTGAGACAAAAAAAAGTTCAGAAGAACGACTGTAAAGGCTTTCACGAGCATGGCGGCCGTGTGATCAGAATTTACATTAACAAACAGGCTTTGTGTTTACACGAAAACGCCAGGCGCTGACACATGAGCCGAATCCTCCACAAAACAATGGAGAGAGAGCATTCAGGAGGACGTGAAGAGGGGGGGAAGCGGTGGGCTTCGGTAAAGATAAAGAGGGAGTACCAAAGGAACTAACTGCATTTTTTCCTGTCTTTTTTTTTTTTTTAAACAGACATTAAAAAACACAAGGGAGTTGATGGGTTTACACCGAGGGAGAGGCAGGTAAAGGCTGCCTGGAAACTAATTAGAGGCCATATCACAGCAGCAGCAGGGTCTGAGCCACTTTCACTCAGCGCCGAGGTAAACAAAGTGCTCGGCTGCTTGTTGCTGTGACAGGCCAGATAAAGTGGTATTTACCTTTCAGTTGTTGGTTTCTTTTACAGCCGGTGCTGCACGTATGTACAGTGTGTTTGCCGGCGTTTATTTTGCAACACAGTGTCAACAGAGAGAGAGAGAGAGAGCGAGAGAGAGGGGAAGAAACAGAGAGGAAAAGTGGAGGCGCAGTGCAATTATAGACTTAGCTGGAATGGAAATGAGGTAGACGGAGACCGAGGCGGCAAAGGAGTGTCAGCAGAGCAGGACATTACAGAGTAAAGCCTTATTTACACAGGACTAATACTACCTGGGGATGTTCAGTGATTTGTAAAAAAAAAAAAAAGTGCAGGAATTGCAGGGGAACCCATCAAAATCTGCCTAAAGTAAAAATGTGCTGTTTTTGTTTGTCCTTATATGAACCCCCCATTTCCATTTATTCCTCTTGTTTAAATGATTTCTGTGACTTTATAAAACTGGTAGCAGTAAAATCCAGTAGACGAGACATTTTGCTTCGATAAACTTTCAGCAAACAAGCATCTGGCAAACTTGTGTTGGGAGACTTACACCCGCCACATAATGCAATACGTAAGGTTTAAACTTGGAGTTATACATAAAAACCTGATTGAATTTGTTACTAGTTGAATTTTCAATTTTTAGGTTTATTTTTCAGGGTTACCTTCCTACTAGTGACTGTGTATGAACGGTGGGACAAAGCCATTGTGGCATCCACTCTTACAGCTTCAACGTTGTCCTGTTGAGGTTTTGTTTGGAGCCAGAAGTGACCAAATCTCACCAAAAATATAGCCTTTTTGAATCGACTGTGACTCAGTATTGATTAGTCATATTATGTGTCAGATAATTGCATTAAAATACTAACAATGACCACAAACAAAGTAAACAGGTCCAGTCGTATATCTGGTTCTGCTGACCTGCTGAACTGTTGTCCAACACATGGATAAAATCCTAGTCAGCAACTATCTGTTGGTTGCACGGTGACTGCATTGACTTTTATTGCTCTTGGAGATCTGCAAGTTATTGCGGGGACCAAATAGTTGCCCAAAAGTTGAGCATCTCTCACCCTCAACATCTGGGAAATCACTTTTGACCACAAGTCAGTTGCATAGATCACCTGCAAGACAGCAATCTGTCTCCAAACAACTGCAGTCCGACTTGGAAAACGTAGCAAAAGTTTTCAAATAGGTGTCATAGCGACTTTAGGAACAAACTGAAAGTGAACATTATCCGTTATCTCATCTTATCATATATTAAGTACTCTGATATTTAGTTAAAAATGACTTTATGTTAAATTCTAAACAAATTTCTTGACAGGCTGATGGAGGGAGAATCTAATTTATTTATTTATTTTTAAATTGTAGTGAGTTTCTGATGTGGGGCTGACAGGTCACACAGCCCTAGTCCTCCACATATTTTATCCTCTACCTGTTAAAGGTGATCTCACTTACTGATGATCAGTTAATTAAGTGCTATTTAACTTTTTAATGATAGAAGCAGTGAGGGTGTACTTAGTTTTCATGCACTGCATTTGCATTTTGGAGTATTTCTTGCTAAGTAACTAAGGATACAGTGCAACACATCATGTTTTGTAGCTCATCTGAGGTTTTATTTATCTTATTGTAAGGCATGCTAATGACCAGAAGATTCTTATTATCTCTGGGTATATTAAACTACATAATTTAAGCAAGGTGACAATATATTGGGGTGATTCTTAAAAGAAATCCACACTATTTACATATATTTACCTACTATGTACTTTTATTTCTTCCTTCTAGTGATTTCCATATATGATTGTCATAATTTTAATGATTTCTCTGTCAAATTGTTGCAGAATATACAACCTTCATTTTAAAGAATCTTTGGGAATTTCTCTTCTTCGTCTTGGTTATGTGTTTTTGTCACTACAGTGGTCCCTTGCTATAACGTGGTTCACGCGGTCTTGCTATTTTGCGGATTTTGTTTGTGCGATTTTACATGTTTTTATTTTTATTTTTTTATTTTTTTACAGCGCATTGTGTTCTGCATCCTGATTGGCTGTAGACCATGGTCAATCAACCTCCTCCATGCCGTGTCTCCTGTACAGTAGAGAATGCATTCAGCTTGTCAAATATACATAAATCTTTGATCGCTAACAGTGTGACTCTGAAGTGCTGTACTGTATGTTTGTACGTTTTCTCCCCAACAAACACAACAATGTTGACGAAACATTGTAAATAGAAAAAATGTTGGTGCTGAAGCATTTATTGAAGCTTCTGAGCTACTTGTGTTATCTTCTCTTCAAGTTCTCCAGTAGATTTGGCCTTCAGATCTGAAATTTAACATATCCTACAAAATTAAATTCTTCTATTTAAATTTGGCAGAATTCTGTTTTGAAGAAAACCAAGATTCTCTGCTAATTTGACTCCCTTTGCTCTCTGATGCAAATGCCAGATGGAAGGAAACTGAGTGATGATATCTCCTCAGACGTCTATAAAGAGGACTCCAGTGTGCTCTCAGTATGTCTCAGACCTGTGCAACTGTGAAGGAACACACCACAAGCCAGCTTAAAAAAAAAAAAAAAAACTTCTGAAACGTTCAGTGTATGCAACAAAACACAAACCCAAACCCTGATCCTGTAGAAGAAACTTCACTGGACATTGCAAGACCAAAAACAAGAAAAATGCAACATTTGCAGCAAAACCCTGATCGTGAGGAAGGGCCTTCATCGGCCGCTGTCAATGAATACTTCCACTGCTACTGCTGCTACTTATAAAAAAAATCATATTTTATTATTGTCGTTTGGTTATTATTTACAGTTTTCCAAAACACCAGAAGCCACAAAATGCTCAGAATTACAATTCAAAAAGGCATGTAAAGAAAATAAAATATTAAATAGAATTTGTAGGTTTTGATCTTTTTTTTATTTAAACATACCTCTTTTTATTTTAAATGTTCTTATCTGTCCTTAAAATGACTTTATCTTGTCGTTCTGAATGTCGTTACTTACAGTATAATTTCTTGACACTATCCCATTTGGTTTTTTTGTGCAGTGTGAGAATATTTTCACAGAAATATTAGTAAATGAAGCCCATTGTTCTGCAGTTATGTTTCGCCGACACAAACTTGCGCCCGTCCTCATTCCTTGGATGTGTTTCCTTTGATCTTTTCCAGTTTCTTAATGGCACCTGGAGGAGATGAGGGACGAGAGAAGCGTCTGAATGAGCTCGGAGCAAGGACGCAGGTTTGGCTTTCTTCCTTGCAGAGAAGGAAGAGGAGGAAGTGAGGATACACGTGAGTATAACAAAGAGCGCCCCTTATTTTCACCCCCTCTCCTGTGTTTTTGCAGGTCCCCTGTCTGTCCTTCTGCGAGGATGTGTGTCTGGGCTCAGCCCTCCTTTTCCACTCCTGGTGCCAATCAACCTCCACACCTGATGCCCATCTGCTAATCAACCTCTGCAGTATATCTACCCTGGCTACTCGCCACCAGTCTGTTGGTTCAACCTGTATAGTACAACACGTACTTCAGCCATTTCCTAGAATAGTAAATTCTATCCATTCGTCCTGACATCATTTAGAGTCAGGAGTAAAAAAAACAATATATCTGAAAACACTGAAATTATTAGATTCCATGCACAATTTTTCTTTTCACTTTAGAAAAAGATAAATGGTTTGGTTTAAAGAGTTTGTCAAATCATAATATTCATAAATATTAACAACATGACTGAAATGTTGAGAATTTTTGAATTTAAAGGTTTGCAGATACTCTTACAGGAGACCTGTTATACTCAAGGTTTCATCCTTGGACCCTTCTAGAGTAGCTTAGCATGATTCACAGTTCAAAATAATCCCCTTCCCCTTTAAGCTAGTTTTCTTCACCGACAGACAGGTGGGTTACACTTCTGTGCCCGAAATGAATATATTAGGGATATCCTCTGTCTCTGGCATCATAAAGAACCAAGAGTAGAAAGACTATCTGGATCCTGAGGAATTACTTGTATAGTCGTTGACTCCATTATTTGTAGTTATAAACAATATGCACATAACAGAAAATCAGGAAGAGGAGAATGTGTTCAGGTTAAAGTAGGGTAAGGTAAGAGCACCTGCACATCTCACCTGCCTGACTCTATTTCTGGCATTTGTTTTTGCTCAGATTTCATGACTTTAAACATTCAAGATTTTCCTTGCAGAAAAGTCAGAATCTATACATTTTACCTCTCAGCTTTGTCAATGTGTTAATTACCATCTAATTGTCCTTCCCCTTTCTGGTCTAGAAAGGGCTCTCAAGCCTCTTTGTGGAGCTTCTCTGTGACATCTGTCTCCCATGTTTTGAATTTGAGAGAATAGCACTGTCAAGCGTTCACATAAACCACGTCAGGGCCGCCTGTGGTACCTATCTCCTCCACAAAACAAAGCTCTCCTGCAATTAGGGAGGCCTTTTCTCACCGCCGACAGCTCCCCTCGTTTATTTTTCCTTTCCCTCCCCCTATTTTTTCTTTTTCCTTTTTTTGCTTTATTCCGACAATTTCCAGCAACTCTAGCAGACACCTTAAGTGGCGCTAAGTGATCAAAGAGGGGAGTGCATATTGGATAACGCAATTAGGCTACCACTGAGTGAGGAGAGTAACAAAGAGAGAGACAAGAGAGGGACTCTGAACAGATAATGGCTTGTAAACAGAGGACATTACTTTACACAGAGATTATTCAGATCCAGACCTGACACCGGATGCACCAGGGTCTATTAGCAGAGTCATACCCAGTGGGAGAAATAAGACTGGATCACTTTAGTTAGAAAATGGGAGAAAATGGCAGTGTGTGGATTTGTTCTCAGGCTGAAAAGATGATTCTTGGGCTTCTCTAATTGCCAATATTCAAAACAAAACAGCAGCAGTTGAAAGGAGGAAGGGATGTGAGAATATCTCGTCAAAGAGAAATTCTCTTTCCTTTCCCTCCCCGATTGTCATTGGTGTGCTTAACAAGACGACATAAGTGGCTCCTCTCATCATAATGGAGATCCGAGAATATAAAGGGTGTGCGTGTGTGGTCACAGCGGTGAGGGCCAAGTGTTGTGGCTAAGAAAGGAAGTCGCAGTTCCCCCCCCCCCACCCAGTGCTAAATGACTCAGGTCAAACGGTCAAAACATAATTATCACAGAGGACGGCGGCGATCGCCAGTCAGACTGCTTACCTGACATTAACCCCAGTCTGAACTAACAGGAGGCCCGAGTCGCCCCGGGGAGCCAGATGCTAATTTGAAGCAGAGTTTTCAGTTGGAGGAGCTCGGGTGGGGTAATTGTGGAGATCTAATAGGGATCAGTGCTCTGGAGCCCTCTATACATCTGCCGTCTGGCTAAGACCAACCACACCTGAGACTCACAGACTTGGCTGCGGTCGCGCTCCCCCGTAGGCTTTGATGCTCAACGGGTGCAGCATGGCGCCACTGCTGGCACACGTGAAGCAAATGTGTGCGTGTGTTTATGTTTGTGTGTGTGTGTTTTGTGGTTTGTATTCCAAGTGTTGCTAAGTGGGAAGGCTGTTTTGCTAGAAGTCTGATCACAATGAAACTGAAAGTCGTATTAGTGAGAGAGTTCCTACATCAGGCTTTTCCGAGTATATCCTCTTCAAGCTTGATTCTTATTACCAGACGATTTCAGGAAAAAGATCAATGTTAATGTTTCGATGTTAATTTAAGTGACATCATCAAGCAAAGAAATGGTGACCTTTGTTTCGATACCTTCTTCTGTACTGCATAATTAATAAGGATAATATGAATGGAATTAAATGAGGTGGCTTCATGGAAAACAGTTTAATTAGGTCAGTCTCAGATGAAGGTGTTTAGCAACTTTGGTGATATTTTGACTTTTAATTTTTAAGTTAATACCAGTACTGTGCAAAAGTCTTGAGCCACCTCTAATTTCTTCTTTTTTGCTTCCAAAGAGACAGACTTTCTTATAATATATTTACATCAATAATTCTCCAAGCTTTGTGAAGGTCTTTCAGGTTTTTCTTTCTCTTTGGACACTGGCTGCTTTTTCATTCATTTTGAGTCCAGTCTACTGACCTATGAATAAACCAAGCATAAACAAGGCACCTAACTCAAGGGATGAACCACTCATGGTCACACAAAACTGACAACTTAGCAAGGAACCAATTTTAAATTAGCACTTTGTTACTAGCAGGCTCTCACAAAAGCACATCATTGGTTCCCTTTTTTTTTTTTTTTTTTTTTTTTTTGCCTATATCTATAAAGAAAATGCAGACAAAGACAGACAAAATATAGAATTTTTGTACCAACAAGGTGATTCCCAAAGCGCTATTAGCTAAAAACTGGCATATTTCAGCATGGTGTGCAGTGTGACCTTAAGAAATGTGAGGACACTGGGCAAGTGGAGAGCAATAAGAAGAATTGTCAGACCTAAAAAAAATGTATCTGAAAGTCATGACTCTCTAATAGGATGAAAAGATGACACTTTAAAGAGAAAAAGTTTTGTCCAGTTTTGACTTCCTCTACTCACCACAGCAGTGCTGAAGCAGATATGTTTGCTGGTACTCAGTGTAAACTGTGGCGATGCTATAGGGACATCACAGTTGGCAGCACTGAAAAGATTCTAGGTATAACTCCTGGAAGTAACATCTGGCTTTTCTTTGCGGAAGAAATTAACAAAATTAGCAAGTACTAATACTGGGCTTTGTAATAGGAAAATACAATTTTAAAATTCAATGTTCAACAACAGTCCATGCTTAAACATCAAAAAAGAAAAAAATCTCTCTCTCTCTCTCGCTCTATCTATCTATCCATCTATCCATCTATCTATATATATATATATAACACCGAGCACGCCCCTGCGGGCGGTTTATCCTTCAAGCTCGGGTCCTCTACCAGAGGCCTGGGAGCTTGAGGGTCCTGCGCAGTATCTTAGCTGTTCCCAGGACTGCGCTCTTCTGGACAGAGATCTCCGATGTTGTTCCCGGGATCTGCTGGAGCCACTCGCCTAGCTTGGGAGTCACCGCACCTAGTGCTCCGATTACCACGGGCACCACCGTTACCTTCACCCTCCACATCCTCTCGAGCTCTTCTCTGAGCCCTTGGTATTTCTCCAGCTTCTCGTGTTCCTTCTTCCTGATATTGCTGTCATTCGGAACCGCTACATCGATCACTACGGCCGTCTTCTTCTGTTTGTCTACCACCACTATGTCCGGTTGGTTAGCCACCACCATTTTGTCCGACTGTATCTGGAAGTCCCACAGGATCTTAGCTCGGTCATTCTCCACCACCCTTGGGGGCATCTCCCATTTTGACCTCGGGACTTCCAGGTTATACTCGGCACAGATGTTCCTGTACACTATCCCGGCCACTTGGTTATGGCGTTCCATGTATGCCTTGCCTGCTAGCATCTTGCACCCTTGCTGTTATGTGCTGGATTGTCTCTGGGGCATCTTTACACAGCCTGCACCTGGGGTCTTGCCTGGTGTGATAGACCCCAGCCTCTATGGATCTTGTGCTCAGAGCTTGTTCTTGTGCTGCCATGATTAGTGCCTCTGTGCTGTCTTTCAGTCCAGCTTTGTCCAGCCACTGGTAGGATTTCTGGATATCAGCCACCTCCTCTATCTGCCGGTGGTACATACCGTGCAGGGGCCTGTCCTTCCATGATGGTTCCTCGTCTCCCTCCTCTTTCTTGGGTTTCTGCTGCCTGAGGTATTCACTGAGCACTCGGTCAGTTGGGGCCATCTTCCCAATGTATTCTTGGATGTTCGTTGTCTCATCCTGGACTGTGGTGCTGACACTCACCAGTCCCCGGCCCCCTTCCTTCCGCTTAGCGTACAGCCTCAGGGTGCTGGACTTGGGGTGAAACCCTCCATGCATGGTAAGGAGCTTTCTTGTCTTTATGTCAGTGGCTTCTATCTCCTCCTTTGGCCA
Organism: Rhamphochromis longiceps; assembly: GCF_057381845.1. Taxonomy (NCBI): domain Eukaryota; kingdom Metazoa; phylum Chordata; class Actinopteri; order Cichliformes; family Cichlidae; genus Rhamphochromis; species Rhamphochromis longiceps. Next base: position 26,657,291 of record NC_140578.1, on the reverse strand, counting down.
GCCTATTACCCCAGCAGGGTACCTGATCACGGGCAGGGCGTACGTGTTGATGGCCCGGATCTTGTTCTTACCATTCAGCTGACTCCTCAGGACTTGCCTGACCCTCTGCAGGTACTTGGTGGTTGCAGCTTTTCTAGCGGCCTCTTCATGGTTCCCATTCGCCTGCGGGATCCCCAGGTACTTGTAACTGTCCTCTATGTCTGCAATGTTGCCTTCTGGTAGTTCAATCCCCTCAGTTCTGACTACCTTCCCTCTCTTTGTTACCATCCGACTACACTTCTCCAGTCCGAATGACAATCCTCAGGCACCGCTTCCCAAGACATCTACAGGAAGCGGTGCCTGAGGAAAGCGGGGAGGATCATCAAGGACTCCAGTCACCCCAGCCATAAACTGTTCAGACTACTTCCATCAGGAAGGAGGTTCTGCAGCATCCGGTCCCGTACCAGCAGACTGAGAGACAGCTTCTTCCATCAGGCCATCAGACTGCTGAACACTTCATAGACACCTCAGCTTCACTACTGGAACTTTAACATTATGCACTCCATACTGTACAGTAACGCCACTGTTTTGCACATGTCTCACTCTGTATATTTTATTTTATATATTTTATTTATTGTTTACTCTATTACACACACACACACACACACACACACACACACACACACACACACACACACACACACACACACACACACGTAGAAAAATATTTAGTATACACATCCAGAAATGTATATACTATTATATATTGTACATATATTTATTAGTTTCAGATGTAGCCATTCTTGTATTTTGCTTGTTTACATTATTGTATTTTGCACAACTCTGTTGCTTGTGAAGCTCACACACAAGAATTTCACTCACATGTACCAATGTACCTGCACATGTGATGTGACAATAAAAGTGATTTGATTTGATTTGATTTGACATTCCAATGTCATTGCTGTATAGCCTGGTAGTGTGGATCAGTGAATCGATGTCTCATTCACTCTTGGCATACAGCTTGATGTCATCCATGTACAGGAGGTGGCTGACAACTGCTCCGTTCCGTAGTCGGTATCCGTAGCCAGCCTTGTTAATGATCTCACTGAGGGGGTTCAGGCCTATGCAGAACAGCAGTGGGGACAGAGCATCTCCTTGGTAGATCCCGCACTTGATGGTGACTTGTGCTATGGGCTTGGAGTTGGCCTCTAGTGTTGTACGCCACATCCCCATTGAGTTCCTGATGAAGGCTCTTAGGGTCCCATTGATCTTGTACAATTCTAGGCATTCCAGTATCCAGCTGTGGGGCATTGAGTCATAGGCCTTCTTGTAATCAATCCAGGCAGTGCACAGGTTGGTCAGTCTGGTCTTGCAGTCTCGGCTGACTGTTCTGTCTACCAGTAGCTGGTGTTTTGCGCCTCTGGTATTCTTGCCAATTCCTTTCTGTGTCCCGCTCATGTATTGACCCATGTGCCTGTTCATCTTAGCCGATATGATGCCTGACAGGAGCTTCCATGTAGTACTGAGGCAGGTTATTGGTCGGTAGTTGGAGGGGACTGGTCCCTTTTTGGGGTCCTTGGGGATCAGGACCGTCCGACCTTCGGTTAGCCATTCCGGGTGTCTCTCGTTAACTAACAGCTGGTTCATTTGTGCTGCCAGGCGCTCGTGGAGTGCAGTCAGCTTCTTTAGCCAGTAGGCGTGAACCATGTCGGGCCCTGGTGCTGTCCAACTCTTCATACTGGAGACCCTTTCTTGGATATCTGCCACTGTGATGGTTACTGGACCCTGTTCAGGGAGGTCGCTGTGGTCTGCCCTCAGATCCACTAGCCACTGAGCATCGCCGTTGTGGGTTGCGTCCTTCTCCCATATGCCCTTCCAGTATTGCTCCGTCTCCAGCCTTGGTGGTGCTGTTCTCTTATTGTTCCCTTGCCACTGAGAGTACACCTTTGCTGGTTCTGTGGAGAACAGCTGGTTTATTCTCCTGCCTGCTATCTCTCTGGTGTACCTCCTCAAGCAGCTGGCCAAGGCTGTGAGTCTTTGCTCAGGTATGGACAGCTTGCTGTATTTCTTATGCACCTTCCTGCAACTCCGTTAGTTGGCTAACCTCCCTCCGTGCTACTTTGATCTTGCCCTCTAGTTCCTTCCAAAGACTACCTAAAAACCAAAATCAAGAACTTCTCTTACCGCAAATCAGAAAGCACACGCAGTTTAAATTCAACCAATCCTCCCCCCCAGCAGTCTGCACTGCTAGATCACTCGCCAAAAGTCCGGTTTTGACACATCTGCATCTTTAGTTTCACTGCAGACATCAAAATTGAAAGTAAACATAAATTTTGATTTTAAAATGATCACAAAATGCTAAAATTTACAGTTATAGGTGTAAATCTGTCCAACTTGTAGTGCAGGCTCCGCCTTCTCCAAGCCTGATGGACTGATATCCTTTCAGGAACGTGAACGTATTTTTTTCCCCCTGTTTTTGTTATTTTACAGTCATGGGATTGAGCATCATCATGATCGTTACTCATCATCCACTCTCCCAGATTTGGCTCCTTGTGCCCTCATCCTCAAAGTTAATTCCAAATTGATAGACTCTGTTTTGGCATGAGCATTGGAAGAACTCCATCTAGCCATAACAAAACAACCTTACAGGGAATCAGGTTTCATGGTTGTAATCAAGCTCAAAATAAACCGTGTCTTAGTCTAAAAGACCAGAAACTTAACATTTATTGTAGTTAGACACAGATGAACAAAATCAACATCAGACTATTAGTTTTCTTTGTGAAAATATACTGCCAATTTAAAGTGTATTCTTGAGTTTAATGGATTTATTTGTGTCTTTGGTGTTCGAGGTTATTAAAAAGTGCTCAAGTAATCCTTTTCCTGTAGCCTCACTGTAAAAATTTTGACTCCAGAGGCTCACAGTCCTGCAAATAGTCGTGCACATTGTCATTCCCACCCAATATAGACAAGAGTAGATTACATAAATTGATGTGAGGGGCAGCAGAAGGCCTCGACCCTCTTGTAACACAGATCACCTCTGCACTTGACTCTAGCTTGCTCATTGTGTCAGTGCACTGAGAAGAAAGGTCTGGGCAGGCAGCCTCCTGGTCATCTTTAATTCATGCGATTAAATATGCAGGAGGAGCCCTCCTTGTACCAGCTGTTAGACACCGTTAGTAAGCCATAATTCAAGAGTTCAAATCCGAGCAAATTGAGGGCGAGGTCGGAGAGAGCGCCGGCCAGAGAGGCATTATCCTCCAGCTGAGAGGCGAGAGGCAGGTTCAGTCAGGTGCAGCGCGAAGCCGAGGCTTGTTAATCCTCACGGCTGGAGGAAGATAAAGCAATGCGCTGCCCTTATAAATGCAGGCAGCAGCTCAGAGGTGGACATACTGGCACACAGAGACACAGACTAGTGCTTTACTTAAAACTCAATTTTGTGCAGTGATACAGACACACTTGCAACTTTGACCTCTACTGTCATCCCTCTAGTTTTTGGTTAATGAGCAAAACCTTTATCTCTTAAGCCTAAACTTGCCAGACATCGTGAAAAGGGTAACTGAACTTCATACACATCACAGTACACTTGACTGAAAATTTATTGAGGCTTGAAAGACTTCATTACCATTTACCGAACAGAAGTCCGACTCTATACTTGAACCAATAAACAGAACCTGAATTTCCTTCCAGTTGGATAAAAACTATGCAATTTCCTGCTTCATCTTCTTTCACCTACTCCCTTTAGTCACCACAGTGGGTCATCTGCATCTATCCCACCCTATCCCTAACATCCTTCTCTGTCACACAACCCTCTGTATGTCCTCCTTCACTACATCCATGAACCATGAAACAAAATTGTTCCAACCTTGTTTAATGGACTTTGAAGACAGGGGTCTGCAACCACTCCCAATCAGATGCCACCTTCAAAGAGATTCTGGTGTAGCAAGACGGTAATAAAACGGCAATAAGACAGAGTCAGTCTGGTATCAGTTTGGGATTGATTGGGTTCAAGTTGGCAATTACATGCGATCTGTTTGTGATAGACAGTGTTCTCTCCTGTGTCAAAATAACTACTGTTTAATATTTAGCACCTCCAAGACTATTAGCATGCCAGCGCACAAGCACAATCAACAACATTGGGGTGAGGATGCATTTAAGTTACTAACTTCGAAGAGTCCAATTCACCAATGCCATCTATCTATAAGAAATCATGTCTGCATATTTAAATGATTTGGCCTTATAATTGATGAAAAGCCTAACCCTGAAAAAGAAGGACTTTCTGCGTGAGTAAAATATGTTTTAAAGTGCTATTTTAGCATCCCTTGAGTGCTAAACCTTGAGGAAACAACTTCTACAAAATCAAGATCTATGCAGGGTTAATATTTGGGATCCTTGGATGGCATGATATGATAGTATTTCATATATCATATATCATGCTACTTTCTTTTTGACAACCTGGCTCATGCCTTTATCTTTGCTGCAACATTTCATCACTCTATCATTTTAACAGTTTATCTAAGAAAGCAAATTCCATGCTGTGATGTCGATTTGAGTATCTGTAAGTAAACAATTCATATTTCTTGAATTTTTCAAATGCATTAAACTTCTACTTAAGTTTCTAAGTCTCTCTTCCAAAAGAGTTTTCAATCTGAATGAGACTTCTACCTACCTGAGCCTTCTATAAAGGATATATACGCTTACACTAAGTGTGCATATGTGCCTTTCTTCATGTGTATCTTCCCTGATTCCTAGCTGTGCAAAATCCCCCCATTGAGACAGTGCACCTACACAAATAAAGCACGTGTGTGGCGTTATATAATATGTGGATCAGCGTGTGTTCGAGCGCACACACGCGTGTCCGCAGAGGAAATCACCATTTCAATAAAGCTCTGATTAAACTTCCCATTTACCGTTGTAAAAGTACACAGGAACCTTCTCTTGGCAGGTTGCCTCCTGCAGCAGGCTGGTGCCAAGCTCTTTGAAACCCAATCAGTTTTTGGTTCTCAGATCACTATCCGCTTCTTAGTCTCTCCTCGCCTCTCTCCTCCTGGATCAGCAGCTCGTGTTGCAGGCTTGAAAGAGAAAAAAAAGGGAAGAAAGAAAGAGGCCGGTGGTTGGTCATCCATCAACACAGCCAGCTGGCGTTGGATCAACACCCACCAAGTCCAGCAGGCACCTGTTGGCAGTCTGCAAGGTGCAGCACACTGCAAAAAATAGACAACATCACAAGGCGTAGTTTCAAATGGAAGCTCGCAGGCATGTTTTCCTGAGAACAAATGAAAAGTGTGCCAAGTGCAGGAGATAATTACATTTCCTTGCAACACAATTTAATTTGTTTCAAGGATTTTGCATGATAATAACTTCACCGTTTTGTACTAATTGCATATGTGCTGACAGACATACTAAATACTAATTATGGAGTGCCGCTGCCTATTTCAAATGTACCTAAGATAATACCTTTCATTTTCTTGTTTTCTCCTGTTCTTCATATTTGAAGCAAAGGTTGTGTCTTTAAAGTTGGAAAGGTTTGAAGCAGAGTAAGAACATTTTATTCTTTTAACATCCTCCAGATCACTGACCCACTCTTTAGGGTTAGCTTGCATTTTAACACAAGCTAGACAAGCATAGTTTCATAAATTGGAAGATGTTACCTTTCAATTATGATAATGATCATTTTTGGTTTCTATTTTGGACAAAGACAAATTGGTCCTGGATGAAGTGCAAGATGGAGCATGACTAGGGTTGCCAACCGTCCCTTAAAAAACGGAATCGTCCCGTATTTAGAAACAAAAGCACACGTCCCGTATTGAGCTAATAAGGGACGCACTTTGTCCCGTAATACAGTGAGAATCAAAAGTAGTCTATAAATGTTAATGGAATTAACGCTTTGTTTGAAAACAATTCCCAGCCCTTCTCCTGCTTTGTGACCAATGAGCTGACAGCACAGTTATGACAATTCGAGTATGACAATTCAGATTATCTCATTGGTCAAGGAAAGGTCGCTTGCGGAGAAAATACCGGAAGATAACAGATGACCACAACAAGAAGCATGGCCAACAGGGAAACAAACGCCGACACTGCGGTGCAAGTCTCGGATGACAGTACACCTAAAGCTGGGCAGACACTGTGCGATTTTTTCAGTCACGTTATTCAGCTCTTGCTCAAACTGCACGATTGACTCGCAGGGGTTAGAAGTTGGTAGGTCACGATGCAGGTCTCACACTATACCGCCCGATGCTCTGATGCGACCTGAGTGCTCACACTGTGCCTCCATAACATGAAGGTTATAACAGAAAATCTGTCGCTCGCTCTCTCTGTCTTTCACTCACACAGACACACCACCATCAACTTTGCTAAATTGCTAATGAAAGACATTGATCAGGCAGCTGTGATTAAGCAGCAATGTAAATCCAACTATTTTCACGGTTGTTGTGGTCGTGATAATTTTGTGAGGCCACATCGAAAAGGCTCGGATGAGCTTTCCAAAGTTCTACAAGTTGTGCCTCCATTGCTTGTGTCCAGATCACACGCTGCACAGCCGTGCTGCGCCGTCTTTTTCACCGACGTTTACGTGTTTGCGCGTGAGCAGTGTGAGCGGCTGTGGTGACACCCTCACGAGCGATTGATGATCGGGAGCTGGTCGTGAGGTGTTAATCGCTTCTCGTTACCCCACGTATACTACACGATGCACGATGAAGGCCAAAATCGGGCCGATCACCAAATCGGCCGCACGACTCAAAAATCGGCTCAAAATGGGCCAAAAATCGCACAGTGTAAGCCCAGCATTAGAGCAGCAATGTTTGTTCCCCTCAGAGAAAGAAAAAAAAGGCTGCAAAAGTACAGGGAGGAATGGGAAAAGGGAAACACCTGGCTGGAAAAGTGCACGATAACACCTTTAAAGCGCACTGCACTGTGTGCCGGCGCACTTTTTCCATAGACATGCTTCTAATGGTGGGCACAAGAAGAACATGAGGGGCGTGAAAGCTCGGGGAACCCTTAACCAATTTCTTGTCCACCAGGCCATGGCAGAAGCAGATATGGTATGTAAACACTGGTTCGTTTTTTTAAACCCTCTGGTTAAGGTTAATATGGGCATGTGCGGTGAATATCAGCGCTATGTGGCCAGAAGTGTAATAATATAATTTATTTTGTGTAATAAACAACTGCAAGGATAAATGATTACAACAAATAGATGACTAATACATAAAAGTAATACATAGATGAATAATGATGATGAGTTGTGATGCGTAATCATGGGAACAAGCGGGTTTACAAACAGGAGCAGCTGATTAGCATTAGAAAAGCTGAAATAACCTCAACTGAAGCCAATTGTACTAAATGCACTATATGTGCACTGTTACAAGAATATTTTTCGTTCTAGTGCTTTCTATTAATTTATATAATTTTAAGTTAAGCAGGACAGAGCTCTTTTAAAGAAAGATTTACTTATATTCTCAAAAGCTAAGCATTACAGGCTTCTGTTTAAGAAAGAGACCTGTTTTACTGTGTTAATGTTGTCATTTTGACCTAAAAATAAATCGCTAAATGATCATTTGTTTCCCATATGGTCATATCACAAAGAATATGCATCTGCTTAAATCAAATTCAAGTCAAATGGTTAAAAAATAATTTCACACACAAAAAAAAAGAGCTACCACACTGGGAAGGGTGAAGACAACTGGGTTGCCCGGCCCTGGCCACGAGGTGTCCCTTATTTATTTTTCAGGGAGTTGGCAACCCTAAGCATGACTCAAAGACTCACATGTAGAAGAGACCAATGGACCTCAATGGGATAAGGGTTCCTGAGGCCTCACCTTTAAGCTGGGGCCTGACTGGGCTCAGCCTGAAGGAGTAACCCTAACCCACCCACAGAGTGGACTGGAGGGTTCCTGGACAATGTCTATCCGATTGTTCAGTCTGACGTCACTAGTCGTGTCTGGGTCTAAACTCCGCTGCAGGTCCATATATCAAATGATCACTGTGGCATTACTGAGAGTTGAAAAACTGTCTAAAGTCTTTCATCTTTAATAAAATGATCAGCGTTCTGCTCTACCAGGTGTAACAATTGAGTTTAACATCCAGGCATCCATGAAAACGGAATTTATGACATTTAACGGAGTTAGAAGTTAGCAGGGAGTTAGCTCGCTAGCTTCTATCTAAATACAATATAGCATGTCCTGACTGCGGGGTTTTGGAAACAAATTAAAACGTACAGCTCTGTTATCACTTACAGCATAAATGAAGACAGAAAACTAAACAGCAGTGACGTTTGTAGGGTTACTGAAGTTGGGCTAGCTGGTATATAATGATGTGCTACGTGACCGCTAGCGACACAGCTATGTTAGCATAATATAAACAAGCTAACTTTTTTTCCACTCGATAAAAGTTAACGTGAGTGTTCTCGGTGGTCAGAAACAAATGTAATCGCATGGCAGGATGCTGTAAAAAGACCAAACTTCAGCCAGGAGAACAACTGAGATAATCCATCCACAATACGAGGTTAGTCATTCATATACTGCTGCATGGGCTGGGCTGTAGTTACATCCTAAGGTTTTAAAAACTGAGCTTAAATAAATGATTAGTGGTAATAAAAGCCGAGGGGGGTCAACAGGGATCACTGACTGTTTTAGGAGCTTTTTGAGATCAAATAGAAGAAAATACATAACATTAAACATGTTAACAACACAAAAGCCATATTAAACGCAGACTACTTTAGACCCGGAAGTAGGATTCGTCACGTCATCACTGAACAACCGGATTACTGCTGCTGGATTCACAGCGTTTTTGAAACTGGTTCTCAGATGGTTCTCCGACTAGAATGCCACCTGGATGCCTCCTAAGTGAGGTGTTTTAAGCATATCCAACTAGTAGTAGACACACTGGTAGGACAGACACAGGATAGAGATTATGTCTCATTTTGGTTGGTAACACCTCAGAGTCCCCTCAGAAGAGCTGGAGACGGTGGATGTGGAGAGGAAGATTTAGCCATCTCTGCTTAGACTGCTGACCCCTCAATCTGGATCTTGATAAGATGCAAAAGATGGATTGATGGGTGGATAGTGAACTACAAATAAATATTTGTGCTACAGTTATAAGATTTCCATTTTCATATGCCACACAGATAAAAATTTAAAGGGTTAGTTTCAACCCTTACTGTAACCCTAAAGAAGTGACTGGTGGATACATAGAGGTGAAAACCTTAACATGAGAATTGCTTGCAACATGGCAAAAAGCACATTAGCTGTGCAGGCTGTAGAGAGACTGAGAAAAAGAGATGCAGGGAGTGAGAGTTTGACCGCAGTGACCAGTGGAATTAGAGGCAGAGCTTATCCCTACTCCGGTATCAACACATATAAGCCCAATGTTCCAACTCCACAAACCTGCCGTCCAATCCATCAAAACTCGACTCCCATCGACATAAAAACCTCCCTCTCTGCCTGTATTTGTCTTCCTAATTAATTACTTCACATGCCACAGTATGTTTCTCAAATGATAGATGATGGAAAATTATAGCTGTGGTGTCCCAAGCACAGCCGGCGGTAGATTTGTGCAGTCAGCTTCCAGCTTGCATTACCTGAGTAGATCTGGCGGCGTGCCCGAGCACTCAGACAGGACAGGACGGATTTGATGTTTGGTGTGTAAGAGGCTTTTTTCCCCTTTTTTTTGGGGGGGGGGGTAATGATTCTAATGCCGGATTTAGTAGGTAAGCACAATCTGCCGTGTTCACCTATGTGATATTATCCAGCAAGGACGGAGGAAAGTCAGTCTGTTCAGTCTTTGTGGACCTAAAGGCTTTAAATGTTTGGCCTTCTGCTGCTGCATCTGGAGAAAAGCAGCTACATAACATTTTTATTTGGTTTTTGGTTCTTATTTTTTTCAAGTAACATGTGATTTCTTTTCCTTTTTTTATGTGGAGAATAAAAGAGCCATGTCATTTCTACTTTACAAAACTCTGCTTTTAAAAAAGCAAATACACGACTTTGTTTAACACATTTAAGCTCTGTAAAAGCCCCAAAAGACCTCCAACTAAACAATAATCATTACTGCTTCAGTAATCCTGAAGCAACATGTAGGGCAGCCGTATCTAAACACTCCTACAATTGCATTAAAGTCAGATTAACATTCCTTACATTAAACATTTTATGTGGACATTTAGGTAATTAACAACCTTCCAAAACCTACAGCAGGGTTACACCACAAAAATGCACATGAAAGCAAAAAGTAGGACATGAATGAAATGAGAAGAACACAAACTGTTAACCAAAAAGGCAAGGGCTGAAGCTCTATCAGAGCATGCTTAACTGAATAAATCAAGATATTTTTTTCAAAAAAAGTAATAATCATACTTATATGATTACAATATTATATTCTATGTAATATACATGATTATATGTTCTGATTATATATGTATGTAAACCATCAAAATTTCTCATGTAAGTTAATCAGTTGGTGTGTGTGTGTGTGTGTGTGTGTGTGTGTGTGTGTGTGTGTGTGTGTGTGTGTGTGTGTGTGTGTGCTTCATCATTGCAGAGATAATATCAATATAAATGCATAATCGTACGCCCCGTACATTCAGGTCTGTAACATTTTGGACCAGTGACATATTTTTGTAACCATGTCCTGCTCCTGTTGAAAATGTTATACTGTGTATAAAAATAACTGCAATTCCTAAACAGGTAATGCAGTACTTCTGAAAGTCTGCTGTTCAATATTTTAATTTAAAATCCACTATGGAGGTGTACAGAGGCAAAACTACTAAAAATGTCTTTGTTTGTCTAAAAAAGTATTCCCATAAATGTAGATTAATGAATAGTCCCTTAATTGTTTCCTAATATTCCATCCATTTACAATATTTGCACATTGATATAGCTTGCTTCTGTGATATACAGTATAGCCTTCCCCGTGGACAATGACAAGATTTAACTTGCCTTTTTTTTAGATATTGTTTTCCAAATGTCCTAATTTTCTTTTTAATTACTTTTTTATGTTCATAAGGTGCATCCATACTCATCAACAGAGATGGGCAGTAACGCGTTACTTGTAACGCGTTACTGTAATTCGATTACTTTTTTCAAGTGTGTGAATGGGTGAATGACTGAATGTAGTGTGAAGCGCTTTGGGGTCCTTAGGGACTAGAAAAAGCGCTATACAAATGCAGGCCATTTACCATTTACCATTCAAGTAACAAGTAAAGTAAGGGATTACTATTGCAAAAACGGTAATTAGATTACCGTTACTTTCCCATAGGAACGCTGCGTTACTGCATTACTAAAACCGTGATTTTTTTGCAAGAATGTCTCATGACAGTGACGTAAGCAAGTGCGATGTTCATGACAAGAGCTGTGTGCAGATCAACAATGGATAATATATCGAGTGCAGGAGAGAGTATGAGCGTGCAGCGTTTAAAGCGTGGAAATACTGACCTTATTTTAAGTTTGATTCCATAAAAAGTGACAAAAACGTTGTGCGTGGGAAGAAAACTTCTTTTTACAGCAAAAAAACCCCCCTAAACTTCCAAGCAAGCACCGAGTGCGCTACGACGTAATGGGAAACTCACAGAGAAACTCGCGGATTCTTCCACTGACCGCTGTGGCACGCCTGCACCAGGGTAAACCTCTGCCTACCCTACTCCTGCTATACAGGTGAAAATAGAGCAACAGGACCGCTAGTCTTTGACTTCATTTATTTTCTGCTGTGTTTTACTTGCATCTATTTGAAAGAGTGAGTGTAAACACAAAAAAAATATTTTATTTTATGTGCTGGAATGTGTAGAAAATAGGTTTAAGTTTTAAACAAATTTCTTCCAGTCAGAGAATGTTGCATATAATAAAATTTTTGCTTGATGCATAAAGTTAAAAGATTAAAACTAATAAAACAAGTTTTAAAAAGGGACTTTTCCATTTGATTACATTTTGTATGATGGATTATGTAGAAAAAGTAGAATTGGGCTGAAAGATCTATCGCTTTATCACCTATTCAGGTTGTAAATCGTGTTTTTAAAAAGTAACTAAGTAACTAAGTAACTAAGTAATTATTTACTTTTGAAAATAAGTAATCAGTAAAGTAACGGGATTACTTTTTTAGGGAAGTAATCAGTAATTAGTTACTGATTACTTTTTTCAAGTAACTTGACCAACACTGCGCATCAACCTGGACATGTGTAAAACAGAATTTTAATGCAATTTGATTTTCACTGCATGTAACCAACAGTTTCTTTTATTTATGCAATCATATGATTCACCGTCTAGTTTTATCTTCATGTGCTTTCTTAAATGAAAACTTGTGTTAAATGAATCAATGTAAAATCTTTTTTTCCCAAGAAGACAAAGACTGTTTTATTTTGTATGTATAATTTGGTTATATAATATAATAATAACTTATAATATCATAGGTGGTGATTAAAATATTTAGAGCCAGCAAGAGAAAGAGTCTCAGTGTATTTCTAAATTTAACTTCAAGTCACTGTTTCTGTTTTTGTTTTCACTCTACTTGTTTATTTCTTTAAAAACACAGACTGTTAGATCTTGCAGCACTACAACTACTTTTTGCCATGAAAAATACTTAAAATTTCTGCATGAGTAAGTTCAAAATCCTCATTTATCTTACATTGGACCACAGTGTTCCAAGCTCCGTATACTGCTTTAGCGCCTCCCGCATTAAATTAGCTTTCTTCTGATTGGCTGCCCCTGGTAAACAGGTTTGAACAGCGAGTGTGCACAACCTCTGTGTTGGAGAGGACCATATTAGGGATGGTCACTCTCTGTGACATCATACAGATCCAAAACAAGAAAAAAACAATCCTCCTTACATGACCATTTCAGCCCTAAGCCTTTTGCAGCAAATGGCTATATTCTATATTCTCTGAAACAGCTACTGGAGGTTTCTTCCTGTTAAAAGAGATTTTCTTTTCCCCACTTTTGCCAACTGCTTTCTCGTAGGAGCCTGTCGGGTTTCTACTCATTATGCTGTAGGATCTTTACCTTAAAAATGATTTAAAAAAAGAAATGAAAGTTGTTTATTTGTTAAGAAAATTCAGCGTTTCTGTGTCTGAAAAGTGAACTTCTTCTTCTTCTCCTGTATCTGTGATACATGCTGTCCACTTTGCAGCAAAGCCTTCAAGACTTACTTTTTTACAAGAGTAGTTCTCAGCGCAGGAGTATTACAGGAGTAATAAACAAACAAATCGACAGGAGCCCTCCTATTGCTCCCTTTTTGGAAAAAATATTTTTGATCAGTCGTACTGCCTAAGGCCAGGTCTTTAATACAAATTCCAGGCCTTTGATTCACTGTGCTGTCCGGTTTTAATAATGCAGGCATGTTCGCGGGTGGTTTGTGCCGTCTCCCCTGCCCCTCCTCCTGAAGAAGGCTGCTTCCTCAAGGCAATGTCAAAAAAAAAAAAAAAAATGACCAGCGCTGGACAGGAAACGCTCACCGTGAGAGAAAGTTAGGATGGGAGCAGTGGGGGTGTGAGAGAGAGAGAGAGGAAATGAAAAGTAGGGGGGAGAAAAGTTTCTCTTTTTTTGTACTGGGAGCACAAAAGAGCATATTAAACAGTAAAGTTTATCAGTCTAAATTAAGTCTTGAATTCACAGCTTCTTTAATCTTCACATCTGAAACCATTTCCTCTCTCCCCTCCACTCCCGCCTTCACATTTCCTCCTGTTAAAACAGTGGAATGAAATGCAGCCCGTGCCGTTGACTCTCCCCATGTCGAAAACACCGAGACACATAAAAAATTAATTACTCCTCCGAACCCCCCCCCCCCCCCCCCCACCCCCACCCTTTGCTCATTTCCATAAGATTCCTTTAAAAAAAATGTAAAATTCATTTAAAGTAAGTGGTGACGTTGTCTTTGAAGATCAAGACAACTAACACGGATCAAAGCGGAGGTTCTGTACGGATGAGGGCCTGATTAGCATAATGAAATTAACTTGGAGACAAGAATCTCTAATAGGTGCAACAAAAAAAACGCATTAACAATATTTAAGGAAAGTGCTGTTTGTGCTTGTAATACAACAATTATGGAACTTGTGTTCAATTAACACTTTGTTGATTAACTTCTTTCTTCGTACGCGGCGTATACCGAGGCCTCTTTTCATTTTAAAAGCGTCACTTTTGCTCTTTTCTCCCCTCCTTTTTCGCCTTTCGCTTCCCAACTTGACACACATGATGATTCTTTGCTGTATTGTTTTCCTTAAATCGGGCCATGAAATCAGTCTGAATTTGCATATTCACAGTGATAATTGCAAAGCTGGCAGATAGTTGTGCTATAATTGCAAACTAATGACTGCAAAATTATTTGTGAACTCGCTGGATATTGAGGTTTTTCTTTTTTCATTTTTTTGTCTCGCTCTCTCTCTTTCCCGACAGCACCTAATTTGAGTGACAGCTCCAGCAGGTTAAAAAAAAAGCCTTCATCTGGAAATTTTCCTTTGAAATTAACCAGAGTCACGGTATCTTTGCCGTCACAGCGTGTGATCTGTGTACTACAACATCCTGCACAAGCTCTCAGCTTGTAGTTTCTGTCTGAGGGGCTTTAAGACATCCTCCTTTTCCTGAAAGAGAAACACACGCAGGCATGCGGTTATTAAATGCAGCTGCGAAAATACCTGCGAATACCAACATCCCAGCTTTGATAACAGGAAGGTGAGACTTAACCAATTAAGAATGATTTACCTAAACACCTACAGCTAAACTCGCACTGCAACTCCAAAGGAGCAAATACACAAAAGACCGAATATGATCAATCCAAATGAAACTTACTTTTCTGTATTTCTGATGATTGCATCCGGTCAATTCAAAAGTTTTCCACAGGCTCATCCACCCAGAGATTCAAATGACACGATGGGTTTGAAGCCCTCACCGTTATCTCTTCAAGTCTGCAAAGAAGGGGAGGCACATGAGGATGAGCCGTGACTAAGAGAAATAGGCTGTATTACAATAACTTTAATATTAACTTGATTTATAGAACACTTTCTGAACATAGAGTTTACACATTAAACATCCAGTACATCGTCAAATTCTTGAGCCACCCCTCAATCCTTTATAAGTTGCTTGGAAAATGGGAAATAGGTGCAGCAATTCATGGAAACGTGCATGAATTGTTGCATGGAAATATAGGATATGAGCTCCAAAGTCATTTGGGCTCTGAGGAGGCCAATCCATGGCTGATAGTGTTCCACTGTGTGCTTTTTTTTTTCTATCCAGGTACCATTTTACTACATTGGCAGTGTGTTTGGGATCATTATCTTCATGGAAAATGAAGCCGTTGCCAATCAGATGTTTTCCAGATGGTATTACATGGTGGGTCAAAATCTGATGGTGCTTTTCTCTGTTCATTTCCGTTTTAAAAAGATCTTCAACACCACTGGCTAAAAATGCAGCTCAAGCCATGACAGAGCCTCCACTGTGGCTCTGACCTCCTCCGTACAAATTGATGATGGTTTTAAGGACATGACGTGTTTGTAGGCCTTCTTTTTAGTCCTCCACTTGTTTAGTTTCCTTAAATGTTTAAGAAAACACCGCACATCATGCTAAGATATGTCAGGTTTCAGCTAATAGCTCTTTGATGAAATGGTAGTTTTGTGCCAACAATGTGATTCCCACTGTTACAATTTTACTATTTTTCATAGATTCAGCTGAAGAAACGGGAACAAATGATATGTCTTTTTCTGACAGGCTGCAAGTAACAAAGTCATTAAAGATACAATTTAAAAATGTTCTTTAATAAGTTGCCTGTTTTATGTAGACACAACACTGGTTCATCCTTTGAGTTCAGTTCCTTTTAAAAAACTGAATGATTCATCGGTCAGTGTGAAGGGGCCTCACAAACAAAAAACACATTCCTGTGAAAATGATCCGGTACAAGGACTGGTTTATTGATAGGTAATTTCATATGTGGCCTTGTAAATGGCGATACATTGGGGGTCTTGGTGAGAGAACACTGGAGGCCACCTCTTCCAGAAAAAAGAGAGGAGTTAGTCTGTGTGATCTGAAGAGAGGAAGCCTTAATGTACAGACTGAACTGGATTCTTACTTGTACTTTTCAAAAGAAGAGGTGTAGAGGTAGCGATGAAATACGCTGGATACTGATGTTTTGGCACTGTGTCAACCCTCTAAAGAGCAGATGTCTCCAAACACTTCTCCGAAGTGTTGGTTCAAAACACTGAGGTCATGTGACCACAGCTCATAGATATTTTTGTGCATTTCACCACAGTTTCAACAAGTAGCTTACCTGCTGCTTCTAGGCAGGCGAAGCACCATGATTCCCATTGTGGACAGACCAGAATCACTTGGATGGCGCCTTATAATTACTGAAGTGTTTTTTACACTGCTGTTTCTATTTATGTGCGTACACCCGCACATGTAAAATAAAACAATACCTGATCTATGGTTATTATTTTAGCTGCAGGTTATCCATTCCTTTAAACACAGAGATCCAAAGTGTTATTAAAAACTTAATGATTTGAATGATTTCTGTCATATAGATGAGAGACTGCAGGCTGAGCTTATATCAGCAGAGAGAGAGAGCGGCACACTGAGCTGCAAATTCATTAAATTATCTCAATAGAAAGTGTATCTATATTCAAGGAGAAAAATAAAACTGCTCTAACTTCTGTCTGTTCTCCACTCTTTGGATGCATGACTGTGAGTCAGCTGCCTTCAAAAAGTTCCATGTTTTTATTGTATTACATATGCGGATTTTCCTCATTCTTGCCTTCCATACAAAATTAATTAAAAAGGCTAAAACTAATAAAAACTCAGTTAAAACAAAACATTTTCAAGCACTGGAAGCAAACTGAAACTGAACTGAATTGAAAACAAAAAGTAAAAACGAAATAAAAATGAAAAACTTGTTAGAAACATCAACACTATAATAACTCTGCTCACGAGGGAGCAAAAGGCCACTGACGTTAAGATTGATCATTCAATGCCCCCCCTGGCCAAACTTGTCCAGAAGATGAACCTCATGAATCAGAATTTATGCAAAAAGGATGATCTGATGATATAGCCCTCAAAACTTTACCCAGAATGCATTTTGTGAAGAGTTCTCCAGTGAATTAACCATTAACCATCCAGGTTACCAGCGCTTTTTTCTCTTACCCTATACATGTCAGATTTGCAGTTTAAATTGTGACACCTGGAGTGAGTGCACATAAAATGAAATTAACAGAATTTAAAAAACACTAATTGTTCATCTTTTTCACAGAATAACTGAGCATTGTCATTTTCCTGTTGATGAAATGAGCTTCACCTACAAAAAAAAGGAAGAATAAAAGAGAAAGAAGTAGCTAAGGATGGAGGTTGGTTAAATCAGAAAGTAACAAAAGAGTCCCAGATTACTATTTGAGCCCGCTGTGTAAAAGCCAAGTGTGATGAGACATTTATCAGCAAGTTTGTTCAGATGTTTGGTCGCCTGACTCTTTGTGTTGTTTACTTTCTAATCTGACCAGCACTCCTCTCAGTGGGAGTCGGGTGCATCTCCCCCCAACTTCTTTCTGACAGAGAAAGGAGCACCGTCCTCTTTGGACCTAGCAGTAATTGAAATAAATTACAAGAGTGCAGCGTTGTTTTTGTTATCTGTGGTTAGTTAACAGCACCTCCCCTCCTGCTCAGGGAACAGAGGGATTCAGGGAGGAGAAGAACGACGACAACGAGGTTCCAGTGACCCAGATTTAGTCTCAAAACATAAATAAATTATCACCACCACCACCCCCCCACCCCAACTGCCCCCACCCACACTTCCCATATTCAGACTCTACCTTCAAAGTTGCAAATGGAATTTAATCATGGTAAAATGGAGATTTACTCGCATTCCTGCATGGATTTATGCACACAAACTCATGCATATATACATTATCTAAATATAAACATGCACACTGACCAGGAGGTAATACAGATATTCTTTTGTTCCAGCTTTTCTGCATCAACACAAATGAAATATATTTGTTTGTTTGGATATTGGAATTCTCAAGACTACAGTAGTGTGAGAGACCTACACCTGTGATTTTGGACATTAGGGATCCGTTAATAGCTGCTTTTAGGTTAGCAACTACATTTGAGTTATCTGTGATTTGGTTACATTTGAAAGAGTTTATATAACATTAGGTATGTTTCTAGAAAAAAACTTACACGAACTGTGATGAACTTAAAAGTGAAATGCTTTTTGCTTAACTTGTCAACAAATATAATTGTAATAAATGAATAAATACATAACGACAAATGTCAGCTTAGTATGATTAAACATTATACCTACTACACATAATATAAATACACTGAGCCTGGAGCTGTGGTCTTAGTCACTGGTTGCTAGGGAAACGTGTATTCTGCAATCAGTTGGCAAGTGGTTGTTGGAGGTTGCTGGCTATCACTGTGTGAAACTGGTCACAAAAGGGGTGCTGCATCAAAAACCTCCTTATGCTCACTAGTAGGATCCCCAATTGCCAAAATTTGCAAAGTAGACGTCAACTTATTGTAAAAACTCTGCAATTGCTTGCTAGGCTGTAGTGAAACAGAAAACATTTACCTTCAAAATAAAAGTTTTACCTTTTGAAATGTATCAGTTTCAGTAATAGGGCACAACTTTTACTTCGACATGTTCTCTGTGTCCGTTGAAATAGTTAATCAAACGTAATCACCTGAATTAACAAAAAAAAAGGACAAGAAAATAATTTTTAGTATTCAGAATTAGTGCACATGAAGCTACTACTGGATACTAATAGTAGGTTGATGGTGTAGTAGTACTAGCATTAGTAGTAATACATGAGTAACACTCAAGGTATTGTTATGATTTTTGTTGGAGATCATATATTATTATTAGTATTTTCACAGGTTTGTAGTGGCTAATTCTACAGTCAGAAGTACATTTTAATATAAATAAAATTAGAAGTAAAGCCACACAAACAAAACAATAAATGGAAGAGCCCAAAAATCTATACTAACAAAATCTGCAGATAAATCAATATTAGATAACTGGCACACGGCTATTGGGAGTGATTAGTCGTTTTGGTGCTTCTTGTTAGTATGTCTCTGTCCAGAAAAATAAATGAATAAGTGATCTTATATTACATTGCTTGATAAAATAAAGCCACTAGCAATCGTCCAGAAAAGGTAACGCAGATGGTCCATGTCCTTATCTCCCCTAAAGAAAGAATTTCCAAAATCAAAGTCTAAACTGTCACCAGTAAACAATCCTCTTTATTCACACTTCATTTGTTTGGAGAACATCTTGAGAAAACAGGGTTCTTGTCCTCAGAAAACAAAGTCATAAAATCGAGGAATCTGAGCCTGTGCAGGAGTGACAGTGTTTTTAAGCAGGCCTGTCTGTCGTGGCGACGTTTTAAGAGCGTTCTCTGGCGACTGCCGTGACACTGCCATTCCCATGCCCTGTTGAATTCTTTCCTCAGATCCCAGGCATTTAAACTGCTCCCTCCCTCCCCTGCGCCACTCAGGATGCAGCCAAAAGTCCACTGACCTATGTGGGAGTGGATATTTTGGAAGACGGCCCTGGCTCTTTCACTCTCTATTCCTGTCCTCGCACGTTCATTAGCCCTGGCCTCGAGAGTCAGAGTGTTTAGATGTTGTTATCATTCCTCTCCTATCATTTTTCTTCCCTGTTTTTTCTCTCTTTTCCCCTCCAGAGACACATTTTTTTTTTATCTAGGTTGGGTCAACTGCTGTAATAAATACATTTATGTCACATTACAATTACTATAATCACCAAGTAAATATATATGTGTTTTTCCTGGTGATGGTTGGTTGGTAAGGCTCTTTTAAAAACCTCTAAAGCAGAATGCACTGAAGCAGTTTAAGGCTGTTTCTTTAGCACTGGTTCCCAACATTTCTAATCTGACGTCCACCTAAAGTCCTGACAGAGTGACTCAAGATCCGCTTTATCACCAGTACTGCTCATTTTCAAATGTTTATTTCTTTTATCTAGATCTCTGTTTACCATTTATTTTGAGCAATTAACTCAGTAGTTATCAGTCGTTGTTTGAAACAGTAAGGCAATAGGTATTGGCAATCACTCATTCGTTACTTTTAGCTATGACTTCATTTACATTAAACAGTCATTGTTTTTTGGCCACTGTTAATTTACCATCTGTAGCCAAAGAATGTACTTGTTTATTTACATTTTTAGCTAAAAACACTTTTTATTATTAATATTTTTAGCTAAAAATTTCAGGTATTATCCTATTGAGTTTAAGCTAATCATTTTAACTGCTAATCCTTTTAGCTAACCATTTCAAGTGTTAGTCTCAAGTGTTACTTTTAGTTAACCAGTTCAACAATTGATCTGTACTTTAACAAACAGGGTTAGCTTGTTTTAATAATTTTAGCTAGCTTCTATTTATCAGTTGTGCTTGTATACTAATATTGTTTGCTAACAATTTATTATAGAAAGTTGTATGTAGCTAACAATTACAATTTTAGTCATACTTTTAGCAAACAATTTTACTTGCAAGACATAAATTTGACTAATATTTTCTCTCCATAGTGAGTAAAAGTTGGCTCTCACCTCAAGTCTCACTAATACTTGACAAATGGTGTCTTCCATGTCTGTATAACTGCTGCCTTCTTAAAACAACACAGCATTGTTACAATGATTGTGACACACCTGAAGTGGCAGACAAGTCAATGTTTTGTGGATAGAGGTCACATGGTTAGGAGTCAAATGATTGCAAGACCTGATGTATATGAATTCATTTCAAATGCCTGAGGCAATATTGCTCTATATAATTGACACTTGTAACTACTAAAGTCAAAGGCAAAAAGAAAAATCCAGCAGAAAATATAAAAGATGTACACATACGGAGAATGTAAAAAATAAAGGAAAAAAATTTGAAATGAAAAAAAAAAAAAACCCTACTTTTCAAAGTTAGCTGTAAAATCGGTGGTGTGACTTCTTGATTTTGGTTTTATTCTCAGCTGGCTGTGTTTTGTCCTTGACTGTATGATTATGATCTTTAACACATCACCAGAGACCTTGCAGTAACAAAAAAGTGTGAATTCTTACAATATGACACTTTCATGTTTGTCTGAATGACTCTATTGAACATGTGGAGAAAAAAGGAGATAAAATAACACCAGTAATGATAGCCAGCTTAATTCTTATGGCTACTGCGACACATCTGACCAAACGCATTCGTATAATTGACTTTATGGGAGAAGCCTGTCGTGATCAAAAGTCTCTGTTTACAGACTGCCGTTGCCTTAATGCTAGAGGTCAAGGTAGGGGAATAAGTCTGTTTCTGACCAAGTCATTATTTACTGTTGATTCGACAGAGGGAAGTTTTCTCGACCAGGGCTCAGGACTTTTACATTACAGGCCAGCAGAGGAAATAATTACCTGTAGGTGCTCAGCTGTTGGAAGGAAATTGGTGTTTCTTTCTTTTTATTAATATACTCCAAAGCTGCTGCGCTCTCCTCCAACATCCCTCCTTCCATCCTTCAGCCTCGTCTCCCACAGTGAACACCACAGCCCTGTTACATCACTGGAAAAAGTTTTCTTTCTTTCTTTCTGGAAGTTATGAGCTTTTTCTCACCTTTATTTTGTCTCTCCGCAAGCCGTTGCTGTTTTGGAGAAACCACATCACTGCAATTATTGCAGCATTCTAGTTTTCTTTTTTTTTCATGTTACATATTTCTGCCCCTAAGGGTGGAGGAGGTTCTTATTATGGTGACTTAAATTTAGACCTTTGTTCAGCTTGTACACATTATGTTGCAGCCCAGTCTCAAGACATTTTGGGAATGAGCTTAGAGTGAAAAGAAGAAAAAAAGAAAATTGAGAATTGCCTCATTCTTTCTAATTTTGTAATGTACTTAGATGCTTATTGATCTCGAGCATTGTTTGGACAAATTTTCTCATTTATAATGAAAAAAAAAGTGTTTTGCTGCAGTGTTAACAATTTTGTTCTAGGCACATAAATTCAGATAAACAGGAAGTGTCACTTTGATTTAGTCTTTTTATTTCCTGTAGTCTGAGTATTTAATTCAAACTGGCTACAGAGTAGCTTCAGACATGTCACTTTTGCATCGACAAGCCCCTTTGCAACCCAACTCAACCCTGTTCCTCCTTTTCATGCTGTGTCTGACTAAATAATGTCATATCTTTTATCAGTTCTTTGTATTCTGCTATGTTTGTAGCCTTTTGCATTGGGCGGCATTTCTATATACAAATGTCATTTCTCATCTGTGTTAAAACCAAACTCACGCTGGCCTGCTCTTTGAAAATACTTTACAAATGTTTGCCTTCCAAGTGAAAACAGAATTAAGCAAAACAGCTTCCACATAGGCTTTCCTTCTCTGTTGGTGTAATCTGTCGAAAGACCTGAAAATGCCAGAACTTTCTGCTTAAATTAGTTTTATAGGTCTGAGAAAATAGTTGAGGTAGTGAAGTTACTGCCATTTTAATTGAAATACATATTCCAAAAAGGACTGAAGAAAATCCAATGTTTCACTTTTTCATTATATTAATTTAAATTTCTAACTAATTGGACATGTTGGTTTAATTGCTTGGTTAATCCACAGCAAAATATTTTGTTAATTATTTGTATTACTATTAATTTAAGGCTGGTGTTATCTATAATGTCTACTGAGTTTATGGAGTTAAACATAATCCAGCCCTATGTTGTTCCAGTGCTTGGCGATTCACTTACTTTATCTTTGACAGTTTGGCCCTTGGGAAAAGACGGTTGCTACGTTCTTGGCCAGGTCAGTCTGAAATAAATGACATTTATAATCTCAGCAAGGCTTTTACCTGGTTAAATAAAAGATATCCTTTAGATTAATGGGAAGATTTTAACCTGACAGCAGTCAGATTTCATTGCTCCTTCCCCTTTTTTTCCCCCATGTATCCCTCCAGTGGCCGGTAGATTCAGAGAGGAGGCTTGAGAGAAGAAAGAAGTGGAGTAGTTGTTAGAAGTGAAGAGGATTCAGGGCCCAAGGCAACTAATCAACGTGTTTCTCGTGTCACACAAGCTCAAATCAACTTTTCTCGAGGACTGTAGATATCTTTGAATGTCGTCCTGCGAGACCTGTAAAATATTCACACAGCTTTAGTTACCTGCTGTTTTTAGTAGGTATGAAGAAGAAGAAAAAGAAGAAGAGGAGGAGGAGTGGGGCTTTCATGCACTTCTGATGGCTTGTCACTTTGCTCAGTGGCACAAACGTTCTTATGCGAGGCTCGTGGCGGACACGACTTTTCATCGTTGTTAATCAAAATGAATAAACATGCATAATTGCAGAGAGTGGGGAGAAGTTAGGGAAATTCAGAGAGAATTTTCAATGCCCTATGAAGTATTAAAATGAAGCTTGGCCTCATTTTTTTTTCTTCACCTAAGTGTACTTCCCCACCTAGCTTTCTGCCGACTGCACCGACATGTATATCTCTGGTTTTCATCACATGCGCTTTTCTCAAACACACAAACCATTAGGACAAAATATTTACTTTCTCACAGACGTATTCCCGTACTTCTCCCAACTTTGATATTCCCTTTGATTTCCAGCACCCCCTCCTCGCCTGCCCTTTTCAGACATGTAGAAGTTTAAGAAATCTGCGGGTTTGATGTGATTTTTCCCGCCTTTGTACATCATAGGCAAACACGGAGAGAAAAAAAAATTCGTTAACAGACAGGCAACGAGCTCAGGCAACAGTGGGGAGCTAAGATTGACATGTTTTTTTATTTTGACAGCGCTCACCCTCCCTGCACTTGGTTTATGATCATAAATAGTGCATGCTGCTTATTAGGAGGCTGCCGCCACGTTCCCATCTAGTGTTGCTTGCCGGTGTTAGCAGACAATTTGCCAGTACACATGTGAGACATTATTAGTGTTTCCCTTTCATCCTGCAGCTCCCCTCTCCGTCTCCTTCTCCCAGTCCTGTGCCATCCATGCAAAGCACTCTGGGATAGGTTGCACTCACTCACTGATTCACGCCGCTCGTCATGCAGCTAAATTTGATGGGAAAAGCGCATAATTTGCCTCTTCTTAGATTAAATCTAACTAATGTGATTATGTGGCACAGACGCAGGAGTGTACGCGAGCGCAAAGGCGCACAAAAGCCGGTATGATGACAGAATTTCAAGATGTTTCAGGGAAGAGGAAAGGGGTGGAAAAAAAATAAAAAGAAAGGCCGGTGCTTTTTAATGCTGCATGGAGCAACATCTGGCTCCAATTACCCACTGTGAGGTAGGTGCTCTATTATAAAAGGAAACTCAAAGGATTTCCTCTCTTGAAATACACGTTATCCCTTAATTCCTGCCTAAATTACCACTTAAGCAAGGCCTGTAATTCATAAACCCCTGGTAGTCCAGGTCTGTGTCCATGCTGGCTGCAGGAAAAACTAAACTCTGTGTCACCTTGACTGTGGAGGTAGCCGTCCTTGGAGAGCCGTGGAGGAGAGTGACATGGCCAGGGCAACTCAGAGCGAGAGATTAGTGGCGTGGTCGCACCTCTCCTCCCCTCAGATAGCGCCCCGCTGGTGTGGCGAAAGAGGTGAGGAGGGACATAATGGCCGCTGGACCCCCTCTAAAAGGATGTTTTGCAAGAGGTGGGAGAGGAGGTGGGGATGGTGCGAGGGCTCCAGGGTCCCGGGGGATAGATTTGCAAGTGGAGATAGTTCGATTCACCTCTCCCTGACACTGACGCCCGGGGCCCGGGGCGAGCAGTCAGCCTTTGGTCAAGGCGAGTACGACCCCAGCCTCCAAACACATACTGTCTCGTGGAGAAAGTACAGGTCCAGGCAGAGAGGTAGTTTGAAGCTAGGTTCTCCCTCGAGGCCACGCTGTTGTGGTGTGCCGGTGTCAGAGCTGAAGTTCTCCACTGAAGCTTTCAGAGTCTATTAGCAGGGAACGGTGGCCCGCTTGGCACACCACTGTCACAGGCAGTAGACTTGTCACAAGTACAGGAATAAAAGCTCCAGCTGCACAAACGCTCTCATATCTTATGATTTTTAAAACAATAAACTCTGTCAAACTGCCTTAAACACAACATATTTTAAACACATGTTGTACAAACACTGCTGCTTAAACTGTCAAAATATGAATTAAAGGCTCAAATATTCTGTTCAGAGTTTGATTTTACTTGATTGCAAATGTTTTGGCAGTCACTGGATTCAGTAATGGAAACTCAGTGTTAAGATCTGGGAATATAGCAAACTGAAAAAATATCTGTTTACAGATCAAATTCCTGAACGTCAGGGGAATATTACCAACATTTAAGGTGTGCTTACTTTCAGCTTTTCTTCCATATTAAGTGGTTTAGATGACCAGGCTAAACCTTTGGCCTGTTTCCAACCCATATTTGTCTCGGTGCTCATGTTTTCTGCACTATTTGAAGGCAGTGTAGCAGTGTTGCCATGCTCCTTGATCACAACAGGCTCTTTGGTGAGAACGATGTTATCGTAACTGAGAAGTAATGGCCCATATTGCACTCAAATTGTGATAAGTGCGAGTTTTTTTTTTCTTTCTTAATGGTTAAATTTATCAAAGCAGCTCAGAGGCCTTCCCATTACACCAAAGATGGCCAGGCAGTATATTTAGAGCTGTCCTACATGTTATAGCTACGAATAAAAAATTACATCATTCCACTTTTTAATAAGTAAAATGTACTATTAATATATTTTGGAGATATTTAACAGCTTAAAATGAAATCTAAATCCATCAAATGGAATTTAGTTCCAGATGTCATCTCTAGTAGCATAAGGCAACATTAGCCAGATGAAAAACACCTGGGTTAGGATTCTTTTAGCTAAATCAAATACAGATTGTTACCTCTGTTTAGGCCTGAAATCACCCATGTTGCCATAAAAGGCTTCTATTAGATAAAATAACTTTTTTTTTCTTTTTTATGTTAGCATATCTAACAATGTAGCTGAGTAGTTAGCTACCCAACATAGTAAGTGAGTTTAACTTTCTTGCTTTCCTTTTTATTTAATTTTTTTGTTTCTATGTGGTATTTTTACTGGACAATCATGTAATATTCACAATTAAGATATAATTTATTAATATTTTTTAGGTAAACTAACACACTTTTTCCAATCAAATCTTGCTTTAGCAATTATCCGCCTTAGCAAGCATGCTAGTCTTAGCTATCATTAGCTTTGGAGATTTATTGTTGTTGTTTTTTTTACTACAAAACTAAAAAGAAAGTCTCTCAATGAGTTAAATCCCTTGCAGATGTCGTCCTTTTTTCCTGGTTAATGTTGGCTAAAATTAGATAATGTGCTAAAGCTGATACATTTGTAGCCAGAGGAACCCTCCTATTCACTAAAGACTTTTTCACAAATTGTCTGGCAGAGAATCAGGCTTGGACTGGGACAAAAAACTCGGCATTGTCATTTTGGTCTATAAATATATAACCACGTATATCCTGTATACATATACTATGTGTATATATTCCATTTTGTTTGATTATTTATATTGAAACAAATTTTAATCAGGTTGATACGGTTGTCGTTGGCTTAGTTCTTAGGTGCAGCGTGTGACAATACAATTTAGCTACAATTTAGCTATTAACAGTGATTCATGGTCAAAGTAGCCATGTATTTTAACCCAACCCCTCTCTTCCCAATTATATTCCTCCGTCTATTTACCACGTGAATTTCCCCTTTATTCATCTCTTCCTCACTTCTCTACAGCTTATGCTAGCAGTAGCCTCCAGTCACTATGAGGCCTGGTTATTAGTTGTTGCTGGTACTACTTGCTTTCCAGGGGCGATTGTAGGTACAAACTTTTAGGGGGGCTCAGCTTCCAATCATAATGTCATGCATATAGTGCCTTGTAATTAATATTAATGGAATATGCTGCTTCCAAACATCCTTAACCCTTTCCAAACACATTTCCAAACCTCAATTCAACTGGATAAACATTACAATGTTACCTTCAAAAGAAACCAAATTAGTTGGATGAACTATTGTAGTGACTAAGAATAATTCAGAGAGAATAATCAGATCAGATCAGAGATTTCAGTCAAATCACGCTGCCATTACACAGACCTGTACAAAAAGCAAACTGGTAATAGAGTTGTTATATATTAAAGTTTTTGAATTCCTACAGTACAAACCCTTCCTTTATTATGCAGACATAGCATCATGTGCCCCAATTTCATGAGTGGAGAATCGATTTGTAGTCAGTCACATCAATGTAGTGGCAGCCATCCCGTTTGAGCCATGTTTAGAGTGGTATGGATCCTGTAAAATGCTACCATTTAATCATGCTCTGTTTAGAATGTCCACTGGCATTTCTTAAGAGCGCTACTGGAAAGCACGCAAAACAGCCATGAAAAACTACTTTGTGAAAAATAACTTTTGTTTTTCCAGCTAACTTCACATTCCTCCTGAAAACGGACCAAACTTCAGTGAGGAGAACAACTGAGATAATCCTTCCCCAGCACAAGGTTAGTCATTAATATACTACTGCATGGTTTGGATTGCTCGCTGTGAAAAATTTCTGCTCCTCATCTTCATGCACTCATTTAAATCTTTGTTAGTCTCAGAGTGATTCTTTTGTGACTCGTTCAAATATTTGGTGTTTGGCAAACGGTGAGCCGATGGGCTGTAGTTACATCGTAAGGTTTCAAAAACTGAGCTTTAAAACGTGCTGCAGATTAATAGTGATATGAAAAAAGCCAACCAAACTAGCCAGCTATGGATAGCTTGCTTGTTAATGTGTGCTAAAGCTAAGTTAACTTTAGCTCATGTTTTGTTGTGTTGGCTTTGTAGGTGAGCAGAATGGAGGCTTTGAGGCAAATTAAACAAATTTCTTATTTCTATTAGAGACAGCTGACAGTTAAGGATGGTAGCATTTTGCATTTCATTACATTTCATTCATAACACTTTAGCAGTACAAAAGCTTCTAAGTATTGCATATACACTTTAAAGACATGTCTCAGGATCACAAATTAAGAAAGACACTATTTAAGTAAACGTTTTATCTTTACACACTGACCAAATGAGCTATGGTTTCTTTGGCATATTGTTCAGTTATCTGTCTCTGATTGACACAGACAGCGGGTGAAATAACTTACTTTCCTTGAGTTTCTCAGAGGTAGGAAAATAAACCGTAACCCTCAAATGCTTCTCCTGGACTCCCTTCATTTTCTAAAACCAGAAAGTGTCGAAGGCTCTGTTAACATTTTTCCAACCTGGAATTTTACTGACCCAGGAGTCCTGACTGAGCAGGTATTGGCACACCACAGGCTGATTTCACAAGGGTTGGGTGGATTTTTAATTTGTGGAAACATCAGTCTAAACCTATAGTCCAGCGACCACAGGGGAACCTCGTCTCCAGAAATCTGCTCCAACCCTGTTATTAAGTGGTAATTCAAACAACTCATTTATTTCATCAGGAACTGCCCAGAAAACACCAGAATTATGAAGTGTCTGTTTTTTGAAGGAGGATCTCTTTCAGGGTTACATGACCTGCATTTCATCTAAGAGCACATTTTGTGAAAAACAAGTTATTTTCCTGATATTACAGACGATTCACTGCAGGTTTGGCAGAATAACTTTGCATTAAAATTATAACTAATCCAAAAGAAACCTAAGACATTGCCAAAATTGATTTTAGTTAGATTCTTTGTACTTTTGTACCTTCATGTGGCAATTTTGTTTGATGTATTTTCCAAAAGACAGTTGACTGTAATTGTGGGGCTTTTGTACCCCACAGTGGTCTGGGGCAGTTGTTGCCTTTGCCCAGATGTTAATCATCCCTGACCATATTCTTGATGTCACAGATTACAGAAAGGATTATAGGTTCAAGTCCGGTTTTCTGGTTCTTGCAACTCTTGACACTGATGTCATGCAGTTTTACCAGCCCAAAATAAACCTGCTGGCCAGTGAATCTGAGGCTAAATCAGTTTGCAATAATGCTTTCTGTTTAATGCAACTTTTTTTGGAAAGACAAAAGCCTGATCATTCACTATTGCCATCTAAAAGCCCAATGTGGAAGAGTTCCTTTGCTTTAGTCCAACCTGAACAGTGAGCGTTTAGCTAACTCACGATCATCGTTTAAAGTCTCTTCTGAAACTCACTTTCATAGACTTGCTCCTATGTGTTATGTTTTATTAATTTTTCCTGATGCCAGTCTTTTTATGTGATCTTTTTATGTTTGTTGCTTTGCTTCCATTACTCTTTAATAGGCTCCTCTTTTTTTACAGCTTGTTTGGAATTTGTTTTGATAAATCATGGCTGGTACTTTTTTGTGAAGACAGCTAATAAAACCAGAGTGTGCTCAATCTCTGCCTTGTTGGATTGAAGAACATATTTGTCTACCAAAAACATGCATGATGTGATCATGCCAGATATTTAGGTTAAAAATAAAAATTGGATTAAATCTTTTATAACAAACAGGTAATAATTTGATATATTTGTGTACCTTTGTCTTTCTTCTGGCTAATAATACCTTAGGTCCTCTTGCTGGGGCAAAATTTGCCTTTCAGGACTGGTTGTGCGACTCCACAGTTCCCTATTCATTCTGAACTACGTTGAGTCGCGTTCCCTACAAAACAGGAAGTTCTGGGACTGCATATTTGCCCATGTTTACAGAAATTCTCTGTTACAAGTCATAATTGCATTCACCTCCTGGCTGCAATGATTATGCCAGGAGCAAAGTGGTATAGCTGTACAGCAACAAAGTTGACAAAGTTGAGTCAACAAAACACTGAACTTCAGTATGGGGGAAAAAAGGTAATTTGCTGTTTTAAGGCAAAGGTAAATTGTGGCTGGATTTAAAGGACTAGTTTTAAAATAACCAAAAGATATAAAGAGAAACTAAACTGCATCTTACTCAGTTTTCTACAGTTCTACACAAGTTGAAACAGAAGATCTTTAATAAAGTTTGTGTGTAATACTGATTGGATTCAGCGTAAAATTTAAAAACCGATTGTCTTTAATCTTAACACTGGCTGCATGTGGTAAGAATACAGAACTAAGCCTTTACAGCATTCCAATTGTGGCACTTGTAGTCACCTCTAAAGTTTGACTCAGGCAGCATTAAAGTTGCAACATAAACTGAATTTTCCAAATGACTGTATGGTCAAGCATTACCGCCTGAGCTGATAAATCTTTGTGTTCACCTTTAGTAGTAAACACAGCATGTTGCTGCGTCTGTGAAACACCACAAATGTGAGGATATCCTTCTTTAACAAGGAGGAAAGACAGCGCGGGTCTCTGGGAGTCTTTTGGGGTAATTTAACACTAACATGGCGAAGGAAACAGACTATTTGTGAAGGTAGTCATCCATCAAACACTGAGGAGAATGTCCAGTTGGTGGCTCCAGCAGGCTTAGAATAGCCTTTTGTTCAAACACCTTTAATAATTAAACACCTACTCAGCCCCTCAGGCTTCACAAGATTGAAGACTTTCGCAGGGGGGGAAGAAAAAAAAATCCCCTTCCCCTCCCTGTGCTGTTGTAACCTGGAGAGCTTGCCGGAGATGAGGTGCGCCGTATCACCTAATGCCTTTTCCTTGCACTGAACAAATCCCCTCTGACTCCTTTAGTACACTCATAAAACAAGCATGCTTGGAATATGTTGCCATTTTAGAGGCAGTTTATGCACTAATATTACAGTTAGACTGATTTTTACCTTCTGAGTGGAGTTTCTGCCAATTAGTCAGTATCAGGACATCATAAAGTTAGCCAAGCAAACTGATACAAGTGGAAAAGAAAAGATCAGAAAGTATGTGGTCTGCACTCCAAAGGTGCTTCATTATCTGTTACATCACAACGTTATCACACAGTCACTTCTAGATAGCTGCTGAAGTATTCTCCCAAACGATAGTTGTTGCCACTTCGCTTTTCAGTAGCAGAGACATAGTCATAACTTTTATCTTTATTGCACAAAAGGACAACAGCGTTATGGTAACGTGGAGGCCGCATCCAGGACAGATACCACATTACTGCTAACACGACTTTGGTTCTTTGTGGACATCTGCACAGACAGCATGCTGACATGCAGCAACAAACCCAGCAGCCAGAGCCAAAACTTTTAAAGGTAACAAAGGCAGTGATGAAGAGTCGGTGTTGGAGCCTCCGTTTCTTCCTGTACATCTTCCTGCAGTAGAATCACTGTGGCAATCGCTTCTTTGGGCCCTGTGATTTTTTTCAACATAGTTTTAATGTGTGAATGCAAAGCTGACAACACAGCAAAACAAAAGAGCCTACCTGTGTCCTCATCAGGATAGCAATTTGTGTCAGTGTGTGGGTCTGTAAGCTATAGTTAATATATTTAACTGGTAACTATGTGACAATGTGTTTCAGGGCATTGTACAGGGTAACGCAAATGTAATCAGTAGTGTAAAAAATTAAGTAATTCAATAACAACCCCAACAATCGGCACAACAGCAGTATTGGACGCCCTGGGAATAAGTGCAGGCTGCCCGATCTTAGACTGTTAGACTGCTACTGTGCTGGATAGAACTGCTGGTCCGAGTCCAGCAGAGGGACTTTTTTCTGCGTGTCTTTCTTTGGATAAAATGCTTCCAAAACAGATAAAAGACAAAAGGATACAGATCCATGCATATTTAGAGCTATATTAAGAGAGAAAAGTGTTGATATTATTGTGTTACACATTCACCGAGCTTGTGTCTCAGCTGTGTGCTCTCCTGAAGGGGGTCACAAGCATTTGTAAGAGTGTAGTTTTTGCTTCCTGCCACATTAAACACTCCTTCCTATTCTCCATCCCGTGGGACCAAATAATGACTAATGTAAAAAAGGGGGGTTTAAAAAAAAGGGCTGCAGATATGCTGAGAACAAGCACCTGAGAGAGAACAGCTGTCTTGTAAAAGGTCAGTCTCCCACTGCTCCTTGGTCTTTCCTCTCCATTTCCGGCCTCTCAGGCCCCCCTCCTGTTTCCCACCCCCACCCATTGGACTCCAAAGTCACGTAGTTTGGCTTTTTTCTCACACACATTGCTCTCACTCCCTTTGCGCTGCACCTAGAGGATTCTTGGCAGAGCCTGACCACCTTGTAATCCCGTGCAGAGAAGGGGGGGGGAGAAAAAGAAAAGGAGTGGGCGTATAAATGTACTGCGCTCTGGTTTATAAAACTTCCCTGCAAGTGGATATATATGGGTCTCTTGAGGTGTTTGTTTTTCCCCGTGTAGTGTAGCTATCATCGTTACGCACATGTGTAACCCACCCCCCGCCCCCCCTCCCCGTCCCCGCACACACTTCCACACAAGCTCTTCTAAACATTGACAAACAGTCTCGAAAAGGCAAAAAACAAACACGGATCGAATTGGTTACATTTGGGCTGCTTTGGAGAGAAATTTCTCATAACCCGGCTGACGAAAAGAGGCCGCTGCAATTTTGCAGACAAACAAACAATGTTTGGAGTGATCACTTTCAATAAATGCCCTACTCACATATTTGAGCTCTAATATTTATCATGAAATCGGCATGGCCGCCAGACCGACTAAACAAATACAGAGCTCCCACGTCTCTTATATCAACATACATGCAAAAACCAACAGTAAACACACGGAAAGCGACGCTGCCGTGTCACTGAGAGCGGCCTCAAACCCAAACTGTCAATAAGGCGTGAGTTGTTGTTTTACAGAATCACACTTGAAGCTGCGAGATGCAACTTTTCTTTTCACATTGTCATTACAAATAAACTCAGCATACAGTGATCACTCTGTGCGCATTTAGGATACTTCCTGTCTCCTTGAAATGCTCTCTTTAATGTTACCAGGGACATTTTGAGGCGTTTAACATTTCCTGTGGGTGGATTGTGTGAGCGTTTCTGGCGGTGAGTGTATCAAGGTGACTGGCTCAGTTCTGAGGCAATTGGAGATAAGAGAAAAAGGGAGAAAGAGAAGCTGTGCAATGAGTGCAAATAAGTTTGTATGTGCAAATGATGGATTTTGCATGCGAGGTTATCGAATATCTCCTTTCCTAGAGCGCTAAAAGGAGATGCTGTCATTAAGATTCCCATAACGTGAACCCAAGGATCTCACACAAACAATTTGTGCACTCATTTTCATGGTGTACTATTCTGTTATGTCCTAGGTATGCTCCAAAAGAAAAGGAGTCAAAGTCAGTAGAAAAAGACAGTACAAGCAGGGTCTTTGTCTTTTATGTTTGCATATGTACTGTGAAAGCCATGTGACCTACAGGTTATATCATTAAGCATGCCATTCAAACTTCATGCAAACTTCTTACGAATCTTCCTTTGCCAGTATATCAAAAGCAGACTTGCAAGGGCCCCTTAGTGGCTGAGAGCAGGTCTCAGAGCTCTGACTTGATGAGGGACTTCTTCTTCCTTTTTCTTATCATCTGCATGCAGAAACAGGAGTGGATATTTGGGGGTGGGGGAAGGTTGAGATGGTGGGATCACGTATGGACACCACCAGGGACGGCCGGGGTTACGTTGTGGTCAGCACTGCTATCTGGGTCAAAGCCTTTTAATTGTATTTTTAGGCATTTCGGAGTAACAAGGCTCCCATCTCGAGCTCTGGGAAAAGTTTGAAAGAGAACAGGGAGTCAGGAAAAGACGGTGATATGAAATAAATCAGCATATAAAATAAGGAGGTAATGATGCCAGAGGAGGGGAGGGGGAGCGGGGCGGCAGGTCTCGGCGGGTATTTCAGCCAACCGCTTGTCAAGACTGAGGCGGCGGGAGAGTGCGTGACAGCTCTGACAAGAGTTAGCGGAGGTCCTTCAGCGTTTCTCTTTTGTGTGACAAGGGGAGGCGGGCAGGGAGGGCTGCTGAGCAGCTCTAGACAGCCGAGGTCGCGGGAGCGGTTTCCGGTGGGTCGCATTAAGACCAACCTGCCTGTCATGACTCATGAAGTTTGCTGGGAAGAAGACAAGAGAAGAAGACGAAAAGCATATTTCAAACAGTTACGCAGGGTGCAAGCAGGTGAGAGGTGAAGCGTCTCTACATGTGATCCAACGTGTACTTAAACCTTTGAACAACATGAATGTTAATATTGCGTGCAGTTCAGAGCTGCCATGTGAAAGATGTTTGCATCCATCTTGACAAATTTATCAGCCATTTAGTAGAAGACAGTGTGTTCCTCTACCTTGAATGTGACACTGGATGCAACCAAGGTAGCTTGATATTAAAAGGACTGATGCATCTATCTATTTCCTTAAAAATGTATGCAGATTCGTGTCGAAACTGGAGTCAACAGATTTATACTTTTACATTCATGCCTACTGCCAATTCAAATTCACCTTTTCGATCCAAGTCTTTGTACTGTGGAAGGAAGACGGAGTACCCTGAGAAAACTGTCTATCTGTCAAGTTCATCTCGGGGTCACCAGATTCACACATACCACTCTATATGTGGAATTTCCACTCTCTGTGGCAGACCATAGATGATATGAAGCATAAACATGCCCTCCAATGTCTCAGAGCTGCATTCATTTTAATGGCCACTAGGGGATGACACCTATGGTCGCAAAAAGTCTTTCAGGCCTGCAGAAGTCTATGGAAAAATGGCCCTCAGCCCTCATCTATGTAAACGCTTTCGTGATGAGTTTATGGGGACTTATTTAGTAAGTCATAGTTATCTTAAGCTTGATGTAGACTCCTGCACTGAATCAATGTAGAGCACACAACGTAGCCTACACAAGTGACCAATGATGTTGACAACATTATAACTGTGCATGATGTACTTGAGTCAATCTGAAATCTCATGGCCAAAACTGTAGTTTTCAGTGGAGTTTCTATCTTTCAGTTGATCCATTTTCTTCCAGTTGTTTTGAAAACTTAAGTAAGCAACTGGGCATAGGAGGCTAATCAGTCTTTGTGGCTCACAAGAAGGTGCACATCGAGCAAACCGACTGGCACACACACATTCATAGAGGGATTTTCCATTACAAGCCGAAGCGCCTTGTCTGAAATTCACACACACCCTCATTCTATGGTGAATGCATAGGGGGAAACTTGGGTTTCTGTATCATGCAGATTGCAGAAGCTCGGGATCAAACCACTGACCTGCTGATTAATAGGTGACCCGCTCTACCTTCTGAGCCTCCTAAGTAAGTTACGGCGTAGGGTTTCAGAGGGGTTTGGCGTGCCTACAGCATAGATTTAAAAGAGAGGTATAATTCCACTGTAAGAGATTATGCAGTGTCCCCACTCGTCTCATCTTGATTCAAAACAGCAAAATATAATGTTCAACTTCGAAAGTGATGGTACATCAATAGTGTCTGTGTCACATGACCAACTGGAAATCTTGAGATAGAAGACCTCATGCGCAAAAGAGAGGTAATTTGGAAGGTATGATCTAGTTTAAAGACCCATTTTTGACTTCTGTTGAATAAAAGTCTAAAATTCACCTTTAATCTCATCACAAGAAAACTCTGCTATAATCAGAATTATGACTTAACTTGGGAGAGATCTACGGCTCCAGGTCCAAAAAATTTTAAGACACAGTGTAAAATGTAAAGGGGAAGCAAAGCGAGGTTATTGGGAAGCAAGTTTATACGATTTGCAACAAGTTGCATCCAGACAATGTCTTTTTCAGGGAAGGACATGCACAAAGGTATCACACCTCAAAACCCTAATATAACACAATGCTAGGCTGCAGATAGCAGCTATTACCACAGCTTCACAATACTGTCAACTGCTACGAGCTAGAGTTCACATTCTGGATGCTGAACTGGCCTGTCTACCACTGGGACATTTGGCATATTAACTGAGGACTGGATGGGACAGCATTACTATACAAAAAGTCCAGCAGCTGATCTCCTCAGTTTGAGTTGTGTTGCTGTCTTTGAATTTTTGTTTTCAATACAATGGTACATTGTCTCAGTTTAAACTTTGGATATGTTTTCCATATTCCACTGTTAATAAAATATGAATTTATGAGATTTGCAGATCATTGCATTCTGTTTGTATTGTCATTTTACGCAACATCGTTGTTTCGGTTCGGGTCGCTGCTCATGTGGTCGACCGGCCAGTGCTACCTAGCCTGACCTGTCTCCCCAATGTGATGTTTGTGTATTGTATGTATGGTCGGCAAGGTATCATCTATCTTAATTGCCCCTTGGGGATAAATAAAGTCTTTTTGACTTTGACTTGACTTTGACTTGATCCCAGCTTTTTTGGAATTGCGCTTGTATTACTTTTGGCATCTGTGGGATTCTCTACTCTCTCCGGTTTTTCTACCTTATCAAACGGATGCAAGAGCAAGTAAATCAAAACAGTACAAAGGCTATGCGGGCACAAACGATTAAAAAAGAAAATGGCCACCAAACACGTGAAGCATGCACAATTGCCCCGTTTCTCCTGTTTGCTCAAAAAGCCATTGTTTTAAATTTTTTCATTTTGCCTCGGCGCTCACTGAAACACGTGCTTCTCTCGATCCTCCCCAGTTCTCTATTGTCTTCGCTCAGCCTTTCAACCCGGCCTCACAAACAGATTCTCTAAACCAATTGTCAGTAATAAGAGTTCAGCAGATTCAACCATGAATATGCATATTAATCTCTCAGCACATTGCTAGAACAGTCCACCAAGACAAAAAAAAGTTTTCATCCAATTATACTTCTAAATCAGCAATAATTACAACCCTATACATCATCTGCATATTTCAATTAATATTCAAATCTTGTATAGGGTTTCGCATGCTAATTTATACTATATTCAGGATTAGGTACATTACAGTTAAATCTGTCTCTATCCAGTCTCTACCTTGCCTCTCCTTAATAAGCTGTGTTCCCTGCTAATGTTACTGAACTTATTATAATACAATATGCTCAGGCATAAGAATCACACATCCTTAATATTATTTCTTGCAATTAACATGGAGCCGAAAAAATACAGAGGGCCTCCTTCATTAATTTGCTCAGACACTCACATATAATGCAAAACAGAGGGGGAATAAACAGGTCTCTGTCTGACTCGTGCGCACGCTCACGCGCACGAGTCAGTCAAGTGTTGCAAATCTAATTTAAATATATGAATGTTTTGTTTTGTCCATTTCCCCGGACTTGACTCGGCCGTGCCGCGTCCTCTCAAATGGGAAATGATGCTGCTTAGTATTGCTGCCTAGCTTTCAGAGGGCGGGCAAAAAAACAAAAAAGGAAGAAAAAAAAATAAAAGGCACACTAAGACATTTGTCAATACTTTCTGCATTCTCTATCTGTCCAATTTATATGTTCTATACTCTCAAAGCTCAGGGGACTTCAATTAGACAAGTACCTGTATCCGGCGCTCTGCTCTACAGCTCCCAGGAGCCCTTTGTGCTTTCATATTGAATCATGGAGAGACAGTTAATATTCCAGCGGAAGGGAGGATCTATAAAGTCGCCACCATAAACCAGATAGGGGCCTTTGTAACATCCAAATAATAGCAGTAAATAAAGAGCTTACACCTGTATGGCAAAGGCCAGGTCCAGCGGCGGTGCCCTGATAGGATGCACCCGGCTGGCCTGCAGACAGCAGTAAACGCTCGGGGTAAAGAACAGTGAGTGGCATTAATGGATAGGTTTATTTTAAAGCGTGCCATCTGCCATCAGTCACCTAGAAGTATTGGACAGCGGAGAAACAAGTTAGCTTAACGTCCCCTCTTTGTTGCTCTTCTCTTCCTCCTTCGCCAGGAGCCCGATAAAGATGGCGGGGAGGTGGGGAAGAAATGTCGGCGAGGGCGGCCGTGCGGGTACACAGGGATCCCTGAGAGAATAAAGCATCAAACCCACTCAGCAGCACCACTAACAATAATAAAAATGCCTCGGCTTAAAGGTGACATTCCCAATTTACGATTATTTGTGTCTATAAAGTGTATTCCTCGGCTCTGACTCATTCGCGCCCCTCCCTTACAAGAACAATGCATTAAGGAGGGGGTGCCGAGGGTAAATGGAAATTCTATCCATTTTATTAAACCGACAGGCCCCACTATACCTGAGACTTTCAATTTTGCCAGTGTGACCTCCAAGGAGACATTTCTGTCTCCTTTCTGTCTACCTTCGCCTCATTCAATTCCCTGTTTGCTCTGACCGGCCCTCCGAGCACCCGGGGGCCCGCAAAGCCGTTATGGATGAGCTCCGAGGCAATTCTGAAATGGAGAGAGGAAAAGAGCATAGATCTCCGCTCCCTGAGAAAGATTTACTTCAGGGTGCAAGATGGATGAAATCAGCCTTTGTATCTCTCTTAGTGATTGTTTTTCCTTGCGCTCTTTCTGCTTTTTTGTGTAACAGGAGGACGTTCGATGGGATGGGGAATGTGATGGATTGGGAGGCCGAGATCGGAGCAAATCTAGCAGCAGAGGTGGAGATGCAGCGTTGACCTGAGTAATGTCGTGATCAGGGCCAGCTGATATGACCGCCGTGTCTTTTCCAAACACCTAAACTGTACCAAGACTGACTTGATTTGTCTCGTGTGTCATAGGCGCAGAGAGTTATGGACAACGGCGGTAGAGACTAGCAGTTTGATGTTGTGTAAGAAGGCGTCTCTGGTTTATCACTTGCCCAAAACTGTATGTTTCTCCATTTGAAGTTTTTAGTTTTCTTTGCCTGACGTGGACCAGCTTTCGTTTAAGTTTGTGTTATGACTGTCAACATTAGATCAAAATGGGGGTTAGTTAATAATTTAATTACTGTTAATTCATAAGAGTAAAATACCATAAAACAACTTCTAGCCTGTAAAGTGTTATTCCCGCAGCTAAATGTTAGCATTTCCTTTCACTGGAGAGTCAAAAAGCAGCGCAGATGTTGGCCGTTTTAGAGACCACAGCTCATAGTCAGACCATCAGAGCAAGATTACAGATCACAGCCTTCTAAGGAGGTTGGTGGATTAGTGCCCTCATTTCATGCGTTAACAGCAAGAAGATCCTGCTTCTTCTCCAATGTGGACCTTTGTTTTGCTCGCAGTTCTTTATTTTTGCCTCACTTTTGAATTTCACGTCCAGTCCAAGCTTAAATTTATGCACTGAAATAACTTGGTTGGGTTTAGGTGCTAAAAAGACACTTTCAGGTTTAGACACTGCCAACAATTTGTGATCTAAAAAGTACTTTATTAGGTTTCAGAAAAGATTGTGGTTCAGTTTCAAGTCATTCCTCCACAAGAGTAACCCTGCTTGAAGACAAATGAGTTGGGAGTCACTTTTCACTCGTACTTTTGTCATAACCAAGTTCTTAACGGCATAGTTGCCATAGAACACCATGTACATAAATAAGCCACAGCAGCAGCGCTGACAAAGTGGTACTAATGAACATATGCCAACCATCCCCTGTCTATACTGCATCTATAATGGAAAACAACTGATGGACTCCCAAAATTTTCTGGACTCAAGCATCTTTAGTCTACTTATAGTTGTTGTGCTTCTGCAAGCTGCTTTGCGACCCACTCACCACCAACCTCAGTAATAATGTGCGTGATAACTTTCGTGCATTGTTCTTCGCCGTTGCTGACTCTAACTATGATGTATGTTTTGGAGAGAACTGACTTTTTTGGGATACCGCATGAACAGTTTTGACGTGTGTCTGTTGCAAAATACAAAGTTTGACAGGTATGAATATAAGAAAAGACGATGAGCAGGTCTAGAAATTTCAGTATTACAAATGACTTGCAGAAAACATTTCAGCCATAAGTCAGCATCAAATCTCAGAGACAGGAAACTGAGTCGAGAACAGTTAGTTCTTTTGAAAGGAGCCATTATTGCCCGAAGAGCCGGTTGTGGCTGCTTTCTGTGACAAGCGTAATTGATAAAAGCTATTAAGGTCTACCACGCTATCCATCATTACATCTGTCAAGCAAATCAGCACAAGCTCGAACGGTTTAGATTCAATGTTCTGCCAATAATGCAGCCTGGCAAAGTTACAAAAACAACGTCCAGAGAGAGCAAACCGAGCCCATCATCAACAGCAGCAGCAGCAGAGCTTTTATCAGTACACAGATCCACTGCTGCAGAAAACTCTCGGCTGCTGAGGGGGGAAATCTCCTGGACAGGAAACAGACATCACTTTCCCTTCAGTCTCTATCGTAGGGAGGTGATGGCACATAAAGTATTCCCGTGAAGGATGGCGGGAGAGAGGAAGCAGCCTGAGACACAGCCAAGTTTCTATTGAGTTATGGATGTTTTCAGCAAAGAGCCTTCAAGAGCGGCACTGCTCAATGTGACTGAGCTCACACTTAGCGTGGACAATATAAATGGAATAGTCGACATTAGTATTTCTTCATCCAAACCCACCTCCCACCCACCTCCCCTTTATGTTAAATGCCTTTTTTATGCCTCTGAGGCTGGTGAGGAATGGATGAAAAGCATATGTAGAGTATCAGATATGTCCACTGTGTGGCAAGGGTGCAAAGTGTAAGGTTATTTAACCGTCTGTCATGATTGGAGTGCTGGGATTGTAAGTGCATTTCTGTGACAAGCGTGACATGATGTAGCAGATGAATTATTAAGTAAAGTCACAACACATGAGGGGATTGAAAATAATATTTTATTTTGAGAAAAAGTTTCCTTTATCCCCTTTCATATTTAGAGATGAAGTAATATTACAGAGATGCTAATCTGCGCTCACTAACCGCCGCCATCGGCGATGGTGCTATAACCGTGGCTAATTGTATGTCTAAACCCTCTTTGGGATGAGCGGCGCGTCGGGAATACAGCAGCTCTGGGTTTGACAGTGATGGTTCACGGGATGACAAACAAACGCCACAGAGGATCAATGTGAGGAGGTCCATCTTCAAAACACAAGAGAGACGGGAAAATGACAAAACTGATCTTCCATGACAAGTGTCCGTGTCTTATCAGAGAATTCAGCAGGGTGCTGGCGTGTTTGGGGGATACTGTTTGCACTTCGTGGGATAGTGTGAAGAGTTTTTGCTCTAAAATGAAGCCAACTATTTTTTTTAAGTGCTCATGACTAACTTTTGACAAGATATGGCGCTTTATTAGATAATAGGATAAAGTCTTTGGGGCCTAGAATCAAACTTTCTTTTGGTATTTTATGAGTAATGGATACTGAACTGGAAACGGCGTGAAGCTTGAATTGAAAATGAATCTAGAAGTTGGTGGACAGCCTGAGCTAAATCATATAAAGAAAAAAGAACCCATAAAAAGATGGGATTGTGGTACATATCCCATTATGTCTAAGTAGCCCTATGAAAAACATAATAAATAAAAAAGTAAATGAAATAAAAGTTGTTGTAGTGACCATTAACATAAGGTCTATTTAGATGCTCTGATTGGACACTACACTGAGGTGACTGGATCTCATGAGCATGGATGGATAAGAGGATAGCGTTGCTACATGCATTATGCCGAGAACAACTATATTACATTATGAAAGATTGGGAGCATAAAAATAGAGTATCTCACATATGAGGTAAAGTTTTGACAAATAGGATTTTTTAAAAGTTCAAAGTCCTTTTGAACTCTCCCTGTGAGCCAGGACCTGGGACAGCTGACCCAGTGTTTGTGCAGTATTATCTTCCATTGAATAACCATATAAACTTAGCATGTGTGCCTCTTCTTCTTCCTCCACATTACATGAATCATCGTGCAATAAGAACAGTGCTGAGATATTTTACAGAAATATGAGAGACTAACTGCTATCACCAGTGTGACAAATCACAGCCAAATTGTCTGATTTCAGTGCTTTAGTCCTAATACTTAAACACATACTTTACATATGGTTCTAAAAATAAAAATGCATCAATTCAAAACATCTTTTGATCCGTTTCCTTCCTTTCAACATCTAGTCTCCCCGAGGCCCGCACAATCTGCATGAACCTGTTGGATGTGTTTGTGGGTCTTAAAAACGCAGGGTTTTTTGTCATTTTTTTTCAGTTACAATTACTTTAAACAAAGACTAATTACTGGACAAATGAGCGACTGTACCACCAAGTCCAATTACTGGAAAAAATAGCTGCTTTGTGCCATTCGCTGATTACATCAATAAGATTCTCCTCGGCATGGGGCCATCATTACATCGGTTCAAACAGTAATTTTACTCATTTATATGGATTTCATAACGTAATATTCCCAGCAAAGTAAACATTTAGATGTGCGGGGAGGAAAAAAATAAACAAACGTATGCATATGAAAGTACAGAAAATATGAAGTTTCTCCCAGAACCAAATTGGCAATCACCAGCCTTCTACCCCATGGTCATAATGAAATTGCGCCAGCAGTGGTTGAAATAAATGACATAATTCTATGTACACACAATTAAAGGAGAAAGCTACAATCGTGCATTCAGCTCAGAGTTAGTTTATGATAGCACAAAGCAAAAGCAAACCTATAAATAATGAATACGTCCATAATTATTCCGTCTGAGATTTGCATAATTATTGTTTTTTTTCCTTTCATGGAAGCATCTGTTAACATTGCAGTCCATTCTTTGTTTCGCACAGCAGCAAGCATACCTTCCTGCAAAAGTACACACATGAATAGTAATAAATTGGCATTATAAGGAAATGCTGTTCATTTATAATTAATAGGTTGGTCACATTTACACTGTAATATTGCTGCAAATGCACCACTATTGCTCTAAATGAGAGTTCCTGTTGCATCTGTAATGCGCAGCAGCACTAGAAATGAGGCTTTCTATTGTTTAGCTAAAAAAGATTTTAATTCTTTTCCTTGCTTTGAAAAATTAATGATGATGAAGGCAAGGTGTGTGACTGATCCGTGAGCACGTTTGCTCTTTTTAATTTCAGATGGATACTTACGTTTTTTTCTGCACTGGATCTGAAAGATGCCCTTCACACCTGTGTATGTCGGGCATTTTTACTTTTTCAACATGGGAAATTTTCAAGGTTATAAACAGACAGTCTTCAGCAATTTAATTATCTTCTTTTATAAGCTCTGGATACAAATTAGTCTTCCTACTACATGCAGGATCTAGTATGGGCTGTCCTACCAGTCAATGATGGCCTGTAACCACAGACTGTATGTAAAGGATGGACATGGAAACCATGTGAGAATGCTCAGTCTCCTTACTGGCCAGATATTTCTGGGGGTAGGATTTACTCCATGTTTGTAGCAGGCTATAAACATGTTTATTTATCCTTTAAAGTTGGGCATTTTAACATGGGAGTCTATGAAGATGGAGTCAGCCTCAAGTGGACATTACAGGAACTGCAGTTTCTGGCCCGTTTGCATTGCCATCACTTTTCAGCCTTGGAGTTAACGGGTAATAAAAGTTCATCATAAGTTCCCAACACAGAAAATTATATTTTCAAGAGGCTCTCTTTGTCGAACCAACAGTCCAAAACTTAAAGACTGCATTTCAAATGATATAAACCAGACAAAAAGAATCAGATTCTTTCGACTAACCAGGAAATATTTGGGATTTTTGTGTTTACTGCTCTCTTGAAACCATGTCCAACATTCACCTCTCATCCAGATCAAACATTCCCTTTTCTTTTGTACCTGGTACTTAACCAGTGTTTGGTGATTGAGCTTGGCTCAGAGCCAAAGTGGCCTCTCAGCTGCTTTCCGCCGACCCTTGAGCTGTGTATAACCAAAGAAAACATTAACCAGGTGACTTATCATGGAAGTCTGTGGCTGACCTTTTAATGCGCCTGTCATTGATTGCATAGCATGGTATACTCTGTCCATCCCAAGGTGATAGATTATTCAATTAACTATTGACCTTTCCCGCAGACTCATTTGTCGATGGAAATGCTTTTATGACAGCAGTGCATTTAGAAAGCAAAGGATGCTGAGTTTTGATTTTAGGATTTACTGTGCACATTATGCTTCTCTCGCCTGCTCTTCTTTCTCCTGTTTACTTTTTGATTTACATTGTAAAATGATGAAGTTTGGCTCTGATGCTGGCGTTTGGCTCTCCTGGGGTGGATGACGACTGTACCGGGATAAGTTTTTCTGCCCTCTGGATTTATCCCGCGTACTTCTCCTTTATTCGCACATATTTTATGGCCAAACGCAGCTTGTTAGCATAGCCCTGAGCTGTTTCTTGAGACTGAGAGAGGTGCATTTGGATTTGCAAAGCAGAGTCGTGATTCAGCACCTACTATGTGCCCATTTGGCATGACTGCAGTCGTCTTCATATCAGTTATCTGCTGTGGCTGAGATTACTCACTCTGATGATAGCATTCAGGGTTTTTTTGCATTCGTCTACATAAAAAAACCCAACATTTCTTAATGTTTTCAGACCCTTTAAGAATCACTAAAGAGCAATGGAAAATCTTAACAAAAATGTGGCCACTAGTTTTTGACCAGTTTTCTGATGTCTGGTCAGTACTTTTATCCGACTACTCTGCTCAGAAAACAAGCCACCTGCTTTTCTTTTGGGCGGATAGACCAGCAATGCAAAAGGCAACTTTCTGGGCAACAGTCCAGGCCAAAGCATCCCCTGAGTTATCGGACCTGAAGTGAGAAAGTGTAAAGCAGCAGTCTGGGGTTTTTTTTTTTTTTTTGTTTTTTTTTAAGTGTTGTCTTATTTTCATTTCAGCATTTCTGCCATGAAGGTACGACACTTGTTTTCAAACTTCCTGCGACTCTTAGCGATAAATTAAGCACAGCATGACAGGTCAGTATCTTCTGCCAGCATCAACAACAAATGGCAAAATATAGAGCAGAAATGATCTGAGCGTGAGGTTTCCATGGAATCACTGTGTTGGGACATCTGCTGTGGTAATGCTACCCCACAGTGATGTCCA
Source organism: Rhamphochromis longiceps (assembly GCF_057381845.1). Taxonomy (NCBI): domain Eukaryota; kingdom Metazoa; phylum Chordata; class Actinopteri; order Cichliformes; family Cichlidae; genus Rhamphochromis; species Rhamphochromis longiceps. The sequence continues at coordinate 26,612,733 of NC_140578.1, read as the reverse complement.
AAAAGTTGTTCAGTTAGTCGCCGCCCTTTGATCCAGTCCTGACACTAAACTTTTACTACTTTCATATCTGATGCAACTTGAGCAGGAATATAGGAGGGGTTGTTGGTTCCAAATGAATCACAGCATAAATAAATGTAGCACCAAGAAAGACATACAAAGAACAAACATGTGACTTTCTTTTATTTAAAACTTTGTTAATGGTCCAGCTGTGATGTCAGGTTCATTTGGGGATGTATGTAAGGTGCTCAGATCTAGAAACTGTATGATACAAAATCAAGAAAAAAAGAAAGAAAGAAAGAAAACAACACTCAGAAAAATGTTGCACATCTATGAACACACAAATTTTTAAAACAGGCCTCAGTCACACAGGCCTGACAACCACCGGTTGCTAGGAAAAAATGTGCTTTCCCTCATGGTTGATGAGTGGTTGCTGAAGGTTACTGACAATTGCTGTGAAGTCAGTTGCCCCCTTTGAAACCACCAGCTGCTAGGAGAAAATGTGTAACAGACCTTTACAAACCCAAGTCATTATGTCACAGTGGCTACATTTATGCTAGGTGCCACAGCAAACATGGTCGAAACCCTGGTGCTAACTTCAAGGTCGAAACAAGTCTGATAGCAAACTCTGAAGCATAAATGGACATGGGATAAAACTCAGAGAAAGCAAGCACTATCAGTCAGATTAATGCAGTGAAGGAATTAAAGATTTTATTTGAATAATTGTTTGTAATCCAGTGACAACTTGATCAACAGCTTATTTTGTTACTCAATGGTTGTGAGCCAACACAATGTCTTCCCCATTACCAGAGCCTATTTCGCTTCTGTTTCATGCCTGGACTCTTACAACCATCACGTCTCTGCCCCTGATATCATCACTTTGAACCAGTGGTGCGATCAGTTTATTGTGCGATCAGTCGGAAGGAAAATGGACCCCAATGCGGAAGGACCGGGATTTCAGATCAAGAACTTGATTGAGAATATCTCATTTAATTTTGTTGTCATCACTAAAAGGATATGAAAAAAGTTCTTAAAGTCAAACTTTCTTTTGCTGGAAAGTCAAGTTTGGTACAACATTCATTTTGCATTTTAACCAAGGCTGAGACCACCAGTTGATGGTTATGTCATGTGAAACCAATAAAGGCAGGGTAGATAATTACAGAGGAGGGAAAAAAGCAAAGGCAGGAAGTAATAACAAATTAAAAATGAAAGGAAAAATTCATCAGGAAGCTACTCAAATGGAGGCATCCATCCAATTTGCAAGAACAATTACAAGGTTTTGGCTCAAAATGAAAGAAATATCTAAGAAAAGGTATGCAGTCTCTAAACTCTACCTTCGTGCTTTCCTGTAAATGTATGCCAGCATTTCTCAAGCCACTGAGTTCAGATTTCCATCTGCCCCAAAAGGCTTAAAGCGTCTGATTTCCCTGATTAGCTCTTCCTCTGGATGAAGGTGTGCTAATCAGTGAAATCAGCCGCTGTCGTGTTTCGTTGGACTGAAAAGCTCCAGACTCATGCGTTCGCTCCCGCTCCACCCCTCTGCCATCGCACACAGGTTAAAACAAACGGTAAGCTGCAGATCCTCCTCGCCTCAGGTTAAATATCCTGTTGTGACTTGATGCTGCATGACACGTCTAGCCAGCGCCAGTTTAAGGACCCTCCTCCTCCTCCTGCTCTGCCCGTCCTCATTGTTGTTAAAGAGGATGTGACAAAGAGCGATATCGGGAGAATGAATATTTAATATCCCCCTCCCCACCCTGACTTATTCATGTTCCTCAGGCATATCTGCCTCGCACGTTCCTGCTCTCTACCTGTCACATTCCCTCTCACCGAAGAAGCATGGAGTCATCATGGTGGCGTAATAACTTTACTTTCAGCCAGAGAAGTAGCAGGGACAAAGGCAGCAGGCAAAGACATCTTGATCAAGCAATCCTCCAGAAATGATGTAGGCCTGTGGAGAGGTGATGGATATCTGTTATCCAGTGCACCTCTTAAATATCATCCTCCCCTTTAACAGTTTTGACAGGAACTGCTTCCCCCCTTGTCAGAGCCAATTGGTTGAGGGATCGAGGGATTGAACATCTACAGGAGGACAGGAATATCGCAATTACCGACAAAGGAGGGAAGGTGGTGTGGGGGGTATCTGTTAGTGATGTTTGATGTGATTTATCCGACAGCACCGGGAGTGCATTTAAACGGGGGCCCTGTGACGCCGTGACATTGACGGAGTTGTGTAATCAATTGGACTCGTCCGAGCACGAGCGTTTGAGAAAGCTGCTGTCAGTATCTGAGTGACGGTTCATCATAACTACCTCATTCGACTTTCCCCTCACCCACCACCTCCCCCTTGCTCCTTTATGTGGTGGGAAACGAGAGGAGGAGAAGAAGAAGCAGAAGGAGAGAGACCTGAACAGGGAGAAACTGATAAATCACTTCTGCTTGGAGGAGAAAAAACGGAAAAACAGGCTTCTGCTCAACTGGATCTCTTTTCTGGACTCGTTTCAGTCGCCAAATCTATGGCTGTTCTAAACTCCCACAGTCAGAGAACCTGTAAAACCCTCCCCTCCAATGTAAAACCTGTCACGGCTGTACTTTAATGGACATGTTTGCCTCTTAAACAAATGTTAGTCTGTTAAAAGACATAAATCTAAAGCTGCTGAGGACTACTGTCTGAGGCCTCTAAAACTTTTTGTATGAATATGTAGATCTTCACGGAGGGCTTTGTTCTCACTAGAAAGTACTACATGGACTTCGTTTAGTAACTTGGCCCAATGCCACGCTCAGACTAAAGGACCTATGTATGGCGTTATTTTTGTGCCACTATTCTGAGCGCATGTAAAAACAATTTGAGCGCACGTAAAAAAACGTTTGCAGGTGCAAGTGTTGTATTTTGAAGAGAAATTTATTTTGAGCGAAGAAAAGCTAAATTTGAGTGAACAAAATTCATTTCTGTGTGCAGAAAATATATTTCGGTGTTTGCTATTATCCACACACACATTTCTGCCCGTGCGCGCTCAACTCTTTCTGCACACCGTTATATTTGTGCCACAAAACCAGACTGGATGCAAAAAAATCTGATTGGCTCTTCTGGTCTCCAATCAGCTCGAAATGACGAAATGCAATATCCCAGAATCCATTTCGTCCAAAACTCAAACGAGGCAGTGGCGGAGGAACACAGAGTGGCGGAGTTTGAAATATTTCTCTTTCTGGGTCACAAAATAAACTTTTAAGATATTTTCATGCGAGAATGTTGCTGTGTAAACTTCTAATATCTGCTCGATTTATCAAGACGATTTATTTGCATAAGTGTTCTAACGTTTTCGGAGATGCCTGTTACCCACCAGCTGACCGCATAGCTGGATACCAGACATTTGCCCGGTGGGCTGATGATGATTTTTCATTTTTATGTTTGTTTGTTTTTGTAACGTTATAAACAATGAAAGGTGGTGTATTAGCCAATTGGTCATGATCAACTCTGGGCTGGACCAATTACAATACATCCATATTGAGAGGAAAAGGAACGCGATTAGTCCCGGACTTCAGCTAGAATGAAAAAAAGACACAAACCTGGAGTTATTCTGTCTTTACGTTGCACAGCTGCCTCTTCTCCCCTCATTCTCTCTCCCTCCCTCTCCTGTTGCTACTTCAATCATGAAACTGATCAATGATCAGCTGATCGTCTCTCTTGTTTGTTTATCTTCCACTTTGCGCCAGAAACAGGAAACCAGCGGATGTTGCGCTAAACAACAGCAGCAGGTTTAAGCTTGATCAGCTGTTGTTATAATTTATTTACAATTAATTTCTAGTATCAGCTGATGTTTGCTGGAGCCACAGCTGTAAAAAAATGCTGCTCATGATATCGGTTTGGAAACAAATCATACATATATACAGTGGGGCAAAAAAGTATTTAGTCAGCCACCGATTGTGCAAGTTCCCCCACTTAAAATGATGACAGAGGTCAGTAATTTGCACCAGAGGTACACTTCAACTGTGAGAGACAGAATGTGAAAAAAAAATCCATGAATTCACATGGTAGGATTTGTAAAGAATTTATTCGTAAATTAGGGTGGAAAATAAGTATTTGGTCACCTCAAACAAGGAAAATCTCTGGCTCTCACAGACCTGTAACGTCTTCTGTAAGAAGCTTTTCTGTCCCCCACTCGTTACCTGTATGAATGGCACCTGTTTGAACTCATCATCTGTATAAAAGACACCTGTCCACAGCCTCAAACAGTCAGACTCCAAACTCTGCCATGGCCAAGACCAAAGAGCTTTCGAAGGACACCAGGAAAAGTATTGTAGACCTGCACCAGACTGGGAAGAGTGAATCTACAATAGGCAAGCAGCTTGGTGTGAAAAAATCAACTGTGGGAGCAATCATCAGAAAATGGAAGACATACAAGACCACTGATAATCTCCCTCGATCTGGGGCTCCACGCAAGATCTCATCCCGTGGGGTCAAAATGATCATGAGAATGGTGAGCAAAGATCCCAGAACCACACGGGGGGACCTGGTGAATGACCTGCAGAGAGCTGGGACCAAAGTAACAAAGGTCACCATCAGTAACACACTACAACGGCAGGGAATCAAATCCCGCAGTGCCAGACGTGTACCGCTGCTGAAGCCAGTGCATGTCCAGGCCCGTCTGAAGTTTGCCAGAGAGCACATGGATGATACAGCAGAGGATTGGGAGAATGTCATGTGGTCAGATGAAACCAAAGTAGAACTTTTTGGTATAAACTCAACTCGTCGTGTTTGGAGGAAGAAGAATACTGAGTTGCATCCCAAGAACACCATACCTACTGTGAAGCATGGGGGTGGAAACATCATGCTATGGGGCTGTTTTTCTGCCAAGGGGACAGGACGACTGATCCGTGTTAAGGACAGAATGAATGGGGCCATGTATCGTGAGATTTTGAGCCAAAACCTCCTTCCATCAGTGAGAACTTTGAAGATGAAACGAGGCTGGGTCTTCCAACATGACAATGATCCAAAACACACCGCCCGGGCAACAAAGGAGTGGCTCCGTAAGAAGCATTTGAAAGTCCTGGAGTGGCCTAGCCAGTCTCCAGACCTCAACCCCATAGAAAATCTGTGGCGGGAGTTGAAAGTCCGTGTTGCTCGGCGACAGCCCCAAAACATCACTGCTCTCGAGAAGATCTGCATGGAGGAATGGGCCGAAATACCAGCTACTGTGTGTGCAAACCTGGTAAAGGCCTATAGTAAACGTTTGACCTCTGTTATTGCCAACAAAGGTTATGTTACAAAGTATTGAGTTGTATTTTTGTTATTGACCAAATACTTATTTTCCACCCTGATTTACGAATAAATTCTTTACAAATCCTACCATGTGGATTCATGGATTTTCTCTTCACATTCTGTCTCTCACAGTTGAAGTGTACCTCTGGTGCAAATTACTGACCTCTGTCATCATTTTAGGTGGGAGAACTTGCACAATCGGTGGCTGACTAAATACTTTTTTGCCCCACTGTACAAACAAGACAGTGTACATTACTGTCACAACAGCGTTTGTTTTAGTTCAAAGGCTTCATGGTTTTTCCTATAATACCTGGTGGGGTAGTGGTGTTTTTTTTGTCAGTTCAGCCTTGTATATTATGTTTAACCCGAGTGAAAACCCAGTCAGCTGGTGGGTAACAGGCATCTCCAAAAACGTTAGAGCACTTATGCAAATATGTGATGTCTTGATAAATCGAGCAGGTATTTGAAGTTTACACAGCACCATTCTCGCATGAAAATATGTTAAAAGGTTATTTTGTGACCCAGAAAGAGTAATATTTCAACCTCCGCCACTCTGTGTTCCTCCGCCACTGCCTCGTTTGAGTTTTGGACAAATTGGATTCTGGGATATTGCATTTCGTCGTTTCGAGCTGATTGGAGACCAAAACAGCCAATGAAACACTGAAATACATTTTTTGCACACAGGAATAAATTTTGTTCACTCAAATTCAGCTTTTCTTCACCCAAAATAAATTTCCCCTCAAAATACAACACTTGCACCTGCAAACGTTTTTTACGTGCGCTCAAATTTTTTTTACATGCGCTCAGAATAGTGGCACAAAAATAACGCCATACCTATGGACCAATTTATTCCCATATACACACAGGCAGGAAGTAACAGGTGGGTGGAAGACAAATAACTTTAATACTGGTAACAAGGATAACACAAACATGCTGTGTGAGGCAGGTTAGTCCAGCTGAGAGCAGCTGACAGTGAAGAAATCTTTAAATTAAAGCCTATCTCATCAGCCTGAGCACTGACTGTCAAGCTTACAAAACTTGAAGTACTGCTGCTGATTTTAAATAAGAAAATCACATTAGAACAAAATAAAGAATATAAATGGCACAACTACATTCTGATGGCTTTGTTGGGTTGTATCACTGGAGAGTAAATAAGTTGTAAAATGAAGCAAATAGCAAGGTTAAATTTGTAGATTTGTCATAAGGAGAAGTAACATATTAACCTTTTTTACACTGCACACTGCCATATAATCAGTGGCTCAGGCTGCTGGCGGTTTAAACATGGAGTCCTTAGTCATTGTGCTAAAAAAAATTTAAAAACTCAGGACAGGACAATAAACATCAGGCAACATCTGTGTGCTTGTCAATAATTCACAAATCTGAGACAGTGTTTCAGGGTAAATTTTGAAAACAAGGATAGCTTGCACTTATTCCGACCTGGAGTCATGAGAAGGGTTATGGAGCCTTGTCAATAATGCATGAGAGGCACATTTTGAATCCCCACCAATGTTCATACATTTTTTAAGGAAAAATACTTTGCACAGAGAGAGAGAGAGAGAGAAAGAGGGAGAGAGATAGACGGAGCAAGAGGTGGCTAACTGTGTTTTGTCTAAAAATAACCCCTGTATATCTCTTTACTGCTGATCTGGTGTAGCCTCGTAAAGCTGACACCGACGTGGGTGAGCTGGGAGTGAGGTGGAGCGAGTAAAAACTTCACAATGGACGCCATTATGACTTTTCCTCTTCCTTCTCTGCCTGAACTCGCACAATCAGTCTAAAGATGCGTAAAAATGTGTATTCGTATGTTTATATTTGAATATTTCACGCCTGTCAATTGAGTGCTCGAACGTTGACCCTGGATGATCTTTACGGGTCTGATTCTTGTAATGTTGCCAACGTATGAATTTAAGTTTTTGCACATATGTGGTCAGAGGAGGTCTCATAAACTAATGCCTAAAATGGAAATTAAATATATGACTTATGCATTGAAGTGTTTATTTATGCATACATTTGCTGCAGATATGGCCCACACATACAGATATTGCATGCAGCGCAGGAGGTCCAGATGAAGTAAAAAGTAGGTTGTATTCAAAGTTCTGCACATGTGATCATCCATAATACTTCCAGTCTTTTTGAGCTTATTGATTTTATATGTAAATATAGTAAATATGATGCTGATCAGGAAGCACCTTCTGCTTTCTTTGTGTCACCGGTCACCCCCTTGAGGCTTGTGCCTGGCGGGCCAATCCGGCTTGAAAGCCAAGCTGACCATACTACAGCTGCAACGCATGACCATGTCAAGCTGTGGGAAAAAACTTCTCTATATTTCTGCATAAATATGATCTAAAACTTCATCAGATTTTCATACAAGTCCTAAGTGTGAAGCAATGGAGACAAAAATATTCAACTGGGTCATTCACTCATTGAAGAAGAAGAAGAATTGAAATTGCATATGATGAGAAAACTAATCGAGTCTAGGACCATTTGTGGAAATCAGGTGTAAGTGGATGTTCTGTTTTATTTAAAGAACAGTTATTGATTGAAGTCTAATCTTCATAACATGTATGAGTAATTTAATCCTTCTGTGTGAAGAAGAAAGCTTCTAGGGACTTAAGCATGAAACCAAATACTTGAAACCTTCAGAAGAGAATCGCTCTTCAATGTCGACATAACACTTGGGATTGGTTTGTTTTCATTAGCGAGCAATTCAAACCACACAGCAACTTGTTAATGCATAAATTTGGGGGCGGGGGGTTGACCAGTTAGTGACCCACTGACTAGTTTTTAGGTCTGGTTGATCAATTTCAAACTGTGACTAGTGTTTGCCTGTAGTTTACATGGAAGCTACTTGCATATGAGAATATATATCTTCAAAGTAAAAGTAATTTCCTTTGAAACTGGTTGGTTCCAGCTGTAAGGCCCAACTTTTATTTTGAAGGCAACAGTCTTTTGCTTTGAACTTTTTTAGGTTTCTCTACAGCTCTGCAAGTAATTTTCAAGTGTTTGCAGACAAAATAACATCTTCTAAGAAAACTACAGGTGACTATGGCAATCTGCTGGAGACCAGTGCAATCACAAATAGGTTTTTTGGTGCAGAACCCTCATCCAACTAATTTCACTCAGGGACTCCCACCAACCTGCAGCAACCACTCCTCAAACACACATTTTTTCTAGGAACCAGAGGTTGCCAGGGGGTTGCCAACCAGTCTCTAGGCCTGTGTTACTGACGACTTAATTAGCTGGGTCTGTCTGTAGATTGTGGCAATCTATAAATGCCAAACAGTTGCTATTTACTGTCCAAGCTGTTGTGAAACATGAAAAAGTGCAACTAAAATTAAAAAAGAGATGGTTCACTTTCAAAGTAAAGTAGCAGCTTTTGAAACATCTTGGTTGTAGCTGTAAGGCTCAACCTTTACTTTGAAGGCAAACATTCTCCACGAGTATTGTTGCTGTGAGTGGTTATCACACATGTAAACTGTGGCAATCTGGTAGCAACCAAGGCAACAACAAGGAGGCTTTTGGTGCAGCGCTTCCTTTTTGACTAATTTTACCCAGCAGCCTCCAACACTTGCTAGCAAACCAGTCAAGGAAAACACATTTTTCGATGGTGACTAGATGTTACCAGATGGTTGCTGGCCACTCTCTAGACCTGTGTGACTGAAGCCATAGGGATAGTTAGGCATGTCACCTTTGAGTTAACCATCTCGGGGAATGACCTCCATCCGCCCCGCCCAATGAATTCCTGACACCATTGAAAAGTGCTGTCAGTGTTTTCTCTAAAGTTCACCCCTATCTCTCTTACGCTGGAGTCTTTTTATTATTCCATTTTTATTCAGGTTCTCTTGATGTCTGAAAATCTGAAAATTGAAGATTTTTCGTCATATTTATGCAGATATACGGACAATTCTGAAGGTCTGCCCAACTTTTCCCTGCAGCCGTACATCATACAAAACTGCCTCACAAGCAGTGAACTGAGGTTTTGCGAAGCCCATCCAAAGTCAGTGTTGAGTTTGGCAAATCACTTGGTAATATAACTTAATATGTTGATAATTCTGGCACTTTAGGAGAGTTACAGGGGTAAAAATGACATGAAATAGAATACAAAAGTAAGGTATTGTGCTGGTTGGGGAATGTATTACCTGTGAAGCAGGAGAAATAGAAGGCAGTAACATGCATGCCCCAGTTTAAAGTCAATATTGCATGTGGTTCTCCACCTGAAATCTTTCCAAAACCAACCTTGGGTACGTCGGGTGTAAGAAGAGCTCTTCTTCTTTGTTTTTTTAAAGTCCTGCGACAAACCTTCAAACTGAAATTGATCATTTAAAGAGACTAATGTTACAGAAAATGCAACAAAAGTTATGATCTCCCCTTAATGCGCTCTTCCTTCTCTTATTCAGATTTATTAAACAATTTCTCATGACTGTTTGACTTTGTGTCAGCACTCCAGACTCTTTGTTGGCGCTCAAACTGTTGCTGTTGTCGTTGCTGGTTTTAATGATTTTTGGCCCGTTTCCACTTCCTGCCTGAAAAGTGAAACAGCTTAGGAATGTCATTCTTTGAAAAGAAAACAGAGAGGATCCACAGAGGAAGTCCTCCCACAGTCCTCTGGTCTCCATGCACGACTAAAACACACACATACACACACCTCTACTGGGATGTACTCACACACACGCATATTCTCACACCCACACAAAAAACTCTCCCACACGTGTGCACTCACCAACACACCCCGCCACATGCACGCAGAGGGCTTGCAGCAGGGCTTGCAGCAGGGCTTGCTGGGAAACATCAGACACCCGGGGAGGAAGGAGGACAGGCTTTTCCCACATTTAGACTCCATGGATACTTCAGATGTCAGGCTAAAAATAGAGCCAATGTTAACCAAACCAACGCTGAATCAACTGCAGCAAATGACCTGGCCTGCCCTGTGTTGGATTTGGATTCCTGCAGCCTGTGACCATCTGACAAAATGCCACACAAATGTAAAAGCACAGGGAAGGTGATGAAACTCAACGGATACTCTGGGTTATGTTATTCAAGGCAACCTGTGATTTAAACTGGTGCACATCCATAATTATAATGGTGCGTTAGGGCAAAGGCCAAGGTTTTCTCACAGGTGAAGTTTGACGTTTCTCTTCTTCCCTCTTTTTTTAATATAAAAAAATAATCTTTTATGGGCATTAAGTTTCCCAAACCCAACACAAATATGCATATTTGTGTTTTTACTCTGCACTCCTTGCAACGCTGTAGCCCACACATGCTCCACGCTTGCCTCAGAGAAGTTAAAAATATTAGTCCTGGCTTATAATTTGTGATACGTTTTCACTTGATGACACGAAATAAGAGTTGGCGCATAATTAGAGTTCACAAAAGCAACACTGCAGGGTAGCAGCTGACTTTTTATATCTGCAAATTAGCTGTAATTATTTACAGACATGGACACGGAGCACCTATAGGTTTCTCAGTCATTAGTGTGTACTGTGAACAGTTTTGAGGCATTTTAAAAGATTAAGTATCCACATTTGATGATTTGCTTACCTTTGGTGGTATGTGAAAGCTCAACATTGCCTTTGTAAGCATTGTTTAGGGAAGACTTGAGTAGAGCCTTTTAATATCTTTGTGACATTCATAGACTAGGCGCAGATACCTGCTAATTAGCAATACGTAATCTTCTTGTACAATCTGTTAGTACTATTAACTGCACAGAAGTTCATATTATTTGTCAGGTAATTGTATAAAAAAGTTAACTGGTGACTCTAAACTGGCGTAAAGTGTGAGTATGAGATCCCTGTGACATATTGGAAGTTGGGTAGGGTCAGCTGCTTCATTACTTAGATAAAAGAATATATTTACACAGGGGTAACTTCATTACTGTCATTATATTAATGCTGCTATCCTGTATATATTGTACTTACTATTGTTTGAGTACTTGCGATTATTTTATTGTACTTTTTATATTTTACATTTATATTTATTATTTATCTTGCACCAGGGGAGTGGCACTCCAATTTCGTTGTACTCTGTACAATGACAATAAAGGCTATTCTATTCTATTCTATATTACTGTTGTATAAACGATACACTCAAAGAATTTCATCACATTCTATTGATTGCTGTTTCCTTGTTGGCTGTCTCCCAGCTGGTACTGGCAAACGTTTGCTCTAGCAACCAACATATAGGCCATTTAAAAAGTCTCCTTTACCTGAGGTACTGAAAGCCTTTCAAAAGGTTCCAGGTACCACCAAGGGAAAAGCCTCAATTACACTTGGTGAAAAACCAAATCATTTATTTTTAGATCGTCGATTTTAGGTGAAGGACTATTTAATTCAATTCAGTTCCATTTTATTTATATAGCGAAATTGCAACAACAAGGTGCTTTATATTTTAAACTAAAGACCCTCCAATAATACAGAGACAACCTCAACAATCAGATGACCCCCTTTGAGCAAGTACTTGGCAACAGTGGGAAGGAAAAAATCCCTTTTGACAGGAAGAAACCTCCAGCAGAGGTAATGTCAGCATATTCAATGAAAAAAAAAGTTGGAAGTGTGGAAATGAGAGTTTGTGGGGACTCGTTTGCTTTTGGAGTGGTCATGAGATTATTTGCAGTACTGGAGTTTTTATAACGTCAGTATTACTTACATATTTTAATCATGAAGTCATTTTATTCAATTCTGTTCATTTTTTTCTTCATTTATTCATCACCAGTCAACACTTTTTCCTAATCTAAACCATTTCCTTTTTTAAAAATGTTGTGGCATTTTGTCTTTTAATATTTTTTCTTTGCTTGTCAAGAAGCTCCTTCTGGTGTGATTCTTGATGGTTTGCAGACGCTGACTCATCACACACTAACTAAAGTTGACAGTTTTAACAAATTTTATTTCAGGGAGTTTGTGGGTCCTGGCTCACTTTTGGAGACAGCTGTAAGCAGCCAGTTACGTACTGCAGGTTTTATCACTTCAGAGTTACCTACGTTTTCTTTTTAAATACTCGAGTCCTCTTTATTTTTTACATTATAGTTACCATCAGTTGCCACCTTTTTAATCAATATATTTACTGGCTTGACAAGATGCTGGTTGTAAGATGTATGCTTTTTCGTGGACAGGCTGTAGACAGCCACTCATCTCAGAGACTTTAAGCCTTAATGTAATTCAAATATGTGGATCATATAAAGGGCCTTCTTTGGATAGTTTTTTTTTAAAGAAGGAAACTGTCATAGAGAACAGAACTGGTTTTTGTAGCAGGCTTTAGGCATGTTTATTTCTGCTGTAAAGCTGGCCATTTTAACATGACAGTCTATGGGGATTGACTCGCTTTTAAAGAGAAAGTCTCAAGTGGCCACTAGAGGTACTGCAAGCGTTAGCACTTTTGCAATAGCTCTGCTGTTTGCAGCATTATTTGTTCCTCATCTAACCCTTATTAAGATGTTGGTTGCAAACATCATAAAGTATAAAGAGCAAACGTATCTTCATTGTTGTGTTTTTTCCCTTTAATGTCAGTATATTTGTCAGTTTGACGAGAGGCTCCTTCTGGTGTATTTTTCCCTGACAGGTTGCAGACAGTGACTCATTTCACAGTTTTTTTAAAACCATGTTGTTTCCTAAGCATAAAGACTTTTTTTTTTCTATCAACACCATGCTTCATATTCATATCGTGTTTTCATATTCTTACCAGTGACCTGTTTGCCACACCCTTTATCCTTTGCTCCAGGGTACAACGACAGTAAAGTTTGCTTGTTTTTTTTAAAAAAAGACGAGAACTTTGTCATTTTTCTCAGGAGGCATTTCAAACCACTGACCTTCCACTTGCAGGCCTGTCTCTCCAACTTTTAGGCAGCCACTGCTGCCATTATGCTAAATAATCTCGTTTCACATTTGCTCACTTCTCCAACTAGCACCGATTGTCCCACCAAGTCACCATCTCCACATAAAAACCCGTCTGGCCTTTTTACATGTTCTCCCTGTTGCCTGACTCGCCCCTGTTCTTGGCACCCAGTCGCGTTTAATTTAGTTCAAATCCTTGCCATCCCATAAGGCTGAAATCCTGTTAAAAGGCATACATGGCAACCACATATTCACAACAAAGCCAAACACATGCAGCGAGCGGACAAGATGATTAAAAGAACCGATCCTTGTTCGAGAGGAATGATGCCGCTGCGTTAGAGCAGCAACATCAATATCGCCTGGAACGAGCCAAAGCAGCGAGGGAAGCTGTATAAATTCATCAGCGTCATCATTTAGAGCCGTGTCTGGACTTTGGTAGAGAAGTGATGTAGTGATGTGCTCCCAACAACTTACATTCAAAGTTGTGACAATTTGGTCTGATGATGTCAGGTTCGAGTGGTGTTTACATGTAGAAAGCAACACAACAAAAACGGCACTCTAATCACATTCAGTACTCACCGCTGAGCTCAGCTGCTCAGAGGATTTCTGTGTTTCTGTCTCTTGAAATTTAGCAGGCTGAGAGGTTTTTAGTGACACCTTTTAATTGTCAACAGTGATCTTGGATGATTTAACAAATGGATAATCACACTCTTGGGTTCCACAGCTGGCAGTCTGCTGCTTTTTATTGTTTCCTGCCATTGTCCATCAATTTTTTTTTAGGTCAGACAAAATGAGCTATTTAAATATGTGAGTCTGACCTCAGGGGTACTTAAACAGTTCTTCTCTGCTCTTTCTTACTACAAACCTCATTCACTCATTCACACAGGCACCTTTTTCTTTTCCTAAAGACCTAATGTTCACACTCTGATGTATGGATCAGGGGCAACTCTAAAGGCAAACGTCCACATCTACAAGTTAATGACATTTAGTGTCACAGTATAGGGATACAACCTACACTATGACTTGACCTCAAATTTGATAGTTGGCCAACTTTATGTTTTTAAATCTAGAAATCCCTCATCACCAAACCAAGAACTGAGGTTTTGCAAACATGTGACCACTAACAAAGTGACTTTACTTTCATGTTGACAATGCAGGGTGAATAAAGTCTTGGTCACACAGGCTTTGAGACTGGTCTGCAACCATCTAGCAACCACAGGGTACCAGGAACAGTATGTATTCCCCAACAGGTTTGCAAGAACCTCCTGTTTTTGCTTTGATTGCTAGCATATTTGTGGCTGTGGTCCGCAAACGTGGTTCAACTACTCTCTGAGCTGTGGTGAAGCTGAAAATTGAAACAGAAACCGGAAATGAAGACTGTTTGCTTTTGTACTACTTCTCGTAGTTACCATAAATATGCAAAATTAAAGGCCACCGTGGCAATCTGCTAATACCCAATCTAATCACTGGGGAGGTTATTGGTGCAGCACCTTCTTTGAAACCAATTTCAGTCAGTGAGAGCCAAAAACATCGAGGACCCACAACCAACCAGTCAGGCAATACAGATTTTATTCGGAGTAACTGGTGATTGTATCATGTCCAGTGTTTCTTGATTCCCATTCACCAGTCTGCAAATATCATTGGGCAAGATACGAACCCCAAGTTGCTCTCTGATAGATTATGTTAGATAGAAAAGCACTTACATAGGAAAAGCATGAATGAATGGGTGAATGAGGCAAGTTGTATAAAATACTATATAAGAACCATTTGCCATTTCCAAACTTTATAAAGCTGTGCAGTGGGCTAAACCTGGACCCTTTAGTTCTGATTCCTGGGCTTCATGTCTGAGACCCCTACTATTTAAAAAGATGTTTTATAGTGTTTAATTTACATGTTTCAGAGTGAATACTGTAAAGCAAGTTGTTTAATGTAACCTAAGATTATGAACCCCCCCCCCAGAAAATTTGCATTAAAAAAGCTTTTAATCAGTTTATTGGTGCTAAACACATGAAGAAATGTAGCAGGAGGAGGTTCACAAGTGGACACTTTAACAGTATTATATTTATATAACATTCATTGTAACTCCATGTCGCGTTCTCTCAGTTTTCACAACTGTAGCCAGCTCATTGTACATAAGATCTGCATTTTTCCAATAACCACTTTCCTCCTGGTATGAACCACCTTCCTTCTCATCCTCCCTGCCCTGATGCGAGGTGATGCTGTGCTCTTGTATTTGCTTATTCAGTGTGCAAACCCTCTAAATCAGATTTATGTAGTTGCGGATGTCACCTCAGTGCACCGAGCAAAGAGACACCAGAGCACATTAAGACTCGCCCGGGGGAAAGATGCGCCGCCCTCACGGGTCACTGAGGATTATTGCAGGAATGATCATTTACGTTTTATTCTATTTTGGGGTCTAAATATATTAGCACTCTGGTCGCGGTAATGGCTTCATACTTCCTGTTTTGCCCTCAGTTGCAGAGATGTAGAAAGGCTATCAAAAAAATGCAAATTCAATCCTGGGAAGTGATCACGGATTAAATTGTTTTGAAGGCTGAATCAGAAAAAAAAAAGTTTAGAAAGTGAAAGTAATCTTTTAAAAAACCCACAAATCAGTGAGAATCACATGATGTTATTGCTGTTTTAATTTGAGTTTCCATAAAACATAATCACCACCTTTATCTTCTCACGTGTCAGGGGCCCCGAATTGATGGCACGACAGTACGATGTGAAATTGAAAACGAAGACGCCGCTACTCTTAAAAAAAACAGATGATAAATTTAGCTTCCCATATGGCACCGGCATCTGGCATTATCTGAGCGCTCGAGTACACGGCGGCCGACTCAGCAGAGAGGCCTACTGCTGCACGATGACGTGATTGTGCCTCTGTGTTTGAAATGCCAAAGATTATCTGCGGCTCCGTGTTGAGATATGTACCTCATTGATGTAACGTTTTGCAGATGGTGTAGTAGCTGCGGAGAGAGCGCGAGAGAGAGACACAGAGCAAAGCGCCATAATCTCCTGATGTGTGATGACAGGTAGTCTCAAAGCAAAGCCTTTACACGCCGTACCTGCAGCGCTGCTCGGTTTGATGGGAGATCAGTGGGCTGTCGACTCTGTTAACAGCCGGGGTGCGCAACAAATCCATAGAAAGGCACGGGAGACAAACACATACCTCACACGCAGGCACATGAAAGCCTGCCGAGTACGTGGAAGCACAATGTCAAGCTCAGAAAAAATAAAACTGCCTGACACAGGTACGCGGGCCTCGCAGACAGACGTACAAAAGCTGCGGCTCAGGTTTCACTTTGTATTCTCAGTGTACAGAATTAAATCCACTTATTCGATCCAAATCCCTCAGAATCACCTTTAAAATCTATTTAGGTTCAGCTTCGGAGGCTTCTGGAAGCCACTATGCGGAATCGGCTGCCTTCTTAGAAATTCCACGTTTTTCACGGCATTTGTGACATTGTTACATAATCAAAGAGAAAAAGACACATTTGAAAGCAAAACAAGGCATTCCAAATGTTCATTGTGCAAAATCCATAAAAGTTGTCCCAAACGGTTGATTGTGTTCATCTGGACGCAACATTTTCAGTGGGAGAACTGACCTCACAGCCCTTTCTCCATTCAGTGAGCTAGTTTCAGTTATTGTGCAAATGTACTGTTTATAAGGTTGGGGAAACTGCAGTCAGCTCAGACTGAAGAAATCACTTGGATGACTGACGAAACATCCAGATCCATCCAGATGAGCAGAATCAACCTGGATGATTTGAGCATGCATCAACACATCCATAAAGTTGTGTTTGTGGATATCATATTGGTCATTTGGACGGGCACTTTTAGTATGAATCGCCACTTCTCCAAGTCTACTGGTCAGATTTTAGTGAAGCTGGAATAATTTCTGCTTTCTGCTTGCCTTCTTGACGTCTCTGAGGATTTCAGTTCTCAGTCATTAGTGCAATACAGCCAATAAATGACAATAAAACATCACTTTCTAACACACCTCGTGAAGTGTGATGGTTCATGAGACGGATGAGCTGATAGGTCACCGCCGTTCTGGTATTAACTTTGCTTTTGTGTGTGTCTGTGTGTGTGTGTTTGGGAAAATCCAAAAGTTTATTTTGCTAAACTTTTCTTTGAAAATCAGGTGGTTGTGGTCGTCAATTTTTATTTGTTGGTTTGTAAGTCTAACTTTGTTCTTTTGTTTGTTTGTTTTTAATCTTCTCTGTCAATCTGAGAGTTGTTGTTTATGTTTTTTTTCTTTTAGTTTGTTTTGAAAACCCAAGATGATGTTTACCTCTCAGGCACGGGACCTCTGCTGGAAGATTTAACACTGTTCAACATTCACAGTTAGCAAACAATAGAGGGAAAAGTACGAAAATCAATGCAGCGGTATGTTTACGCATGTTTGTTGATAGGCTGAATTGGTTACTGGTTTTAAACCAGTAGGTGACGTCACATCTTATCCAACCCTGTACAGATTTTGGGATATATGCATGAGGTCAGGTGATTTCCTCCAACAGATTAGATTCTTCTGTTTAAATGTCACTCTGGATTTAATCAATAGTTAGTATTAATCTCTGACACTCCCTCACCTCATCCCCAACCGGTCACAGCAGATGGCTAATCCTCCCTGAGCCTGGTTCTGCTGGAGGGCTCTTCCTGTTAAAAGGGAGTTTTTCCTTCCCACTGTCGCCAAGCACTTGCTTGTATGGGGTCATCTGATTGTTGGGGTTTTCTCTGTATTATTGTAGGGTCTTTACCTGACAATATAAAATGCCTTTTGTTATGTTTTGGCTCAACAAAAAAATGCATTGCATTAAATAACTCCTCTGCAACCAGTACTGACTTTGACTGATAGCTTAATGCTGGTTTGTGGCTTAACACATCACACTAGTTTGTGGCATGACCCCTTGAAGCGGATAGCTTAGCATTAGCATTAAGAACTACCACAGAAAAAATAGATTATGAGTACTAACAATTAAGCATAGTACAGCTAATGTATCTGAACTTTTTTTTTTTGGAGGGTTTTAATTTGGTCAGTATTATTTTTGGTGTGTGAATATTTATAAAGTGTTTGCTGTTCCGTAACCTTGATATGTTGACACTTCTCAGTGGGATAATCCAGTATCCCAAATTCCTATCCTAAAGCTTCAAAATGTTAGCATGCTATCAGGACCTGAACCGCAATACACATGAATGCATACTAATAAATATTAAAGCAGTGTCAGGAGCATGCAAACATGTGCCAAGACATGAACGTGAGTTAGGATGATTTCTGCCTCTCTGTTTTCATTTCACACACACACACTAAGCAGCCGCACAAACTCCACACACACTCCACCGCACAAAAAAAAAAAAAAAAAAAAATACCGGTATCACTCCTTCAGCGCTCTGAATGATTTTGCTCTCAGCTGAGCCACATCACAGGCGAGGAAAGAGTGCACCACTCCGTCAAAGAGCTCTTTAATGTCCTCTGATGATTCAAAGCAAATATTTCCCTGGCACACTCCTACTGAACATGCTCCTCTGAAGAGCAGGCCCTCGACTGAGTGAGGATGCTACTTTTACGCTTTAAGCAATGTCAGTGGGGGCGACACGTCAGAAAGAGGGGGGGCGGATAGCGAGCAGTGTTGAAATGGAAATGGATCGCGGCTGCTTGTAGATTAATCTGACCGTGGAGAACACAGAGGATTGTTAACAATGTGACAGCCTCACTAAAGGACTCACAGCAAGGAAACAATGCTTTGTCATACAAATGTGTGCACTTAGATTTGATCTTTAAAGATAACTACCTAAAGTCGGGCAGCTTCAGTTCACATTTTAAGGTTTTTTAGGAAATGATTAGACTTTTCTGCTCATAAGGAGTCAGGTTTGATGTGTACACTGAAACAAAACAGAAACATGCAAGACAAAAGGAGAAAAAGGATGATTCTTCACTTTTAATATTAGACATCCTCTTCCTAATATATGATATTGATTGACCTGCAGCAGAATAAGTGACTTTTTACCACAAACGACCAAAGCTATGTGTTCACAGGCATATTGCTGCTGATAGGTGTATCAGTTCCTAGGAATTTCTAGTTTCCTACTTGAAATGGGAGAAAAAACACTAATAGGTTCATTTACAAGTCAGAAAAAGCTTAGAAAACATCCAAATTGATCACAATCTAATGGACATGTTTAAACATTGGGCATTCAAATGTCTCATAAAGACACATTAAATATTTGTAACCTTTAAATACTATCTGGAGTATCCAAATGAAGTCTAAGTGTCACATCTTAGACTTAAATTTGCGACTTAATAAAATATGAATAGTTAGTGTAACTCAACCAGTATTTTTGTTATGGACAAGGGCAGCAATTTTTAAACGTAGACTAACATAAAAGCAGATATCATTATGAAACTTTTGAAGCACGCTTGTCTTTTTACACCGCATTGCATATTTCACCAAGATGTGCACTGGTGCTACTACTGATCACTCTGTAGGATTTTTCAAACTGTAGTTTGAGCCACACCAGCTATAGCTGCATGTTTTTAAATGTAAGATGGGTGAAGATCTTCATCTTTACCCTCTTGACTTTTTTTTTTCAAATCCCTGAGTTCAGCCCGTTTCTTCCCCAACAGCAAACCAAAGTGTCACATCATTTCCATCAGCTAAGTCTGTTGTGACACTTTTATCTCCCCAATTTGCGACAAAAACGTCGCAACAACGCCTTCTCCATCAGTGTACCAATCTGCTAATAATTTCATTTTCTGCTTGGAAATGTGTTCAAATTAAATCAATCCGGTGTCGAGGTGCAGTATCCACCTTACACCTCCTGGTTTTCAAGGACACCCCCACCCATGCCGCCCCACACCTCCTTTTCGTTTTTCTCCTTCTAGCAACAGATTGTAAAATCTGTTGACAGCCTTGACAGATTCGCTAAGAAAACGGAGTTCATTATCGAAGTCACTGCCTGGTCCTTAAAGGTTATTCACTCCCTTTCTCAGAGACAGAGCCACGTCCACAAAGTGACACGTTAATGGTTAATGTTGCACGCCATACCGTGAAGAAGAGGAGGAGGAGGAGGGGGGGCAGAGTTGCAAAAGATGCGGTGTGAAATAATTCCGGACATGTTTGGGGAATCTTGTCACCTAATGACACCAGCAGGAGAGGAGGAGATGGGAGTGGATGGCGGGGTGGATAGATAACATCGGCTGCCTCCTGTCAGATGTGTCGCTCACGCCTTTGTGTGTCGTGTGATTGGATTTTCCTTTTGACCCCCGCATACACATCAGTGTTTCCTTCTTATTAGATCAGGCATAGAGGAAAATAGAAGCTGCATGCTGACATGAGCGAGAAATATCACAAAGTACCACATTGCCCTGTGTGGATTGGATAAAGCCTTTTGTGGGAGCACCTTTGGCTTTCTTTTTCTGTTTTTGCACACAACAGAGTACATTTAAGATGAGAAAAAGGCCACTTTTCATGCTCAGTGAGTCTCCAACTTTCACATGAGAAAAGTGAGAGGACGCTAAACTTCCTCGTAATGAATGAATGCCTCGCATCCACTTTAGAGGAACATCCTTTTCTCATTATATAGCAATAAATTTTACTGGATGTGGCCTATATTTAGTGCGCTCCTGATCTCGGCCCAGAGATATGCGCCTCCTAGCTCATGATTCCTCCTTGTCGTCACTTTGGCACGGCACCACATTCGCCCTAAGACAAATCTTTTCCTAAGTGAAAATGAAAAAAAAATTCTTCTTGTCCAAATCATGGTATCAGACAGCGGGGGTTGTTGGCGTATGCTTTCAGATAAGCTTTGGTGAAAGAATGGACAATCTGACTCACAGTTTTGGAGTTGGATTTGATACAGTGAGGCATTTTGGGATGATTTCTGAAACGATGGCAGCTGCAATTAACTGTGGCCAATGTACAGAAACCCAGAAATGATGCCTGGGCCTGCTGGTTGGTGTGCAGCGGCTGTTTAAAAGTGTGGAGAGTCAAAACACAGGTTTTGGATGCTGAGAAGACACAAAAGTGGAGGGGGATCCTGAAGCACAGAGAGATAAGGGGAGACAAACAAAAAGAAAATTAAAAAGACAAAACCCCCTGTCTTTTTTTTTTTTGTGCACAAATTTTCACTTTGGTGTTGAAGTTTCTCTAAGATGTGTTTGTAGATCAGTGTGGTGCAGCTGAAGTAACTCAGCCTCCCCAGATCTTCCCAGGAAACCAGTGACATCTACGTCCTCCTCCACTCAAGGTTACTCTGACCAATGTTGCTTTATGTTGTTAATGCACCGTCATTTGCCCTATGATGTCCGGATGGGAATCAGCATCAACTTCCTTCTGATGCTTGGTTTTCAGTCTGATGGCTCACTGCCACTCTTTGTCTTTTAACTTCTGATCTTTCGCCTTCAGGGAGAGCTTAAAAAGCCTTAATTTTATTTGATTACACTGTTTACAAGGTGACTTAATGTGCTTAACCTTTTACTTCTGGATCTTTCTGTGCCAATTATATTATTAAAATGGAGCCAGTTGTTTAGAAAAAATATGATACTGGTTGCAAAAGACAGACATGTTTAGCTAGACGCTGAACCCCTAAGAGAAGTACAGTACTTTGTGTGCACATGATAGACAGAAAAGCTGGGACAGAAGCAAGACCCAAGCAGTATTCATCCAGGTGAGAAAAGTCTGAAGCTCCAGGAAGATAAGCTGATACACCAAGCTATGTTTGTTCAAGTCAAACGTTAAGAAGAACTACAAAAGTTGCCATTAGTCTAAATTAAATCCTCTCATTCAAATGGTCAAAAAGCAGAGATGTAAAAGTAGCAGAGATATTGAGAAGGAGGTGGTAACCATAACACATACACCATCAACCTGGGTCCAGCAGATATCCTTAACATTTGTCATGTGCAGTTATGCACTCTACTCAGATTAGCTGTTTGTTTGTGGTGATCCAAACACGTGTTGCCAACAGATAAGTTGCAGAGTGCCTTTTCATGAAAAAATACATCAACACTCATAACATCGATCGTTGAAGGGTGTTTCTGGCCACTGTAGAGTTCAGATTAGCACACCACCCAGGAACTCAAAGCTGGAACTTGATTTGAGATGCAGGGATAGTTTCATTGATTGAATGATTTGATGAAAAATTTTCAGCACTGGAGTTTTGGGGGCTTTATTTGTGATCGTGTGTGAATGTGTGTGTGAATGGGTGGATGACTGGATGTGTAAAGTGCTTTGGGGTCTTTAGGGACTAGTAAAGCGCTATAGAAATACAGGCCATTTACCATTTTACCATCGTTGGCATGAGAAAGGATCCAAAAACCTGAGATGGGTAACAGTCAAAAGACAAAAATGTTATTACTAGGGAACGGATGAGTCACAGGAAGTCAGTCAGAAGACAAATGTGAGACAAAAAAAAACAGGCAAAAGGATACGAGAAGCATGGAGAATGACAAAACTAAAAGGAAGCAGGTAAGTGTATGTTATGTTCGTGGAGCAGAAACAGAACTAGCAGCAAAATAAAACTGAAGAATAAACTTAACATTGCCTTTGTCGTTGTGAGGATTTCTTTTATGGCAGCAGGAATGTGTGAAATGAACTAGTGTGTTCATGGTAATGAAGGAATGTGTCCCTCAGAGCAAAGACATGGCTCATGGATGAGCTTTTAATATCTTTTGAACTATAGTGGAGCAGTAGAGTAATCGATATCTGTTTGGTACACTATCAGGAAAATATAGCAAACAGAGAGATGTGCCATTTAAATAAAAATAGATTAATTAAGTAGTTTAAGTACATGGCCTTGTTGCCGAGCTACATCTTTGATTTCTTAAAAGTAATCCTTGAGATCATTGGGATACGTCTGCTTTGGTTGCCTGACTGAAAACTAAAGGGTACAAAGTGTTTGCGGTCAGAGCCTCAAGGCTCTGCTGGAGGAAGTCAGGTTGGTGGAGATGGTCACTTCTTTAAAATCGCATCTTAAAACCTATAATTCGATTTGAATTGTCCTTTTATTTCCTGCAATTCTCACTTTTTTGTTTTGTTTCTTCGCTCCTGTAAAGCACTTTGTAGTAATGATTTCAGAAAAGTACAACATAAATGAAATGATTATTATTACTGCTGAAGTGGAATTATTCTCTTTATTTACAGGCCCAGAATTTTATTCTTGGACTTTGGCTGCATGATTCACAGTTCAAAATTAAGATGTTCTGGTCCCAAGACAGAAAATAATGTTGTTTTGTCTCCCATTTAAGTACAAAGTGTCTTTTGGCATCCAATCTAACAGTCCCATTTTAGAGACATGAAAGCCTGTGTTAGGAGGTTGTAGTGTTGTCAAATGCAGATTTATCTGCTGCAGGAAACTGTGCAACATTTTATTTTTTCCACTCTATTTACTTTTAGCTTGCTTTTTACTTTTTCTTTAGTCACTGTTTTGGTTTAAGTACTAAAGTGCTTATTTTGGTTTGGGAAGGCTGGTTGCTTTGAGCTCCACAGGATTATTCGACAGCCTAACCCTCAGTTCATCCTGTTTGAAAGAAGCTGTTTTAGCTCCACCCCCATTTAAAGCTGGCTTTTCTGATTGGCTGCTCTCCATAAACGCAAGGTTTGAACAGCAGGTGGGCATGGCTTCTCCATTTGATGTCACACAGCTCCAAGAGCAGAAATAATTGCCCTAAGTTTGAGGTTTTGGCTCACAGGGGTAGCTTGCAAAAACACCGACCTCATTATTTGAAACTTTGGCCATCCTTCATATGAATAGTATCCACTGGAACAGTATAGATACAACAGAAAATAAGGAAAAGCAGAACTGGTCTACTTTAAAGCCTGTTATACACCAGCGTCTTTCCAAAATGTAACCCTTTCCACAGTGGAAAAGCCTCCGCTCCGCTGCTTCTATTCTAGGTTGTTATGAAACTAATGAACTTCTTTTATGGGTAGGAACTCCTTAAATCAGGGTGTTGCACTGACAGCCATGACGTTATTGGAGTGAAATCACTTAATCACCTCCATCATATCAGCGGTGAACATGATTCACTGGCAAATATTTGATTTTGATTAAAAAAAGCCAATGAAGGCGAAAGGGGAGAACAGAGAGTGATGTCCCTGCTGAGACACAAACAATCTTTCCATATGCAGCTCCACAAAAGAAGACCAAAACAATATTTGGTTCCCACAGCATTTATTCATCCTGTTATACATCACAAAGTTGTCATCAACATTTCCTAGATATAAATCAGTGCCAGGATCAGAGAGGAGAGGAGGAGGAGAGGCTTACAGTCAGAGTGCTCTTAAATCTAACAAAATCTAACACTTGAATCGTGGTCGTTCTGGCAGCCTGGGGGCACAGCGGCGGGCTCCAGGCGTCAAGGCGCCACCTCAAATTCTCTGCTGTGGTCGGGTACAGTCTCTCCCCACATGGCACTCATTTCTGGCTGCTGAGCTCCAGCGTGAGAGCCTTCTGCCTTTCCAGCGGTGAGGAGATGCCTGAACAATTACGCTGGTAATTAGGGGAGGGTGGATCTCCGCTCTGGCACGGCCAGACCGAACGAGGGCCCGCGCCAGTGATCAAATGACGTACTTCTCGGGGCTGCGAGGACAGAGCCCTGCCACGGATGAAATAAATAATTTACGGCCGGGGCAGAATTTGTGTTAACTCCAGCACACTTCTGTAGAATAGCTGGGCAAAAAGAGGCAGACAAAACAACTTGAAAGCAAGGAAGAAGAAAAGAAAAGCGTGGCGCCAAAGATCATCAAAAGCTCAGATAGAAGTGACACGACTCACACCCACTCCCATTGTGGGGTTCAAAAAGATTTTTGTCTTCTCCGAGCCCTTTTCTTCTTCTTTTATTTGTTTCTTATTTGGGGAGGCAGAAAAAAGAAAAAAGAAAATCTTGTCATTAAAGCAATTTTTCTGTGGCTTTGGCTGAAGCGTCTGTGTCACACAGACAAAAAGCTTTGGTGATAAGCTAGCATAAATGACAGATTGCGTCTTTATTGTGCACATTTCATTATTAGCTCATGTTTTTCCTGCAGTTGCATGAAGAAGAAGAAGAAGAAGAATCATAAACCTTAACCCAGACTGGCTGACGGCCTTTTATGTAGCAAAGGAAAAAAAAAAAACACAAAATAAAAAATGAGACTCTTTTGACCTCCCTGCTGCCTGTCTAACATCGCAAACACAAATCAGGCAGTTTACACTTCCTGTTTCCCACACCTCCCCTCTTATAGTTGTTTCTATTCTTCTTTTCTTAGACATCACAAATCTGCGAGGTGGGGAAGAGGAGGGGGGAAATCAAGCCCGAAAGATGTCATTTTAAGGAGGTTTCTCTGTTGCCTTTAATTCCAACTCTTGTGTTTACGTCTCCCCCTCTCCCCACCGCGCCACTTCCAGTTGCTTCTAATACAATTTCCAGTTGTAATGGAGCTGATCTGGAAGCTCATTCTCGTGTTTCTTTCAGGGTTATCGGGCACTGGAAGTGTCAGCTGAATGCGTGACATGTAAAATGCTGAAACGAGACAGTTTTGCTTCTCTTTTTCACCCCTCGTCTCTTTGATCCCCCTTCGCAACTTAGGAGACGAGCAACTTTGATCTTGACCCATTTCCTTCCTAACAGCTTCTTTGTGTGAACGCTCGCGCCGCCGCAGCGAGACGTGTCACCGTGCAGACATTTACAGCCATTTCAGAAATTCACTGGACAATGCAATGTGGGTTGCGTGACCGCGGAAGCCGGGAAGTGCCCAATTATTTCGGCCCAGCTCGCGGTTGCACCTAGAGTAAACAAGACACTGACGCCCGACCTGCATTAGAGCGATGTTTCTCTAATGCTCCCTTTGTCAAACCTCGATTTTATCTGCTCTGGTTGACAGAATAAGAGGTGAGAGGTTCTTCCAGAACATGACTTATCTTGTTGCTTGATATTTTCCTCAACATAAGCACACGAGGACAGATTTTCTTTTTTGTTTTTTGTGACCTTAAACAACTTCAAGAAATCGTTTTAGATCGCGGTTTGCTAAACTGGCACCCTGCGTATGGCACCTGTGACCTGCAGTGTGTCACCCTGTTATTTTTCACATTCCTCTTTTGAGCAGATGAAGAGGGAATTGTGGCCTATTTCTTTGGAGAATAACCTCTTTATTTGCAATTAATCCACACTCCTCTGAGCTCTGCCTTCAATTTAGTCGAAGAAGACATAGAAGGCTAGAGTTACTTAACCTCCGGGCCTTTGGAGGGGAGGGGGGGAAAAAACGCTGCAGAAACATGAACTCAACCTAGATTTCTTTAAACTGACATCGCTGTTATGCAGAGAGCAATTTTCCAAGTTTGATGTAATAAAATGGCACAATTAAGTCATTTATGGGATACGGTAAAGTGATGTCTTCGCTAATGATTCTGTTGACATGTGGATGTTTAAACAGAAACCAGGAGGATGCACAGGCTTTACTCACAATCATATGTCATGCAGAGCGGTGGCACGTAAAGCAGTGGAAGTTCGGTGTGTGTCAGAAAATGTGAGAATTTGATGTAAGATGCTGCTTCACGTCAACTCACATCTACTGATAAATCAAACGTGGTTCAAATTAGCGCCTTGTCGGTGACCTGAACGGAATTCTAATCTAATTTAGACAAAAATATGAATGGGTGACTAATCCGGAGATAAGAGGTGATGGCTCAGTTTCCCGGACAGGAAAGAGATCTTTTAATTTTTCTTGTAGTTTATGACTATGCTTAATCCATGACTGGGTAATTTACTTAAAGAGATTAAGATAGAAATTACAATTGCTAATTAAATACAAATGAATTTAATTTACAGCTAATGAAAGGTCCTCACTGCTTTATTGGCTGGATAACTACTTCTGTTTGCATGTGAATGTGGTCATTGTCTTTTTCTGCCTCTGCAAGAATGAGACATTTAGCCCAACACCAGGAGTGCCAAACTTAGTTTAGTTCTCATGCAGCTCAATTTGTGCTTAAGTGACCCAGACCAGTAAAACTGTTCGATAATAATGCATCTGAAAAGAAACTACTCAAAAAATATTAACATTCCCTTTTTTCACTGAATTTGGTCCTATAAAATAGTCACATTTCTTGAAACATTTGTTTGCTATAAACAGCCTTAGATGTCCTAAAAAGAAAAAGAACGACCATTGGCATCTACTTAGCTGTGTTTTTACAATTTACAGATCACAGTGACGCTACACACACATACATATGTGCTTAAACATATATATATATATATATATATATATATATATATATATATATATATATATATATATATATATTAGAGATGGCACAATACCACTTTCTTATGTCCGATACCGATATCATAAATTTGGATATCGGGCGATATGAATCCGATATGGTGTGTTTTTAATCAATAAAACTGTTTTTTTTTTAATATTTTGCTGCTTTTTGTATAAGTTCATACTCAAGTTAAAAAAAAAAAAAACACTAAAGCTATTCTGTTATACCTGTATGCAAAAAATACACTGCACCCAAAATATTTTATAGTTAAGCAATACTGATCAATCTAATAAACTTAAACCTACTCCATCCTTCCTATTCTGGTATTTTAAAGAGTAAGCAACCTAACTAATAGGGCTCTAAAACTCCCAGCAAAAAAAAAAAAAAAAAAAATAGGGAACCACCCCCCACCTCATAATGCTTAATTGACGTAATCAACTTCAATTTGATGCAGTGTGAAAAAAAAAGTGCCCAGAAATCAATTATTTTTGAAGAATAATTAAATAGATTCAACATCTTTCTTCAACAGAATTGCAGACTGCACAGATGGTACCTTCCCAAAGGAAAAAGTACTATAGCTTCAAATCAAATCAAATCAAATCACTTTTATTGTCACATCACATGTGCAGGTACATTGGTACAGCACATGCGAGTGAAATTCTTGTGTGCGAGCTTCACAAGCAACAGAGTTGTGCAAAATACAATAATGTAAACAAGCAAAATACAAGAATGGCTACATCTGAAACTAATAAATATATGTACAATATATAATAGTATATGCAAAAAAAAAAAAAAATTCTGGATGTGTATACTAAATGTTTTTCTACGTGTGTGTGTGTGTGTGTGTGTGTGTGTGTGTGTGTGTGTGTGTGTGTGTGTATACACATATTTTACAAATTAAATAGAGTAAAAAATAAATAAAATATATAAAAATATACAGAGTTGAGACATGTGCAAAACAGTGGCATTACTGTACAGTATGGAGTGCATAATGTTAAAGTTCCAGTAGTGAAGCTGAGGTGTCTATGACGTGTTCAGCAGTCTGATGGCCTGATGGAAGAAGCTGTCTCTCAGTCTGCTGGTACGGGACCGGATGCTGCAGAACCTCCTTCCTGATGGAAGTAGTCTGAACAGTTTATGGCTGGGGTGACTGGAGTCCTTGATGATCCTCCCCGCTTTCCTCAGGCACCGCTTCCTGTAGATGTCTTGGAGGGAGGGAAGCTCACCTCCAATTATCCGTTCAGAGCACCGCACTATTCGCTGGAGAGCTTTGCGGTTGTAGGCGGTGCTGTTGCCATACCAGGTGGTGATGCATCCAGTGAGGATGCTCTCAATGGCACAGTGATAGAAGGTCCTGAGGATGCGGGGGCTCATGCCGAATCTTTTCAGTCTCCTGAGAAAGAAGAGGCGCTGCTGCGCCTTCTTCACTGTTTTGTTTGTGTGTACTGACCACGTAAGATCCTCAGCCAGATGTACACCAAGGAACCGGAAGCTGCTCACTCTCTCCACAGCAGCGCCGTTGATGGTGATGGGGGTGTGTACTTCTCTGCACCTCCGGAAGTCCACTATCAACTCCTTTGTCTTTGCGACGTTGAGGGTGAGATGGTTGTCTTGACACCAGTGGGTCAGGGCGCTGACCTCCTCCCTGTAAGCCGTCTCATCACCATTGGTGATAAGACCCACCACTGTAGTGTCGTCCGCAAACTTCACAATGATGTTGGAGTTGTTAGTGGCCGTGCAGTCGTAGGTGTAGAGTGAGTACAGGAGAGGGCTCAGTACACACCCCTGTGGAGCACCAGTGTTCAGTGTGACGGGGGATGAGGTGATGCTGCCCAGTCTGACCACCTGGCGTCTGTCAGACAGGAAGCTAAGGATCCAGCTGCAGAGGGAGCTGCTCAGTCCTAGATCCTGCAGTTTCCTGTCCAGCTTCGAGGGAACGATGGTATTGAATGCTGAGCTGTAATCTACAAACAGCATTCTCACATACGTGTCTCTCTTCTCCAGGTGTGACAGGGCAGTATGTAGTGTCAGGGCTATGGCATCATCAGTGGAACTGTTGTGGCGGTATGCGAACTGTAGAGGGTCCAGTGAGTCGGGTAGTGCAGAGCAGATGAAGTTCCTGACCAGCTTCTCGAAGCATTTGCTTACGATGGGGGTCAGGGCTACAGGTCGCCAGTTGTTCAGTGAGGAGATGGTGGAGGATTTGGGCACAGGGATGACGGTGGCCATTTTGAAGCAGGCTGGGACTACAGACAGAGAGAGGGAAAGGTTGAAGATGTGCGTGAACACTCCAGCCAGCTGAGCCGCGCATGACTTGAGGACACGGCCAGGAATCCCGTCCGGACCTGTAGGTTTGCGTGCGTTCACCTTCCTGAAGCACTTCCGCACATCCTCCTCAGACACAGTGTGCGCACTGACGTCATCCGCGGTGCGCACACTGTCCGGTCTCATGGTGTTCGCTGCGTCAAATCTAGCGTAGAATACGTTTAGATCCTCACACAGAGAGGCCGTTTTCTGCGGTGTGCTGGTTTTCCCTCTAAAGTCTGCGATCGTGTTTAGTCCCTGCCACATACTCCGAGGGTTGTCAAACTGTTGCTCCACCCTGTCCCTGTACTCACGTTTGGCTGCTTTGATCGTCTTCCGGAGTTGGTAATGTGCGTGTTTGTAGTCCGATGTGTTCGCGGAGGCAAAGGCGGTGCTCCGTGCCGCACGAACATCTCCGTTAATCCAGGGTTTTTGATTTGGGAAGGATTTAACTGTTCTGGATGGGACGACATCTTCCACGCATTTCCTGAAAAATCCGCAGACTGAGTCTGTGTATTCATCAATGTCCCTAGCAGCCACGTGAAACATTTCCCAGTCCACGTGATCAAAACAGTCCCGCAGCGTAGACTCCGATTGGTCCATCCAACAGTGCACCGCCCTCCGGGTTGGAGCTTCCTGTTTCAGCTTCTGCCTGTAGGCGGGCAGGAGCAGGATGGAGCGCTGATCTGATTGGCCGAATGGGGCGCGGGGGAGGGCTTTGTACGCATCCCGGAAAGAGGTGTAGCAGTGGTCGAGTAGCCGGTCTCCACGAGTGTTAAAATGGATGTGTTGGTGGAGTTTGGGTGAGACTTTCTTCAGGTTTCCCTTATTAAAGTCTCCGGCTGTGATAAACGCTGCCTCTGGGTGTGCGGTTTCCTCGCTGCTGATCGCGCTGTACAGTTCCCTGAGTGCTCGGTCAGTGTCGGCTTGTGGGGGAATGTAAACAGCCGTAATAATCACTGCTGTAAATTCCCTCGGTAGCCAGAATGGCCGGCACTTAATCATCAGGTACTCCAGGTCCGGTGAGCAGAGGGATTTGACCGGGTGCACGTTCGCATAATCACACCAGCTGTTGTTGATCATGAAACACACACCACCGCCTCTGCTTTTCCCAGTAAGATCCTGTGACCTGTCCGCGCGGTGCACAGAGAACCCCGGTAGTTGTATTGCGGAGTCCGGTACTTTGTCCGATAGCCAGGTTTCTTTGAGGCAGATCACACAGCAGTCCCGCATCTCTCGCCGGAATGAGATCCGTGCCCGAAGCTCGCATACTTTGTTCTCCAGAGACTGCACATTAGCCAGTAATAAACTGGGTAACGGTGGTCTGTTAGTGCGCCGTCTCAGTCGAACCAGAACGCCAGATCTTCTCCCTCTGCGTCGGCCTTTGCGGCCTCCAGGGCCAGAGAACAAAGGCGTCTCAGGTGAGATGAATGGGGGGTCTGCGAACGGAGGGTCCGTGTTGCAAAACTTGAACTCCGGAAAGTTATAAGAAAGACCGTCTTTTATGTCCAGCAAGGTTTGTCAGTCGTACACAAGGAGACATGTGCTAGTCGTGAAAAAATAAAGGAAAAGTAAAATTAAACACAGAAAACAGCTGTTGCTTGGGGGGAGCTCGCGATGAGACTGCCATACTCGGCGCCATCTTGTAACCTCGGCGCCATCTTGCTTACTAGGATATATTAGACTTATTAGTTACTATATACAGTAATGGACTTCTATACATTTTACATCAGATTAAAACTTTGGGTGTAAGATTCGGATAATTATTTATTAAAAGCTAGACATTTTAAATGAGAATAAGAAAGAAAAGTATGTCTTTGTGCCCCCTTTTCCATGTTCATGCCCTATCGGCCCCCCTGGCTAAACTTTGCTAGATCCGCCCCTGCACAGTTACCAGCCGTCAGCTACGTAGAAAAAGATCCTGGTGTAGAAAGTAATATTAAATACATTCTAACAACAGCTTATCAAACTTAAACGTGCTGCTGTTGTTCAGCCGCTGGTTTCCTCTTTCTGGTGCAAAGTGGGCCAAAAACAAAGAAGAGAGACGGACTCGCGACAGAAAAGCCGATCAGCTGATCATTGATCAGTTTCATGATTGAAGTAGCAACAGGAGAGAGAGGGAGAGAGAGGCATCCGCTCCATATATCGGTTGTTAAGCTTAACGCGGGAATGCTTTACAAACATTCAGAGATGAACTTACACATTTGCTTTACTTCTCTCTGGGATAACTTCCTCGGAGATGAAATGCCGGACTGCTAGTGAGGCTACAAATACACGCAGCCGCTCTATCACGTGATGCATACTGCTGAGTTACGCCATGTCACAGGTTTTGTGAGGTTTTTAACTGTCAAACTCTCAAAATATTGATGATTTTTATTTCCACACACTTACATCATTTATTCTCATCAATTACACAATGCTTAAAAGTATTCCTTTATTTTTTTATTTGTAGATGTAAAAGAAAATATATTACATAAAAATATTTTATTAATAATATATGAGTCAGTCAACATGTCAAGATCTTCTATTTCAAGCATTTGAATCACCACACCAGGATTAGCAGGGGTTTTTTTAAAATTAAAGTTTATTATTAACTGTAGAAAGCTAACTGATTTTGCTCTACACAGCATGGCTGTACTCACACTAGCCTTGTACCGTGCTTGAGTACCTATGGCTGTCTCTACCACCCTGCAGTTCTGCATTCCAGCTATGTTTCACAGTCTACATTGAGTTTCTGTTCTCTCATATATTTGTTAATATGATGATTTTTACAGAGGCAGCTGTCGTTAAGAAAGCACAGGAGATCTGTGTTGGAGTGTGATTAGTGATAAAACTACATGCCTATCTGAACCACGGGTGGACCTCATCAAGTAGCATCAGTTAGCATAACTGCACCTCTGAACAGCTCAGTCGCCAAATAAGCGCTGTATTGTTAGCCTAAATTGTTGTTAATGTCTACATTTAGCACAAATCTAAGCAGACTGACGAAAAGTCATGTTCAGGAATGTGCCTGAACATGTTTTTACTTTATGAAAAAGAAGACTTTAAAATTCATGTCCAAAGTATGAGTATTAATAGATTAAAGGTCATGACTATTTCACAAATTTCATGGAACTCTGGGACTGTTGTGGAGGGCCACACCTATAAGCTCATAGAGAGATATTAACACTTACCATAATTTACCAAATTATCATGTTTTATGAAGCAACAAAAGACAATATGAGTTTACAGAGGTTATAAATGAAGTGAGAAATAAACTAAATGGGCAAGTAAAATACATTCATTAAAAGAATATATGTCATATATGTAATATATATTGTATAATGTACTGTATGTAATATACAACAATGTAATGTAAACTATGGTCCCATTTAGAGCGCATATATGTGGATAAAGCAGAGAATGCTTTAGGGCAATGGTGGGTGATTGATCTTCGGAATGGCTCACATGAGAAATTGGGGCTGTTGTGGAGGGCCACACAAATAATGTGAACTCAGTTTTTCTCAATGATAATTTTATCTCCATGAGCTTATTGGTGCAATCCTCCACAACAGTCCCAGTTTCTCATGTGGACCATTGGGAAGATACGCTGACAAGTCAATGTGTGGACAACACCCTGAGTTAAGTGTTAGCACGCCAGGTAACGCACTGAAAAGGGCGATACTTTAAATTACCGGCTTAGGTTTAGAAAAAGTTCACGGTTAGGTTGGTATATATTTTAGAGCTCAGTGTTGTCCTCACTGAAGAGTCCCAAAAACATATGTGTTTCTGCTTCGAGTCATGATACCAAAAAACGTGACAACTAATAAAAACAAAGTAACGTATTCGGTACTAATTTATCTGAATGTAATCATTAAGTAGAGGATTTCACTTCCAGTATGAGTGTGGTCAGAGCTGTATTTGTGCTTGTGTGTGTCTGTTGATGTGTTAGAATAACGCCTCACCCAAGAGATATTCAAATTCCTACGAGACTGCAGTCGACTGATGGGTGGTGATGACAGTTTAAACAATCCGGGCTCTTCTCCAAATTGATTAACATCAGTCTTGTGCGTCTTTGTTTGTGTATGTGAGCTGGTATTGAGAGGGTGGTAATATAAACAGCTACTAAAGTAATAAACCACCAATTGTACTTCCGTGTGAGCAGTGATAATTACAATAACCTATAAATTAGATTTAATTGACTTGGTGTTTCTTAAAAAATGCAGCTGATTGGACACAGTTGTGGAAACCTGCTGGACAGATAGACGGCAGCAAGAAGTTACACAGCTTCAGGCAAAACAGGCAGAGGTTTTTTTTTTGCCAGCTATAAACACACTGTTTTCATATAATCTGTGAGGGACCAGCGTGCTGCTTTTGGCATATAATCACAAACATGATTTCCAAGCCTGAAAAGATAAATGAGGCAGTTTTCCTCTTAGATTTCTTGAAGGAACCCTTACATATGCATCTCACTTTGCCACATTTTTCTGCCGGCCCCCTCCTTTTCTTTCTTTTTCTTCACCCTCAGAAATTCCACTAAAATATTCAGGAGGATCCTCTAGTCACCATATTTTCACTTTTATTGTGTGCGATATAAAGATGGGCAATTATTTGATTTCAGAGTTATGAAAACATGTATGTTATGAGAAAACAAGCAAGTTAAGCTTTAATTGGTGCTATTTTTCACCGCGGTGGCAAGGTACTTACCTCTTTGGCACCTTTTTTCTCCTCATAGAATTACACATTCATATTCCTGAATGGAGATGGAAATTTCATTTTGCTTTATTCTGCCATAATTGGGATGCATGGTGTGTACCTGCAAACTGGAAGACATCCCATAAACACACGCGACGCATTTATTCGAATCTAATGCAACTATATTGCTCTCAGTAATAGCGCTCATAATGTGGAAAAATCCTTTCAATTAATACAGTAAATTCTGAAGTTAATACAGTTTGTTTCGCGTTGGCTTTTTTTCAGACTTCAGCCTGCATATAAAGGCGCAATATACTGTGGGATTTGGTTCATCTGCTGCCAATAAGAAGACGTAAACGCTCAGGCCTTCTGGTAAATATCACATCTCACATAATTGTTCGGTTTCTGGTGTAAGAAAATCATCATCTTCTCTTTTTATGTCTTTATCATCAAAGCAGGGGGTGGTCAAGCGAACCGAAGAATCTAGGCCATGTATAACCAATTTGAAACGCAAATCGAACCCAAGTTTGGCCATACACGTGTTTTCCAAGTTAAATTAAGTCTCATTTGTCTGTGGTGTTGTGAAAAAACGCTACATTGACCAGTCATTTGGGGGAAACTGATGTGGGATCTATGAATCAAACTTTATTGATGCTTTGAAGGCTCTAATAACACACTAGACTTGATTAGATGTCCAATTTATTGACCCTGGAATTCAGATAAACACGTTCTTTAAGAACCACAATGAACTCATTTTCACTGTCTTGTATACAGCTCCTTCAGCTGGAAACCTCAGTAATATTTAATTCAGCGTCAAATGAATTACATCTATAATAGCTGTCGTCATTACAGTTCTAAATATTTACCCAAGACTGAAATTAAAGGAAGATTTAATTACAAATGACTCCTAAGTGTGGCAAGAGAAAATATTTCACATAATGTTTTGATATACTTTTTCTTTTTCCTTTCAATCAAACATATGGTCTCAAAAATAGTTATTAAATAAAAACAGGAAATTTACTGTGTCTATTTCACATCTTTCTCAATGTGAACCATGAAATAAAAATGGCCTCAACACTTGTAATTAAAAAGCTAATTTTCAATGCGGTTTCAGTGTTATCCTGTGTCTCTCGGAGATGAATGATCTTACTGGTTCTGTTTATTTACTTTTTTAAGTATTTTGCACACTGTTGAGCACACATCTCCATGACAGCTGATTATGATGCTGCAATATGTGGTAGTTTTTAAGTA
Organism: Rhamphochromis longiceps; assembly: GCF_057381845.1. NCBI lineage: Eukaryota > Metazoa > Chordata > Actinopteri > Cichliformes > Cichlidae > Rhamphochromis > Rhamphochromis longiceps. Next base: position 26,577,183 of record NC_140578.1, on the reverse strand, counting down.
AATATTATGTTTTGGGGCTTATTGGCAGTTCTTTTAAAGAGGGATTTGGGTTCAATTTTAATATGAAGAAAAGCGAGGTAAAAATGCCTTAGGCCATTTTAAAAATCTTTAAAACTCTACTGGTGGTCATTTTAGCTTTCTTTTTTTATTTGTCAGACATCTACTACTAGATTTTAAACCGTCTTAAGTTCAGATTTATAATCAGCAAAAATTTTAAAGAACTTGGTCCAAAAATTTGGAGGGCAATAACTGCCAAATTTTCAAAAAGAAAATAAAAAGGGTGTCATTCAATGCATCATAATAATGTAAAAAAAAAGTGTAAGATGTAATTAAAATGTAAATTTAAGTGATTTGTTTTTTTGAATTTGTATTTATGTGCCTTAAATAACTGCTGCTAGTCAGCCAGAGCAGCGTGTTTAGTATGCACTAACAAGCAAAAAGTTTGGCGTTTTCAAAAAATGAAAATAAATAGTGACACTAATACATAGCATTAAAGCAAATACATATAATTTAAAGACACTTTTTTAGTTTTATATTTTGGATTTTTTTTTTTTTTGCATTTAATAGTAATTCTTGTATGGATTTATTTATGTTTAGTTTTTAGCTAATCTGTTTGAAGGGTCAGTGAGCTTGTGTGATGGCCTGACATCCAGCTACTTCTGGGACATTAGATTTTAATCGTTTTGGTTGGGGAAAGTAAATATTTATTTGTCTCCAAATGTTCAAATATAACAAATGGTTTCAGCCCTGGGATGGGAAAGAAAATAAGGGCAAATGGGTAAATAATACATTGGGAATACAGAGAAAACAGATAAATACATTTAAAAAAGAATTTTGTATATAAATTGAAAATTGAATTGCAAGACACAGCAAAATTGATCAAAGGTGTTTTTGTTAAATATTTATTTATGTTTGAGGTTGTTTTTGTTTTTTTTTTGACAGGTTTGGTCCTCCATATACACACAAATCCCCTGCTGTATTTGTGCTGCAGATTTTTCAGTATATTATTATTTTGACCTAAAAACCTTCTGAACAAATGACTGCTGAGCTACACAGAGAGCAGCACAGATGTGCTTTTAGAGAAACGAATAGTACTGCATTCTGATGTATTTCCACAGAGAATTCCCTAAGAGGCGGTGGCTTCATTCTTGCGGGAACTCCGAACATTCCTCTGGGATTTGTTGGGTGAAGTGCAAGCGCTCCGTCCTGACGTTCCCTCTGGACTCCAACTCCAATTCCGACCAGGAAGTCTGTGTGTACATGGAGAGATGCTGGTTGTTTGCATGTGTTTAGGCGTGCAAACAGACACACATTCGCAGTCAATCATATTGGATACTGTAAAAGTGCAAACACAAATGTGGATGAGTTCAGCAGACGCCATCTTTTTCACCCTGATATGAAGATGTAATCTATCTCAGGTGAATGGTCACCTCAGATTAGAAATGTAAAAATCTGTCTTACGTATGAGTGGAAAAACAATTTGCAGTCCCGTGAAGTGGCTGCAACAAACACGAGGTGTGTGATGTCACAATCGCAGAAAGCCCCCCCCCCCGGAGCAGCAAAGTAAACCATTTAGGGTAAAAGATCTCTGTGCTCTTTCCTTTGATTAGCGATTCTTTGAAATGGTATAATGCTGTGATTATGTGAAAAGCTCTGTGAGCATGTGATTGGAGCTGAATATTTTCACTGAGACACTGGGGGAAAGGAAGAAAATGGGAGCGAGAATGAGAGAGAGATAAAGTCAGGGAAAGAGAAGGAGGAGGACTATTACAAGAAGAGAGCAAGCCCTCTTTGTACAGACATTGCGACGCCAGATGGCTTCTTCTAATAAATATTCAACCTTAACTCAGTTCCCATGTAACTTCTCTTTCTCTCTGCCTCTCGTTTTTTTGTACCACTGCCAGCACACCCACACGTTTCTGGGCCAGCAAAATGATTACAGTAAAGCAAACAAAAAGGAAAAAAAAGGAGGGGAGACCGGGGGTGTTTGACAGAGGAAACGGGCCGACAGGGTCCTGTATACAGAGAGATAGGGTGGTAGAGTGTGCTGAAAGCTGGTGATTTTTTCTTCTTCTTTTTCTTCTTCTGGGTGGGGGTCTATGTTGTACAGAGAAAGAAAGAAGTGAGAGAAGGTGGGAGAAGAGGCAAACTGAGCGGAGGGGGGGGGGTGAAAGTCCTCTGTGGTTGGAGCTGGTGTGATTGTTGGAGCCGGAGCAGAGAAAGAGTCTGTTCTCAGGGTTGATTGTTTACCTAGTGGGGAGAAGCTTCTCCAACATCCTCTGAAGTGGCCTGTTCTGGAGAAAAATCTTGTGCCGTGTTGCGCGATAAGAGCGGGCAAAATAATTTGGAGTTGCTTAAGAAAAAAAATAAAAAATAAAATAAAAGCTGCATCACAATGCCAGCTAGGCGACTGGTGGTCTATAAAGTTTTTGTGATAAAGGGATGCTAAAGAGCAAGCCATTATTTTAACACACTCCTACATGCATATTTGCAGAAAAAGGTCTTTATTCCTTATAGTTTTAAAATCTGTCTGCAATAGTTTTAATCTTCTTACCTTTGTTTTGTCTAACTTAATTTTTAACTGCTCCATGAAAGGAGGATCTTAACTTTATCATTTTAAGATTTTGCGTAAAATTGTTTAAAAATGTAACACATTTAGTTTATTAATTCAACAAAAGACTAAAATGAAATCAACAAATAAGTCAATCACTGTAATTAAATTAATAAACATCATTAAAAGAGTTACTTTCAAGAACATTTTCAGGTGAATGTCCTTCCTGATGCGACCGCAAATTGGATTTGTGTTCACTTGCTGAGCAAATATCGTTAACCACTACACCATTACAAGCACAAATAAACACACATCAAATAATTCTAAAACGTAAGCTTTAATTTAAAATTGTCATTTTAAAAATTATTTAAAAGTGCACTTTTACAGCAAAGACATATTTCCAAGTGTCTCTTCAGCTTGCCTCCCAGCAAGCCAGCATTATTTACCTCCTTCTAAAAACTAGTTTGAAGGACGTTGACATGCCTGGTGAGCATCTTTCATAGCAGTTTCTACTGTTTTTACTATGCTTAAAAGCTATTCAGTTTCTCTGGTCCAGGTCCTAAAAATGATTTGGCTTGGTTTAGATTATTCATAAGTCTGAGCAGGAGCCCTCTGCTTGGGAACATAACATAGGCGTAGTTAAAATCTTGAGATTGGATGCTGTTTGGTGCGAACGTCAACCTTCTCACGTTGTGTAGTGCACATTGTTTAAGTGAATGGTCATTCAGAGAGACTGTTTCTTTATCAGTTTCATCGCTTCTTATTTTTACACACTAAAATGTTTTTACATTTTTATATATGTAAATTTGGCTCAATACATGTAGTATTTCATGCCTTCTTTAAGGTGAAGCCCGTCTTGAGAAATAATGTAATTGCTAGCGATCGATTGGTAATAACATATATAGAGAGTTTATATATGGGACTCTGTGGTTTCTGCTGTGATCTGCGGAAGTAGTTTCCCCCTTTGCCAACATGTCCTTCTTCTAAAAGCAGACTTTTTCATCCTTTAAAAGTGGAAAATCTTTGCTTCATGTGTCCAGGTCCATGGTGTGAGGCAACCTGTCTGCAAGTGAGTGTGAGTGACTGCAATCACTCTTAAAGAGGTTGGACCAATGCAAATCTCACATATTGCCTTGAAGGAGATCACCTCGGTTTCTCAAACTGAGGTGATCTTCAGCTAAGTTCCCCTCTTTCACCACCTTCATCACCCTGCTTTGTGCTCCTCTACCTCTGAAAGCAAGAGTAAAACATGTGCCTGCAAGGCAAATATTCAGGAATTAGATACTGCAGGCCTTTCATCCTAGCAACAGGCCTCATCACCATCTGTTCACCTAAACCAGCCCAGTCGTCATCAGCGCCACCGTCTCCGCGCATATTCCATCACCTGCGAGAAGGATGAGGCAGGGAGAGGCTGACAAGTGTCTTAATTTTATTTTTTGTCGACACAAGATAAACTGTCCTTATTAAAAAAGGCCCACCCACCTTCCCACCAGCATTGCCCTCCGTCACCCCCATGCTTCTTATAGGAATATTCATCGTGCAATATTGCAAGATTAGGCTGCGGAGAATTTGACAAATACGACCAGCTTTCACGGGAAAATATTTTGGCACGTTTTTCTTGATGCGAAAATGATTACATTAAGAAGAGACGCCTTTTTTTTCTTTCTCCCCCCCCTTCTTCCTTCCTCCCTTCCTTCCTTCGCGGGTGGTGGAAATAGCAAGTAGAAAGCACGAGTAAAGATTTCTCTTTTTGGTGATAGACAAGTTGGAATGTACGTCATTAGCTTCTCCGCTGTATAACGACCTTGTAATCACTTCAAATGGCGGTCTGGCTCTTGAGGTGTGTGCCACCGTTAACAACAATTCTTCACAACAAGAATCATTACTTAATCTCAGCCACCAAACCGCTCTCTCCTGACAATGTCAGCTCATATTGAGGCTGTAATCACTAGACCAAGGCCACCGTGGCTGCTGTCGCCTTGTCCCTGCGGTGCTATCATGGGAAAAGGGAAAACTGGGGCTTATCTCTCAGCGCGCGGATATGACAGGAGGGGAAGAGGGGGGACTATACGGAGAGCTTTGTCTCATATCCTGATTGAGTTCACGCTCCCTCACTCTGTTGCTGGGGCGAAAACCTACCTGAAACCGAACCAGAAAGGTCGACACTCGGGGGTCCAGTGGCGTGGTGTGAGGGAGGATAAACTCGACTTCCACATGAACAAAGAGGAAGTGGGAAGGAAAAAAACATTTGAGGCCTGATAATGCCCGCACTGAGCCCCATTAGGATTGAGGTATTATCCCCTGGTTGACTTTGGCTATGAGAAAATGTGTCCCCCCTCCTCCCTTGCTTTGCCGTTTCCCACTCATAACAGACCTGTTGGCCGTCGTGGTTTATCAAGCTCACAAATCTAAACAGGACAGGGGCCCTGACCGGGAGAGGGCCTTGTACACAGGAAGGGCCCTAATTCTCTCTGGATTAGAGAGCAAGTAGCAATTTAGACAGCTGCTTGCTTTTAATATCCCAGTTTGCTGTGTCTGTATCATAATGTGGAATAATGGCAGTAATATTTTTCATTATTACAAATCTGTTGTTAAGGTTGAGCTGTCGATGAACGGAATAATGGTCAATCGAGGGGAGTTCTACTAAACTAAAAGTGGTGGTGCTCAAACATGTTAATGAATTAAGGGCACATCAGCAATCATAATTAACCATGTAATCGGGAAATGTGCTGGGGTTTTTTTGGTTTATTTTTCCAAAGGCAGGATGTTCAGTCTTCAGTGTAACACAACCATTATAACCTGTTTAGGACAGCATGAAAATCTATATCAGCTACATCTGAAGTACTTAATACACTACAAACAAAGGTATTAAATGCCAGTGTATTTACAAATCATAGCTCAGATCCCAGATACCAAATACCGATACTATCAATGTTTGGTATCGATATCTGGTATCGGAATGATACTAGCATGTTAGGATTGATATTTTGTTTCTATCCTAAAAGTTCAGTATGTAGCACATTGAACTGTGTTAAATAATAATTAATAATAATAATAATATAATAATAAAAAAAAACATTTTTGTGCAGGGGGAGAAATTAAAAAAAAAAACTGTACTTCAAACATGCACTGTGAAAAAGGTCATTGTTGACTGTCATTTCTATGTTTTTATAGGCTATAGTACATTTAAACAACAGAAACTGACCCAAAATGCTCTAACGACGGCCGCATTTACAACCGAGGTCTCCAAAAAAACACCCACCAAAAGAACAGTTTCACCATACATGAAAACCTGAGAAATGTGTATTTTTGTGTGCAATACTTTCATTATCTTTAAGTAAAAATCACAGTGATTTAGTGGTCCTTAATGTGTTCAGAATTTGCAAATTGTTATTGGTTCGTCTCAAAAATCATGACACACCGCTTTCCCTTTTATAAGCTGCATTTGTAAGGTGAAATTATCGGTATCAGTATCGGCAATACTGGGCCTATATTTACATGGTATCGGAGCCATTCCAAAATTTGTAGTATTGCACACTATTGGCATTTTGTGTCCAAATAAGACGACAGTTAACTGGAAACCTTTGTCTTTATCTGTCTGAGATTGATTGAGTCGGACTGCAATTGTTTGGAGACAGGTTGCCTCCCAGCAGGTGACCTGTGCAGTCACATTGCAACGGTGGGGCAACCACAGATTTTTTTCCAGCTGCAAGGAGGTTGCAGCTCGAGGTACTGGAGGTATTTTTAGTCGTTTGACTGAACCATTATCTTCTACTACGTGGACTGAGATGAGAAGAAAACTCAAACTTGCATCAAGAGTTAAAAAATGGCAAAACACTCTTAATTGTTTTGTATTAATTTTTATATTTCTCATATCAATTTAGTATTTCCTATCAGCATCTGCTTTAAATACTCAAATTACACTTGCAGAAAAAATGTCCTAAGCTAACTTAAGTTGCAAAAAAAAAACATTTAAAAAATGTCAGCACTTTATATTAAAACAATGGTAGAATGGATTCCTTTTTTTTGTATTAGCACATGCTATTATGGTAGCAATATTAACTAAGTCCTTCCCAGTGATTATATAGCTGGAAGGTCATGAGTCTGATGGCTGTAAGTGCCCTCCAGCTGAAGGATCACTTCAGCTAGTCTCTGTTCCACTGCAGGATCGCTGTCTCTTGTTCTAAGGCAGAGGCGAATGTATTTTTCTCTCTGTATGTGTGTGTGACTTTGTGCGTGTCTAACAAAGTAAACCAGGTGCAAAGAGAGCACAGAGGCTGGAAAACATACAACACGTGCTTTTGGTCCCAGAGCTGATAACATAATGTACTCTTTGTGAAGAAAATGAAAATTATATCACATCTAAGGGGCATTTTCTGCAATAAAACTCAAAATAACCATCTTCTGTTGGGTTTGTTGTCAGTAGTGACAGTGCAGGAAGGCTGGGAAAGGTTTTCATCTGAGACTAATCAAACAGCGCAGATGTATTAGTGCAGTAAACATGAAGATGCATGACAAGCACGTAATGCACAAACTGCACGTCACTGATGGAAGTGAGAAGTTTGTTCAAATTCGTAATTGCAGAAGCAAGACGGCACACTGAATGCAGATGTCTTCCTTTATCAGTTGCTTAGGAGGGGATCCCCACCTTAATGGCAAGGAAAGCAGGCTTTGATGGATGAAATAATTCCTAATCTGTGGGCATGGCGCTGCCACCACGGACCAGGACGTGTTGGGTGGGGCAAGTGGGCGGCTAGCATGGGTAGTTGGGTGTGTGGGGGGGTTACTTCCTTCAACTTCTGAGAGATTTCCTGAAGGCATGCAAAACACACTTAAGATTTCTGTTGCTGATCCAAATCAGCTTTTTTTTTCTGCCCCCTCCCTCTCCGACACTGTGCCTCACAGCCACATACAGGCGACTACTTTCAATTGATTAATTCTGCTGTAATTTGGCCGCAATGTGTGACTATCGCAATAAGCCCATTGCACGGGGGAAAAAAGGCAGCAATAGTGTGGATACAAAGTTTTGACACAAAGTTGAGTCAAAGGGAAAGCTGATTTTTGTGTAGTTTATAGTGGCTGGAATTGTTTTACCAATTACCCTGTTGATTTTAGCCCTAACTCTTCTCAGTTGTACAAAATCAAAAAGTTTGCATAGATCCACAACAACAGGGATGATATTGTACCATGTAGCTTGCGGTTTTAAGATGTTTTTGGGGAATATTCCATGTCTTTCCTTCCATACATTTTCTTCTGCTTATCCAAAGCAGGTATTCCAGATGTTCTTTTTCTTAACTTTCCCGTCTCTCCTGGAGGACGATTCCAGACCAGATGAGATATATAATCTCTCCTGTGAGCCTAAGTCTTAGTCTAATGTATAATTTATGCTACCGCAATTGTCTCCGTTTTAGATATGGATTTCTCTACCTACAGAGATTATACTGAGAGGGGTTTTAAACCACCGCAAAGCATTCACGTGCAGTTCTCCAAGATTGAAACTGCACATTGCTTGATGTGAAGGACTGCTGGGTTCATCAGGATGGGAGAAAAAACATCGAGGATCAAAGATGAAGTATGAAGAGCATAGACAGTAGACACTTTTAATCATTTTTAACACTTGCTTTCAAGTCAGCTCTTTGTAGTTTATAACTTTGCTCTTCTCTGCACCTGACTGATGGACTACCAACAGCACAAGTAAGAGGAGCCCAAAAACTGGTTGTACCATATGCTTTGCACAATGCCTATATTGACAACAGATGCTCTATGCAGGTAGATGGGTCATCCACAGACTACCATCCACCATAATTCCAGCATAAGCCAGGATCCCTTGGATCCCCAGCTGGGCATCCAAAAGGAGGCATCTAGGTGTCCGGATCAGGTGCTTGCCCCTTTCAGCTTGTAAAAGTCTACTTCAGCTTTTTTACAATTAGAAAATCTCAGAAATTGTTCTTAAAAATACATTCTTACGTTTGCTAAGTGAACTTATTTGCGTCAAGTTTAGGCTCTCTAAGATACAGTTGAAAGAGGAACCCAGAAGAATAAAAGTAAATACAATTCTAAAGACGAGCTGTATTAAAAAGGTCCACAAAGTAACAGTAAAGGTACAAAAACCAGACTAAATATCAAGCAGGGAAAATATCTGGACGGATTGGCTGCCCTGCCTTAATTGTTCTCACCTGTCTGTCATTCCCAGTCAGGAAAGGAGGGAACAAAGGCAGGAAGTAAAAACCACAATAAGAGAAGACTGGCCTTCAAAGTAAAATAGGCGGAACCTAAAAGGCAAATTAAGCACACCGGCAAACATGAAAACAGAAACAGTGGAACACAAAAGAGCGAAGGAAACGTATAAAACCGAATATGTTGGTAATATGTTGGTGAATGTTAGCGTCGCTGAACTATAGCTGAGATTTGATGATTGATGATTTGTTGATCCTAAACTGCAGTCTCATACTTACGCTTTTTAGCAAGACTTACCTCGAGCATAACAAAAAAAAATTGCAAGCAGCTTATCAGGTACATTTATAGGTAAGTTTTAAACATAAGCATTCTTTAGCAGTTCTCTGAATAACTGAATATATAATGTTTACCAATGCTATCGCCTATAAACAAAGCAAACCCAGAAACCTAGCAAGCCTGGGTTTATCATTGTAAAAGGGTAAAAAAGTGTTAATAAAACCACAATAGGAAATTTTAAAATGAGATTTTAACTTCAGTCTCCCGGTAACAAAAATCATGCCCATGTGTGCTGCCACCCTGCAGTAATTGTTTCAGTTATTTCAGAGGAATAAATATCAGATATGATCCTGGTGCAAGCAGAAGAATTGGTGACTTCAGGAGAGTCAACAGGACACGAGATTTGTTGGCAATATGGGCTCAGTTTAAATGATGAAAATTGTTGAGTTTTTGCTGAAACAAATGGCAACAACCAGGGCAACAAAAAACACCTCTGCTTTGTTTATTACAGGGTAAGAAGATAGACTGTGTAGTACTTACTCAGCTGGGGGTCCTAAGGCTTTTCAAAAATGTGATGTCAGCAGACTGCATGCCACCGATTGGTCAGTAGTTGGTGTCACTCAATGAGTCATGGTTTTTTTGAAACCTTACCCACACCGTGGTCTCTCAATTTGACAAAAAGCCATAAGCTGACTCACCCGGCAACCGTCGTTGTTGTGTTTGTGTTTGCTTACAACTGAAGTCATACAAAAAGACCCCACGCACATTGGCGATACTCAATTGTAATAGAAAATGACTGAAACCGAGTAGAATAGAGTCAAGTCGTGTCAAGTAGGCACTAGCAGAAATGACACAGTAGACTCCTGTGGTAAAATGTCAGCCTCAAGGTCAGAAGTCAAGTTGTTTGAAATCTTGTGAATGCTTTAACTTGAGAAGGAAGTCACCTAGGATTTTCAAGTGTATCGATAGGTGTATCTATTCAGATGAGTTTGACTGTTAGTGTCCTCGGCCTCAAGGTCAGGGGTCAGAGTTCAAGTTTCCTGAAAAACCTGTGGATGTGATAACAAGGCCACATAGGATTTCGAAATTCATACAATAAGAGGCTGAGGGGTAGCCTCACAAATATTTCTATTAGTATTTCTTTATTATTTCATACATCTGTGAATTGCACCTGTGCAGTTTAAGAATTCAGCTTTACTCTTCTAACCTCTAATCCAAATATTGCTCCAAAAAACAACAACGCAGGAGTGATTAAAAACATCGGCTTTAACCTGTGTAACTGTAAACACACTTAAATATGTACATCACCTAGCATATATATAATAATAATAATAATAATGGATACTTTATTGATCCCCATGGGGAAATTACTTGTTTTTCTCTGCATTTGACCCATTCACTCAGTGAAGCAGTGGGCAGCCCACTAAGCAGGCGCCCGGGGAGCAGTGTGTAGGGACGGTACCTTACTCAGGGGTACCTCAGGGTAGCCGTTAAGTGGATTCGAACCGCCGACCTTCCGATCATGGGGCGACCACTTTACCTACTGAGCTATCCCTGCAGTTGATAACTGTATCATGGATTGTTCAGTCTTATCAGCCAAACAGTGTTGTAGTCGGCAGCTCCACTTGTGCAGAACATCGGCGATGTCTGTGTCCTCTGCAGAGCAGAATAACCTTAGAGCGACCCATCATGCATTGCAGAGGTCACGCTTAGTGCTACGTGGTTAGCGGTAGCTTGTTAGCAGCCTGATCCATTTAGAGCTGCAACAAAGCTGCACACATTTCCCAAAGAAGAGGAATTACAACCATAATCGTTCTTGTCATTTGCACAGCAATTTTACTCCTGAATGCCTCGTTTTAGGGAGGAATTAATAATAAAAAAAAGAAAGGAAAGAAATCGTATGAGCTTCAGGTGCCGAGGAGTTCACCCCTTTCCCACTCATCCTTGCCTGCAGCCCTGCGATGCTCTCTCGGTCTGCCTCTCCCTCTCTCGGTTTCTTATTATCAGTTAATAATTCTTTCTCATTCAAGCAAATTAGAGAAACTTGACTGTGTTAGAGCGAGTCCAGCATGGAGCTGCAGGCAGAGAGAAGGCTAAATGGCAGAAATTCCCCCAAGAGCAAAGAGCGCATGAAGCACAACATTGTGTCCACCACAAAAGCCGCTCTGTAGTTTTGATCCCCTCTAATTTAATTAGCCCAAGAGGTAGTGCATTAATTTGCCAGGAATTCTTCTGATGCAGAAAGCCGCCCCCGGTGCATGGAGGGAGAGAGAGAGAGAGGGGAAGAAGGAACCTCCTTGCTGCTTTTGTGCAATCGGGGAGGAAAGGAAGAAATTTGCTTCCATTTTATGTGTCATGGTGCCGGAGTTTTGATAGTATTGATTCCTATCAAGGTTTGTGTGTAATTCCCGGGACTTTTTTGTTGTTGTTGCGAGGCTCATAATCATTTAATGGTATTACTTTTCTAAGTCAATTGAGTCCTTCTGCATCCTGTGGCAACAAATAGGGACTCCAGCTTTCACACATAATTAAACATCAGCTGTGTCTAACAGCATGAACATATTTATGTCAAAATGTATGCAACCTCTGCCGCTTCCAGTGAGTGGCAACCACAATATTAAAACCCACAGTGTGGAATTAACTGCGCCGTATAGCCATACAATTTTTTTGTTTTTTCTAATATGTTTAATTTCTCTGCACCTCAGAGTTGAAATGAACACAGTTGAAATAAACCCAGATCCAGTGCACGAGATATTGTGCTGGTTAATTAGCAAAAAGCAGGTTAGAAATCCTTGAATCTCACAGGATTTATCACTCAAGACAATATTTGTGTTGACACCACAAGGCCCAGTGTTTATCACAAAAATATCTCTCTGCAGATAGACCGGGGTAGCCGAGTCCTGTGGCAAAGACTCAGTCTGAGTATTTTTGCCACCATCTTTCTAGCTGATTATTGTGCAGCAGATCTGAACAGATGCTCATAGGCTAGCAACCTGTCAACCACATGCTAAAGCCAAGTTGCAGAGTGCACTCTGTTGGAGAAACTACGCAAAATCAGCACAAAACATGGCTGAAGTGTGTTTCTCGCTTTTATACTTCTTAAATTTTAAATTATTAACCTTTATTAATGTCAATTATTAATGCTAAATCGGCTAATAGCTAATATTGGGTTCTACCAGACACTATGTAATAGGTTGTGCAACATTAATCTTTGTCCTCAGAGAACATGCATGTGACATCAGGTTACAGCTAGTAGGGCCCATTTGTGTTTGCCCCATTGGTCGTGCCATTTATGCAAGTGCTGAGAGTTCGAGTAGTCACTGAATGATAGGTGTCACCACTCAGACAAAACCTCCACATTGGCACTGATATTGGTGGGGAAGAAGTCAAAACAGGAAGCAAAGAAATCATTGGGTCTCATCTTTTCAAACTGTCTGTGAAGGTTCTCAGTCATCCAGGTCATCGTAGTCAAAGGAGCTTGCAAAGAAAAGCGTCTGGACTTCTTTAAGTTGCTTGAAGACGTTTCACCTCTCATCTGAGAAGCTTCTTCAGTTCTAAGGTCAAATGGTGGAGAGTCCCAGATATAAACCTAGTGGGAGTATCCGCCCACAGAGGGACAAAAGGATCCCCTGATGATCCTCTAATTGCCTGAGCCAAGGTGTGAAACTGGGTGTGGGTCCCAATCAGCCAGAGTTTCGGGTGAGCTCATTGTGAAACCTGGCCCCACCTTATCATGTGAATTCCTGAGGTCAGATGGCCCAGGATGTGAGTGGGCGTTAAGGCGTCTGGGAAGGGAACTCAAAACTGGATTATAGATGCCAGACAGTTGGTGTCGTAAACCACCGCCTCTGTTCAAAGATGGTCGCTCAAACTGTTGAAGCATGTCTCTCTGTATAATCTTGGAATCCCTGAGCTTTTGTTCTGATGGACCAATAAAATGGCAGTAAAAAGACACCCAATTGCATGTGTCCTCTTCAGCACTTGCATGAAGCTAAAACCAGCAGAAACAGTACCAAAGGATGGCATGCGCCAAAGGATTTTGCGTCACTTTTCGCATAAGTAGGCCATTAGATAAATAATGTGTTCAAGGAGCACGAATCAATACTTTGGAGGTCGTGACTACTTCAAGAACTAATCTGAGGTTGCGCTGTTGCTTTTGATTTTTCCTGTCTCCGTATTAATATGAGGTTGAATCATGCAGCTTCACTGGCCCACAAACAATAATCTCCTCCAGAAGATTTTTTAAGCCAGCTGATAGGACGAGTGTGTGCAAAACTACATCAGTTCACATCTTTGCATAGATTTTGTATGTAATCAGCTTGGCGTGAAAACTCTGTTTGGTCAGAAAACAGCACGGGAAACGTGCAGATAGTGTTTCTTTTCACATAAATCACATCAAAGCTACTCTTATTCACACCACCCACATGCTTACATACATGATGATACCTTTAAATAGCTCTGGTCTACCTCGCTTTCTATTTTCTATTTTCTGTTGACTGTTAACAAACATTTTATTTTATTCAGCGCTGTGTGGTGGTCAGAAAAAGAAGAAGTTGGATCCCCCTCGGTTGTCACAGGAGAGGAAATGTTTCAATTAGGGATAACTCTCGCTATCACAGTAATTTTCATTTGAAAGGAAAAACTGAAAAACTTTCTTTAATTAACATGCAATGTTCTTGATAAGTGAAGATCTGTGCTATTTGATAATATTAATTTTTTGAGCTATCGCACACAGCTCCTTTGATAATCTTTCATCTTGAGACACTCTCTTGTGTGATTATACCAAATTGAAGAGGCCCACACCATAGCCATTAAAGAATCACTTCTCATTTTGTAATTAGAGTGCTTGCAGTGGTCCACTAAAAGATACCAGCCAGCAGCACGTCATGGTACAAAGAAATGTGCATATTCTGAAAAGGTATGGCTTCTTCTTCTACTCATATTTAGTTGTACATTAATAATTTAAAATCTTTAAAGAGTTAACCCCAGGTCAGGTGGTCTTGTTCATAAAAGTAGTGGTCAGTTCCTAGACTTATTCACAGAACAAGAGGGTATATTGTAAAAGGAGCGGTCACGCTCAAATTGATCATCAGTTTAACAATGCTTTGCCTGTTTTTGGTGAGCGCTGTGGAGGTCAGAGGCCGTCTTTTCTCAACTTTGACCTGTGAAGTTGCACAGTCAGCCAGTAGAAACAGAGCTGTCTTGATGGCTGAAAACAGGGAGGTTGTTATTTTAGAGTGAGCATCGTAGCCAAGGAGTGACCCCGAGAGCTAAAAAACGTCCCCTTAAATAACTGCAGTTCACCTAGTGACCACTTCAGGCATGCTTCCAACAGTGAGCCCATGTAATAATCTACAATGAGGTTACACTGTGATACAAAACAGTATCTCATCTTGTCATGGGAAGTTTCCCGCTTCATAACAACTGTACAGTCAGTTTTTGAAAACTTTACCTATTCAGATACTTCTTGAGCCTTAGCATAACAGACACACACAGTTTGATTGATAGGTGTGTCACCACCTCTTTCAGTTCGTGCCACTTAAACAGTATGAAGATGAACATAAGCAGTGGGTAGCGAGGCCAAATCATGGAGTTTGGAGCAAAGACCTGACACAGAACCTGAAAGGTGCATCTGGACCTTCGGTTAATCCATCTACTGTTCACTGACGCCATCAGAGACGGTCTCAGTGGGAGGGCGGTTGTCAAGAAGCCATTCATAATGAAAGGAAACAGGGAGAAAAGGCTGATCTTGACAGAGAACAGAACAGAAGGCAGAAACTGTCAGGGTCTTGGGTCTTTGACCCAGCATTTAGAGGTTATTTTGCATTTGTGATTCTTTCTGTGACATTGTGAGGAGTTTTACAGGTTTTACAGTTTGGTTTGGTTTTAGTTCTTTCTATGTTTCTTAGTTACTTCTATTTCCAGTTAATGGTTTCTTGTCTGTGAGGTTCCTCTTGTGTCTTTGTCTCAACCCCATGTCTTATGTGAGTGTCATCTGTGTTTACGTCTCCCTCTGTGTGACTTCAGTCAGTGAACCTCAGCTTGCTCTACAGAGAATTTATCATCATCGCAACAAGCAAGGAAACGAACTGCATTTTGGTCTTTATCTATGTCCAGGAATCTGTGGGGGAGAGCACGTGAGAAAACCAAGTTGGAACTCACTTCACCGGGAGCTAGGAGATCACTGTCATCACGTTTTGGAACTGTTTCACTGTGTTTGCTGGAAGTGCTGCATTTAGGTCCTGCTTTCTCGTCTGCCTTAACAGAAACATCCAAAGAAGAGCTTTGAATGTCCTTCAAGAAGCCTGAGAACTATTCCTGATGACTACTTAAAGAAATGACAAGAAAGCTGCCTAAGAGAGTTCAGACTGTACTGAAGAATAAAGGTGGTCACAACAAATATTGACTTTCAAACTCGTGCATTGGACTGGACCCCTATGTTGTGTTTGTGCAGTCTTTGCCTTCTGAAGCATTTTGATGGAACTACCTCACAAAAATGTCTGTTTGTGTGGTCAATCTTAACTCACTCCTATAAATCTATAAAAGCAACTTGTATGTTCTGTAAATTTAAAATCTCTCAGCTTCACGAGTCACCTGAAACTTTCCACTCTTGTGCCGCCATCACATGTGAAGGTATGCAACTACTTTGTTCCAGGGAAAGCGCAACACGTAGACCTTCTAGTGATCCACTTTGGGAGGTCATCTATAATTCAGAGGCAATCACAACCCTCGGCTCAAAACTCAGGTTAACCAGCGAGCGTTGCATTTGTTTTGCCGCCGGCGACGTTGCTTTCTCCGTTCTCCATGGCAGTAATCCGCCGCTCTCTCACGAGTTTCCTTTTTGTCCGCGCCGTGGCCCAAGGTACATTTTCACCGTGACGAGGTAAAAGCATGGATAAGATGTTTTATACTTGCAGTACAAGTGCACAGTGCAGGGGCTCAGCAATCCTGCTGAATAATTCAGCCGAGCATGTTTGAACAGGTACGGAAATAATCTTTCGGCAAAGTGAGAGTGGATATATCCCCCACCTCTCCTCGCCCTCTCTCTCTCTTTGCATCTTGCTGGTTTCAGAACAACTTGGAAGTGCAGCGAGGTCTCAGAACGTATCGGCCCATGCCCAATGAAATATTAAAGGTTATTGGTTAACGTGAGAGCTCCTCAGATGTCTCCTGTGTTGAGATGAGCAGGTAAATTTAACTTCCCTTTCAAAGCAGACAGGTTAGGATATCTGACACTGGTAAATATTACATGGAAGTGTTTGCTAGCCAAGGGCCAGGCAGGCTGTTTTTACAGCTCCACAGTCTCTACTTTAAACTACTTTTTACTTTTATTTGATCAGTGATGATTTCCTTTTTCAGTACTCTTGTACATCTATACACATACGCCTTAAATCATATTTATAGGAACAAACGCACACACAGCTGCACAGCAAAACATGTCAGAATAGCTTACTAAGAACCCCTGAGAACCTCCAATCGTGCTATTGTGACAGTAACGTGTGCTCAAGAGGGACTTAGCACACAATTAAATGATAAAAAATGGCATTAGAAATTGTTATGAACAGACTTAGTAGCAGTTAGAGTTCAGAGGGTTTAAAGGCAATGGTGTAATGAACAAAAATGAAATCTGGAAGAGCTGTAAAAAACAATAATGATGAAACCAAGTACACAGAAGTAACTGAGGCATCCTAAATCCACTGAAGATGGTGGCAGAATGCTTAAAGTGACCTGTCTTTAAAAAACTTTGAGCATGTGAGCCTGGAGAACTGGACATTACTGTGTTTTCAACAAAAATGCAGTAAAAATGTAAATAAAAAAGCTTTCTTACGTTGCACAGTATTGTATAGGATATTCAGTCATGGTAACAATGAAGCACTGTACTTGAACTTGGCTATCATGTCTCTCTGCTGTGAGTAAGAGTGACCAGTGAGACGTAGAAGAAGACTAAACTCATTCACCCACTTTAACCTCTTTGTCTTTTTGCTCTGAGCGTCGTTGCAGACCTCAGGAAAGGATGGGAAAGATGGGTGGAAGGGTGGGGTAGGAGGCAGCAGTGTCACGGTGGCCGCAGGCGGGAGGGGTGACGGGGAGAAGGAAGGAGGGGGTGAGACGGAGGGGATAATTAAGCGAGCACGGTGACAGCTGCAGCAGGTCCCGAGCAAAAGGCCCGAGCTCCACTGAGCTGAATTAATGGCATCAGTGGAGCCCGGCAGCGCCGCCACCGCCGCTAACATTTGATCATTAATTATTAGCCTTTTGACAGAGCCGGGCCTTGTAACCTCTCACCTGCCCGCCGGCAAGGCCTCACCTGTACCACACACAGCTTACATCCACAATATGAATTTATGGAATTAGAACATTTTTAATAAATTAAAGATATTTATGCTACAGTCTGCAAATTAATGTTAAAATGTCTCACCTGCTTCATCCTGTGGCCTAATTACTTTCTGATGCCAAAAATAAACGCTTTTAATTAATGATTATTCTGCACAGGTTAGTCACTTCCTGTTGGATTCCCATCTTGTCAGCCGCTCGCTGGAATGTCACCACTCTCATGCTGGTATAATTACATAAATGGCACAACTGACACCGATGAATAATATAACCTGATATTTTCCCAAAGGGGATCCGAGGCAGACAATCATCACTCAATAATACAAACCTAAGAAGGTGACACTGACAGGGACTGTTATGAAAAGAGTTTAACCCGTTGCTGTTTTGAAGCTTTTACTCAATTTAATTTTTTTCTTCTCCATTTAAAAAGTCGGGTTGTTAGAGGACAGTTCTGCACTCTTCTTGTGTGACATATCCACTCAAATCAGTAATATAATTAGAGGCGTATCGAAACTGATTCAAAAACCCACTTTCACAGCAAAACTTGCAAGCATGAAATGTTTTTTAGTCTTATTTTGGCCTGACATGCAGTCACATAGATGTCAAATTTCAAAGCCGGTAAAGTTGTTGGTGGCGTTACAGCACGTTCACCAAGTTTTCACTTCTTAGTCGCTGCTTGTTTGGGAGTTCGCCATTTAAGCAGCTAAACAACAAAAGCATTTACTGTAGCTGACTGACTTCCAGATATAAAAAGGTCACACTTCAATATTTTTGAACTGCAACATAGCGATATGTCCAAATGAAACAACATTTGCGTTTATTTCTTATCTCTTCTTCTTCTTCTTCTTCTTCTTCTTCTTCTTCTTCGGGCTTCTTGAACTTAATTTAGTTCAATTCCATTTTATTTATATGGCACCAAATGACAACAATCTCACCTTATGAGCAAGCACTTGGCAACAGTTGGAAGGAAAAGCTCCCTTTTAACAAGAAGATGGGCAGTCACCTGGTTGTTGTTTATGGGACGGGATAAAAGACGCACCAACTGTCTGCATGCCCTCCTTCACCACATAAATAAGCCTCCTTTTTTCCTCCTGCCTGGCAGCTCTGTCTTCAACAACTTCTTGTCACTGCAACATCCTCCATACTCTGTTAAATATATAAATAATATAAAATAACTGTCTGCGACCCCTCTATCAAAAACACAATGACAATTTGCTCAAGAAATATATTTAATAAAAGAAAATTCATGGTGTTTGGGGCTCCAGCTCTCTAGGATTCCCTTCATTTTGACTACCTCAGTATTTTGTTAAATACAGGAATAGAGTATCATTACCCGGCAAAAAAGGTTATGTTTGTGGTACTGTTTGCATGCATGTTATTCTGTCTGTTAAACACAACAGTTTTGAATGGGTTCTGAACAAAATTCCTGCTAACAATCCATTAAATTTTGCCTCACAAATTTTGTCTGGTAAGAAGATTAGTCTTCTTGTGTCAGAAATCAAAGGCCTTCTTCAAGTTATCAACACAATCTGGAGGAACCTCACTGTCTAAAATGTCTTCACACACTGAAACGCCTGAACAAAAGGCATGTCCACATACTTTTGGCTATTGAGTGTTTTTTTTCTCTGCTAGAAGAGGTAAAATATTGGGAAACACGTCAGACATTTGAAGTGATCTGCTTTACAGAGTAATACTGAATATATACACTAGAATCAGTATTGATGTTTCACACAAAAAAAGCATCAGCATCCGTAAATCCCTTGTACACAGAAATCCAAAAATCTACTTCTGCTTGTTTTCATTCCAGTCGACATGTGAAGAGAGTCGTTTCCACCTTTCAAACATATTCCAGGTTTTTATCACACTGCAGTGATTTTACCCAGCCTAAAAGGCCGGAGAAAGGAAGAAGCGTTTTGAACAGAGAAGCTCGCCTCTTCACTACGTGCGAGGTCTGTTTCGTCATTCCCAGAGGTCCCTCCGTGCATCCTCCGTGTTCTCCTTCCTCCATACCTAGTTCTGATCTGAACGTAGGCATGCCACACGATGGATGAGGTAACACCAGGCAATCTCAACATGGTGCCGCTTACATCAACTCGCCCGTTCAGATGAGCTGCCAGACCATCGCTGCTAATCAGAATTTCTGCTCCTTTAATTGACCACCCCCCTCCCGACTGAATAAAAATTCAATAACATTAAAATAGAAATTGCTGGTGCCGATCCACGACCAGACCTGGCTCGCTCACAAAGCTTGTAATTAATGCTAATCGGGGACAGGCCGTCCAGTGATTTAGGTGAGGACGTCTGGAGAAGACTGGAGCATGCCAAGGAAGCCTGTTAGCGAGGAGCGAGGAGGGACGCTTTTTAATGATTGAAACCCTGGCATGTTGTGACAGGGTTCTGATTACAGTCCGCCGAGCAAGAGCCCCAGCCCCGAGGAAATGTACATGTCCCGGCCTCTGCTATAGGAGATGCAGGTTACTCCACACGAGGCATCACAGGTACAGAGGAAGTAAAAACACAAGTAATTATGCAAGTCTTTTCAAAATAGAAGCTAGAAGAAACAGTGAATATAGAAAAGATGGGCATGTTTCATAAAAGCCACTGATTTCACTCGAGGTTCAGTTTAGTCATTACAGGAATTACTGCTCAGCTTGTTATTTAATTTAGTGAAGGAAGCCTTGCTAAGTTAATAAGAACGATGATGTCAGTGCTTATTTTCAGACTCACATATGACTGCATTACAAACTGCTTTACTGTGGAAGCTCATAACTTCTGAAATAAGAAGTCAGGTACAAGCAGAAGAAAAGACTGAATAAAAAGTAATGAGTTCAAAGTGTTTTTGTAATTATATCCTCTTGTTTAAAATTTCAGTAATTTATTTATTTATTGGCAGCTTGATTCTTCCATAGAATACTCGACTCGCTATGGAAAGAAAGAGCTCACTGGATATTTCAAAGTTTTGATAAAGCGGATCATGTGAATCCAGTGTTTCTGTTGGTGTTTTTATTCTGAACATGCTCTACGTTGGAAGGCAAAAGACAAAAACAATAGACTCAATAAAAGTGAGATATAAAGATTATATAACTGGCAATCGGACTGTTGCTTTTACAGCGCTTTTCTAATCTGAGCACTCAAAGCGCCTCATTCGTCCATTGACACATGTTCATGCAGGTGCTCTTGCCTCTATCCAAGCACACACCTTCACGCTGATGGATTCATCAAGTGCAACTCCAGGTTCAGTATTTTGCCCAAGGATACATCAACAGGAAGAAAGGGAAGAGCCGGAGATCAAACCACCAACCTTTCGACAGGTAGTAGATGTGCTCTTCATGTCAGGGGCGACGGATGGGAGGGAGGCCCACTCATTGCAAACACTCTTAGAGAGACTGCAGACTGTTTGAAAATAACTACTGTCTAATATCACCTGAGTCCATCTGCATCGTTCAGCTCAACTCCTCTGTGATGTGTCAGGGACTCAACTCGTCTTGTTGTATTTGGAATATAAAATTGAGGCTGTACTCTCAATGTAAGCAGTTCATTTCAATTTCTGTGTATATACAGTTAACCCTTTAAGACCTACCATAGAACCAAGTCCGCCAGAGCTTATATTATATTTTTACATGGTGTGGTGCCATTTTTGGGAGCATTTCAAGTTGCTATACATCAATACAACAATTATAGCCCAGATTTTAATAATATGTATTCATTAAGTGCATAGTAATTACATAAATTGCAAAAAAGTGCAATAAACTACAAAAAAATTGAAAATCGTTTTTGCTTTTCTAACATATATTTCTAGTTAGAGAAATTTAAGAGGTTTATCCCTCAAAACTGTAAATACAAAAAAGTTGCACAAAATACTTTCCTACCACAGGAAATTTATTTTGAGTGTCTTCATAGTTTTATTTTTGAAATACACCAATTTTTATACACTGCAGGAAAAACGAAAATATATATTATACTGCAAATTTGCAAAAAAGCAGCATCTGCATCAAAATAAACTATTTCCAGCAGTGCAATATGAGTCCTAAGCATCCCAGAAACGACACAGAAAGTCATAAAGTCAAACATAACTTTTAAAAACACCAGTATAGGCCCTGATGCCCTGATGGTAAAAAAAAAAACTGCATTTCCGCGGAAATGACGTCACTTCCGGTTTCGGGCAGGTAATGGCGGACATGCAAAAGTTCGCGCTGACGTCTATTCCAACGTAGGAAGTGTTATGAACAGCTGATCGGATCGGCAAAGCGTGTTTCTGGAATGTTATGTTTTTGTTCCTGCAAGTGCTTTTTATGCAGTTTTTGCAAAGCTATATGTGGAAGGAAACCGTGACCGAGGACAAGCTGATGGCATAAGATGTAAGTACAACTCCTCCGGTTTCATATGCAAAAAAATGTATTGCGCTAGCTTACGTGGTTGCAGAGCTAATGGGATTTAAAAACAGTTACGTAAAACAGAGCGTTCCCGCTGACCGGCTTTAAAGGGTTAATCATCATCTTCGCAAACAGATTGCATGTTACTGCCAGCATGTCCCCCTTCAGTTGGAAACTGCTATTTAATCATTTAATCACAAAGAAAATTTAAACACAGCGACTGACTGGTCCCTGTCTTCGAAACAACCATTTCAACTCCAACACGACTGCACGTTCGCGGCACACTGTGCCAACTAATTTGGCTGTGCCACGGCCTTTAACCACTGTTCTCCACAGGGCGACCATAGCATTAGTTCAGACAAGAAATCTAGTCTCCAGTTTGATATATTCCCAACTCCTCATTCTAAGTTGTACATTTGAATGTGCAAGGGGCATAAAATTCAACACTACAGCGAAAATCTTTTCCTTTTTTATGCTGCAAAAACAAAATAATAATAAATCCTGTCATTGAAGTGAATTAGTGCTTGTTGTTGATTCCTTGAAGGTCTTTACTTCCAAACAAGTGTCTCAGTTTTACTTGATAGCGTCTTTGAGGTGATTTCAGCTTATCGCCAATGTAATTTCCAAAATCGAGTTTGCTTTTTCTCGCGGGGCAAAGAGAAAGAAGCTTGTGCTGCTCCTTGATTTAGCAGAGAAGGTTTCAGACCTGCAGCGTGCACATTTTTGTCACAATAACCCATAAGATGCATGCACTTAATAGGTCACTCAGAGGGAGCACGTGGTATTCTTTTCACAGCCTGCGCTTCCTGCGTGCAGGATCCCCGGCCGCCACGTCGAGAACCTCCGCTCCACTTAACGTGCTCATTTACCTTGAGCTATATTTACCCCGATCACAAAGAGAGTCTCTTAAGACTCCACTTCCACTCCTTCTATTGAGCCTCCTCACAAAACGTCTTGCCATGCACAAAGGAAGCATGCACTGAGTGTAACGAATAGGAGGATGTGCGTGCGGCGTAATGGCCCACGGGGCCCTAATTGCGCCGATTGATTCGAGTTGTCAACTTGGACCATAGAATTTTTATCTGAGGAAACTATCTTAAAGGAGAGGCCAATGATGACATTTATTTTTCACAGTTAACATCTTTAGCCTCCCTCCACACTCACCGAGTTTACATTAGAGATGGAGATCACGAGATGTGCCGACTCTATGCGTGAGCCGTGCGCGGGCATGTGTGCGTCTCACATAGACCTCCTTTCAAAGCACTTTAGATCCCAGTGAATTGATATGGCCATTAATGCATGGAAGGGGAACCATTTTGGTGTGACTCTTGATGTGTCTGCATTTCGCTGCCACATTTCTTTCTATAGAGAGCTTCTATAGAAAGCTTTCTTTCTCCTTCTGTTCCGCAGCATTAGTAATTATCACGAGGATGCCTCCTAGTCTCACTGCAGAAAAAAAAAAAATGTCTTCGCTCATCAGAGAACAGAGACGTCAATTTAGGGCCAACTCCCCCCTGTTAGCAGAGAGAGGTTTGAATTAAAAACATCCCTCACAGGTCGTCTCTTTGTACGACGCTGGGCAGCAGCAGCAGGTTCGGGAAAACTTCAATTATTTTCCATTAACAGGGACACAATTGATCTAAACATGTGGTGAGTGGTGCAGTGGCTCTACCTTAAAGGGAGGTGGTTTTCAGGGAGCGGAGCTGCAGAGGCTGAGCACCCCTATGGATCGTCCCCTCTGGTTCTATACAGTCTAGAGGCCCTGCTGCCCCCGGCCTGATTGAACGCCACGGAGAGGGCCTGTGGAGAGGCTCTAGTAACCGTATGCCATTGTCCAGATGCTCACCTACAGTCACGGAGTGGGGGTAAAGAGACTGCGGGAAGGATTGGTGGCACTATGGAGGGCAGAGGAGCTTTTGACCGACTGCCAGTTCAGCTCTGCTTAAGGGAAGGGATGTGTTTAGCAATGTGGAAAAAGCTGTAGGAGATCACACAAAAGCACTTAGGAGGGTTGTTTCAGTCTGGAAGGTGAAAATACTCGGAGTTTCTGACCAAGCAAAGAATGCCTACGCAATGAAAACAAAATGATTTCTACTACTTATCCAACTATGTTTGCTGCCTTAACCAATATATGTCAAAATATTGGCTATTCGGTAAATTTTTGTTATTGTATCCACTTTAAAGTTCGTTATAAGAAGATGCTAATCACCACATAATAACCGGGCTGCTGCAAAGTTCAAATGGCAGCTACCCGGAGTGAAAACAGTGAAAGACGAGTCTTCTCTACATAAAATAAAGGTTAAAGACAGAAGTGTTTTCGGTCTGCACACAGAAATACTCCTGAAACACAAAATAAGTGTCTGTGCTCAGCGTGAAGTAGCACGAATCGAGTCAAACATCCACCCTCCAGATGTCTGCGGCGGAAAAAGTGAGGAATAATTTCTCATTGAAAAGCTGCTACATGTAAACATACTCATGAAACACCTGATCTTAGACTTGTTTCATGTCACCTATGTCTGTGAGAGTGCTGATGTATGTTTTGAAAAATATGAGAGAAAGGGAAATCAGACATCAAACGGCGGGATGAAAGGAGAAGCACCCAAAGTTGACTGTGACAATTCCTAATCGCTGGTGAAGAGGTGTTGTTGTGGAAACAGGTTTATACCGACACCTTTTCAGAGGTACAGAGGAGCAGAATGCTCGGCCGTGTAATTCGGCAGCTTGCCAAATTTCTGGTCATCCCACCTTTAAAAAGTAAACATCGACGAGTCACCAAATCGCATTAACTTGTGAAGCCATCGGTGTTTCTTTTCAAAGGGCCACGACTGGAATCGACACCAGCGAGGGCTTCACTCACAAAGGCTCATTTTTCAGCGTCTCTTCTCACCCTGAAGCTGTTTGCCAATCTAGCTCTGAATACACCCTTCACTGGCTTGAGCACCTTGAGGTGTGCTCATCTCTAATCATTATTTGATGACAGAAATCTGCAGGCAAAAAACCAGGAGAAACACAGTTCCTTAGCAACGGGCGCCGCCAGTCCAAACAATTTCATTAAAGCGTGGCACCTCTTAGCAGGTGGGTGAGTGTTAGAGGAGATAAACATTCATGAGCAGATTGGCTGTGGTATTTGCCAACATCACAATTGATGATATCAATTTGTTTGCGTAGCAGCTCAAATATTGTAAGTGGATTAAGCAAAGGTGTCAGGGATGGTGAAGGAGTGTATCAGGATGTCTTTTTTCCTCTTAATTGATGGTGAGGAAATGCAGCGAAAATGTGATTTCTTTTTTGTTTCGAGGTGAGCTGGAATTACTTTAATCCAGGGCGACAATAAATTTACATCATGTTATTGATACACAACGCAAAGAAGAGCTGGATACCTCTACCATGATTTAATTTAACTCATTCACTGCCATTGACGTCTATAGCCGTCAATGGCAGTGAATGAGTCAATGGGTTTAACTCATTCACTGCCAATGGCTGGCAGTGAATGAGTTAATTTGTTTGAAGCAAATTAATTCAGCGTAATCAGAGTATACAGGATGTCAAAGTGTGTTTAATGAGCAAAATGCAAAGCCTATATCAAATCAAATCAAATCAAATCACTTTTATTGTCACATCACATGTGCAGGCACACTGGCACAGCACATGCGAGTGAAATTCTTGTGTGCGAGCCCCACAAGCAACAGAGATGTGCAAACACAATAACACAAACGAGCAAAATACAAGAATGGCCAACCAATATACATCCAAGACTGCGACAAAGCAAGTCGTTTAGATTCAGTTCAACCTTGTCAGCTTACTTTGTGTTTGTCACCCAAAATTCCCTCTGACTGTGCCTCTGTCACGTATTTCTTTTGGTCAGAGTTAAACATTTCACCATGAACCTTTAGCCTTACGTAGAACGTAGAAATTCTGAACTACTTATATTTAGAAACAGAAATTTCTTAATGAATAGTGATGTAGTTCCCGCAGGATTTCCACTTAATTGCAAAATGACTTAAGTGCTTGACAACCTAGTTTTTATACAGAAATATAACCAGAATACAACCACCTGAGATGGTTGTACAGATGAATTGGGCTGTCCAGCACAGATTGACTTGCTTATACTCCATTGCAGATATGGACACGGACAGCTGGACACCTGATGGATGAGCAGTTATTCGTGTCAATCCGTTTATCACTTCTTTGAAGACCATTTGAAGTCAGGCGCCAGGGACAAATATGATGTTGGTGCATTGTGATCAACTAAGCAAAGCTGGCCATTTTACAAACTGTACACTGCCAGGCCCTTTAGTAATTCTTTCAAGGCTGAAAGCTGAGGCGGATCATTAAATCAATTTGTTGCAACTTCAACCCTTTGTCTCTCAGAACTGGACATAGTCTGACAGATTCACCTGAGATTTCTCTCCAAAACAAAAGCATGGACCAATAATTAACTTTTCCAAGAATACAGGAGACATCTCCTCCAACCTTTGTCCAATCCTTGTCTCATTAACAGGTGTGTTCCACCTGGCCTCACAAAGGTAACCACAGTTTGACTTTGTCCCGGTCACTAACAGGTAATGCACAATGATTAACATGACCTGTCTGAAGAGCAGTCAGGTGTCCAAGGCACTACACACATCAAGGACACATTGTGCGGCAGTGAGTTCATATATATATATATATACACATATATATACATATCACTTTAACAATGTGGAGACCTAATAGCATTGATTCCATTTGACTTATAAGGAGTTGTTAGATAATTCCTAATCCCATTAAAGTTTTACCTCATCAGATCACTAGAAACTGTTCAATCAGAGCGTCCAACAGCAAGGAAAAAGCACATGATGGACATTTTATCTGCAGAGCTTACTCCTGCATACATCCAAAGGCAAGATGGTAATGAAGTAAGTAGGAGTGTGGTGAACGACAGCTGCAAAACACCACATAGTAGGTCTAAATTTGGTCATTGTTTTGAGCGGCTCAGTCCGTGACTCCTCCAGTCCGCATGCTGAAGTATCTAGGGCAAGATACTGAATGTGAATGTTAGAAAGTCCATAGGCACAGATAAAAGTGCTGTGTGATTTGGTGAATACTTGTAGTAGGAAGCGCTTTGAGTGCGCAACTGAATAGAAATGTGCTATATAAGTACCAGTCCATCATTAAATGGCAAAATGTTGGTATTTTAGAAAGAACTGTAATTCCTGCTGGTTTGTGGCTTTTTGGTCACGACAGAAATAAATTTATGCATTTTTTTTGTTTGAGCTGATCCACGACAGCTCGCTAGCCACTAAGATAACATAGAAAAAGAAGACGCTACTTTCAGCTGCTCCCTTATTCACAGTGGATGACCACAGTGGGTAAGTCCACATATCTGATGGTGAGTCCAAAAGTTTGCAAGGGGGTTGGGATCCTCTGGTAACTAGGGAAAAATGTGTATTCTGCAACTGGTTCGGGAGTGGTTACTGGGTGAATATGCTCACAAAGAGGGTGCTTCGCCAAATACCTCCTTCTTGACACTAGCAGGTTGTTGCGGTTGACCACAATTTGCGTGAAACACACCAACTTGTGTACAAAAGTTTAACAGTTACTCTCTGAGCTGTATTGTGACTTGAAAAAATTCAAAAAAGTTGAAATCAGTCTTGTTATTTGGTTTGTGCCACACTTCGTAGAATTTGACCAGTGGTCTGCATGTTGTTGTTGAGTATTTACAGACAAGTTGATGTCTTCCATGGAAGTTACAGGTGACCATGGAGTAACCACAAGGACATTTTTAGTGCAGCATCCTCTTTGCAAGCAATTTCACCTGGCAACTGCAACCAGCTGCCAAACAGTTGGGGGATACACAGCGATTTTTTTTCACAGCGACTGGAGGTTGCTGGGGGAGTGGTCTTTTAGGCCTGTGCGACTAAGACCTGGTAGTATATACTGGTTCTTGAAATTGTTTAAACTAGGTTTATTCCAGAATTTCTTATATGCATGTGTTTTATAGAATCACCTATTGCAATTTTGTAGGGTTTCCCACTGTGCATTATAGTTTATAATATGTATCTTGTGAGAATAAGAATGCACTAAGTATAAATGCATGCCTCCCTGTCATTATTTATTTAAAAACAGCAAAGTAAGGAGCCAAATACTCCTGGCAAGACTTATTGTACAGCCTGCCCTTCCATCCAGATGCTGATCTATGTTGAATTAGCACATCTCTGATTTTAATTTGCTGATTAAAAACTGTTATCCTGAACAAATTAGCTACTTGGTGGCAGCTGTACAAAAATATGTCATTACTTAGAAAAAAAATATTTCTATGACCTTTTTTTTTGCCTTCTTAGACCTCATTTCATTCCTTTCACCAGTGAGAAGGGGCCTCTCAGACATAAACTCCCCATTTCCAGTGTCAGAGGCAAACACCACTTGATTTAAGCACTTTTATTCATTATCACTTTGATCAAGGACAGTCCAATCAAAGACTGTAGACAAGAACAGCTCTTTTGAATCTGGAGCGTCAGTGCTCTAATTTGAGGTGCCATACTGTACATAGCCTGGAGGTGCTACACTGACCATGAATGAGATGAAAGAGACTTGCATGTATGATGTGATGCTTTTACAACCAAATCTGCTTCATATTATTGTCACAAGATCAACCAGGTGCCATAAAACGAGGCCCGATGCCTGGAAATATATTCAGGTTGCCCTCGGGTTTTAGTACTGTGTCTCTGCTGATTAAGGTGCAGGACAAAGACCACTTCTTTGTTTTGGAGTAATGAGCAGCAGTGGTGAATGATTTCTCAGAGTGAGACATTTGAAAGTCTGATATATACCCATGATTATCTAACTTTGGTAGGTTGTTTTTCAGTGTACATGCCATCCTGTCATCTTGCTGTCAGCTCATTTGGATTTTATAGAGGGCTAAACCTTCCAACATCTGAAATTACTCCTAAAAGTGATCTTTCTCTTAATTTCCTTCAGTTCCCCGTATTTATTCACTTTACTGTTTTATTTTTAGTTATATTAGTGACCAAGTTTTCAAATTTCAAATTCAAATTGTTCCACCTGGCTCAAATCTGGGAGTTGCATTCTGGTAGTTTAGGCTCTTGTCTCTTGCACTCATTAAAGTCTTTGATGTCCCATTTGAGAACCTACACAGAAAACAAGTGCATTAGGGAAATGTTGTGCAGCTCTGCATGTTTCTGTAGATATGTTTAAGAGATACAGTCAGAGTATTAAAGACTGGTCTGCGGTCCCTTGGCAACCACTGGTCACTTGTGAAGATTGTGTATTTACCAACCAGTCAGCAGGTTGTCACAATCATACATAGCTTGTATGGAAGACATCGACTTGTCTGCAAACACTTGCCAAGTGGTGGTAGCCCTGCAATCGACCTATCTACCTAAAAGTACATCAGCCTACTGGGCAAATGCACAGTATGCCAGATTAGCAGTCTAACCCTGTGAATTCAATTCAATTCAATTTTATTTATATAGTGCCAAATCACAACAAAAGTCGCCTCAAGGCACTTCATGAACAACCCAAGGATCAAGACCACCATGAATTGGAAACTTCTGGAATATCAGCATCACTGTTAGCAGTCAAGCACATGACCATGGACTGAAAGGATGCCGACTAATGATGATGCTCCTAAGAAATTGATGCCTTCAAGCTCGACATTTGCACCCAAATGCTTTCTGGAGAAAAGTTTTATGGTCAGACAAGTAACAGATTGAGTTGTTTGGAGACAATGACAAGAAGTATTTTTGGAGGAGTAAAAGTGAGACTTTCAACCCTAAGAACTCTGTACCAGCTGTCAAGCATGGTGGTGGTAGAATCATGCTTTGGAGCTGTTTTGCTGCCAGTGGTACTGGTACATTACATAAAGTGGATGGATAGGACTGCCTCCAAATTCTTCAACTTCACCTCAAGTCAACAGCTCGAATCTGGCCTTTCCAAAGCCCTGATGTCAGCCCTATTGAAAAATTGGGGACTACGCTTGAATGTTGGGCCTGCGTCACAAAATGAACCAATTTAAATGAACTCTACTAATTCCTCCAAGAATGCTCAGTGTGTACCCTACCTATCACCCTATGGTAGCTGGGATAGACTCCAGCCCCCCCTCAACCCTGATAAGGATAAGTGTAAGAGAACAGATGGATCCATATATTTGACCCTGTGTGGATTAGAGAAAATTCCAAATAAATTCAGACCTATGCACTTAATTCTTGCTTTTTAGAGTCATTAAAGATGTGTACAATCATTCCACGCTGGAAAAAGAATGAAGTAAAGAAATTATTAAAAGCACAAATTTACCATGACATTCATCCCCATTATGAGTGGATGTAAAGTTCTAACCAGAAGCAAAAAAGAAAGAAAGACAAGGAGGAAACATGATAAGTAAGACTGAGAAAACAAACACATCAATTATGTCACAGTTTAATAAATTCATTAGTTATTGCATATTCACTTGTATTTTCAGTCGTTTATGTATTTGTATATTTTTTTCATTTTGTCAGTTTTGGTCTTCCATACCATCAAAACTACAGAAAGCCAGTTTTTTGAATAAATATATATGTTTACTTTTTATTTATTCATGCATTGTTCTAACTTTTGACTCTATTTAATGCACTAAGAACCACTTTTTGGTTGCATGCACCAGCACAGGGCATGACAAATCTCTCTCCATTTACTGTCCTGGGTAAATAATGAAGTGATTGCTGTCTAGGTGCACTTAATCTAAATTTTGAAGCTGCAGAGCTGAGTGACCTGTGCCTCTGCCTGTGCTAACATATGAATTTATGATCACCGTCTCCATTTGAGACTGACATAAATGAACCGGCATCGCCTCTTGCTCATGACCCCCTCCCCTCCTTCCTCCGCTTTCCCCTCTGTCATCTTCCTGACACCTCCAAAAGATGACATGGAAATACATGTGTCGGCAAGCCTGACAATGAGGAGCCATAAAGCAATAAAGCGAGGAAAAAAGAGGAAGACGGGGATCTCAGAGTGTTTGTCACTGTCATGTCTATTGATTGATGACAAAGAAAACGATTGAGAGGACCTCGACAGCAGGGGCAGGAGGAGACAGACAGAGAGAATTTCATTTGTTGAGTCAAATATTCAGAAACAAGACGTGCTCAGGCATTTTGGCCTCCCATTTCTCTTATTGTATTACATTAATCAAAGGGCTTCCGGGAAGTTCATCTGAACCGTGTGTCATCGTGATGTTTTGAGGAGAGAAAAAAGAAAAGAAAAACAACAAAAAAAAGCATCCTTTGGAGATGTCTCTTTCCTGACAGTGGTATCAATTGTCTTGTCTTAAATGATCACGGCCACTGCATTACTTGGAAATTAACAGCTAGAATTTATGTGAGTGCCTCTCTCCTCACTTCCTGCCACGGCTGAGTCGCAGAAACAAATAATTGAATTGGTACAAGTACATAAAGCATTCCAGCGGCTAATGTAACAGGCCTAACTCAGTTAACAAGGGCAAGGGCACAGACAAGAGTGGGGTTATAAAAAAAAAGAAAAAAAAAAAGGCCATGCAGATTTAAACCTTTTTTCCCCTCTTTTACCAGACTTGTTCCTTTGCATCTCTCATCACCTTCCTCCATGTCACTCCCCGTTTCTCCCTCCCTCTTTAATTGGAAGTCTCCGCCTCAGTTGTGGATCACCTAAAAGATCCTGGGGAAACCTAAGCTGTCACAAAGTGTGCTTATTAAAACAGACGGGGGAAAGATAAAAGCCTAAACTCCTCGATTTTTATGAGGCGGCGGTGACTGTCTGAGAGCATCAGGCGTGGCTGAATGAGACACTTTGACCCCGAAGCAGTGTGTTTACAAAAAAATGGGTGAATTGCCCCTTTTATAATCAAGCCCAGAATCACTAAATGCATCATGTAGCATAAATGCACAGGAATTTGTCTCGGAGGCAGCAAGGAAACCAAACAGAGAACATATAGAAAATACTTGAAACACATAATGATGGGTCAGACGCACTTAAAACTGCCAATAGTCAATTTTGTTCTGATGTCCACAGCAGATATCATAAACAGTGCTCTGGTCCCGGAGTTTATTATTAGTTTGGGTGGAAAAAACTGAAGAGAATTGTTCTTCAGGGCAGACTGATAGCAATGTGACTTAGCACAGATATGAAGCTGTGGTTTATAAATCATTAGAAATAAATTTCCTATATATCTCAGACATATATGACTTCATCAGTCACTGAAGTAACAATGATGGAAAGGCATTTTATAGCCGACCATGGTCATATTCTCTGAATGTACATCCTGCTCAGTGTTTTATCTCCCCACCCCCAATCAGGTAGATTTGACTTTTCTCAATAAAGAGAAAGTTTTGATACTTTCTGGCTCAGTAGCTGTTGATTATAATGCACCACGTTTCATACCATGCATCAAAAACATTTTTCAGCATTTCTTTTGTCCAAAAATGTGCAAAGTTGCAGTTTGTAAAAGAAGAAGCATGTAATTTGTCATTGTACATGGGGTCACCTCACAGGGTCCAAAGGTTTTGCTGGAGGGCATTTACTTTTTCACACAAAAATACCCGATGCCAGTGCTTAAAGAAACAGTAATAACAGTGGATGAGTAACACGGAAACATTAGAGAATGAATATAACAGCAACACTCTAATTAACAATATAACATTGTAAGTTTTCATTTTTAATTGCTGTGCATTTAACAGTGAAACGTTCCAGAATGAATGTAATTACAAAAAAGATTCTGGAATTAACATTATAGCACAGTAACATTCTAGTACTGACAGGACAGTAACAATTGAGGATAGATACTGAAACACTGTGACCTTCCCAAATAAATATTGTAACATTCCAGAAAAAACATGACAGTTACATTCCTGAATG
This sequence comes from Rhamphochromis longiceps, assembly GCF_057381845.1. Classification (NCBI taxonomy): domain Eukaryota; kingdom Metazoa; phylum Chordata; class Actinopteri; order Cichliformes; family Cichlidae; genus Rhamphochromis; species Rhamphochromis longiceps. Next base: position 26,544,609 of record NC_140578.1, on the reverse strand, counting down.
GATACAAAACTGCAACATTCCAAAAAATGACTATTATAAAACTGTAAAATTACAGAATAAATATGACAACAGCATTCAAATTCAAATTCAAATTCAAATTTTATTTGTCACGTACACAGTCATACACAGTACGATATGTAGTGAAATGCTTGGACAACTGCTCGTGACCTAAAGAAAACAAAAAAAGGAAAAGGCTATGAATAAGATAGGAAATAAATATGAAAAATTAAAAAGGGTAAATTTAACTAGGAAGGAATAGAATATAAATTAAGGTTAAAAATGAAATAACTATACAACACAAATTAGAATGAAGGGTAAATTTAACTGGGAAGAATAAGATAAAGATAAATATATAAATTAAAGTTGAAAATAAAATAACTGTACAACAAAATACACAATATAGAACTATATAAGAATGTATGAAGAAATCTAAATATAAATAAATATATACACAATAACAGCAGCTGTACAAGTATTAACCGGAAATGAAGAATATAGTGACCAGTGTTGTGCAAAACCAAAGTCCAGAAAGTCCAGTGTGTGTGTAAGAACTGTATGTGTGGGTCAGTACTATGTGGTGGTGTGATTGAGAGACCGTATCGCCTGCGGGAAGAAGCTCCTCCTCAGTCTCTCTGTATTGGTCTTCAGGGAGCGGAATCGCTTTCCTGACCTCAACAGAGAGAACAGTCTGTTGTTGGGATGGCTGAGGTCCTTCACGATCTTCCTGGCCTTGGTCCAGCACCGCCTGCTGTAGATTGAGTGCAGGTCAGGGAGCTCGGAGCGGATGGTGCGCTCAGCTGACCGCACAACCCTCTGTAGAGCTCGTCTGTCCTGCATGGTGCTGTTCCCGAACCAGGTTAAGATGTTTCCCGCCAGGATGCTCTCTATGGTGCACGAGTAAAAGTTCCTGAGCACCTTGGAGGGCAGTTGGAAGTCTCTCAAGCGTCTGAGGTGGTAGAGACGCTGTCGGGCCTTTTTCACCACGGTGTTGATGTGACAGGACCATGACAGGTCCTGCGTGATGTGAACTCCGAGGTATTTGAAGCTGTCCACTCTCTCCACTGGGCAGTCGTTGATGACGGGGGTCTGGTAGTTCCTCTCCTGCTTAGTGCTGAAGTCCACTATCAGCTCCTTTGTCTTACTGACGTTTAGAAGGAGGTTGTTCCTCTGGCACCAGTTCTCCAGATTCCTAATCTCCTTCAGGTAGGCCGTCTCGTTGTTATCAGAGATCAGGCCCACCACGACGGTGTCGTCAGCAAACTTGATGATGGTGGTGGAGCTGGTAGTGGCCACACAGTCATATGTGTACAAAGAGTACAGCAGGGGGCTCAGAACACACCCCTGGGGGGCTCCAGTGCTGAGAGTGGTGGAGGCTGAGACATGTCCGCCCATCCTTACTGCCTGTGGTCTGCCAGTTAGGAAGTTGGAGATCCACTGACACATAGATGAGCTGAGTCCCAGATGCTCCAGCTTGGTGGTGAGTGTGGAGGGAATTATGGTGTTAAATGCAGAGCTGTAGTCTATGAAGAGCATTTTAACATAATTCCCCCTTCTAGTGTCCAAGTGAGTGAGTGATGTGTGGAGGAGATGAGAGATGGCATCGTCTGTGGAACGATTTGGACGGTAAGCGAACTGTAGTGGGTCCAGTGTGTCTGGTAGTGAAGAAATGATGAAGTCTCTGACCAGGCGTTCAAAGCACTTCATCACTACTGAGGTGAGGGCTACAGGGCGATAGTCATTGAGAGAAGCAGGGTGGGGTTTCTTCGGGACAGGAACAATGATGGACTCTTTGAAGCATGTGGGGATCACCGACTGAGATAAAGAGATGTTGAATATCTCAGTGAACACAGGAGCTAGCTGGTATGCGCAGTCTCTTAGGATACGACCTGGGATGCCGTCTGGTCCTGCTGCTTTCCTGGTGTTCACTCTCTTGAAGGCTCTCCTTACTTCATGCTCGGAGATGACGAGCACGTTTCCGGTGCTGGCAGTATCTTCCTGTCTGCAGCCGTTAGCGCCGCTAACACTAGCATTGTTGGAGACCTTAGCTGCAGCCTCGAAGCGAGCATAGAAAGTGTTCAGCTCGTCTGCCAGAGTCACGGCCGCGTTCGTCATACCGGTTGTTGGTGCTTTATAGTCCATTATTGTCCTTAGTCCCCGCCACAGGCTCCTAGAGTCACTCTGTTGGAGTTGTGACTCTAGTTTCCTCCCGTAGCGCTGCTTCGCCTCTTTCACCGCCCTCCGCACGTTATATGACGCGGCTTTGTACGGGTCCATGTCCCCCGTCCTGAGTCCCGTGTTGTAGGCAGCGGTGCGGGATCTCAGAGCGTCGCGGATGGTTTTATCCACCCACGGCTTCTGGTTGGGAAACGTTGTGATAGTCTTTGTCTCCACGGTATCATCCGCTAGTTTCCCGATGAATCCCACAACCGCTTCCGTAAACATTCTACAATAAATATACCTAATTTACACCTTTAGATCAGTTGTACTGTGGCAGTCTGCTATTTAGCACTAATTAGCAGGAAAGCTTGCAGATGTAGTTTGTTATCCAACCTTGCTAATGTTAGCTAATAACTTAGCACTTTACCCTCTTACCCTTTATCCTCCAAACATGTTCTCTTCAGCTATACTCATCTTTTACACACAGTTTATGGTCAGTTAACTACAAAAGAATTTATAAATACAAACAAATCCAAGTTTTTCAGTGTACTGTGGTTCTTCTCTGCTGCCTAAGTGCTGTATTGATGTTTTTGGTTCTTTAAAAAAATATACAGTTTATTGGTGTTAAACATTTTCATTCATACATTAATAATCTAATTAGCATGTCTAGGTTAATTATTCTGAAGTAATTAAACCACAGTTTCCACATCAGTCAAAGCTGTTAAATTATGAAGGATCAAAATCTGACTTTGTATCCAACCTCTCCACATCAAAGCAAATGGGAAAAGTTACATCAGATGTTTTGCTAAATATTCGTGCAAAAAAAAAAAAACTCTCAGAATTCTCACACTGCATATCTTGTGTATAATCAAGAATCGGTTCTTCGTGCCACCGTTTAGCTGTGCAACTGCGTGGTGACCCATTTGGAAAACCTCGAGTTAGATCAGATTGGAGTTCCCCGAATGCCATTCCCCTTCCACCGCCTCGACTGGTGTAATGTCCTACTCCTGAACAGCTTCTGTTTGTTGTTGATATATGTTTTTTTTCTTCTCTCCTTTCTGCTGTGTATTTTGCTGAAGCTTTAGACTCTCATTAAATCAACTGAGCAACTGCAAGCCTCTATAAACATCAAATCTATAAATTGCACGGATGGTCTTACGCTAGGTCTCAGACAGCGCTACCCTTTGATGAAAACTTCTGGGACAAAAACAGAAAAATAACTAGAGATTCTGAAGCAAGAAGAGAAAGTCTTGTTTTGACACTAAGATTAATTTACAAGTTTTCCCTCACTGGCAAAAAAAAAAGGGATGCGTTTGTGTGTGAGGGGGGTGAGTGGAAAAAGAGAGATGAGAGGAGCTTTTGATATTTATTAGGCCTGGACCTCACCAAAGACCTCTCCTAGGACTGCCGATGTGACAATTAAGCCAGGTTGTGCTTTGACACTGTTTCCATAGGCAAGTGGCCAAAGTATATCTCCAGTCAAAATATCCATGCCAGCTAACAAGCTTGTTCCCTCTCCATAGAGCTGAGAAGAAAGAGAGGCTGCAGCCTTGAGACATGAACAAAAGCGGGGGGGCGGGGGGTGAGGGGAGTGTTGGAGGAGAGTATAAGACAAAAAAAATAAAATAAAAAAAGGCGATCCCCTCCCAAAATAGAGCCGCTGGAGTTTGCTGAAGAAAACGGTGTCAGCAAGTAGACGTGATCAAGGTGTTGTGTTCAGCTCCCCCGTCTGAAAACGTCCAATGCCGTCAAGGCCTGACACAATGCCAGATAGGAACCAGGCCCCTGGGTACGCTCTCACTCGCTTTTGTTCCGCTTTAATGACCCTGCCTTGATTCCTCCCATAATGCTCACAGCTCTCACTACACCTTGCCTATTTAGCCCACAGTCATGTCAGCTCGCTTCTCCCAGTGCTCAATCTTCGCCCTCATTTCTTTTATTTTGCGTGTGTGGATGTGTGTGCGTGTATGCGTTTTCGTGAATGTGTGTGTTTGCTTGGAAATGCTGTTGTCTTAGAGGAGATCCCTGCTACACAATGGCCATCTAAACTCATTAAGAAAATTCCGTAAAGAGCCATTAACAAACGGGTTCTCTTTGGCCAGAGATATCAGGTCTAATTAGGTGACCGTTCTTGACAGGGTTGCAAAAACAAAAGGCGCACTCACATTTGAAAAGGTTCAGGTCCCGTAAAGGGCCTCACGTTTTTTTTTTGTTTTTTTTTTTCGTTTTTCCCCCTCTTCCTCCTCCCTTTTCTTCATCTCCCTCCACTGTAGCTGACTAATGACTGTGGGTTTAATAACAAAAAAGACAGAAAAAAAAATACCTTTCTTCCCTGGGAAGGCGACGGGGAGAGGTTCGCCATTCGCCAAACAAAAGCCTTTCCACTTCGGGACCTTTTTCCCCCTCGCCAGGTGATTCGCTGTCCTCATTTATGAGACAATGAAGCCACAGACAGACTTATTGTAAACACTTTGCATGGGCTGTTAAATGGACTGCCATGCCAAGCCAGCAATCCAGGCTTGAGCGCCCATCTCCCGCCCTTCTCAGTCCTTCTCCCAGTTTTCAGTACAGTGTCGACTGCTGCCTTTTTTTTTTCTTGTAAAGGAATTTGCTGTGGTGAATTTGGAGCAGCAATGTGGTTAGATAAGTCTATCCTGGTACAACAGCATCTGATATAGTACAAGTAATAACTCTTTTGCATAGATACAGTGGGGCAAAAAAGTATTTAGTCAGCCACCGATTGTGCAAGTTCCCCCACTTAAAATGATGACAGAGGTCAGTAATTTGCACCAGAGGTACACTTCAACTGTGAGAGACAGAATGTGAAAAAAAAATCCATGAATTCACATGGTAGGATTTGTAAAGAATTTATTCGTAAATTAGGGTGGAAAATAAGTATTTGGTCACCTCAAACAAGGAAAATCTCTGGCTCTCACAGACCTGTAACGTCTTCTGTAAGAAGCTTTTCTGTCCCCCACTCGTTACCTGTATGGATGGCACCTGTTTGAACTCAATATCTGTATAAAAGACACCTGTCCACAGCCTCAAACAGTCAGACTCCAAACTCTGCCATGGCCAAGACCAAAGAGCTTTCGAAGGACACCAGGAAAAGTATTGTAGACCTGCACCAGACTGGGAAGAGTGAATCTACAATAGGCAAGCAGCTTGGTGTGAAAAAATCAACTGTGGGAGCAATCATCAGAAAATGGAAGACATACAAGACCACTGATAATCTCCCTCGATCTGGGGCTCCACGCTAGATCTCATCCCGTGGGGTCAAAATGATCATGAGAACGGTGAGCAAAGATCCCAGAACCACACGGGGGGACCTGGTGAATGACCTGCAGAGAGCTGGGACCAAAGTAACAAAGGTCACCATCAGTAACACACTACAACGGCAGGGAATCAAATCCCGCAGTGCCAGACGTGTTCCGCTGCTGAAGCCAGTGCATGTCCAGGCCCGTCTGAAGTTTGCCAGAGAGCACATGGATGATACAGCAGAGGATTGGGAGAATGTCATGTGGTCAGATGAAACCAAAGTAGAACTTTTTGGTATAAACTCAACTCGTCGTGTTTGGAGGAAGAAGAATACTGAGTTGCATCCCAAGAACACCATACCTACTGTGAAGCATGGGGGTGGAAACATCATGCTATGGGGCTGTTTTTCTGCCAAGAGGACAGGACGACTGATCCGAGTTAAGGACAGAATGAATGGGGCCATGTATCGTGAGATTTTGAGCCAAAACCTCCTTCCATCAGTGAGAACTTTGAAGATGAAACGAGGCTGGGTCTTCCAACATGACAATGATCCAAAACACACCACCCGGGCAACAAAGGAGTGGCTCCGTAAGAAGCATTTGAAAGTCCTGGAGTGGCCTAGCCAGTCTCCAGACCTCAACCCCATAGAAAATCTGTGGCGGGAGTTTAAAGTCCGTGTTGCTCGGCGACAGCCCCAAAACATCACTGCTCTCGAGAAGATCTGCATGGAGGAATGGGCCAAAATACCAGCTACTGTGTGTGCAAACCTGGTAAAGACCTATAGTAAACGTTTGACCTCTGTTATTGCCAACAAAGGTTATGTTACAAAGTATTGAGTTGTATTTTTGTTATTGACCAAATACTTATTTTCCACCCTGATTTACGAATAAATTCTTTAAAAATCCTACCATGTGGATTCATGGATTTTTTTTTCACATTCTGTCTCTCACAGTTGAAGTGTACCTCTGGTGCAAATTACTGACCTCTGTCATCATTTTAAGTGGGGGAACTTGCACAATCGGTGGCTGACTAAATACTTTTTTGCCCCACTGTATCCTTTTAGGACTTTTAAAGCAAGGACCTTGCTTTTCATTTTTTTAGAGTAACACTGTGAATTAACTTTAAAATTTGCCAAGTTAAGCTTTATTATAAATCTCCACCTGTTTCTGGACATGGATGTCATGCAGTATAATCTGACCTGTCATTTGTCCATCAACAAAAGCTCAAGAGAAGTCATTCAGACTGTCCAACCAGCAGCCTAACACCCAGATCAGTTCACTATTATTATATTAACAGTTTCAATGTTTGAAACAGGCTGAACACTGATGGTTTTGGTGATTTCTGGTCGCTATCCAGAAAGTGAGAATTCTCGGAGATTTAGAAGTTTTTCGATTGTGCACAATGAGCTGACATTGTCCTAGATTTCAAACTGGAAACAACAAACGTAATCAAATCCATTCATTTTCAGAAGGTTATTCAGGTCCCGGTCACCAGTCTAAACAGAGAAGCTCAGACTTCCTTCTCCCTAACCATCTCCTTCAGCTCTTCTGGGTGATAATGAGGCATTCCCAAACTAGCCAAATCTCTCTAGTGTGTGCTGGTTCTGCCCTGTGTTCTCTTCCGAGCTGGGCATGCCTGAAATGCCTCACCAAGGAGACATCCAGGAGGCACCCTAGTCAGATGAACTATTTCGGCTGGTTCCTTTCAATGTAAAGGAGCAGCGGCTCTAGTCTGAGCTCCTCCCACAATGAGTTTCTGAAAGCTACTAAAAACAGACAGTTGGTGAACTGGTCTTTAAGTCTCAGTGGACACCTCTCTTCACCTAGACTTCAGCTTCTTGCAAATAACTTTTGCAACTCCAATTTTAGTCCCTGTTGCTTAAAATCCAATGTTACATGAAAGCAGTGCAAGACACTAAACAGACAGGAGTAGTCTGAGTGGTGAAAGTCCAAGAACAACTTCAGTGGTGCTTCTCATGACGGGACAAACTGCTCGTGATAATGTAAGCATGACATTTACATAGATTTATGAACTACTGCACAATGTGGCCTTCAAATCATGCTATTTTATCAGTACTGCAGTTCATTCTTCTCTGCGTGGGTAAAACAGGAAGGTTTTTTTCTTTCTGAGCAGAGGACAGATTCAGAAGTCGGGTTAAACCTGAGAAACTGTACCTGTGTAGGGAGAGAGGGTTTAAGTTGCATGTGGCCACCCTCTTCCCTTCAAACGAGCCCCAGCATCAAGTTTGTTTCCTCCCGCCGTCCACGTCCGAATCTATTTACAGTCGGGACCTTTTGCAGCCTGAGCAATCAATTCACGTTTGAATGAAAAGATCTTTCACCGTAATGTGCTACGTACCAAAGACAGATGACCGTGACCTTTGTTCTGCTTTACATTGTATGTGACGGCGTAAAATATATCACCTCTATTTTCAGTGAGTAGCACAGCATAAATAAGACACAAAAAACTTTGACATGCTCTTTAATTTACCCGGACATTAATGGCTTTTTTTGAGGGGGGGGGGGCTTGGTGTTCTGTACTATGATATACGTAGCGATCGCACCATGGGAAAAAAGGCTCGGTGTCTTTCACAGTGTTTGGATGTTTTGGTTTTTTTTCAGGAACTGCTGCAAACACTGTAAAAGGAGCTCCACTAACACTGAGTTTATAAAGTATACCACTCTGGGAAATTGCATTTTCTCTCACATGCTGAGTGTGTGTGTGTGTGTTCCTATCTAGCTATCTTTGTGAGGACCAAAATCTGCATTCTACTATACTTGTGAGAACCAACAGTCACTTGTGAGGACACACAACCCGGTCCTCACAAATATGAAGGTATTTAAAGGCATTTTTGAGGCTCAAAATGTGGTTTTAGTGTCAGGGTTACAATTAGGTTATGGTTAGGTTTAGGGTTAGGCATTCATTTTTAATGGTTAGGGTTAGGGTAAGGGGCTAGGTAAAGCATTATGTCAGTGAAGGTCCTCACTAAGATAGCTGAACGGGGTTGTGTGTGTGTGTGTGTGTGTGTGTGTGTGTGTGTGTGTGTGTGTGTGTGTGTGTGTGTGTGTGTGTGTGTGTGTGTGTGTGTGTGTGTGTGTCTTCTCAACCTTAAATTTTTCTTTATTCGTTTTCAGTTTTTACACCCAGCAGTCCTTTAACTGCATATTCTTCACTTATTTTTTTTGTCTTTTCCCATTTTAATCTCTCTTGTTTCACACCAGACTGCTTTAGATTAACATCTTTTAAGCTTCAGGTTGGCTTTACTTCCAGACAAAAGAATTTTCCCATGTTTACAATGGAGAAAGCAGCTACATTTAAATGCACACCAGCAATACAAGAGTAACATGATTAAGGAAATGGCCCGTGAAAAACTTTGATTATTCCACTGCCATTTTGCTCTTATCTAAAGTAAAGCTGCAATCACACCTATAGTTTGTTTTTGTTGGTCCAAACCGGAGTGGAAAACTTAATTTGAGTTTAGTTTCACACTGTCCAATAACAAGGCAACCACGAGTTGTAAATAAAAGCCATGTAGGTTCGAAATGTTGGCAGCGGAGGTGGAAATTAATGGCTGATATTTTTCTCCCTGGCTTTGCGAGCAGGCAGAGTGGCTTCTGCCTCCTTCTTCCCATAATCCCTCGAGTTGTTTCCTGTCGTTGGTTTGGATTACATTTTCTACTTCTAACGAACCACATCACAGTTCTCTCTGTAGAGGACTGGGAATTTGTCAGCCATCGTGGTGCCGTTTTTCTGTTTTATTTGGGTTTGAGCATTTTTCTCACCTAACATTAAAAACACAGCAGAGTTCATGAGCAAGCTCTGACCGCCCTTAAAGACCAGACGGCTTTCTCATATAGGCCATTCTCCCAAAAAGCCAGGATCCTACAAAAGAGCAGTTTTTGGTCTGATCTTCTTTGCACATGCAGGAGTGTTGAGAACTGAAAAGAAACTGAAGTATAAGTAGAAATAACTGCAGTTCATTTAATCTCCACTTGAGACTCTTACCACAACTGAGTCAGTCCCCATAGGGGAATGGCTGAGTCCTCCTCTTACAACAACTTCTGAATTATTTTTTTATGAAACTCAACAATTTAAATTGTGTAAAGATGTAAACGTTGCCTTATTTGGTGCAGGGCTTCTTACACTTTATCAAAATCCTTCTAGAAGCAAGTCTCGCAAACATCTTGAAACCCCTCCAGGCATTTGTTTTAAACCATAGTCTCAATTTCAGCAGCCAGCAAGACATAAAAAATGGAATGCAAAAATGGATGCACACAGTCACCAGTCAAACCTCTTTAAAACTACTTAACAAGTCTGAATTCTCCTGCATGTGACTTCTACCAACATCATGGCTTTTAAGGAATGCCCACTGTGTTGGTGCCCTTTGGAGAATTTTTGATAAAATTATCTACCAAAAATTGTAAACTGGTGACCTGCACAGTGCGTACCCTGCTTCTTGCTCTATGACAGCTAGGATAGGATAGGTTCCAGCTCAACCACAACCCCGAATTGGATAAGTGGACAAAAATGGATGAATGGACGGATTACTATGCAGTCAATTGAGCAAACAGCTTGTCCATACATACATCCTGTATGTTTCAGCTTTTGTGAAGATAAATGACATGTGAAATGACAGGATGTTTTCGTAAGGTGTTGTAGGTAACATGATGACATCATAATATTTGGTATAATCAAATCAAATCAAATCAAATCACTTTTATTGTCACATCACATGTGCAGGTACATTGGTACAGCACATGTGAGTGAAATTCTTGTGTGCGAGCTTCACAAGCAACAGAGTTGTGCAAAATACAATAATGTAAACAAGCAAAATACAAGAATGGCTACATCTGAAACTAATAAATATATGTACAATATATAATAGTATATGCATTTCTGGATGTGTATACTAAATATTTTTCTACGTGTGTGTGTGTGTGTGTGTGTGTACACATATTTTACAAATTAAATAGAGTAAACAATAAATAAAATATATAAAATAAATAAAATAAAATATACAGAGTGAGACATGTGCAAAACAGTGGCATTACTGTACAGTATGGAGTGCATAATGTTAAAGTTCCAGTAGTGAAGCTGAGGTGTCTATGAAGTGTTCAGCAGTCTGATGGCCTGGTGGAAAAAGCTGTCTCTCAATCTGCTGGTTCGGGACCGGATGCTGCAGAACCTCCTTCCTGATGGAAGCAGTCTGAACAGTTTATGGCTGGGGTGACTGGAGTCCTTGATGATCCTCCCCGCTTTCCTCAGGCACCGCTTCCTGTAGATGTCTTGGAGGGAGGGAAGCTCACCTCCAATTATCCGTATAGACAAGGAACCTCAGGGACCTAAGATGCCAATTTTGGTTATTAAACTCGTCGTCTAGGAGAAGGTGGCAGACAAGGAAGCAAACACACAGGCATGATTAGATTTGCAGTAAGGTGCTACTCTGCATTTACTCAGCATTTGCTTTTATAACGTCTAGATTTTTATGTTAATTTAAAGTAATTCATTAACTTCCATCGGACTCACATTATATCTTAATCTTACTCTTATTTTGATGTTGCACTTGAGTCTTGCGTGGCCTATTTTGATTATTTTATGATTTTTTTTCCTCTGTTATTTATGTTACACAAATAAAATAAAATAAAACACGGCATAATGTCCAGTAAGATATTTGGATCCAATGTTTGTGAATCTGTGATGCACATAATCTAATTCTGTCCAGAAATTCCTGGATCCAGATCCAGACAAACCTAAAGTGACTCACTTTTATGCCAAGGTGTTCACTACTTTTTGTTCAGGTTCATCAGTAGTGGTTTGATTAATCACATAACCTTCTTGGAGAAGGTAATGAGACACCACAGTGATGTCAGCAGGAATTGTTTTCCCAGAATATTCCAGACACAGGAGATATGACGCCTTTCTGTTTACCAGCTGAGTCCTGACTAGTAAACTAACCTTGATGTGTGAAATTGGTGGAGTTTCCCTCAGATTCCTTTGTGCTACTTTATTTATGGACTTTAAATTGATTATATACACCGATAAAAACAAAATGCTTTAGTCCCATTCCACATCCTGAAGCAAACAGAGTCTCAAAAACGGTGTGTTAGTTTTCTTTTGTTGTGCAAAATATTCATACATAAAACATGCATTCGGGCACACTATACATAACAAAAGCTTGACTGTAGAGGAGCACAGAAAGTACTGTAAATAAGGGGGATGTGATGTCAATGTGATGGCATATGAGATGAATACGAGTGTCAAATCTGTCCAGACAGTGACAATGATCTGACCACCACAGCCATTCATGATACAAACGCACACACACAAACGCTTCTTTGATGAGATAAAATGACTGCTGCCACACACACTTTTACTCCAGGAGATTACGGCTGCTTTAAAATTATGATTTATTTGGAGTTTATATTTCAATGCCTTTAAATAAGCAACATTTAGTTGCCGTGTTCTTTAAAAACCTGTTTTATTGGTTTAACGGTTGTTAATGTAGTGACGTTAAAGCTGGCCATCAGAAGCACATGACAGTAAACAACCCTGAGGTTAGCCAAAGGGAGCCATAAAAATATAAACCAGATTGTCTGTTGCATCATCCATCACAGTTTACAGACCCCCTGCAATTTCGGCGCACAGTTTTTCTGTGCAATGAAGGGATTGTCCCAATATTTTATGGCCCACTGGGTGGTTAGTCTTCAGCTTGATTAGTTTGATATTTGACTGATTTCCTGTCACTTGATCAATAAAAGTGTGTTAAGAACTGGAGGTAAGGAGTGTATGAAAAGTAAGAGACTTGCAACAATGTAGAAGCCAGAGAACACTGAGTGTCAATAAAATCGAGCAACTAAGAATGAAGAATGATGTTCCTTGACATTTGATGAGGTGGCCAAGAGTTTAGAGGATTATTTAGACAGCTAAAGCTTGTCCATTAGCTGTCATTAACTGCCGGCTACAATGCGATGTAAGGCAAGCGAATTGCTTTTTGTTTTTCTTTGAAGCCGTCTGGGATGTAGCAAGTAAAAAGTGAAGCTAATGTGGAAGTGACTTAAATCTGCTTTACTTTTAATGGCCAGCACAGTTGCAAAACCAAGTCAAGTAGACTATGAAAAAAAGTTCCCTCAGTTCCCCGAATTTGTGACTACAGTAATCATTTTCCAGATAAACTTAGTGTTACTGAACACAACATAATGTTCATTTAGTAAATTATGGAGCCCAGGGTATGCTTTAGGGTGAAGCCCTTTTCCTGTTTCTCAGTCAAATCCACCTTTCACTTGTCTTGTCTGATTTCAAAATAACAAGATGGCAACAATTCACTAATTGGTCTGTCACACTACAGTAAAACAGTAACCTCATTGCCTGATTGACTGTTTGCAATTGTCAACCTATTGCAAATAGTTTTGACGACCAACTGATTGGCCAGAGACATAGCATGCAACACCTTCAACCTCTGAGGATCCAATTTCAATTAGACAGGTTGCCTCATGGGAGGCCAATTTGTGTGGGTTAGACAGGAATGTTTTTAGACCATGTAGACTCTCCAGACACTTGAGTAGATAGACCTGTTTTGCTTCTCATTTAATATCTAATCAGCCAGTCACTCAATGCGTTCAAGTATATATACATGGTCAAGATGACCTGATGAAGTTCAAACTGAGCATCAGAGTGACGAAGAAAGGCGATCTGAGTGACACTGAAGTGGGATGTTTGTTGTTCTGAGTATTTCAGGAACAGCTGATCTATTGAAATTTTCCGAAAACCCTCTCTAGGGTTCACAGTCAATGGTCGGCAGCTCTCTGAGTGAAAGTGCCTTGTTGATGGATAAGAACAGGGAGTCAAATAACCACTCATTACACCTAGGTATGGAGAAGAGTATCTCTGAAGAAATGACATGTTCAACCTTGAGCAGCAGCAGAAGACCAATGGATCCACATTGCCTTGTACCAGCGGTTTAGGCTGGTGGGCACTTTGGGCCCCTTAGTACCAAATCGACATTGTTTAAACACAACAGCATACCTGAGTATTGTTACTGACCATGTCCATCCCTTTATGACCACAATGTACCATCTTCCGATGGCAGCTTCAGCAGGATAACACACCATGTCACAAAGCTAAGATCATCTCAAACTGGTTTCTTGAACATGACAATGAGTTCACTGTACTCACATGGCCACAGTCACCACATCTCAGTCCTTTACAGTTTTTGCCCGTTGCTTGAACACTATAAACCCATGCTCAGACTAAAGTAACACAACGTGAAGCTTTTGTTACCATACCTCAAACACATGTACCCATACCTTAAACAAAAGCGCTGCTTTGCACCCCAGTACCAATTATGCAACACTCCTACTCCTTTATGCAACACACCTACCCCTTTATGCAACACACATGGTCCTGCATGCTACACTCTATTTCATACATAAGACACTTCGCTCACAAAATGAAATCTCAGGGTGCCATTCGGAAAACACATGTATCCAAAATACAAAACACATCGGATAATTGCAACCACTCAAATACACACCTGAAGGCACGTACTTGCAAAACCGAACACCAATTAGCCAACTACAAAAAGCTCTCAGCGTAGCCATTTCAAGAACTTTGCAAGCATGGATGGAGGGAGAGCAAGAGGAAGAGGAAGAGGTAGAGGAGGAGGAGGAAGAGGAGGAGAAGGCCGAAGAGGCCATGAACGGACCCATATTTCTGATGAAATAAGAGCAACTTTGGTGGACCATGTCATCAACCATGGCCTGACTATGAGGGAAGCTGGGCAGAGAGTCCACCCACATCTAAGCCGCTTCACAGTGGCATCTGTAATATGAACATTCCGACTAGAAAACAGGTATGTCTTCACCTCCATACCTTCTGCTCTACTCAGATGGTTTCATAGCACTGTTCTACAGTATATCACATTACCATATCAAGTGTACGGGGTGCTAATGCTCCTTTTGCAGCCAAAGTGGCTGATTCCTTATATTGAAGTACAGTGTTGTACAGTGGATGACACAGTACATACAGTAAAGTACTGTAAGAAAAATAAGCAAACCGATGACAATATGTGGTTGTATTCCTCCAGAATGACCCGAAGACCTTCTGGGGGAGGACGGCAACGCCTGTTCACACAACAGCAGGAACTTGCCGTTGTGGACCTAGTGAGGGCAGACAATGCCATCCGTCTCCACCAGCTACGATGGAAAATACTTGCAGACAGGCGAGTGTTCAGCAACATAAACCATGTGAGCATCACCACCATCAGACGCATCTTGGGTAAACTCAGCATCACCATGAAGCAGCTCTACAGAGTCCCATTCGAGAGGAACAGTGACAGGGTCAAAGCTGACTTCGAGCTGAATATGTACGGGTACGTGTAACTGTCCCTTACATTTACAATAGAGTATTGGTGAAGTCCAGTAGCAGCTGAATATGTACCATATCAGTACCACATGGATCTATTCTGAGAGCTACACAGGTACCTGTGTGATGGGGTGAGGGTGCTGTATGTGTAGCACTGTAGTACAGTGATATATTCCCCTTTTTTTCAGAGAATCTCGGCCATGGATGGAGCTGCACAGCCTCATGAATACATTTTCATTGATGAAGCTGGATTCGACCTGAGCAAAACAAGACGACGGGGTCGTAATGTAATTGGCCAAAGGGCAATTGTGCACGTCCCAGGGCAGCGCGGGGGAAACATCACATTATGTGCCGCCATATGCCTTCGAGGGCTTCTGCACCATCATGCAATACTAGGTCCATACAATAGCCAACACATACTCACATTTCTAGATGCTCTCCATGATATAGTTGTACAGAACAGAGCAGATCAGCCCAGGTTTGTGGTGATATGGGATCATGTCAGTTTCCATCGGGCTGCTCTGGTCCAGGCCTGGTTCTCCAACCACAATCAATTTGAAGTGGTATACTTGCCCCCTTACTCACCATTTTTAAACCCTATTGAGGGTTTTTTTAGGCTTGGAGATGACGTGTATATGACCGCCAACCACATGCCCGCATGCCTCTTCTGCAGGCAATGGAACAGGCCTGCGGCGACATTCAGGTGACAGCAATCCATGGATGGTTTCGACATGCAAGAGGATATTTTCCCCGGTGCCCAGCGGGAGAGGACACTGCTTGCGATGTTGATGAGGTCCTGTGGCCAGACCCCAACAGACGGCGGGATCCATGAGCCCACTTATGCACAATTGTCATGGTTTTTTGTGTTTACAGTATAGTGTTTTTTCTATTGCAGTATTATTGTGTTGTGGTTTGTTTTTTTTTTTGCTTTATCTGAATTCATGGTACTGCGATGTACACTATTGAGTAGGTCTATTTGCGTTTTTGGTTGTTTGGAAATGTGTCTCCTGTAAATGTGCCTTCTGAATACACAATGGAAATCAAGGACTGCAGTGTTTTATGTAAAGAAGACTAGTGTGTTCCCCCTGATCTGTAAGTGTTTGCATATGATGCAAGTATGTGTCATTTTGTCAACAGAGTTACATTTTGACAGAGGAATGTTAGGTTTTGACAGCAGAGTTTAGGTTTTGGGAGTGGAGTTTCATTTTGGCACAGATGTGTATGGTATATTTCCCAGTGTTGTGTCGTGTTTACTTGTGTTTAGAGTTTTGGCACAATGAGCGACGTTTTGCCAAATGTGTTCAAGCAACGGGCAAAAACTGTAAGACTGAAATCTGGTTGGCTGCACATCCATGATATGCAGCCAACAAATCTGCAGTAACTGTGTGATGTTGATGTCAATATGGACCAAAACCTCTGAGGAATGTTTCCAGCACCTTGTTGAATCCATGCCATGAAGAATTAAGACAGCTCTGAAGGAGGTCCAACCCCATACTAACAAGTATGATCTGTAAGTATATGCATGTTTTGATTTTATTACTCTACTTATGTCTTGATACTTTGATATGTAATTGCACTTGATAGCTTATTTAATATTGTGTTCTCCTTCCAGTCACTGCAGATGGTGTTTTTAAGCATGGCCCATGACTAACACATGATTTAATATGTTGGAAATACTAGATTTTTCTAAATGTTACTCATTTAGACAACTAAGGCTGCAAAAAGAGTTCTCTAGCTGTAATCCTGCTGATTTTATTGATCTATAGATTTACATTTGCTTAATTAATTGATGTAAGGGTAAGCACGAGACATCATTAAAAAGCTTACAACAATATGCCAATTTATGGACATTTCTACAAAATAATATATGAATAATCTAGTTTTTGTGAAGATTAAATAACTTGATGTTAAATTGCATAATTCCACCTTTAAAATAAGTATATCATAGTCTAAACGCATAGAGTGCTGAATTATTCACATATTTTAATAGTCCAGCCTTGAGCTCAAATCATTGACGCCACATTCATGTTTAACAGGTGCAGTAAAACTTTATCAGTGAGAAAAAAAGGGAGAGACATAAATGTCTAGAGGCCCATATGACGATGATTCACACCAGATTTGCCCATACTGACAATGACTAATAGCTCCACTCAAAGCTCAAACCAGCAGCAGGAGTGTGTCTGTGACAAGTTCTTGGGTTGCTCAACAGGTGCCAGGTGAAACCTCTCCAGCTGTCTTCTCTCCCTGAGCTCCCATTGGTCAGGAATCTTTGGTGTACATTCCTACTAGCTACAAGAGCCACGTGCGTCTCTCACTACCTTGGCTGAAAAGGTTAATGACCAACAGGTGCCAGTTTATGTGCTGCTAGCTCAGCTGTTTACCTTCATGGAAAATGTGTTGCAGGAGCAGAGCTTTGTCACGGTGGGACTTTTGACATGTGGATATGTGACCACACACTGTACACAGATTTATCTATTTTCATGAACATAAGTGGCCAGTACAGACCTCCAACCTTTTCTTGGTCAATTAAAGGGATACCTGACTAAAAACTGTCTGGGTATATCGCAGTAAATGTTCTTCACTTACAATTTAAAAAAAAAATATCATACATGCAATGTTGCAAGTCTTCTTTTAGTCATAGCCAAATCTTCAAATAATGAGATCAGGGCATCTAGATGTCATCCCTCAGGCTTTACTCCTTTATATAGTTAGTTTGAGACACTTTCTTTCCACACTTGGATTTTTATAATGTCATAGAGATTTGCAATCTGGGGCAAATGAGACCGGCTAAAGGTTACCCATATGTTGCTCTGTTTTTGATGGGCAGACAATCAAAAGAAAGCTAGCTCAAAGAAGGAGTAGCCTGTTTCAAACAGTGCCAATAATACCATAATGGTACTTCATATCATCATAATATGTCCACTTTTTTTCTATTTAGATTAAGTTTTTGCATCTTGAGCTATTTAGAGATCAGTACAAACGTTTCGTCACTCATCCAATTAACTATATGTGTGTGTGTGTGTGTGTGTGTGTGTGTGTGTGTGTGTGTGTGTGTGTGTGTGTGTATACATATCTATTTATATTTATATAGATAGATGTATATACCTGCTGTTCCTCTTTATTAGGACCAGTGTTCTTCTCCACAGCTATCCATGTTCCTGCTGCTCTGACTGCTGTACATGGAACATCAAATCTGATATATAAAATATACCTGAAATGTAAAATCTGTCATTCTGTGTTTCTGTGAACCTGCAGCCAACATGATATGACTGCGTGTGTGTGCAGTGTAACCCACCTACCTTCAACACACACACAATTCTTTCAGCATTTATTACTCTCCTGGATTCGTGAAACTCTGTTTGCAATTTAAGGCCACAAATTAGAAGCGTAAGTCATCTGTTTCCCATAATCCCCCCCCCCCATCAGACCAGGAGCTGCATGACCCCCCATTTGCACATGCATGCACAGAGCCACACGTGGATTCATGTGGACATTCATACATATGCATTGAGCACTTTAACCGTGTATTTTTCTTCTCTTTTATACCTACACGTCTCTTAATCGAAAAAGAAACAGTTTAGTGAAGAAAAGAAAAAAAGGGTGGTTCATCATCGATTCATCTGTCTGCTTGTTTACTGCGTGACATAACACCCAATAGATGCCTTGTGTAAACACTTGTGATTCTTAATACACTGAGTGACTCTTTAAACTGTCAGGCTTCCAATTTAACATATTACAGACAAGCGCAGTAATCTGCAGAGGTTAATACTCTGTGTTTATCTGTGCCGTGTGACTCTGAATGTGTGTGTGTGTGTGTGTGTGCGTCAGTTTAAATGTGTGTCTTTTGTTTGTCTTGACTGTTCTCATGTGCATACCTTTCTGCATGTGTAACAGTGGCTTTTTCAGGGTATGTGTGATAATGCAGCAGCTCTACATCTGTGTGTGTGAGAAACCCCGGCAAAGGTGACGTGTCCTACATGTTCACTGACAGCTTTATAGGCTCTGTGGCTCATGAGGGGAACAGGATTATGGGAAAGGAAGCACACACACATATAGAGACACACTCGAGCTGGCTATTGTCCCAGACAGTGCCGTCAGGTGAGGTCCAAGGTTCAGTGCTCATATTATTAACAGGAACAAGCTGGTGCCCAGTAAACACACCTACAACTTACTCAAGCGGAAAGCTGAATTGTTGAGGGTCAAGCAGGGCCGAAGGGGTTGAGTTTACCACTGTAATTATCGGAGTGGGCAACTATCTGATCTGAAGGGTCCAGAGAGGTTGACAGAGTGTGTTTGGCAGAAAGATTTCATGGGATGTCTAAGAGTGAGTGTCCAGAGGGGTTTTACTTTTTTAATTTCTTAGCTCTGTGTTTAGTTCATTTTTCCAGATGGGACATTTTATTCAGATCAGAATATGTCACGAGGACAGTCGAATGTGATATTCTTCATGCAAGATGGTATAAAAACATGCACCCAATCAACATCATTTGCACCTATATATGTGTGTTTCAGCCTTCAGAGCAAATTCAGCTAACGTTTCTTTCTTTTCCTTTTTCACTAATGAACTGCAGCTTAAAGTTAAATGTGATATTTTTGCATAATTATACATTTCAAATGTGTTTTGCTCAGTTCGATTCAACTACAGCTAACACATGATCTTATTTTTCCTCAGCTCTATAGTTCTCTTTTCAGCCAATGTGAACAAACCTTTAAGACAAGTATTGTGTTAGCAGTTTATGCAATTCAAGAGAAAGGGATACAATAATCCATGAGCAGAGATGGAGATCGATTCAGTTCATCCATCCATCTTCATCTGCTTTATCCGGGGCCGGGTCGCGGGGGCAGCAGCCTAAGCAGAGATGCCCATACCTCCCTCTCCCCAGCCACCTCCTCCAGCTTATCCGGGGGAACACCAAGGCAGGCCGAGAGATATAATCTCTCCAGTGTGTCCTGGGTCTGCCCCGGGGCCTCCTCCCGGTGGGACATGCCCAGAACACCTCACCCAGGAGGCGCCCAGGAGGCATCTTTGTCAGATGCCCGAATCACCTCAGCTGGCTCCTTTCGATGTGGAGGAGCAGCGGCTCTACTCTGAGCCCCTCCCAGATGGCCGAACTTCTCATCCTATCTCTAAGGGAGAGGCCAGCTGCCCTTCGGAGGAAGCTCATTTCCGCCGCTTGTATCCGCGATCTCGTTCTTTCGGTCACTACCCACAGCTCGTGGCCATAGGTGAGGGTAGGGACGTAGATCGACCGGTAAATTGAGAGCTTTGCTTTTACACTCAGCTCCCTCTTCACCACGACGGACCGGTACAGATACTTGAACTCCTCCACTTGGGGCAGGAACTCATCCCCAACCCAGAGTGGGCACTCCACCCTTTTCCGGCTGAGAACCATGGCCTCAAATTTGGAGGTGCTGATCCTCATTCCCACTGCTTCACACTCGGCTGCGAACCGTTCCAGTACGAGCTGGAGGCCTTCACTCGATAAAGCCAACAGAACCACATCATCCGCGAAAAGCAGAGATGAGATTCCGAGGGCACCGAAGTGAAAGCCTTCCGCCACTTGGCTGCGCCTAGAAATCCTGTCCATAAAAATTATGAACAGAATCTGTGACAAAGGACAGCCCTGGCGGAGCCCATCACCCACCAGGAACGAGTCCGACTTATTGCCGGCCATGCGGACCAAGCTCTTGCAACGGTTGTATAGGGATCGAATGGCCGTAGCAATGGGCCACACACCCCAAACTCCTGCAGCACCTCCCACAGGACACCCCATGTTGAATGCCTTCTCCATGTCCACAAAACACATGTAGACTGGTTGGGCAAACTCCCATTCGCCCTCAAGTATCCTTGAGAGGATAAAGAGCTGGTCCAGTGTTCCTCGACCAGGACGAAAACCGCATTGTTCCTCCTGTATCTGAGGTTCGACTAGCGGACAAACTCTCCTTTCTAGCACCCTGGCATAGACTTTCCCAGGGAGGCTGAGGAGTGTGATCCCCCTGTAGTTGGAACACACCCTCCGGTCCTCCTTCTTAAAGATGGGGACCACCACCCCGGTCTGCCAGTACAGGGGTACTGCCCCTGATCTCTACGCAACATTGTAGAGGCATGTCAACTAGGACAGCCATACAACGTCCAGAGCCTTCAGGAACTCGGGGCGGACCTCATCAACACCAGGTGCTCTGCCACCAAGGAGCTGTTTAACTGCCTCAGTGACCTCACCTCCGGAAATTGGCGGGTCATTCCCCTCATCCCCAGACTCTGCTTCCTCCTCGGAAGACGTGTCACTGGGATTAAGGAGGTCCTCGAAGTATTCCTTTTACCGCCTGACAATTTTCTCAGTTGAAGTCAGCAGCGCTCCGCCAGCACTATACACAGTGCAGGTAGAGCACCACTTTCCCCTCCTGAGACGCCTGACGGTTTGCCAGAATCTCTTCGAGGCAGTCCGAAAGTCTTTTTCCATGGCCTCTCCGAACTCCTCCCACACCCGAGTTTTTGCTTCAGCCACTGCCTGAGCCGCATTCCGCTTGGCCTATCGATACCTGTTCAAGGTTCTTCAAGGTTCAAGGTTCTTTATTATTTGTCACATGTATAGTTATACAAGTATAACACACAGTGAAATGTAGCCTGACACGCTCCTCGACATGTGCAAAAATTGGGGGGGGGGGGGGGGGGTGTAGAGGAAGAACATTATATATATATATATATATATATATATATATATATATATATATATATATATATATATATATATATATATATATACACACACACACACATAGTATATACACTGGGTGAATGTGCAGTGGTAGCAGCAAGCAGGTGAATTCTGTACATTAATATGAATAGATATCTGACTATTTTACAGGATAGACAATATAAACATATTTAAAATTAAAGGAATTGAAATGTACATTGTGCCTTGGTTTAGTGTCTGGAAGAGTCCTGTCTCAGTCAATTATAGATGATGTGAGAGGGCGGGTGTGTGTGTTTAGGGCACGGATGGCTTGGGGATAGAAGCTCCTCTTGAGTCTCTCTGTCCTTGCCCGGAAGATGCGGAACCTTCTACCAGATTGCAGAAGTTGGAACAGTTTGTTGCCAGGATGGGACGGGTCCTTCAGTATCTGCGCTGCTCTAGTCCGGCATCTCCTGGTGTAGGTGTCCTGAAGCGGGGGGAGAGCAATCCTGCAGCAGCGTTCTGCTGTACGGATCACTCTCTGGAGAGCTTTTTGGTCCTTCACACAGCTGTTCCCGAACCACGATGTCATGTTCTGTGTGAGGATGCTCTCCACAGCGCCTGTATAGAAAATCCTGAGGATCTTTGGAGAGACCCTGAACTTCTTCAGTTGTCGTAGGTGATACAGGCGCTGCCTAGCCTTTTTGGTCTGGACCTGAATGTGGGCAGCCCATGTCAGGTCTGAGGAGATGTGGACACCAAGATACTTGAAGGACTGCACCCTCTTCACTGGAGCTCCATTGATGATAATGGGCTTGTAGTCTCTGTGCTGACCCCTTCTGAAGTCCACCACCAGCTCCTTGGTCTTGCTGACGTTCAGCTGGAGGTGGTTGTCCTGGCACCACGATGCCAGATTCTTCACTTCATCCATGTAGGCCGCCTCATCGTTGTTGGAGATGGCACCCAACACCACTGTGTCGTCAGCAAACTTCACAATGGTGTTGGAGCCATGGGTGGCCACACAGTCTGAAGTGTAGAGGGAGTAGAGCAGTGGCAAGAGGACACATCCCTGAGGTGCTCCTGTGTTGATGGTGATGCTGTTGGAGAAGCACCTGCCCACCCTCACCACCTGAGTTCTGCCAGTGAGGAAGTCCAGCACCCATGCACACAGATGGCTGTTAAGTCCCAGATCCCTCAGCTTTGTGAACAGTCTGCAGGGCACTATTGTGTTAAACGCTGAACTGTAATCAACAAACAGCATTCGCACATAGTTACCCTGTTTCTTGTCCACGTGGCTGAGAGTGGTGTGTAGGACGTGGGCGATGGCATCCTCTGTGGATCTGTTGGATCTGTAGGCGAACTGCAGCGGATCTGTGGTGTCTGGGATGGAGGAGGAGATGATGTTCTTCAGCAGCCTCTCAAACACCTTCATTACTACCGAGGTCAGTGCAACTGGCCAGTAATCGTTCAGGGATGAGGGTTTGCTGTTCTTGGGCACAGGGATGATGGTGGATCTTTTGAAGCATGTGGGGACCACAGACTTCGCCAGGGACTCGTTGAAGATGTAAGTGAACACACCTGCTAGCTGGTCAGCACAGCAGCGCAGCAGACGGCCGGTGATACCGTCTGGCCCCGCCGCTTTCCTTGTGTTCACTCTCCTCAGTGCCGCTCGGATGTCATGCTCCGCGATGCTGGTCACCGGTCTCTCGCTGATGACGTCACTGTCCTCGGTAGTCAGGCGGTAGATAGCATTAGCCGCCTGGCTAACCTCGAAACGGGCTGCCTCCGGAGTCCCACAGGCTAACCAAGCCAGATAGGACTCCTTCAGCCTGGTGGCTTCCTTCACCTCTGGCGTCCACCATTTGGTTCGGGGATTACCACCACGGCAGGCACCAACCACCTTGCGGCCGCAGCTCATCTCTGGCGTCCACGATTTGGTTTGGGGATTACCACCATGGCAGGCACCAACCACCTTGCGGCTGCAGCTGGTGGACTTCTATCGTTGCCATCGAGAGCATCCTGACCAATTGTATAACAGTCTGGTATGGGAACTGCTCTGCCTCGGACCGGAAGGCGTTGCAGAGGGTCGTGAAAACTGCCCAGCGCATCGCCGGAGCACCACTTCCTGCCATAAAAGACATCTACAGGAAGCGGTGTCTGAAAAGGGCTGGGGAAATCATCAAAGACCCCAGTCACTCATCACATGGACTCTTCACCCTCCTGCCCTCTGGGAGGTGCCACAGGAGCCTCCGGACTAAGACCACCAGGTACCGGAACAGCTTCTTCCCCACAGCTGTCAGACTCCTGAACTCTGCCTCCTGACATCTGACCCACGTTAAACTCATGGACTGAACATACACACACCCACAATGGACAACTGTACCCTCAAACACACAATAATAACATGGACTGAACCACCACTCACAACCACTAGCACTTTATATAGCCTCTGTAGAAACTATCTACACCCTCACTTATCTTAACTGCACTACTGTATAGCTCTGTGTAAATAATCATTCTGTACATTCGATAATCTTTAATCCTACAACTGTTTACAACTTGCATAGTTCCCATTTCTGTATAGCTGTATATCTCAGATTCTGTAAAGTTATTTATTTCATATTCTGTATAGTTTTTCATATTTATATCCTGTTCATAGCCTGTACATAGCTTGTACTCACTACAGCCTGTACATACTTATAGTTATAGAATATTCACAACATACTTCATACCGTGTACATTATAACATACCATAATAGACCCATTTCTGTAATATACTCACATATCTATATTATTGCTAATATATATTGTAATATATCTATATCACTAAAGCACTTCTGGATGGATGCAAACTGCATTTCGTTGCCCTGTACCTGTGCATGTGCAATGACAATAAAGTTGAATTCTATTCTATTCTATTCAATGCAGCAGCTTCGGCAATGGAGATGCTGAACATGGTCCATTCAGACTCAATGTCCCCAGTCTCCCTCAGAATGCTGTTGAAGCTCTGCCGGAGGTGTGCGTTAAGGATCTCGCAGACTGGGGCCTCTGCTAGATGTTCCCAGCACAACCTCACTACGCGCTTAGGTGCACCGGGTCTGTCCAGCGTCCTCCCCCGCCACCTGATCCAACTCACCACCAGGTGGTGATCAGTTGACAGCTCAGCCCCTCTCTTTACCCGAGTGTCCAGAACACATGGTCACAGGTCTGCTGATACGATTACAAAATCGATCATCGACCTGCAGCCTAGAGCGTCCTGGTGCCACGTGCACTTATGGACACTCTTATGTTCGAACAAGGTGTTCGTTATGGCCAAACTGTGATTTGCACAAAAGTCCAATAGCAAAACACTGCTCGGGTTCAGATCAGGGAGGCCATTCCTCCCAATCACCCCACCCAGGGACTCTAAGAAGGCTGGTTACTCTGAACTGCCACTCGGCACATAAGCGCAGATGATAGTCAGGACCCGTTCCCCGACCCTAAGGCGCAGGGAACAAACCCTCTCATCCGCCAGGAAAAACCCCAACGTACCGGCAGCAAGCCGAGGGGATATTAGAATACCCACCCCAGCCCGCCGCCTCTCACCAGGGGCAACTCCAGACTGAAACAGAGTCCAGCCCCTCTCCAGGAGACTGGTTCCAGAGCCCAAGCTATGTGTAGAGGTGAGCCCAACTATATCTAGCCAGTACCTCTCAACCTCACGCACTAACTCAGGCTCCTTCCCCACCAGAGAGGTAACATTCCATGTCCCGATTGCCAGTCTTGGCAGCCAGGGATCAGTCCACCAGGGCCTCCGCTCCTAACAATACAGAGAAAACCCAACAAAACAGACACCCACCGGCTGTGGGTGATGGGAAGAAGACAGGACAAAAGACAGGCTGTGGAAAAAAGCCACTTCCTAGACCAGTTTCTAGTACTTAAAAAGATGAACAGGTCTCCAGTTGGGCCTCCTTTGGGTAGGACATGGCTGGAACGCCTCAACTAGTTGGCAGCATGCTGGTCAGTTACATGACCAAGCCACACCGGGGTTTTTTTGATATGGAAAAGTAGTGGCTGTACTCCCAAATAACTGAGCTCATCACCCTGTCTTTGAGACAGCTTCACTTTCACACTCAGCTCTTATGGCAAAGATACATCCATCGATCCATACATTACAACACCTATTATAGTGAAAAGAGAGCTGAACATCCATATACTTCAAAATGAATTTATGAAATATCTTATGAAATATGTTTATATATAGACATTGATAGAAAATCTATGCTGACTGTTTGGATTAATGCAAATCCAAACTTTAAATGTATCAGAAGTACATTTAGGTTTTGGACAGTTGATCTGTGATCTTTTCACTTTCCATTGTTGCTGTTTTATAATTAAAATTGGCCATTTTTACTGTTCCATATGTCTTAAATTCACTTTGCAAAACTGTCAAATAAATGTGGGAACTGTAAATTTGATTTGCAGATGTCTGGAAAAAAGTGGGAATCCCCAAATGCTTCCCATTTTCTTCTCAGTATTTAATAGAGTCCAAGAGGGAGCGCATACAATATTTCTAACCAGGTGCTTGATACAACTGGTAAGACTATTAAACAGACACAGTGTGGATCTGCGGTCCTGGGTGGATTATTCAGGGACATTTGGGGCTCAGCTGTTCATCCAACAACATACCAAAGGAGGAAGAACAGGTTGTCTTCTCTTTTTACTGTTGTAATTTTCATTTTGAGTGCCAGATCTGCAGATGTAAATGTAAGCTGATCTGGGGAACAAAAAAAAGCAAAAAGCCCCACATTATCTGACTAACAACATTCTCGCCATCAACGTGGTAACTTCACACCACACACTTCTGAGTACTGTAGACCATTACCGTAGTACTTGGGCATCAGTGATATCTGTCACCGATTCGACATAATGGCTTTAGACCCTGTCTTGTGGAAATCTACATCTCACCACTGTTAACCCCACAAGAAACAAGAAAAGCATTTGACTGCAGCAGTTGGAACCCTTAATTAGGTTGAAGTAGGTCTCTTTGAACCAACGGTGTTGGAGAAAAAGCAAAATGTGAAACATTTTCGGCCTCATTATAAGTTATCTAAAAGGCAAGGGCTCGTGATAATGAGGGCCATCCAGTGGGATGCGATGCGGTGGGAAGAGAGCGCCTAATTGTGTCAAATGGCTGGAAGTATTTCACTTTGAAATACGGGAGAAAGGGGGAGAAAATAAAGCAGAGATGCACAACACGGGCACAGAATGTAGCATTAGTGTCAGGAAATAAATGAGGGACCACAAAAGCTATAAGAGCGTGAATATATCCGGGTAATATTAAAGCTGATGTGTGTCGTACACTTTGTCAGAGTCCCACCTCTTAAGTTTAGTTGCAGCATTGCCAAACAACATACATCTAATTTAGTCCACAGTCCAGAGGCAAAAACAGGTCTCAGTGTTTTAAATGGAAACACCAACCTGGTATTTTTGTTTTCTTGTCTGGATTTAACAAAATTTCATCATAATTCCAAGCAGTTTTGTTTTTCTAAGCAACCAGTAAAGGAAATAATAAAAAGTATTTCTTATAGGCTCATTTGATCAAATCGGTCATAGCAGGTTTTTCTTTTTTGTGGTTTTAATAAATAATTAATTTTTTCCCAACTTGCATTCATTATTGGTGAAAAGCTTAAAATCAACAGCTTCTCCATGTTCTACTGGAGAACATAACGAATTTAAGTTCATAGTTTCTAGCCTGTACAGGCCAGTAGTCCTGCATTGAGAATACAAAGCAACGGGCTACGGGATGTTTTTTAGCTCAACCTTGTGACATACACCTGGTAGTTTGTTGGGATCGGGGTCATATCACATTCACACCATAAACGGACTGTTTATGGAGTTCATTTGAAAGTGTACTGAGACCACCTCCTCCAAAGAGTCTCAATGTGGTTGTGTTGGTCCGCACCCAGGTGTGATTACTGTGTCCGCTCCAGCACAAACGAACTGCGTGGGAAAACTAAACTAAACACGGCATGTGTAAAACCCCCTCAATCTTCACTGCTGGAGTTAACTACCAAGGAATTTGTGTGGCCACCCTGACAAAACTCCTCAGTTACTCATTGTCTATGAAGTACTAGTACTAGTAATCTTGGAAACCAATGGCTAGTCTGCGACTTAATCTCTGGAGACAACATCCAGGTTTTTTGGCACTCCCAGTGCTGTTTTCTCTGCCAGTCTTTGCATATGAAATCCTATATTGCTTTCCACATTTACTTTTACCTGTATCAGCCGAAGCATGCTCAAATATGATTGGTTAGTAGAACCCATTACCAGAACTATTCTTTGCACAAATATTTTGATCATGACAATACCAATTCATATAGATTATCACAATGCAAATGTGTCCTTGAGGATTTATTTGATGTATTTCTGTGAGGCAGTGTTGGGCTGGAATCATTTTTTGGCAAATATGTTGTAAAATGTCTGTATTGCAAACATGCAATATAAAATCACAATTGCTCAAAAAGCAGCAGTCTATATGGAAGCAAATACAATGGCTGGCAATGACCTCCCCTCATTGGCGGTAACAGTAGCAGGCTGCACTAGTAAACCATGCCTTTGAACAGTAATTCCAAATCAAGACAAGAGGTTAAGAGGGATGGTGATGGGAGAGGGAAGAGAGGTGGGGGCTCATTGGTGAGATGAGAGAGGAGATGTCGCTCTGACAAAGGATGAATACCTTGTTTTCACTAGCTGACAGCCAGAATAGAGCAATCATCACCAATCTGCCTCGTCGGCTGATACACATCACAATGTGCCTCTTGAAAAGGCTCATTTCAGCGACAGGAGTTAAAGTGCTTCATACAGGTGACAGTCGATAGGCCTCGCCATCTGCATTTCAAAGCTTCCCTGTCTCGTCAGCACGAGTGTGGCCTCTCAGAGTCTTTGGAGGCTGCTGAATGTGATGGGACTGACGAAGTTGGCAAAATCCTACCGTATTTTGTTTTATTTTACCCAGATAAGAACAACTGGGACCACCTGAGCTGTCGTAGCACAGTTTACGATTAGATGCTCTCAGAGAACTTAGCTATATGTGTTTTTTACAGGCTTGAAGTGAAAGAACTGAATTCACTCGTAAATATAATTGAATGTATCGTAACATAAAACAATCTGAGCATAAAACTGGCCATGCCTAAATGAAGGGGGATAGGGGCTTTTTGCCTATAATTGTCTGAGGAGGAACCTCATTATCATCCACCTGTTGTCCCAGTAATTCAAACAGACAGCAGCTGCAGAAAAATGTGTAAAAGTGTACTTGCTCTCATATTGAACCTACTGCTCAGCCTGCCGTTGACACAGATAATAAAGTTTATTTTTTGGTAGGCATTTTAGTAGCTATTCATAAAAATAAAAAATAAAAACACATTGCATTTGCAGAAGCTAGTCATTTTCTGAAATGAGCTACTTTGTTTGAGAAATCTGCCCAAGAAATCATTTAGTCATTGATATTGATCAACTTCTCTTACACCTTTTTCAGTTTGTGCAGTAAGGCCATGGTTGCCAGCCCCTCTGGTAATAATGCTCGAAGGAAAAAGGCGCTTAAATAAAGGATTAAGAGCTTGCTATTTTACCTCGCTTGCATACTGAACACGCTCAGAAGTCCACATGTGGCTCTGCTACGTATACAGAGCATAGTGAGTGATCTGCGTCCCAACTCTGCGAATTCCCTTTAGTTTGACATGAATCAAGCCTTATGTAAATATTCATTAAATGTATTCCTTTATTGGGAGGTGTTTCGCTCATGGAATATATTTCTTTGGATGGCCTATCAGCCTGTATAGCCTGTGTTAAATCTAAAGTAGCTTTCCACAGCCAATCCAAACACATTTGGTCATGGCTTTGAAAAACATTACCTCTCGCAGATATATAGTATTCCAGACCTTTGGGGAATACGGGTAAACATTAAACTGTGCAGCTCTGAGAAGAATGCAGCCGTGCCAGCGATGCTCTGGTGGAATTACTCTCAAATCCATGCGGTGGTTTGTTGAGGCTTTGGGATATTGAGCTTTGCTTGCTGTTTCAAATGCACACAGGTACTCATCATGAATTTGGTGAAATCCTAGCCACTGGATTGTCGACAAGGCGGTTTCATTTGCATGACATACTGCACAGTGTTGTGAAAATTCAGGGTTTTATTTTTCATTTTGTCATTTTTTAGGAGGATTACACTGGGTGCAATGAGGAAAAGTAGCTATTTTGTGTTGCTACCAGTGGAAAACCGTAGCTGTTTAGAAGCAAAAAAGTTAAAATTTAAAGAAAGGACTGCTTTGCCAAAATTATATGAACTATTAACTCTTTAAGGTCCATGTTTTCATAGCAAGTAACTCTTTCAAACTTTTATTTCGAATAACAAAACAGACTTTGAAGGGGAAAATGTGAGGAGTTTTTGATGTATGTCATTTGGAATGGCTACCTTCTTTATTCCCTGATTGACAACACTTACTGTAGAAGAACAATCTAATTTAAAGAAAATATACATACTCTTATTACTAGAGTGACCATTGGGGTCATTTAGACAGGATTCATTTTAAAAGTGGGGAGGCCAAAAAGTTGTTGTTGGGGTTTTTTTTTATTACTATCTGAAACAGCAAAGACTGGGCACTGAACAATGGGTGAGATGATGTTTAAGCAGCCACTACTGATGGATCTAGTCATATCTCTTCACAGTTAGGGAAAAGAGCCATGAAAGTGTGCTTGTATTACACTCAAAATATCATTACAAATAATTTACTATGATTTAAAGTGGCAGTTTTTTGTTGGTTAACAGTCTAGACGTGATCATTAATTAAGTCATCAGCTAATACAGGCTGACTTGGTACAAATAGGACAGCAAAGTTCTTGAAAACAGGAAAAATTGGTGGTTGCCTGATGATTGTGCCAACATTTCTTTGCTGTCTGCGACTGACTGCGAGTAGTTGCAGTGACTAACTAGCTGCTGAAAGGTTGAGCATACAACACCTTCAACCTCTGAGCAACCATTTTTAGGTAACTGCACAGGTTGCCTGATCTGGGCGAGACCTGTCTCCATATAGTCAGAGTGAGAGTCAGACTGATTGTAATCACTCTCAGAGAGTTTAGCGAAAGTTTGCATGTAATTGCAAAGTTTCTCATTTATAAACACAGACAGATTTCCAACATCTTCCAGTCTTTTTGAGTCAGTATGTTCTGATGAGTGCAACTCATGTCTATCTGCAATAGGAGACTCAACTCAATTGGTTGCCAGATCGTTGTATTCCTATTTGAAAGCAGGGATGTTGATTGCGTACATCATTTTGCAGCAGCTATGTGACTATTTGTGGGGGAATTTCTGTTTCAAATCTATGAAGCTCCGGCTGTCAGTATTAAATGTAAATTTCTGTGTGACAGATTTGCAACAGATAACCAATTTATCACAAGGAAACTGCATTTAACTGCCGACTTGACTCCATTAAATTGCAAACTAATAGCAGACTGACTTCATCTTACCAAAGTTGCTATAAAGATGGCAAGTGGCTGTGAGTGGTTGCAGAACTGGTTTGAAAGTTCTTTCAAACAGCAGCAATAATTTTGTTCATGTCACAGTCTCCAGCCACTGTTTTCCCCAGTGTGACTGTAGCACAACATCTCCTAGTTTCTGTGAATTTTCCTAGTTTGCTTGTGGTTAAATAAAACCCAACTCTAACCCTAAGTTGATCTTTGGTGACCTGGTGAACGTTAAGATGTGTGGAAATTTAAATATTTACCTTGTTTGTTTTGTTTGTTTTTTTCCCTTTCCTTGTCAGAAATGATCATTTCAAATTGTAATACTGCAATTCACAACTTAACGCTGAGATTAAAGATCAAAGGTCATACTGACCCTAACTCTGTATGATAATACTAGAACATGTTACATTTATTAAATTCTCCAAAATACAGGGTTAGGATTTGGGTCATCACTGATGATGACTTGGCAATCACAGGGTTAAATGTATTGCGTAGCAGGGGTGTACAGAGGCCTCTTACATCCGACGCCCTTGGTTAAACAAGCCAAAGAACGATCCAGCAGTTGCTGAAAGTTTCACTGAGATAACAAAAATATGAAATTTTTCAGTTCCACTTCTCACTCCACCTGGAATAGTTGTTAACCAGTCTAATACGGTTTGATAGCCCAAAACAAACACCACTAAATTACATTGTTGAATATCTCGTTCCACAGCCCCTCTGGTTGGATTGTCAGGTCTGGTTTGCTGTTGACGTTCTGGTTCATCCCAAAGGTTTAAGATGGAGTTGAAGTCAGAATCAGTCAGATTTTTCCACAAAAAGCTAGGCTAAAGTTTTTTTGTTGTTGTTTTTTATGGGCCCAGCTTTGGTCACAGGGGCATTGTTAAGCTGAAACAAACTGTAGTCACAAAGTTGGAAGAGCACCACTGCCCAGAATCTCACTACATTACGTTTTCACCTAATTGTGGTGTCTAGATTTTTGGCCGCTTTGGCCGATAGCTCCATATTTCACTGAAGTAAATTGCCCGTCTCCGTCAATAAAGTGGAAATAAATCAGAAATGTATGAGACATCACCTTCACTTTAAAATCCCAAGGAAAAACAAAACATCACATTTTGGCCCAGCGGCGATGAGCTTGGATTTATCCGACTGGAAAAGACACCCAACAACTGTATAAATCTGAGGTCACACAGCAATCCCAACAGCAGTAAAACCCTTTTTTTTTCTTAAACAGTTGCTTTCTGTGCTCTGGTTTGAGAGCAAACATGTGCAATAAAAGAGAAGAAAAAACAAACTCGTGCTCTTTTTTTGGTCCCCTGTCCGTTCTCCACCTGCAGCTCACAGAGCTGACATCATGGATTACCTCACCATGAGAACATGTTCACCAGGGACATGGCCTAGATGCCGACACTGGACGCCATCCCAGGTCGCCCTGGATGAATGCAGCTTGTCGCATCACAGTCCCTCCTTGCAGGAACCCTCCGGGTTTAAATCAAATGCAGCAAGCCGACTCTGTATAACTGACCATCATAAAGCGCTTTCACAAACGCGCCGGATATGTTGTCCTCCTGTGCTGCATTAATTCACAGCCAGGAGAGCTTTTTACAGTCCTCTTGTAAATGTAGTGAACTGATGTTTTCAATTAAAGCCAGCTCAGAGGTGAGTTTCTACCCTTGATGCATAAAACAACCTTAATAAGTTTTCATCGAGTCGTATCTCTCGAGTTGTTGGGAAGAAATATGTCCTGTGAGGTGAAGGCGCTGGAGGTCGGCCACACAAGAACAAGTCCAGCTGTGAGAGGAGGTGAAGGTTTGATGTCAGCTCTGGGAGGATATACTCCTCCACATGTCAAATGAACTCGCAAACAGGCTGCTAGAGAGACACAACTACTTTTTGTGTTTGTTCAGGATGATATATGGAAGTGTGCGCACCTTTTTTCACACAAATCAGTCTGTCTTTTATGGCTTGGCCTTCTCCTATCTTTACACATTATTAGTATTTGGTCTTAAATCACTGTATACCACTGTTTCCACAAGTTGGTGCAGTTTCTAAGTACATTTGTACAATAGACTGGTTTTTAGGAGTTCCATCAGCCCTAACTTCGGATATTCTTCCTGGTGTTTTGAATACATAAACATAGACAGGTAAACTTTCTCAGAGAGATATTTTAGAAAACAAAAAACCCCACCATGTAACAGGACATTAAAACAACGGTGATAAATATTTCCTGTGCAGCTTTAATTGTATTTTCACATATCTTATCTCCATCCTGCTGCATGTCCCAGAACAAATAAAAAAACAACATTAAAATATAGAAACTTATTGTGCTCGTTTTGATGGAAAAGGTGGCTTCACACATGTCCCTTGGCTAAGTTGGCGTTCTTTGTTTGTATAGTGCTGTAGAAAGAAAGCCATCATTAATTACACCTTTGTCAGTGTAATTACACCTTTGATATGCATGGTTATGTTACTTGTTGCTGGCTAAAATGAAAATCTTTGCAATAACAAAAGTAGCTTGTAAAAATATTTGGCAAAGTGGCCAACTAACATTTCCACTCTGATAGTGTTTTGCTGGGGGTAACATTATCAGTGTCATCATTAGTATTGATGCACTGCTGCTGTTATGACGTCCTGGGATTGTTGTTAGCCAGGGATCATATCATGGATAAGCTTCTTTACTGAATAGACTTTCAATTCAGTATGACCAGAAAAGTGTAACTGAGCCCATAAACTCAGAAAAATTAGGACTTCTCTGCAAGACTTTTTACCACCACAACTATCACCCAAGTTAAAAGTGTATTAAGACTTCAGATGTCTACAGGACTGAATGAACTTCTTTCAAAAATTGTGTCTTTTTATTGCAATACGTAAACTGATTTTCCGGCATCTTGTCTTTGCCCGCCATGCATTATTTATTTAAAAACACTTAACACAGAAACTATTAAAACCTAAAACTGAAACTAGCAAGCCCACTCTGGAAACTAACTGAAACTTAACTGAATTAAAAGCTAAAAACGACTTAAAAAAAAGAAGAAGAAGATAGATTTAACACATTTCACAATTGTTTTCCATCTTACTACTCTCTATATGAATCAAGCTAAAGTGGCCAGCTAGTTTAGCCTTGGCTGAGTTAATTTTTAGCTCTTGTCCCTCGTTTGGGTTATGCTGAATTAATAAGGGTAGGTCTGTTTTGTAAATCTCGGTCATACTGCAAACATTCTTCCTTTTGAAGAAGAATTATCTGTGCTATGGAACCGCATGCTCGTTGGCTAGCAACTTTATAAATGACAAGTCATTGAACCAGCGACACAATGTGAGAAATGCTCAACCTGAGGTTTCAAAATGGGACAAAAGAAATCAGTGGGTGATGCTGCTGTAGCTATGGTAGGTGGCTAGCGATTCCTCTGCATTAGTAGGTAAGCTAGTGTTAGCCAGAGAAAGATGACTTGTGCTTGATTTGGATCCCTCAAACCAAATTAAGCTTCTTACAAATACATGCTACAAACACATGAAAGATGTTGATTCTAGTTTTCTCTCACACTAATCTACATTTTTATTTGGCCATATTAGCTTGACTAGACAATGTTAATGTGGCTGATGTTAGCTAAACATTTGCTGTCATTTGACACAAAATGTTAACAAAAACTAGATCATGTTTGTGTTGTGCCAAAAGTTGGTAAATTGTCTATGCCCCTGATTAAAAGACCCATCTTTAGGCTAACAATAGCAGGTCTTTTTCACTCTAGGGATCTGAGGTCCTTAAATGACACGTCCTTTGGATATTGCTTGAAATTCAGACTAGGTCCTTTATGATAAAATCTGGAATTATCATATTATAGGTTACAGTCTGTTCACACATTAGTAAAAGAAACACAAAACTGCTTCACAGTCTCACCAAACCTTTTAAAAATAAGTTTTAAGTTTCTTTCCTCCTGTGAAGTGTATGTTTCACCACTTTCCAGAGCAGAGGGCATAGTGAGCTGGGAAGAGAAACACCCTTGAGCTCCTCGGTGCAAAGTTTCCCTGCAGCTCGTCACTGATTCACATGACCTCAGAGTGACAGATGAAGCAGGAGTTGGCTTTCGACAGGGCTGGTGTTCATCTATGAAACGTTGAAGTCACTCCTAATTGTCACGCTCTCGCAGCACTGTATTTCATATTTTATGCAGAGGTAAGTCTCAACATGATGCACTGAGGAGAGCTTTTTTTTTTTTTTTTTTTTTTCAGCTTGTATGGCAAAAAAACTTCTAGTTACTTTAAAGATTTGGGGAAAATGTGCCCAAATACTCAG
This sequence comes from Rhamphochromis longiceps, assembly GCF_057381845.1. NCBI lineage: Eukaryota > Metazoa > Chordata > Actinopteri > Cichliformes > Cichlidae > Rhamphochromis > Rhamphochromis longiceps. The sequence goes on along the minus strand of NC_140578.1, from coordinate 26,509,371 downwards.
TGTTCTGCTTGTCCTCCATTCAACAAAAGCAAAACTTAAAGTTGTGTACAGAGGTTTACATCCACTTATCATAGGCTTGAATGTCATGGTAATTTTGGACCGATAATGATCTTTTAACAATCTTTTAATAAGTGGTGCTAAAGGTTCTACAGTGTCTTTTAACTTGACAAGGCTTATCAAGTTCTCATTAGTGATTATCATTGACTACATCTAGTAGTTTCTCTATGCAACATAAAAATTACTTGTTTGACAGCACTCATTGAATTGATCAATAATCAGAACAGTGGGAAAGTCGAGGAACTCAGTGAAGATCAAATAAATAGAACTATAGATTTACACAAAATAGTCATTTCAACATCTGCAGACTCTAAGATCATCAGTTCAAACAATCTTAAGTACAAGTTTCAAGCTTGGCTAAAATTTCCAGCTACCAACGTAGACAAGTCAAAGGTCTTCTGCAGAAATGTTTTATGGTCAGATGCGAGAAAAACTGTTAAAGCTATTTGGCCACAATGACTAGATGTTGGAGGAGTAAAGGTGAGGCTTTCAGCACTGTACACGCTGTCAAACATGGTGGTGATAGCATCATGCTCTGGGGTTGTTTTGCTGCCATTGCACAAAGTAGATGGAATAATGAAGCAGGAAGACTACCTGCAAATTCTTCAACTTCACCTCAAATCAACAGCTAAACAGAAACTAGTTTAGAACAGGACAATGATCCCAAACACACATCAAAACTGGTTTTGGAACAGATCAAACAGAATGGCCTTACCAAAGCCCTGACCTCAACCCTACTGAAAATGTGTGGACTGCACTTAAAAGCCAGGTCTGTGCCAGTAAACCAAACAATTTAAATTAACGTCACAAATTCTTCCAAGAAAAGTAGTATAATATCAGCCAGAATTATACCAGAAGCTTGTTGATGGCCTCCATTGTGATCTGATGTTATGGTATACAATTATTCCACCCAGGAAAAAGAACAGTCCAAAGAAAACATTAAAGCACAAAATTACCCTGACATTCATGCCCATGATATAAACTTGACCACAAGTGTAAAATAGAGCCTAAAGAAATATTTAAACAGACACAATAACAGTCTTTAAACCCCCAAATTTCTATAATTTGTTATCCCTGAAAGCAACATCAATAGCCCAGTTTGTAACCCAGTTCATTATTTTCTTCAGACAAAATGATAATAACTAAATGACCCTCAGTCGGGTTCAGGCCTTTTTTAGTGGTAGAAAACCATTTAAAAACACCACTAAAATTGAGAATTGCATGTCACAAGCAACTTTTTAGGCTTCAGAGAAGCCGACATTTCCCTGATAGTGAGTCCCCCGCCTCCCCAGACAGCCAGAGTGTATTCACCTTTGATATCCAAACAGGCATCAACACACACAGTCTGTCTGTTTTGACTGCATTCATCATCCTGAAAGCGTGTTTCCACCATCCTGCCGTCAGCTTTCACCTCTGCAGCCAGAGTCAAGACTGATGTTATTACCTTATCAAAGGTGGAGGTGTCTGCAGCTCTGGGGGAAACGAAAGAGAGACCAGGAGAGAGGCGGTGGGAGGGGTTGATGGTTTTCTTTGACTGGCTGGCAGCCGATGGGACACCGGGCGTATTTATCCCTCACCGCCAGCTTATCAGTGGGGCCTGTAAATCTACCTGACAGGTCTTTACAGGTGCCGTTAATCCCGCTGATTCAATTCATTTTGCTAACTGCTCGGATACGAACTCTCTCCGCAGGGAAGATCAAACCCCTCGCCCCGTTCTCGGCACGTTAGTTTGTGTTGTCCTCGTGATAGAAAGGCAAATCCACTCTCTCTAACGTGGAGATGAAAGGTGCAATGCAGCCTCCGTAGCCATCAGATTTATTCCTGCAAACATGTTTGTGGTTCTTTATTTGCTGCACACAGGGTTTGGCTTTTTCTAAATGCTATTTACAGAGGAGAAATTTGCAGTGGAGGTATGCCGTTTTTCAGCAGTGCCCTGTTACACCCTCGTAATTATTTGTACCTTGGAGGTGCTCGGTTTAACTCCAATCTTGTGCTCCACAGTTATAAAGGCGCTACTGTTTCAAGGTTCAATCATCATTTCTTTCTGTCCTTTCGGGACGTTTTTGCCAAAACAATACTCTGAATTGCCATTTTGTTTTCACTTAATTGTTTTGCGTTCTTCTTAGCTGGTGTCTGAGCTGTGGGTGTTAATGTGCTTATATTTGTTTGCGGGTTTCCCTGCATTCAGTTTGGTTTTCGTAACTGGAAAACGTGCTCTGTTGGGATCTGGCGACTGACCAGGCCAATGAAAAATATCCCTTTTCGTTTCATTGAAATTCAACTCTTTGGGTTGGTTCATCAGTTTACTTTGGGACATTATCCATTTGCATTAGCATTTGGCTGAACCTAAGCAGAGAGTATAGCTCTGTACACTTACGAATTAACTGTATTTCTTCTATCAACATCATTACTAAACACTAGTGACCTAGTTCCACTTGAAGCCATACACGTCAAGACCATAATATCACCACCGCCATATTCGACAGATAATATGGTATGGATCTCTGTCTCCTTCTCTTCTTTGCTATTCTCTTCACAACTTCATCTTGGTTTCATCTCTCCAAAGACTTCCTTCTAGAACTGGGCAGATCTATTTAGATGTTTTCTCTCAATGTATAGTCTAGCCTTCCTGTTCTTGAGTGGAACTGGTGGTTTACCCTCTATATTTTCATTCATTGAGTGGTCTCTTGGCTGTAGTGTTTGATATGTCTGATACCTCCTCAAGAGTGTTTTTGTCTTGGTTAGAAGTTACAAAGTTTGTATTTTCCATGGAAATAATTCTGTGATCACTTTAGTCATTTGGTACTTTTGCTGAGCAAGTCATTTATTATTTTCAACAATGTACCTGATTAATTTGGCTACTTTTTGGGACCTAATGATGGCCTCCCTCTCTTTCCCTGACATCTCTTTGAACCTCTTATTAAGAGTTCCAGTGAAAAGCTATAAAATACAAATTCAACACTTTGGACCAACTTCAGATATTTTGTCGACTTCATCCATGAAACTACTTCTGAGCTCTGAAAATGGGCAGCTGTTTATAAAAATGCCTGAAATTTTTAAACAGTTAATGCAAAACTTTTGTTTAACCACTTAAATTAAAACCAAATGTCTGACATTCAATACAATTTTGATTAATTGATCTAAAATCCACAATGCTGGTGTATAGAGGCAAAATCTTTGTCCAGCAGTTCATGGGCCTATCTGTATTTCTAGTGAAGACAGCGTGGCCAGATGTCGATGAAAAACTAGGGTCAACATCTGCTGAGCATTTGATTTCTGAAAGTACCTTTGTTTGTTTTGGAGGAGTAAACTCAGGCCTGTTGTTTATCTAATATTAATTTGCCTGCTAATGCAGATGAATTTCCAGATGATTGTATAGAAGATTGCCAGTATAAATGATGACTGTACAGTTGCTTATTTGTTGGTTTTGAGGACAGGAAATGCTATTAATCATTTGTTAGGAGACTTTTCGGGGGAAGATGATCATATATTTATCAAGCATACCCTAGCTTGACTCAGTGCTTTGCCTGGAGTGCATGCCCATATAGAGAAATCTATGACAAAGTGATGTCAGCTTATTTTTGCACTTGTGTGTTTTCCTAATTATCCGAAATCCTTAGCCATATTTAACATTAAACAAAAGATAATAAGTCTACTTTAATACTTCCTTAGAGCTTGATTAAATTCAGAGGTCTGGAAACCAGCTAGGATGAGGTCGCCTCTGCGTATTGTTTTCTTTGAGATTTGCTATCAGTGATCTGTCAGACGGTGCACTGCGGTGTCTCAGTCCGTGTTCGCAAAGCAAGCAAAAACATCCAGGGCTCAATGAAATCAGGGAAACATGCGGATGACCTAAAAATAAATAAATAAATGAAAGTGTTGCAGGAGCAAGAGTTTAAGTTTTGCCACCTTTCTGAGCTTCCTCATTTCACTAACAGGATCCGATGTTGGAAAAACCTTTGCTATTCAAAGCCTGATGCTTCCATCTACAGCTTTACTCAACATTAATAAGGCAGCGAGTAATAATCTGAAACTTGATCGATCGCCAAAGCAGAAATTCCCCTTTTTGTGTCAAACCCGAAAGGCAGGAAAGCCATCATGCACATGTGGAGACCAGCAACCTTGAAGTCGTCTATCTCAAGGATACCTGAGCAGAAAAGAAACTGTAGAAACACATCGCTCCTGCCTTGACAGGATTTGCTGAGCGCAGTCATTTTGAGTCACTGAAGTACTAGCCTTTGTCTGCCCATCGTACCGTACTCTCACTTCCTTCCTAAATGCAGCACCAAGCTTCTTGTCAGTGATTCTCCAAGGCCCTTTTTCTGATCTTGAGAAGGCCACTGGCAGGGGGCGGGAGGGGGGGTAGAACAAGTGTAGATTGAATCTTGGCAGGTTGGCGTGTTTAAACTCAGCAGTCACCTCCGCCTGGCTTCCTGCTGCAACCATCAAGCACCAACCTTATCATTTCCTCGCGGTGATTAGGCCGCTTCCTGGTGACTGCGTCGCAGGTTCAAGTTCATTTATGTACAGCAGTTTCTCAACCTTCTGGTGAGTCATCAAATGAGAAGAAAAAGATCAAAACAATGACCTTTAAAAGTAAACATGACTTTAATTGCCCTTTTCCTTCCAACAAATTGTAATCTCTTGCATCTGTCTAAGAAGACGAGAATGTGAACCTGTACTCTGGACTCTCTCGAAAGCCTTTGTTTCGCATGCAGCCTCACCAAGTACGCACGCAAACTTTCTTTATTTTTGCAGCCAGTTTTTCTCACAACTTCCATGTCATTAGCATACATGTGAGGGGCAGAGTGACGGTGCTGTTAATTAAGCACTATCTACTAATGTGGTTGTTAATAATAAAAAAAGAGAGAGAAGAGCGTCCCACACAGCTCTGGGATTTCAACCTGCAACCCCGTCTGCTGCCAGGCCCTCAGCGAGCTGCCTTTTTCTGCTTTCCCTCCGTCTCTGATGGAACATCCTCTCGCCGGCTCAGAGCTGCGAGGGGCGTTTATCTCTGACCCGCAGGTTCGGCCTCGCTGTCTCAGCTGCCAAAACAGTCCCATTCAACATTGTGCTGAGTTCATCAATGCTCCGCTGACACAGTCACACACACACGCACACAGATATGCGGGCATGCTCGCACAGATGCACACTGCAAAAAATGTCCTCTGCAAATTGTTCGTCTGTGAGACTCGTTGGCATTGGGCTGTTTAGTCAGTGAAGGTGGGATAGACTGTGACATTTTCTTTATTTGTTAAGTTACATTTGAGCTTTTGATATTTTCATAAATTATTCTGTAACTTACTATCAACTTAATTACTATCTGTGGTACTTATAAAGTGCTTTTCCACTCTAATTGAGCACTCAATTAGGGTTATGGGTTTAGAGCTGGGTGGGACTTTATTCTCTTTCTTTATTAAAAGCTGCGTTCATGGATAATGACTAAATTACAGCTGTATCATATTTTAAAACTCCCCCCCTCATGTACGTTAATGGCGTGAAAGTTGTGAGGAAAACTGGCCGCTATAAAAAAAAGTTTTATGAGAAGCTTCATTCCCCTATTCTCACACATTCATGCAGCACTTTTAGTCTACGCCTGATCACAATCAGAATCAGGGGGGTTACTTATGTCAAATATGAACATGAAAGATAGAAAATTTAAACAATGCATAAAAAGGAACAAGTAAAAATAATTAAGTGTAATTTTAAATTTGGAAAAAGTTAAAACAATGCTATCTGCTGTATAGTGATTAGTAATATAGGAGTAATATAGGAGGCGGGATAAGTATTCTAAAAAATAGTCCAGGTGTGATAACGTGGAGTTTCCTGACTTTCTGCATCGTGGTTAATGAGTCTTTTACTAAACATTGTCCAGGGGCTGTGCAGCACGAGTGTGAAAGATTGTCCTGTATTGACTGTTACTTGGACAACACTGTTTAGCATTCACTCACTCACTCTTGTGGGCAATTTGGGGTTCAGTATCTTGCACAAGGTTACCTATGCCTCATTTAAATGTGCCCGATCTCCTCTTTAGGTTCCTTATTTTTAGATCCCTCCCTAAAAGGTTTTGATTTGGGATGCTCCTCACCATCAATCAGTCACACTGAGCATGCCCTAACAGATTAGGTTAAACTTTTGTATTGTTATGAGATCCTTTATTTATCTTGGTACAAGTCAAATTGCAATGAAAAAAAAATCTATTTTTTAAGAGAGCAACAGAGACTGCAACAAATATAAACACAAAGTAAAGAAAGAAGAACAAGTGATGCACAGTGCAGGCTGGTTGTATGGAATAAAATGTCAAGAACAAGAGAGACTTCAAGAGCAGCCACCTAAACTCCTTCTGACACCTCCAGCTCCTTCTGTACATTATTCTAGGAATCAGACGCAGAATATTTAAATGGCTTTTTTTCTGCTCTGACTCTGAGGACAACCATTTCCCAAATATTTTAAAATATTTAACAGCTGAATGAAGCTGTTACTATCAAATTTCCCAGTAATCAAACTGTGTTTCAGATGTGTGGCATTGTGCACAGATTAAAAACAAGGGTGAGTAATTAGCTTTGAGAAACTGAGACTGGCTCTCCACAACAGTCCCAGTTTCTCATGCAGCCCCTTGGGAAAATTAACTGCTCACCCCTGCTCTATAATGTCGTGCACGTTGTCGTTTGACATTGTACAAGTGCATTCGTTAGGAAGATCCTACTTTTCTCTCACCTTTATGGTAAACATGTAACTACAATACTAATGACTTTTTCATCGTGTTTTGGGATTTCTTACATCGTCTCACATAATGGCCACAAACAATAAAAATCTTGCAAAAAGAAAAAAAAAATCCTGGAAATCCCCATCTAAAATTCATCCAAAGACCAAACAACAGTTTTTCGGTGGGAATGCACACAATCTCCAAGCCTGAAGGCAGTGCATCAGATTAGGTACGTGACCGGGGGAAAATTGTTGCTTGACATTTGTGAATATGTCAAAGAGCTTTCCACTGTTACGGCAGTTTAAGGCCCTGCTTGCCGGATTTGCCTCCCTGTGACTTTGCATGAAATATGTCCTGCACTGTGTCAACACAGGAGCCCTTCAACTTTAAATTTCATTCTGGGTAAGAGAACAGTAAGTGCACAAGTCAAGTGACTCTAAGGGGACTTCCAGGGAACAATATGAAAATCTTCTGAGGAAAATGCTTTTAAGGGAAGATTGTGGGTTTTTTTCCCTTTATTAAGCTAGGAACAGTTGAGAGATGACAGGAGTGCAAAGACACACAGTGCATTCAAATCTGGGTCGCCTCGTTGCATATGGGTCACCTGGTTAACCCGGTGAGTTAAATGGCACCCTGAAAGGCTGGCTACATTCAAATCAAACTTTACTTCTTGAACTTAAAAAGCTGTAAAGCTTTAAATCAAACTGACATGGCTTTGTCACTGACAGTTGAGCCATAGATTATATAAAAGGAAAGTGTGGATATGAAAAGTGAAGCCAATGCAATGCAAAAATGGTAGCAAAAAGACTTGTGGTCTTATAAAGTCTATGGGCTCGACCTCACAAAACACTTTCCTGATGAGTTTATGAGCTCAATTACTGATTTCGGGTGAGTGAGCCCATAGAGATGGATAATCCAGTTTATACTCATGTCAAAGTAAGAGCCACACCTCCTATTTCAAATCCAATTACAACACAATAAAATGGCGATGGCAAAACTGGTCAACTCCAGTTCTCAGAATGAATGGGTACCATCCCAGGACAGCTACGCTGGTCTTTTTAGCTTCTACTGAAAATGAATCCCACAACTTCCAACTGGAATTACGCTGAGGACAGGAAGTTGGCAGGGTCAGAGAAAAACCTTTACCTACTTCCAGGTGAGCGACTGAAGCTATGATCAATGAGGATAACGAATATCACTGATTGACGTATGACCTGGTAGTAAAGAAATTAGAAGGTTACCTAGGCAACCAAAGCCTAGCATGTCCACGAGCAACCGGCTTCAAATTCCAGTGTGGACGCAGCTTTATATTGTCTACAGGTGGATCCCTACTGGATATTTAAAGCTATAGTTGCCTAGGTAACCCTCATATTTATTTACCACATCATTACCACATTATTAACATTCATCGGTCCCTGATCACCATGCTAGTTGCTTCCTCTGTGGATGCCTCTTTTACTCTTAATCCAAATAACAATTAAGATCCAACTATGTATTAATAAAGCTTCCACATGAATTTGTTAACCTAATAAAATACAGTCTCATATTCTGAATCTCGCTATAGCATAAAAAAAAGTCCTGAACCCAAATATAGACATATGTAAAAATACCTCACATTATCTATTTTTATGTGTTTACTGAAAACATCAGATAAATAGTTTTCTGTTAATCAAGCTGCCACTGATATAACATTTCACTTGTGTGTTAAAAAACAAAGGATTCAAGCTTCAGTATTGAATGCAGTTTATTTTTTATAGTGTACCCATAACTTGCACATTCACACAAAAACACAACAAATCCCAGGCAGGAAAGAACCGGACAACCTCAGTCCTTTTGGCTGGATATCTGGGGGCCTCTGTGACAACTCACGCCCCCTCCATCGCCTATACTGCCTATCAACCTCCGACAGGTCAGGTCCTCATGCACACGTTCGCCGAAGGTCCCCAACACACGACCTCTCCCCTGTCACAACTGTCACTTGACTTTAGCAAGCAGAAACCCCTTTTATCAGAAAACCTGAAGCTCGGCTCTGACAAAGCCGGGGAACTGCCAGAGACTGACCCTAGTGTATATTTAGCAGCAGCTTGGCAGTCGCCCATCCCAACTGTTGAGGCTGTCAGAGCCTCACATGCAGAGCAGCCTGCCCTCTTCCCCCACCTCACTTTGATTATGTTGAGAGGGAGTCACACAGAGTGGGCTCATTGTTCATTCAGTGGCACATAATCAGGTAAAGGCACATTTGTGGCATAATTATCCTGTTTAGCCCTGTTGAGACTCTTTGAAGTGTTGATATCTGAAAGTATGACGCAGGCTTCTGAAGGTTTGCTGGCAGTTTCAACATCTTGCAAAATTTGGTGTCCAACAAAGAGGTTTTGGGCTTCCTCCAGAGGAAAATCACTTGCTTAATCAGCTTTCTTTAAGTTCTGATTAATTTATTCAAGCATAAAATACATTTTATATCAGACAGCTAGAAAATTGACAGACTTCTGTTAAGTAGGGTCACACTGATGCTATGCCTACACTATATGCATACCAATTGTACTTAGGTTGGCTGACCCCCCCCCTAAAAAAAAAAAAGATAAAAAAGAAAAGAAAAGGCACATTGTTGCCCAGGGAAATCCCTGTTTCAATCCTTGTTAACAAAGATTCCCAGATGTGACAAAGTTTGAAAGGCCCAACTCAGTTTTCAATCCAGGCAACGATTTTGAAATCTTGCATCGCTCGTTTAAAGATTTATCTGCTTTTAAATTTAAACTAAATGTTAATGCTAGATGAGTAAAACTCCTTCTCATGTACATTTGCAGATTCTCACTAACTTACAGACTCAACCTGTATTCAAGATTACAGTCATCACATTGGGTTTCTGTTAGTATCCACTCCTACCTACAGATGTTCACCATTCACTTGCCAGGTCATCTTGTTTCCTTGTTATTCAAGTCAAGTCAAGTCTTTCCGGCTTTCATGAACTTTTGGACTAGTTTTTGTTTTGCTGTCTATAATTTATTGCCTTTATTTTATTTCTCTTTTATGAGCTCTGCCTGATTCAGATTAAAGACCAGATTTTAATTCCCTTTTGCTCTAGTAGGAAGCTCAGACCAGAATTTTTTTTAGGATATTCCTGAATGTGGCCTCTATAACTCTCGAGATATTTCACTTTAGATCTGAGTACCAGAACCAGCGACCAGACCAACATATATGATATTTCGCTAGCTATAACTAATGGCATCTGATCAAAAGTGATGATGTTTGGTCTAAAATGGCTTTAAAAGTCATGAGCTGACTGATTCATTTGATATATAAGGTCAACTGCCATCAGAGCTATCTCTTTGTGCACGTCTGGATGACTTGCAGCTTGGTGGATATTTTTAGCTCGGCTCCTGGAAGTGCTGTGTAAGCATACTTACCTATGCATTTGTAGTGGATCTCCCTTCTTGTGTCAAAATGACAAACATTCAACTTGAATTTCATTTTGGGGGAAGAGGACAAAGTCAACTATGGCGAACAGAGCAGGTGTAAGGATTGTGTCGGTCTAGCCAAAAAAACTTCAGTGTGAGCAGATGGACAATGTTTCCTCTGAGGTATCAGGATATTCACAGAACTTGAGCACAGTCCTGTGAATGTCCAAAAACAGCACTTCCCATTCACGCCCTTGACATGTTGCACCGTCTTCGGACCGGGACACTGTGGGTTCTTCCACTGAAAATTGCTTGTTTTTTCTCTGGTTTTGGGAAGAAGAACACGCTCTAATCTGCAGTTTTGCTCCTAAATGTGAAGGTTAGGTCAGTATGAAACAGAACTAGACGTCTGCTCTCTGTCCAAGTTTGAGGTCCATGGGGAAATCACAGAACACGAACGTGGAAGCACAAGACCTCAAGGGAGCGATCTAAAAATAAAATAGTGCTGGAAAAAGTCCAGACTTGCACAACAAGTATTAAAGCACCCGAATTTTAATCTGGAAAGTTTGTTTGCTTATCTGTATTTGTTTATTAGTTTTTTCCTGCTGTAAAATTGTTTATAGAGAGATTTAAAGAGATTATTAATGACTGAGAGATACACAAAGTGGAAGATACACAATATAGTATTTAGCTACTGTCATGGATATATAAAATCAAGCACCTAGCTATTCTTTTCTTCCTCCTAGATATTCCACCATCAACTTAATTGATTTATTGCAAAGTGGAAGTGCTAGCAAGCTTCTAAATTTGCTCAACCTCTAAAGTAGGGATGTTTTATAAAAGCACGGCACGTCTTTTATAACCGAAATCTGACGGTTTCATCTTTTATAACCCTCAAAACCCCATAACCCCGCAGTCTTCTGATGAAGTGGGCCAAAGGAAGTTATCTAAATTAGACATTCAGCATCAATGCAAAATGAAGCAGGGCCCCATCACCTTTCGAAGCTTTGAGTGACTTGCAAAAAAAAAGTGTGCTATCACATGAAGTTTGCCACCACTTGGGCATTACCAGGGGTGGGTTGTACTTTTTTTTCATGCTTCATAATGTTCTTCATAACATCATAATGATATGCCCTTGTTATGCCCTGCTAATACCTTTGCTTCCCTTAAACCCCAAGTCAGCTCAGCTTCAGCGTGATCTCCCCAGCATTCAGGACTGTGTCATCTGCAGCTTGTTTTCTACAGTAAGAGTGAAAAAGGTTCCAGTGTTATTAACATACAGGCTTACCTTTGTTCCCATGCATGCTTGCATTATTCCGTGTCAAATCGATGCAATGTGATGTGTGGTTATTGTGGCGAGAGGAAACACATGAGGTCTCCTTTGCTTACCTTCATCTCTGTAGCTGTAATACAATGAGCAGCAGTGCAGTGGTGCAAACTTTGAGCTTTAGATGATGTTCGTAGACACACATCTTTTAGCAAGAGGGGACGGTGTGAATTATTCAGCAGCGCAAGATGTCGTCTCTTCTTCCACTTTGCTTTTTTCTCTTCTTCCTCTGCTGTGCATGCTTTCCTATTTTTCCTCCTGATCTTTTTTCTTTTATGTCTGAGGTCTCTCTAAACTTCAAATAAACTGATTAATTTAATCTAGAAATGTATTCGTTATAATTCTTCTAACAATAAAATCTTAATTTGTGTCTTAAAGTTGGACGTCAGGCATTAAATTGGCACTAAATAATATAGCTATTTCCAAAACAAATGCTGCTTTTAAGGTGCATTAGATAAGCTGCATGTAGTAATAAACTAGAGGAAGTAATCTTTTATGAAGTGGAAGGTAGAAGCGCTGCCTTCGTCTTTTTCGGTGTGTTCACAGTCTTCCCGTTGAGTTACCTTGCAGGCCTCAGGGAAGTTAACACACACTGACTTTCACTGTATCCGAGCGCTCGCTCTGGCTGAGCGCCACACATTGCTTAGCGAGAATCTCAAATTGAACCTAATCGGTTCTCCAGTCACCGTGTTTAAATGGTCTTTCTGCCAGGTTAATGGGATTTCTGTTGAAAGGTCTGCGCTCGACGTCTAAAGTGGTCCAGACAATCGCAATGAGCTCCGAGTCAAGTGTGATTAACCCGCTGACCCGCCTGTAGCCATCGCGCCTCTGCTCCCTCTCAGCTCCACTGGAACTGTGTTCGAGTCAAGTCCGATTTACTTATTAGGATGTAAACAAGGACGCAATGAAACAAAGAGCAATGAGTAGAGCGGACAGGAGAACTTTATCCCAAGCCACAGGGCCTGCAATTTTTCTTTTTTTTCTCTCCCCTAACACCTTCAGTTCAGAAAAACAAATTCTGAATCCAAGTCTTGACACTCAACAGCCATCTTGGCAATGCCTAGTTATTCTGAAGCCCCTACAGTATCTCAGTGATTGTGGACAGATGGTTAACTTTCATTTAAAAGGTCTTAAAATCAGATCTGAAATCTGTGATGAAAATTAAAAGTTTTCTAGCATTTGCCTAAAATAAGGCCAAAAATGGATAAGACTTTAACTATTTCATGAGTTCCTCCTCAAAACACTTTGGCTGGCAATTAATTATCAGTTATTATTGCTTCTTCAGCAGATCATCTACCTCCATCTCACCCTCCCACGCCTCACTTTCTGCCCAGCAGCTCCATCTTCACCTTCTTTGTCCAGTATAGCTACTATCCCTCCTCTGCACATGTCCAAACCACCTCATTCTTACCTCTCTAAACTTTGTCTCCAATCTGCTTGACCTGAGCTGTCCCTCTGATGTACTCACTTCTGATCCTGTCCATCACTCACAGTGAAAATCATCTTCAGTTTGGCCTCCTGTCTTTTTGTCAGAGCCATCATCTCCAAACTGTACACCATAACAGGCCTCACTACCATCTGGTAAACCTTCCCTTTCACTCATACTTCTAGCCTTCTGTCACACATCCACCTGTTTTTGTTTCTGCTGACATTCATTCCTCTTCTCTGCAGAACATACTCCACCTCTTCAGGCCATTTTCTACCAACTCTCTACACTCACTACATCTCATTCTTGATGATCTGCATGCTTGATTAGGCAAAGATTTTATATTAGATACCCTTAGTGACGCAACCCTCCCAGTTTGTCCAGGCATGTTCACTGCCTTGTGGTGCCAGTGGATGTGTTACCAGTTATTATTGCTTACTGTTCTTAAAATAGTTAAAGCAGACAAACCTCTAGCTTCAACCAGATTGCCTTCAGTTTTTAAAAATTTGCGTGTGCAAGGCTAATAAATAGGTAGGTTCTGTCAAGTATTGGCCAATGAAATCAAATGTTTAAACGCTCTCAAGTGCACAATTCGGCTCAAGTCAAATTCTGTCCCTGTAAAAAAAAAAAGCCAAGATATTCTTGCGTTACTGGTGTCTTTACACCTTCTACCTGTGGTTTTGCTAATAGTACCTGGAGATATAAATGCACTAATTAGTAACTAGTCTTACTATCAAGGTTTTGCAACTGACTTCCTGTCCAGTGGAAGACAGAGTTACAGAGACAAGCTACATGAGGCAAGCACTATAAAGATAAAGCCCATTTAAAATGAGTTTTCCATCTCTTCCAGTGGTGCATGTTGATATCACTATGAGATTATGTACAAGTAATTCCTGCGAGCCAAAGGCTCTCTTGGATCAGGTCAAAGAGAGGAAATGCCCTTTATATGATCACCTCAGGTAGGTGGAGTCCCTCCCACCTCCTGTTTGTGAGGGACAGCCAGTATGAGGAATCAGAAGATGGCTTCTTGTGAATCATGCAAAGCTACTGGAAAAGAGCTAATAAGGCCCCATTTAAACAAATGTGCTGTACTTTCGTAAGCTAATGATTAATTTGAGTGGTATAATGGGAATTATCAACAACTTTGCAGGTGCTTTTAGGTTTTGGTGGTTGCAGTGGTATAGCCAGCGCTCACCTCACCAATGTCAGTTTTGTGGTCAGTACCACAAGCACAACTTTAACTTGTGATAAACTTGAAAAATGGAAATTTTCAGGGAGGCAGAAATGAACACTTGAGTTGTCCTTTAAAAGTCTCATTCAGAGGACATATGGGACCATTTCCAATTCCCTTTTGCTTTTATGTTCCGGTATTTTATCATCTTATTTCTGGTAAACTTTTGTTGCTTAACGTATCGTCTAGTCTCTTGTCTAGCTATCCAGCCCTGATAATGGAGATTTTTCCGCATTGATCCACACGGAGCTTTTATGGCGGTAATCAACCGTTTGTGTGGGTCAGTGTCTGTAATGATTTCTCTTGTCTTCTGCCCCCTGACCTTCATGTAGTATAAATCTAAGTGTGTGAGTGTGTGTGGTGTATTATTGCTCAGAATTAGCCAGTGAACCGTCGTCGTACATGTCAGGGAGGCAGAAATGAACAGTGTTATCACCTCCGACGGCATCCCCTGAATGAGTATTCACTTCTTTCTGATTCAGTATGTGAATCAGTGAAGCATTGCTGCTCCTGCATGTGTGTGAGCACATGTTTATTTTACCTTTATTTAACAAGTGAAGTCTGACTAAATGTGACAGCTTTGTTTTCTGTTTGCTACCAAGAGAAGCCATCAATATCGGTCTTGACGCAGGCTACATAAATGTCTGACATTTGAGCTCTACCTTAGGCAATTTCAGTGCCTTTATTAAGTCCTGCAACTGTATTTCATGTTAAAGATTAGCTGAAGATTAGTCAGGGTGTTCCTGAGTAGCACAGTGGTTAACACTGTAGTATCACAGCAGGAAGGTCCTGGGTTTAAATCCACCATCTGGCTGGCTTCCTCCCTCTGTCCAAAGACATGCAGTTAGTGGGGTTAGGTTAACTGGTGATCGTAAATTATCTGTATATGTTAATATGAGTTTGAATGGTTATCGCTCTGTTTTAGCTGTGTGATAGACTGGCGACCTGTCCAGGGTGTACACTACCTCTTATTCTATGACAGCTGGATAGGCTCCAGCCCCTCTGCAACGCTGAATTACATAAGTACAAGAAAACAGATGAAAGGCTGGATAGTCCGTGTAGCGGGTGCGAAGTCAAAGTCAAAATGGAACTTGTTTGATAACTTTACTGCTGCACTTTAAAATAAATTTCCGTTCCAGGATTTTGCTTTTGTCAGCAATATAAGAATTTTTTTTTTTTATGGAGCCACATGATCCATAGTAGTAACTCCTAAAGAGAGCAGGCGGAAGAAGAAGGTCCATTGGGCCGTTTTGTGTAGATTTCGCAGCTGGCCAGGCCTGGGACTTAAACCTAAGCAACGAGAAGAAATTTTTTAAATAATTAAAAATTATTTATTAACAGCTCAAATTAAGTTACATTATAGAGTAGAGTGCCAACAATGGTAAGAAGTAAGAGAGGATCCTTGGAATGTAGATGCTGGTGGCGGTGGCTTGTCACGTGACAAGGATGAGGTGGGTCACATTAATGAGGGTCTGAAAGGCAGAATGACAAAGATCACTGAAAGTGGGATTATGGTGTCTATGTCAGTGTGTCCGCTATGGTCCAGTCGGGTCTGAGTGATGATGACAGTGAGGATCCGTGATGATGTTCACATACCTGCTTGTTTTTTTGTGACCATACACCTAAATTGTTTTCCATGAAAGTAAGACTCTGTTGTCCATGGAGAACTAACATGACAATGGACCAACTCCACTCTGGTAGCACAAGTCTACTGTACTACAGCAATAACCACAACCAGTCATGTCAAAGCTGTCCAAAAATACAAAAAATACTAAGGAGGCTATGGGATTGGCCATGTTTTGTTGGTTTGCTTGTTTGTTAGTAGCAATAAACTTTTTAAGCTGATCTAGACCTGAATCCATTAATTAAAGGAAGGATTCTTTTTCAAATTAACAAAACTGAGAGAAATCATGTTAATAATCTCTAGTAAATATGACAGACTAATGGATTAATGAGGATCCAGTTATCTTGGGCTTCTGAATTGCACATTAACAACACTACCTGGACCAAAGAGTAGAAAAGCTTCTTTTCCATCCATAACTGCAGAGGTTCAGGCCCTGACAGCTGACGGTGGAGTCCTTCCCATTTGAGGCTCTAATTGGGAGCTTTAATAATGAGATTTTTTCAGCATTAACCTACCTAATATCTATTCCACCAAGAGTTAAAGAGATCAGGTAATATCCCAGCTCAAAGCCTATAAACCACTTTGTCAACCGGAAAGCTAAGACACACCTACTGTCCATGGAAAATTGCCATCATTTGTTTTAACTGAGCACTTTTTGATGTCGCAGTCACTTGTCAGTGGATATCTCGTTTGGGAGGAAATCTTCACATGTTCACTTCAAACGCTCCAGGCAAAGGATTTCCCCTCCCTTTTTGTCAAAAGGAGCTTGCTTTCAGAAATTGGGGTTGATTCTGTGACAGCTACAGTACATGTGTGAGAACTAGGTCACACAGTATTTAGAATACTTATTTATCAGCACTTAAAGAGGTTACTCGTGCCCACCTAGTGTGATTGGAAAGTGTTATTCCATCAACTTCTGTAAGTGAAGGGCTTATTTCAAATATTTTTGACCAGCTTAATAAGATGGTGAAAAAAATTAAACATGACGATAATTTTTTCTCGAAGTTCTTGGTGATGATAATAGGTGACATACAATTGTATTCCTTCCTTAATCAAAGAATGCTCACTTCCACACACATATTTTAATCTTGGACTCTTCTAAAGTACCAAGCTTTGGTACAGCCCCTCAATTCATCCACTCTCTTAAACAACCAGTTTTAACCCCTCCTTGACTTGATCCATGATTATGTTTGGAATCCCTGCTGTCTCTGACATGCATGCAGAGGCAAGAAAAAAAACAGTCAAAAAAGCAATCTGATACGTGGGCTTTTGGCTATCAGGGATTATTTGAACATATAAAGTCATCTTTTGAAATCTGAAACCATCACCTTGAGGGTGCAAGCAATAAGACGAATGTTAGCCAAGTAGTTGGCTAGCATTTTTGGTAGCCAAGTAGTTGGCGCTTTGCATGTTTTTAAATTATGGCATATTTAAATGAATAACTTTCGCATTTAAGAAAATCTGTGATGTGTATGACTTGAACTTGGATCCACAGCTGACCCATTCAACCTCCAAATCTGTTGGAAGTGAGGTCTTTTTGCATTTAAAAAAAAAGTGTAAAATATTACTTTAGTGTGCACAGACATGACTCCTGTGTTCATGAGAACACACAGATCAAAATTTGTGTTCAGTAAATGAATCAGGAACACAATAAATGGCAGTTTATGACTAGTTAATGAACTGCTGTGTTGGTGAAACACTCATAAACTGCTGTGATGCTGCATTGTGTAGTAAACCAGGAAACAAATAATATTGACAACTATTAACAAAAAGTTCCATTAATATTAAATTGAGACAAATATTTCAGAGCCTGAAATTGTGACAATACATACTCGGTAGACATTCTTGCTTTAAGCATACAAGCTGATGTGTTGGAAAAAGCATAGGCCTGATTTATTTGTGCATATCCTTTCTAAACCCAGCTCCAGGATTCCCCATTTAAAGCATTAGGATGTTTCTGCTCCGCTGTAGTCCTGGACTGAAGCTGTTTTAATTCTCCACAGCTGAACTCCGCAGCTTCAGTATTAAAAGGGATTTCAAATAAAACTCACGAGCCAAGTCTGCTGTATTCACTTACTAATGTTAACGGTCGTGCCTCGGGAGTGGCTGACATAATATTTGACGTGAGATGCCAAGTGTGAGAAAGTGTGTTTTGTTCTCCTCAGGGTGTGGAGGTATTAAACCAACTGGCTGGATTGGACTGGAGAACCTGTTGACTGACGGGCCAGAACAGATGCACAGGTACACACACACACACACACACACACACACACACACACACACACACACACACACACACATTATGTACAGTGCATGATGATACTGTGTTTGCCTTTCATGCCTCATTTTTAGATTGGCAAACCAAAAACCATACACAATGTGGATTTTTTTTAAATATTCTTCCTGTGTAGGAATATTGGAGGCTTAAGCAATAAAATTTTTTATTAATGAGTTTTGCTCAATATTACCTTCCTTACATCATATTTGACCACAGCCACGTTCTTCCTATACACCCCATGAGGCATGAAGCAATCATTTTTAAGTGAATTGTAAATGAAATGTAGAAAATCAGTGGTTGTTTGAACATCAATCAGTAAATAATCGTAATTAAGGTACAAACATTCGGTGCAAACTCAATGTATACCAGTCAACTAAATTTCATTTAACCAGATCCCATTCAATTTAACATTTCACACAGAGAGTGAAAAAATGTGAGTGAACACTCAGTGCATCATGGGAAACACTCATCATAGGGATATTGCCTTACCAAAAAGGAAAGTTTTAAGTCTAACCTAAAAAGTAGAGAGGGTGGGATATGTGACTGACCAGGTTGGAACATGAATATTTTTCCCTGGTGACCAAAAGTTTTGATAACATCCTCTAGGCCTGTGTGACTGGGCCTAAATTAGCTATAGAGAACAAACCAGTTTTTGTACCAGCTTACTTACTTATTTTTGTTTATTTCTGCTGTACAGCATATTTTAGCACAGGTGTCTATGTATATCTACAACTGTGGCTGAAATACTATATCCATGAATATCTAAATTGCTCGCTTCAGCCCTGAAGTTTTATCCTGAACTAAGAATGAGCCAAAATGTCATCACTAACTGCGATTACCCGTAAAATTCCTGTGCACAAAACCGACACGCACAGACACACACGCTATTTCCCAACAGGTGCAGAAGAAGATCAAGTTGCAGCACTTTTTCTTCCTCCCTCCTCCTCTTGTCCTTCCCGCCTCTCTCTTTCTCAAATTAATGCCAGCGAGAGCGGCTTTAGAAACATTTCTGACGTGCTTGTGTATGTGTGCGAGGGGGTGAGGAGGAAGGAGGGGGGGTTGCTAATAACCAGGCAAGGTACACTAATCTCCGATGGCAACATTTGGTTTACCTTAAGCTGGAGGGACAGCTGTATTAAAAGCAGGAATTATCCTAATCAGTTCAAACTCCATCCTCCTCCCTCCCCACCTCCCTGCTTCACCTCTTTGCATATAAAACTTCCACATTAGGCTTAAGAGTACAACGGCTTAGCTGCTGTTCGCCCTACATCTGTCTTCCCTCTGTGACGACCAATCAGAAAGGTGGATAGAGGAATGAAGGGAGGGAGGAGAGACGGGGGGAGGGAGAAGGTGGATAAAAAAAATGAAAGATGGAGAAGAGTGGAGGGGAAGACAGTATAGGAAACAAGAGAAGTAAAGGGGAAGAGGGAAGGAAGGGAAAACTGAGAGTCGAGGATACAAACGTGGAGAGCTTAGTGGTAGTTTTGAATATCTAGTTGTATCTTCTACTCGTTTTACAGTTTGTGTGTTGAGTTGTTGCAAATAAAGGCATGTAAAGCCATGATATTTTCTAAAGAGAACCGGACAGTCTCAGTCGTTGTGTCCTTGGGCAAGACACTTCACCCGTTGCCTACTGGTGGTGGTCAGAGGGCCCGGTGGCGCCAGTGTCCTACAGTTGTGTTACATTATGCTTTATTTACCTCTGTGTTAAACAATGAATATTGCACCCATGGCACTAATAATGCATTGTGTTGATGGATTAATCAGACACATGTGAAATTTAAGTGTTTCGCTCATCTCACTCAATGTATCTCCAAAAAGTAACAGTAACTGTTTAAATTCAATTGTTAGATATGTAATCTCTAAATGAATCTGATTACTTAACATGTTGCTTTTGTGTAATATTTAGTGTAACTATTGCCTTTTCAAATTCATCATCCATTCATATTTAGTGATGAGTGAAACAAATTTTGGTGACTGTAATGTTACGTACGGGCTTATGATAATCATTACAGATTGAACAAATGGGAACGCGGAAATATTACGTTCACAGGGTGATGATGAGTTTGAAACTCAAAAGAACTGTGTTTTATCATACATCTTTCTTAAAACATATAGATGTTAATAATGGCTGCATGTGTGTTTATTGGGCAAAGTTTCATACAGACTGACTTACCGGTTAAGGAAGAGATATAATGTATGCAGACATATAGACACTGATTGGCTACATATTAAATATAGCTTATGCCGAAAGGTTGGTGAATAAAAATGAAATTCTCTAAAGAGGAACAGAAATATAATATGGCAAATAAATCACCACATGCAAGAATCACGTGCCTGAAAAATGCAGAAATTTAATGCATGAAACAAATATAAAGGCCATATTTCCTGTACTGTGCTTGCCACTATTTTAGGTTGGGCTGTTGCTCTTTTAATTGCACAAGCTCTTCCTTTGCAATGCTTTAAAGGCACATGACTCAGAGTAGCACAATAACTTGTCCTAATATGCTGGATTATAACAGGAATAAATGCAAAAGCACATTAGTTTGTATTTTATTTAGCAGACTTTCTGAAAAGAATGCCGTGCATTTGAATTGAAACTCATGCATATTTTACAACTATTAATGAGTCAATTTTTTTCTTTCCTACAGCATCCTTTGGTGGTTGAATTGACGCTCTGGCATTGGCGTAGGCACTGAAAAAGGAGCATTTTGCTTATGCTTCTCAACTCTACATTAATGGGGAACACTGGTGCATAATTACATCATTAAAGTGACATGTACTCATACCATGACTCTTAAAATATGAAAGTATTGAAATAATCCATTTAAAATTCTAAGGAATTTATAAATCTTTACCTTCAATACTTTTGTATTTTATCTTCTATTCTGACCTACCTTTAGGTTCAAATGTTCACAAATGGTTTTAGGTGTAATTAATTTATGTACGTATTAAAAACTTCCCATTTTAGTAATTTTTTTTTTTTTTGGGGGGGGGGGGCACTGTGATTAGTTCAGGTGCAGTAGGAAGCAAGATAAACTCTGCCCTTAAACAGTTTTTCTGCATATGAGGTATGTGTATTTCAGACCTGCTCTGCAAACAGCTTCTATCTGGCTTTTTTTTTTTTTTTTTGCCTCTCTCCGAGGCCCTCGGCACCATAAATCCGACTGATTACTCCGCACCCCTTTTGCTTGACTGAACCTTCACAATCAGCCGTGGCCGCCAACAATGAGGCCCTGATGAATCAAACATCCATGGCATTAGTTTCACCTTGCTGCCCCTTTCCCATGCGCCACCGCCTCTTTGTCAGGCCCCGGTTTGATGAGAAGGACTACTGACACTGGCTGCACCTATTGATAGACAATTCTGTAAAGACAGACCTCAACAGCCCTACCAATCCACAAATGCTCCTCCCTCTTCTGCACACACCACAATTCTTTTACCCCCAAAAATAGGCAACAAAACTTGACTGGTACACCAAAACCCCTGATGTCTGTTTTGCAGGAGGCCTTGTGTTAAGGTTTGAGCTTTTGGGGTGCTTGATTGCACTGTCCGAGTATTTGCCAGACTTTTATGAACTGCCCCTACAGTGCACACAGGCAGCATTAAACACATTAAAACTTAATAGATAATGATAATGGACTCAGAAAAGTAGTTTGGCAGTGAGGCATTGCTTTATATAAAGGCTAAACAATTCAGCCATTAATAAGTCTTAAACCCCGATTTCTTTTCCAACTCTAAGAAAACCAACCTGTACTTGCCCTAAAAAATAAAGCAAAGTAAAAGATCAAATCTTACTCCATTAAAAGAAAATGCAACATTCAAAATTGTACCACAAACCATAGATGTACACTCACATCTTTATCTTTTATAAAGTTCAAAAGTTTCTTAGTGTAAATATCAGCCAATCACATGGCAACAACTCACTGTGTTTAGGCATAGGGACATGGGTGAGCACGAAGTTCAAAGTGAGCATCAGAGTGGGAAAGAAAGGATTGTTAACAAACTTTAAATGACTGAATGGTGCATGGTTGTTGGTTGTTGGCACTTCTAAAAAATAGCCGTAAATGGCTTGGTGACGCCAGAAGTAAATTCATACAGGCTCACCTGAATTGAATAAGAGAAGATTGAAAAAATATTGTCTCATCTAATGAGTCTTGATTTCTGCTGCAACATTGAGATGGTAGGGTCGAAATTTGGTGTAAACAACATGAAAACATGGATTCATTCTGCCTTGTATCAAAAGTTCAGGTTGCTGCTTGCTAGATTTACACCAAATGTTGTTATATGTTAAAATTTAAGTACCGTACATGGACATGCAGTGTCAGAACCAGTTTATGCCTTTATCCCATTATCCCCTAATGGTGCCCATATTCCAACACTTTAACTGTTTCTGGCTATGGTTATGCTAGGGTAAAACCAAAAGTGCAAAGGTTAAGCTGGGAGCTTCTCTCAGTTCATGGACCTCTTTTGTTTGAACCTCCAGCCCCATTTCCCTCTGATAAAAAGCAAATCTTTGAATGTGAATATAACGTATATTTAATACTTGTGTGGTTTTAGTCAAATTTGGCACCGAGCTTCCTCAATGAGCTTCTTAGGTTACACGCTCCTGTCCAGAGATGGGCAGTAACGCGTTACTGTAATCTGATTACTTTTTTCCAAGTAACGAGTGAAGTAAGGGATTACTATTGTAAAAAGGGTAATTTGATTACTGTTACTTTCCCGTAAGCACGCTGCGTTACTAAAACCGTGATTTTTTTGCGTGTCTCATGCCAAAGATGTAAGCGAGTGCCACGTTCGTGGCAACAGCTGTGTGCAGATCAACAATGGATAATATAATGAGTGCGGGAGAGAGTATGAGCATGCAGCGTTTAAAGCGTGGAAGTACTGACCTTACTTTGAGTTTGATTCTGTAAAAAGTGACAAAAACATTAGTGTCTGCTGTACAGTGTGTGAGAAGAAAACTTCTTTTTACAGCGAAAAAAACCCCTAAACTTCCGAGCAAGCACTGACAGTACGCTGCTACGGGAATGTGAAATTCCAGGATCCTTCCACTGAACGCTACGACACCTGCACCAGGGTAAACCTCCGCCTGCCCCACTCCTGCTATACAGGTGAAAATAGAGCAACAGGACTGCTGAGACTTTGATTTTATTTATTTTCTGCTGTGTTTCACTTGCATTTATTTGAAAGACTGAGTGTAAACACAAAAAACTATTTTATTTCATATGCTGGAATGTGCAGAAAATAGGTTTAAATGTTAAACAAATTTATTCCAGTCAGTGAATGTTGCATATAATTTAATGCTTGCTTGATGCATGAAGTTAAAAGATTAAAACTAATAAAATAAGTTTTAAAAAGAGACTTTTCCATTTGATTACGTTTTATATGATGGATTATGCAGAAAAAATAGAATTGGGCTGAAAGATCTATTGTTTTATTACCTATTCAGGTTGTAAATCATTTTTTTTAAAGTAACTAAGTACTTTTGAAATTAAGTAATCAATAAAGTAATGGGATTACTTTTTGGGGGAAGTAATCAGTAATTAGTTAGTGATTACTTTTTTCAAGTAACTTGACTAACACTGCTCCTGTCAGAGCACTTAGATCTGCTACCCAACTTCTTCTGGAGCAACCTCGTTCTTGGCTGAAGCCTCGGGGCGACCGTGCATTTGCTGTAGCTGCCCCAGTCTTATGGGACAATCTTCCTGCTGCTATCCGGGCGTCTGACTCTATGCCACTGTTTAAATCACGGTTAAAGGCTTATTTATTTAATCTTGCTTTTCCACCTAGCTAATATTTGGTGTGCTTTGATACATTTTTATCCGTTATGCTTTGTTAAGTACTTTTATGTATTATGATTGCCATGGTTTTATAATTGCTACGTGCTAGCTCCTTTCTCTTTTCCCTCCCATCTCCTTTTTCCTATCTTATTTTGTCAAGCACCTTGGTATACCCTTGATTTTTTTAGTGTGCTTTATAAATAAAGTTTATTAAACACCTACAATAAGTAGCAACACTGATGGGTTAGATAGAGCTAAGTACTGCAACAGTTACAACCTTGGCTAAATTTTTTACTGCTATATTTTCAACTTTCCAACTTATTTCATACTTCCTGTTCATAATCGTTTTCTCCTTAGACTAATTTTAGCTAATGTTTTCTTTAGTTTGGTGAACTTTGTCACCACTCAGTCCATACTGCCTGACAAATTTAAATATTTATCACCCGCATTTTCTTAACCATTTAATTTGGTTATTCATATTATTAGCTATCAGTTTCAGGTGGTAGCCTGTAGTTCTAGAGAGCTATTTTCACAATTTGTTTATTTTTTGACTGTTTTTTAATCAGTTTGAATTTATTCCTTTTGCCTGTATATTTCTACAGCTTTTCTGTTATGTGTAGTTTTCTCAAAAGCTTTTATGTCTGCTCAAGTCCAGTTAAATATGTTGTCTATAACACAGGTGTTTTTTCTACCTGGGTTTCCTCTTCAGGGAAAATGAAGTCTTCGCTTGGTGAAAACCTGATTTCAAACAGCAAGTCCTTATTATCCTCTGCAGCCGGCACAGAGGTGAGTTTCTATACGGGTTTAAGTGGTCCTCTGCCTGTTTCTATGGATTGCCTATACCCTGTGCAGCAGGCAGCTCGGCCATGCTGCGCCATCATATCACTAGCAGAAGATCAAACTCTAAATGTACTGTGAAACTGTTTGGGGCCACTAACAGCGAGCACACAGCCTGGTGGAAATGTGTGTGTGCGGGGAAGCGACGAGAGCGAGAGAGAGGGAGTTGCTATAATGCTCAAGGCTGGTTCTAATGAGAGAGAAAGAGAAATGGCGTTCACTGTGAGCAGCGAAAGCTCATCCAACGTGCTACCCACAATGTTTTATTCATTGAGATATATTTGATTATATTTGAATTTAATTGACATTTGGAGATAAATGAAGAGTTTCGTTCCAAAACGAGACATCCACTATTTAACAAACTTAACACCTCTTCTTAGAAAGTGATGACTGGCATGGAAGTGAAATCATATTTAAAGCCTATTGTTAATTGTATTTATTACCTGAGGATACATTTTCTGAATAACAGTGAATATCGCGATTGTTGAGAATTGGTTAGTCTTTTTAAAATCTGTTATAGAAAGCAGCAGTATATTTAAAATAAATTCATCCAACTTTGCCAACAGATACAGTAATACAAAGAGCCATTCTGCATACTCTTTTTTACTACTTTTACTTTTGGTAGCTGTAATGTACACCTATGTACCTACTCAAAGATCTTTAAAATGTACTCACAGCCAGTGAGCTATTATTTCAGTCTTTTAAGAAATACATGAAACATTTTTACGTAACATAACTTTTCCATATGTTATTACTCCCCGTACTGAAAGTAGTAGCGCTGATGATATAATAGGTTGTTGATTTTTAGTTGATCAAATTGTGCCTAAACCCAAGTTTATGGTTAATAAATTGCAGGAAAGAAAGACATTGTATATGGGACATTCAACATAACTGTGAAAGTTAGTTTGGTATTGAAATAAAACACAATTTATCCAAGAGAATGATAAACTGAACTGACTAATTAAAGTTGGTGCCTTAATCTAACACATAGTTGAGTTTTGGCCCCGAAACCTAGCTCCCAAAGAAGTAGAGTTATTGGTGCTTAAACCTCATTGATTGGTTCAGATTAAATGTCTAAACCTAACTAAGTGTTTTAGTTTTGGTGCTTCAACCTCATCGAGTAGTTTGGTTTTTGTGCCTAAAATTAACCGACTAGTGTGGCTTTTGGTTCATAAACATAACCTAGCAGTTTAGGTGCATAAACCTCAGTGATTGGTTTGGTTTTAGTGTCTAAACCTCACTGAGTAGTTTTGTTTTTGTGCCTAAAGTGAACTAGTTTAGCTTTGGTTCATAAAGATAACCTAGTACTTCCTGGCTAGGTTTGAGAACCAGTTTTTGTGACTAATCTATCCGAGTGGTCTAGTTTAGATGCTTAAGATGTGGCTCTTGATGCTTTGTAGTGGGGTCCAGTTTGGTTTTGTGGTAGACGAACTGGTTCAGGATATCTACATCACAAAGTTCTGCTTAACAAGTCCTCTAAAGCTTCAGAGGTCTAAAATTATTGTATAAGTAGTAAAACAACTAGTATACGAGATACTTGCACTATTTTGACCCATAGTTTGTCCCTTGCAACATGATATTTGGAAAAACTTCAGGGTATTTTCTCTTTAGAGAGAACTAGGCTTGCTTTTTGCACCTATTTCCAGATTTTATGCTAAGCTAGGCTGAACAAGTCTTGGCTCCAGCTATGAACAGATATATTGAACTTTAAATATTAACAAACAAAGTAATTTGTTAGAAATATTGAGGTTTGACCCTTTTAGTCAGAGGTTCAGTCATATTTCTTATGACAAATTGTATCTGGCATCTTATGTGAAAGAAAGGTCAGCAGGTACATTCATGGGAGGCTAAACTAGACAGATATTTCAGGACATCTAAAGCCACCTTTGTGCTATTATAAAATGATGCCCAGTCTACATTTTTTATATATTTTCCAGTGTTCCATAATGTATTCGGCAATTCATCCACTATTTTCTGTGCTGCAGTTTGAAGGTTTCAGAAACAGCACAGGAAACATTTAACAATGTTGCTTTCATTTGATTTCATTTTTTTTTCTAACCATATAAATGCTGTCTCTTCCTCTTTCTTTACTGCACCTCTCTAATTTCTGTATGTGTGGGATAAATCAGTCATGTTTCTCTCTTTCTCTCTCTGTCTGTCTCTCAGTAATTTCTGTTTCCTTTCCTCCCGTGGAGGCGCTCAGCAGGTCGCTTCACATCTCCACCATTCCGGATGGAAAGGAGATAAAACACAGGTAAATATGCAGGGACGTGTTCAGTTAACCAGGCGGTGTGTGCGTGGGGGTCGGCAACTAGTTAGGAGGTAATCTAAGTGTGTGTGCATGTAGACTGGACTTTGCCGAGTTTGTGCACAGCAGTCTGTGCTTTTTTCTCCATCTACAGTATAAAGAAGAGTTAAGCTTTGTTAGTAAAACTACTACTAAAATCAGAAATAATGCTAGTGTAATGCAATATATTTGTTTTTAGTGTTCTTGTAGTCCAAGTTTTACCTGTTTATCGACTCTTTCACCTGAACCAACAGAGGAAAAGAGTGGTACCTAAGACACCAAAGATGATTTAGGTTAGAAACGTGTTAAATAGTCATAAAAATGTAATCTATTCTTGTACAAGGACAGAAATTGTCTATTTTTTACATTACATTCAGCATGACCTTCAAAGTATTTCTACTGGAGGAATGTGATGTAAAACACATTGTTTCCATTGTGCTTTTCTGCTCTTACTGATTATTAAAGACTGATAACAGTAGGGATGTCTAATTGAGCAGACTTAGTATCTAAACGCAAGCAAATGGTTGTGGTGTTTTTACCTAACTTCCATACCTAAACCTAACCAAGTAGTTTAGTTTGGTGGATAAACCTTAACCTGTAGTTTTGGTGTATAAAGCTAATGTATTAGTTTACTTCAAGATCTTAAACCTAACCAATGTTTTCTAGTCAAACATCTACACCTAAGTGATTGGTTTCTGTTAACAACGCACTTTGGTTTTGGTGCCTAAACCAAATTTATTTGTTTTCTGTTGGTGAGTAAACCTAACACAGTAGCTTTGGTGAAAAAAACATAACCAAGTGTTTTGGCTTTGGTACCCAAACCTAATTAATAACTTCACTAGTCCCTAAACCTGACCCGGTGGTTTTGTTGAATAAACCCTGTGTGAGCAACAAAACGACTTCCTCTTCCACCAGCCGCTCCAGCATTCAAATTTGGACTTTTTGACCCTGAAAGCATAAAAAAAATCACTTCCTGTTAAGATACACAAATCATATAAGACTGGGCAAAAAATGATAGTTATGAAAAAAGAGGCAAATACCTATGCAGGAACATGAACCTGTTAAACTTTTTCATAGAATTCATAGAAAGTGTTAGAAGTAGTAGTAGTAGTGGTTAAAAACTGCACCATTATCAGAAGCTGAAGAAACCTTTAAAGCGCCCGTGTAGCCTATCAGAACTTCATGTTTAGTTATTGTTTTGCCACTGTAAACTTTTGACAGTGGTAAGTTCAGTGTGTCACCTTTGAGCATGGTGCCATGAATGAAGACTGCAGTTCGAACAATAGCCATTGAAAAACAATGTGACCGGGCTCCTTTATGGAGAGCCTTTCATGTGTTTAAACACCATAAAGGTCCTGTGTGGAACCCTGTGAAATGGTACTTGGCAGCAGCAAATGGATTGTTGAGGCTTACATTCGGAGCGCTGTTTTGAACAGTTTCTGTTGCATGTACGCAGACATTTGGAGTTTATCCATGGAATGAAAAAAGAAAAATCCCTCTTTGTTCGGGATGATGGCTTCCCTTCAGTCTCAACATGTGTCCAGCCCAGTGAGGTTTAAATCTGCCCACCTGTCCACACACTAATCCTCCCAGCCTTATTACAAAACTGTGCAATTAATTAAAGGCTCAATCGCCAGGATTAGTAACCTACATTCAACCTGATACTCATATCAGTATCTACAGAAATGATGTTTGCAGGGATTTAGGGAGGGAGAAAACGCTGAATTTAAATGTCTCGAATAACATAAAATCCACAAAATGAGTGAACAAAAACAAACCAGAGGTGGGTTTCATGCAGCAGCACTGCTGTTCTCGTTTACAGTGGCATTACAGAGATTAAGATTATCTGTGCTGTATGTTTACAGCATAATGAAGCAGGTCTGATATAATGACCATCAAATCTGGATTAGGTCATTCACAGCAGAGGAGGGAATTTATTCCGGTGATTATTGTGAGCGGGCTGAGCTCCACGACAATCCCAGGCCAGGCTGACGTATGCCTGAACACCACACACACACACACACACACACACACACCTTTGGATACACTTATTGACTTTGTAACTAGATTGTTAGATTTTCTCAGGAGTGATGAAGAAGATTCCCACCTTGGATTTCTTCCTGTTTAACTCGTTCACATGTAGAAAATCACACACACACACATTCACACGGAAGAGGTGAAGCGTGCGTGTGCATTTATGTGTGTGTGTGTGTGTGTGTGTGTGTGTGTGTGTGTGTGTGTGTGTGTGTGTGTGTGCCGTTACAAAAGCAGGTTATGGCGGCACAGAAATGACACGGTGCAACAGATGATGGGCATTATCCCATCAACCTGCTGTTTCTGTACACTCTCTGTCCCCTCTGTGTTCTCTTTGAAAGGACAGCAGGAGTGTGTGTTTGTGCATGTGTGTGTGTGTGTGAGAGAGAGAGAGACATGGATGAAGGGAGGGAGTCCTTTCACACACACACACACACACACACACACACACACACACACACACACACACACACACACACACACTCTGCACCTGTCACAAACAGCCTGTCAGAGGGGAAGAAAAGAAAGTTCAACCATGAGGAAGAACTGAGGGAAAAGGGGTGTTTGTTTGAGCCGATTTGGGGTTTATAAGGCCATAACTGACTGCATGTGTTGCTAAAATTAAAAAGGTTTTTGAATTCATAATTCAGTAGGTGTGGGCAATCAATCAGATGTGATTTTCAGTTAAAGCAACATTTCATTGTCTTCCAGGAATGATCAAAACAGGATAATTGACATAAAAAAAAGGATAATTCTGTGTTATTAATCCAGCACATCCCTTTTCAGTACAGTGGTGACTTTGCTCCCTTAATGTGTATTTATTCATTTATTTTTAGTTGACACCATCCAAGTGTGAATTTTTAAAAATCTAAATGGCATATCTCATATAGGACGTGCTGTTGAAGCTGCTTCAGCCTGCCTGCAGTTGTGACACGTCTGCTGCTTTGCAGCCCACCTTGCCATTCATGCCAGCTCTTGCTGTTATTACAAAGCGTAAACTACATTTGTTGTATGGAAATTGGAATTTTCTCTTGAATGTAGGGTCTTGATTGAGTTACCGAGTTGTTATTCCAACTAGTTACAAATAAAGGCTTGAATTGTTTTGGCAACAAAAAATTTCGACTAGCCAGTATTGTTCAGATATAGCAATGTGTTCTAGCGTCATGATGGATCCTTTGGCGTTGCTGCCTTAAAGTGGTCGCTGTTGCATTGTTGAATAACCACAGATAACAGTGCTCTTTTAAAGAGTTGCAAAGATTTGTTGAGTAGAGTAACTCAGTAGGAACCAGTAAGGAAACAGCAATTTGCTTCCTGTTTGGGAGATTTTTGTTTGTGCTCATTTTCCATTGCTTGGTTTATACTTTACCTACTATACTTTCCTTTTCTTTCCGTTTAGCTTGCTGGTTACGATCAAAGGCAGAGTTCAAAATTAGTCTTTGGCTTAGTAAATTTGTACTACCTTATTTGACAGAAATCTGTGCTACTTCCAATCGCTTAATCTTGGGTAAATAATACTCCAGTTAACAAAACTGGATAAGTAGTGGGGTGGCTGTGGCTCAGATGGTAGTGTAGATTGTCTACTAATTAGAAGGTGGGTGGTTTGATCCTACCCGTGGTTCTTCCTTCCCTTAGAAAAAAGGGGGTTGCTTTGAAATGGCAACCCCGGCTGGTGTCCATAGACTTTGTCTAAATCTTTTAAACAACCATTTTAAAAAGAATGAGATTGCAATTTTATTCCACACAATCACAATAATTTAAGTCTTGCTGCTTAGATCTTATATCATTGACACTGCCACGTTATTGTCATTACAAAGACGAGAGTGTTAAGCTTTTGGCAAAAGATTTTGATTTGGGTTCAAAATTCGCCTCTTCACACCATGTTAAAAAACAAGAATGTGACCCTGGCAATAATCATCAAATTTTACAAGCTGTCCCACTGTTTCCAGGGAGTTCTGAGTGTCACCAACGCCAAGGGACACCTCAAGGGTATCTTAAAGTTGCCAGTGACTTGGAAAAACGTCAGCATTTGACTCCATGTGAATGGAGATGGAAAGGCATGAGGACAGTTGAATTAAGGATCTCTCACAGCAGGAGGAGCGACGAGGATCCTGACTGATGGACATCCTGGTCTTGATAAAAGACCAGTATCAGCGCAGCATATCAGCAAACACGAGAAGATCTGCATGCGTACGAGTATAAATGTACCTCACCAGAAGGTTAAGTTCACTGCCTGTAAATTGCCCCCCCGCTACCCCCTCTGTCACCCCCCCGCCACTACCACCACCACCGGACAATAGGCTCAGCAGTGGCCTGGTGATTGCCTCTTTTCAAATGGAAATGCCGGTTGCCTCTCTTCTGCCTGGTTCCCCTAAGCAGTGTACAAATTACAGTTTACAAGGCATGCAGGAATAAAAAAAAAAAGATGGAGTAGATAGACTGAAAAAAGAAGAAGGTGGGAGGGAGGGTGAGCAAAAGCAGAATATCTTTTCTCCCGCTATGTTTTTTTCTTTTTTTAATTCGGCAAAGTGACATGTAAATTAGCCTTTAAGTGCTCCACTTGGGGACTGCGATCGTGCCCTAATTGTCACAGTCAATTGTGGCCAACAGTCTCTTCAATCCAGGCAGCTTTTGACAACAAGCACGCTAGGATCAAAAGACGAATCATCGACTCCCCTCCTAACACATACGCCAACACACGCACACATACAAAGAGAAATAGAAGCGAGAGGTGCGAGTGATGGTTTTACTCGGCGAGGACCAAACGTGGAAGGAAGTGTTGAACACAACAGCAATTTGCTTCCTACACCAGCTTATATTCCCCAAAATCCTTTGAGTGTCAAGATAACAAACGCCATGGATGACAATGTTGGAAGGATAGTGCGTCTAAAATGAGCAGTGGAGGTATACAGTGCATCCAGCAGAGCGTGAACTGACTTTCTACGAGTTCCTACAGGGCCATAAACTTTAGCAGAGGATGAAACAGATCTGTTTGTCTGAGGCAGCTCTGAAAAATAATGCAAACATCTGAAAGCCCAAATGAGCAAACTGGGAACTCTGTGAAGTCTTATCGAAGAGGCCAAGGGTTCAAAGCTGACTTCTCTGCAAAGTTACCCCACAGTTGATGGCAAAAACAAACAAACATTCATTTGCTGCAGTCTGGTTTAAAGTTAGTGATCCTTTGGGAAGACACACATAAACACACTCAAACCAGTTGTAGTCATGTGGTCCTAGGCAATAAATTAACTGATAGTGAGTTTGGACAGTTGTAGGTGATATTCTGGGAATCAGTTTGTTTTACTGAATTACTTCTGTGGTATAATGTGCTTGTTTTACGCTTTACTTCACCGATAACACCAACACCCTAAACTCTAACCCTTTGCTATCATAATA
Source organism: Rhamphochromis longiceps (assembly GCF_057381845.1). NCBI lineage: Eukaryota > Metazoa > Chordata > Actinopteri > Cichliformes > Cichlidae > Rhamphochromis > Rhamphochromis longiceps. The sequence goes on along the minus strand of NC_140578.1, from coordinate 26,476,996 downwards.
TGTGGCGTTTAACTAACACACATCAAACACGTTTTCCAAATAAAGTAATTTTCCTTCCCTCCAGACCTTTTGGGGTTAAAATTAGGGGTTCAACCATCCAACGCACCAGACTCACTCACCGTGAAACTAGAAAAAGTGCAATGCAAACTGATTGCCTTCAAAGAAAAATTGCGCCTCACCACCAAGTTTTACTTACACCAATCAGGCATAATATCATGACGACCTGCCTAATATTGTGTCGGTCCACCTTTTGCTCCTAAAACAGCTCTGCACCATCGAGACATGGACCCTACTAGACCGCTGAAGGTGTGCCTGGGTATCTGTCACAAGGTATTTGGAGTCCAAGTCAACACCCAAACTTGGTGTTGTGCTACTCAAACCGTTTCTAAACCACGTTTGCTTTGTGGCAGAACATTATCCTCCTGAAAGAGGCTACAGCCATCAGGGAATACATTTTCCATGAAATGGTGTACATGGTCTGCAGCGATGATTAGGTAGGTAGTACGTGATAAGGTAACATCAGACCAGGCCACATTCTTCCATCGCTTGCTCTCTAATATATCCCACCCACCAACAGGTGCCATAATGAAGAGATTATCAGTGTTAGTCAAATGGTGTCCATTTCTGGTTTGTATCACACATGTTGCAGTTTCACCACCACTTTGGCGAGCAGTTTGTGACTCCCTTGCGTCTTCTATGCAAACAACAGGTGACTGTGGCTACGTCCACGCTAATGCGTTTCCGTCCACACTGAGACGGCGTTTTCGCTGATGGAAAACGCGTTTTGAAAACGCTCTCAAAAGCGCATACATTTGGTAACTGTGCTTTCGTGTTGCAGTGTGGACAGCAAAAACGCAGACTTTCTAAAACGATGATGCATGTTAGTCATATGATGCAGTCATGTGACCTATTAAACTAAGGCTACGTCCACACGTACCCGGATATTTTTGAAAACGCAAATTTTTCTATGCGTTTGCACCTTTCGTCCACATGTAAACGGCGTTTTTGGTCACTGAAAACGGAGATTTTTAAAAACGCCTGCCAGGGTGGATATTTTTCGAAAACTCAGTTTTTGCATTTACGTTTGAACGAGAAAAACGGAGAAAATGCAGCGTCCAAAGGTGCGCGCCTTTTTTGACGTCACACTGTGCGCCACATTATTGTTTCGGTGAAATGACTTTTTACAATACTGTTACTGTTAATTGTACTCTCTGCAGTGTTTAAATGCTTACATATACACACACAGTTTCTGTCCCTCCACACATACGACTCAGTTCTGCTTCTATGCCCCAACTTTGTTTACTTTTTCCCACCGAGGCTTCTAGACTTCTGATTGGCCAACATTTCTGCACGGTTAGGAATATATCGCCACCTGTTGCTTTGGCATGTTCCTAGCAGCGTTTTCTTTTATTTCTGCGTTTACGTGTGGACGGGATTATTTTTTAAAACGAAAACGGAAAATCTCTGTTTTCAAAAATACCCGTGTACATGTGGACATAGCCTAAGAATAGCGGAGGGCATTATACAGCAGTTGTTTTGTTTGCTCTCAATTTTGACTGCCCTATTAAAGATTAATATCAGTCGGTACATGCTCCAGATAGCTTTTCTTCAAATTCTTTAACTCTCACTCGCTTTTGCTACTTTGTACTTTTGTGTTACTCGCAGCAACAACTCCACCTCATTGTTAGTCCATTTAAAAAAAACTCTGTGCTTTTCCTCGACCTTTTGGCGCGACGTTTCAAAGAGGCAGGTCGAATCTTCTTGCGTTTCACGTATGCGCAGTACTGGAACGTAAGCGTTTTTTGGCCGTTTCAATGTGGACGCACAACTCTGTAAAAACGACTGAAAACATAGATTTGAAAAAGCCGTTTTCAAATCTATTCGGGCTAGTGTGGACGTAGCCTGTGTCAGACTGCCAATGTCTAAAGCAATCCACAGGAGGTTTTTGGTCCAGTGCAATCTACCTCATTTTAATAAGTTTCCCCTAGCAACCGTTTGGGGAATATAGAGGGCCTGAGTCTCTTTCCCTCTGAGTCTTTTTCTTTTTCCGTGAGTTGGCTAAATCACAAATTTCCATTCCTGGAGGCAACACCAGTTCTTAAAAAGTGGCCAGCATCCAACCCTGGTTGAGAGGATGGTTAGCTACTGTGCCAATCTGAAGAGAGTACAACGGCCCTCCAAACAGTTAGTGACAGAGCAAACTGGTTAAAAAGAACTCGTGTCTATGTATTTATAATCTGTCAACTTGGCCTATTTAATGGAAGCTAAAATGTTATAGCACCTAAAAGTAAGACTTTAAAGAGAATAAAAAGTGAATGTTGCTCTAAAAGCGAGTAAATGCCCCATAGACCATTGAAAATAACAAAACAGAGCATCTAATTTATTGCTAAAAATGTTTGCCACCAAAACCCACCCAGTGTTTGGTTCAAAATTGATTGGTTTGATTTCAGCCAAATGTGTTTACTTTTTAAGATATCTTGCTAACAAGCAGACAGGGGAAAAGCTTTAAAGGCTGATATTATTCCACCCAAGACTCATCCACTTCATACCCAACAAACTTTTAATACAGCTAATCATTTCAGCCTTTTTAATCAGTCCACATATACTTTACCTATTCTTGAAAAAGAAACGATACTAAGGAAAATTTTTAGCTGCAGTTGCATGTATTTGCATTCCTAGGTGTTGCAATATTACGTGGGATTGCAGGTCTTATTTTTCGCCTTTATCCATATGTTTAGAAACTTTTCCTCTCTGAGCAGTGCTTCTTTCCTCTCTGAGTGAGAACTCGCCGAGAGCCGGACAAGGTTTCTGCAGATGTAAGTTAGATCTTTTAATTCTATCCGTGCGTCCTGAGAGGATGTAAACTCATATACGGAGGCAGATATTAAGAGCACACCGATATGCAAATGTCTGTCGAAATTAGAGCTACAACAATTATTCAAATGTTTGATTAATTATTCATCGGAGACGCCGTCAATTATTCATTTCGGTGAGCGATAAGTCGTCTCTCTTTTTCTCCCCCTTCATCTCGGAGTGAAAAGTTTTCTTGAGGGATCTATCAGAATCCCAATCAAAACCATTTTATTTGCGAAGTGCAGTAAACGTGCAGGATTTGTTTTGGTGGCAGCAGACAGACGCTACACTTTAAATACTGTCTCTTTGTGCTTGTTCAAAAATGCTCAGAGCGTTTCTGATAATGGTTTTTACAAGAAATAACTGATTTCTCTATATCTCTGTTCTCTATATCTATATTCCTTAGATCTAAATATTTCTATTTTCTCTGTGATCTGCATCTTTCTGTCTATTCTTTATTTTTCCATCTCTTCTTTCTATATCATTATCTCTATGTGTCTATTCTCTGTATTTATATTCTCCATATCTCTCTATATTCTTTCTATGTAGTTATCACTCCCTTTTCTGTATCTCCTTTAAGGTCTGCCTCAACATAGCTGTTCTCTATTGAAATCAATCTGTTTTCTAATGCTACACTGCGGTGTAATTATCTTAAGCCACCCCTCCTTTCTTTACATTTTGCTAGGATAATGGAAAACAGATGGGCTGGTTTATTGACATGTGCAAATATACGTGTAAATGCAGCATATAAGGCAAAATCCAGAGTTTGTACAATTCTAACAAGCTTGAAATTCAATATTTGTTGTGACCACCTTTATTCTTCAGCACAGTCTGAACTCTCTTAGGCAGCTTTCTTGTCATTTCTTTAAGTCATCTTCAGGAATAGTTCTCCAGGCTTCTTGAAGGACATTCAAAGCTCTTCTTTGGATGTTTCTGCCTTTTGTTCTGTTCTCTGTTCAAGATGACCCAACACTGCTTCAATAATGTTGAGGTCCAGGCTCTGGGGAGGCCAATCCATGACTGATAGTGCTCCACTGTGTGTTTTTCTATCCAGGTATGATTTTACTGCATTGGCAGTGTGTTTGTGATCATTGACATGATAAAAAATAATGCTGTTGACAGGATTGACCAGATTGTATTGCATAGCGAATCAAACCTGATGGTACTTTCTGTGTTCATAATTAATTAATTTTGACAAGATCGCCAACACCACAGACCCAAATGTAGCTCAAACCATGACAGAGCCTCCATTGCATTTTACAGATGGCTGTAGCCACACACTGTTGTTCCTTCCTGCTGATCTTTGTACATACTGATGATGATTTGAACCCCAAAATGTCAAATTTGGATTCATCACTCCATCAAACCTACTTCCACTGATTTTCAGTTTAGTGCAATCTGCAGTCTTGTAATTTGGCATACCTCAGCCTTTTCTCCGTGTCAAGAATGGCTTCTTGACAACCATCCTTCCACAGAGACCATTTCTGATGAGGCTTCAGTGAACAACAGATGAATCAGTTGAGGGTTCAGATGGATCTCTTAGGTCCTGTGTCAGGCCTTTGCTGGATTTGTTCCTGTTTCTTAAGGTCGTGACTTTCAGATACAGTTCACCTGCTGTAAATAGTAGTTTTAGTAGATAGTAGTTACTGTAGTTTTTTTTTCTTCTTTTGTCTTCCACATTTCCAGTTTCCTCAATTTTTTAAGGACACACTGCACACCATGAGAAGTTTTATATGACAAGTTTTCAGCCAATAGCTCTTTGGTAATCACAAAAATTGTATTTTAAATTTGTCAAACTGTGTTATCTTTGACATTTTTCATAGATTTAACTGAAAAATGACTAACTAACAAAATGTCAAATAATTCATAGGTCACTGCTTAACAAACTAGAATTCCTCTGAAAATGGTGAATACAAGAACTGATCCAAAGAAAAACTTTGAAATACCTCGAGGAAGCCTGGAGAACTATTGCTCAAGACCACATTAAAAAAATGACAATGAGGGGTTGGCTCAAGACTTTTGCATAGTACTATACATCTACTCTAAATGTCAGTTACGTCCAAGAAAATAATACATACGTACATACAGTTATGTACTTGTACACTGAATATGACATATTTAAAAAGCTCACGTTTGACTTTCCTAAATTACAGTTTAACAAAAATTAAATAGTCCCGATCTGCTGGGGTTTCTTTACTCTGTTGCTGGTTAACCTTTGTGTCACGTGAATATGACAAAAGATGTCAACGTGTGTCTGGCTAAAATAAAAGTTTTCATTCAGTTTTCTTTCCCACACGGTTGCTTTTTTCCCCTCTTTTTTGAAGACTGTCCACAGGAGAAAAGGGCACAGGATGTGTTTGTCTTTCTTTTTTTTAAAGTGGCTCAGTCGTGGTCATTTGTAGAAGACTCTGCTCGGGTTTTCAGCTAACAAGAACAGCATGAAAAATCAATACCTTTTTTTAGTGCGAGCATTTGTTTCTGCACCAATCAGCTATGCAGCGATCTTGTTCTCTCTGCGAGCTTTCTTGTCCAACTGAGAGAGATCAGAAATGCTCAGAAAAAGAGCAGTTTTTCCTCCTCTCGCCCTTTTTCTTCCTCACGGCCAATGTAAACTAAATTCATTTTGCATGTTTGAAGAGTCCTCGCAGATCACACGCTCCAGCCTTCGCCTCTCGCTCTTTAATTGTCCGTCAATCTCTGGAGTTGTTGTGGTGCCGGGGCTCTTGCGGTGGCTATCACAGAGCCAAACCCCGTCGAGAGATTTCCAGTTTGATGTTGCAGAGCTGGAAGAGCCACAAACGAGTGCAGAGAGGAGCCAGAAAAGGAGATGTGATCTGGGATACTTCTGTCGTGCATTCAAACCCTCTGAACGCCAACAACAACCGTTATTTTAATTGAAAAGAGGCGAAGCTCGCTTTCGGGGCTAAAGCACAAACTGTATGCTGAGGCTTTAACACTCGAGGGGCTGAGCTGCAGCCACTTGACAGCTGTTTTGAATTGTAGAAGTGCATTTTCAAAAATGTCCCTCCTCTTTTTTTTCTAGACCCACTTTCTGGTCAAACCAGCTTTGTTTGATTTTCTACATGAAGTGGTTATAATTGTATTTACACCAGCTCCCTCCACTGCAGGCATGTTGTTCAAACTCTGTCCATCCTCATAACTTTGTCTAACCTCTGTCTTTCTCCATATCGCCATAAAACAGGAGTGGAGCAGATTTGAAGTTTCTAGCAGTTTAACTCGACACCTAGATTTCCACCCTGTGGGCAAATCTGAATCATTGTGATGATCGCCCAAAGATAATAAAAAAAATCCCCTCTTACTTAATGTCTAAGAGATGTCATATGCCCTTGACACATGAGCAAAGCGACACCACCCATCACATGAGGTGGAGCTGGTGTATATTACTGTCAGACTTTGTGGTTATATCACAACTGAACATTGAGCAGTTGTTGATTGAAACTCTGCAAGTGCCCCTTAAAGTCTCCATGCTCATAAAGGAGGGTAGGTTTTAAGAACAAATGCTGCTTAATGCTACAATCACACAGGCAGCGGCACGACCACAATTATGGCGGCCGAGTGCAATGAACTTGTGATCCTGACAAGTCCTGCAATGACTTGTGGTCAGTTGACGTCCTCAGAGCAACCCTGGTACATCAACTCAGTCGTAAAATACGATGGAGTCAGCGTGCTGTCAGTTTGTGATTGATCAAATTGGTATTTAAATGTAATTGTCACACACACACACATATATTCTTTGAGTCGCTCTTTTTCATGATTCACACCACTCAGTGCCTAGTTGCCAAGAAGTTGGTGTTTTCTATGCAAACAATGTTCAACAGAAAAAATCTGCTGTCATCAAAGCAGTCACGTGACATCCTCCTTGCAACTGATTCGACTCCCAGGAACTGCTTGCCAACTAGTTGAGGAATGGACGGTTTTCCCTAGTGACCAGAAATAAATGGTAAATGGACTGGTGGGTGGATGCAGCTGACATTTGACATCCAATTAGAGGATGACCTGCACAATCACCTGAGCTACAGCCACCCCAGGGGTTGCAAAGAGGCCCTGGTATGTAGTTGCACATATTATACATAAAGCACGTATTCTCACACATGGTTAGAAAGTAGGGTTAGGGTTAGTCCTAACCCTACCCTCTGGTTTACCCGAGTTCTAGATTGATCAGCAGCCTGGCTCACTGTACTATCATTCATCGATCATTGATCAGTGCTTCAAATGTATCTTATTGGCGAAGAATTCGCGAAGAATTCGTGGCAAAGCCAGGTGTAGCTATGGCCTCGCAATCATTAACAAGGAAAGCCGACCCTAACAGCACTTACGGATTAGGTAGGATTATGATGGAAACCATGTTTATCAAATGTACAATGATTCTGTGTAGTTAGACAACTGTTTTATGGCATGTTTTAAAATTCAGATTTTTTGCATAGCCGGTATAAAGAGGGTGGCTATCACCTCTTCGTTTGAAGAGTGAAACCAGTGCACAAATGTGCAAAAAGCAGGAGGGTGACTCCTCTAGTTGTAGAGAAGCCTGAAAAAAACAGGCTTACTTCTCACTTACTTACTTTCCTAATTAGTTTTTAGGGTAATTTGCTACTTTCTAGTCTAATTTACTACAACATGATAATAATTTTGATAAATTATGGTTTAAAAAAATAAATTAAAAAAAGAATGTTTTAGGTCAAAAGTTGCAAATGTGTGTGATGTGTTTGCAAACCAATATGGTGATAGAGAAAAAACTAAATAGTCTGTAAACCAATGAGAAACGTTACAGTTGCCATTCTTTATATACCGTCTATGATTTTTTAGTTATGTGTATTGTCACTCATATTCAAAATAGCAGTTTTTATAGGAGTGGGGGATTTTCTGTACAGAACTGAACAGTAGTTATGTTACTGGGACATTTGTACTAATGCTACTTCGCGATTACCCTGAATTTCATCTGAATCTCTCATTTCTCCCTGGGGAGTTTCGGCTTCCCATGTCGGACAGAATTCTTTGTAAGGCTATTTTCTGCTTTGATGTCATGAACCAAACTGAGAGGGAAACGCTGAATCATTGTTTTGCTTGGAAAAGTGTCAGATTTGTTTTTGCCAATAATTAAACTATTAACTGTGGGCACGAAACAGCAGTTTCAGCAGCTTCAAGCCAAATGCATCAGCGTCGGGATCGTCCTCCGTCTTGACCTTTGACCTCCATCGTGTCAGTTGTGCGTAACTGCAGATAGCGTTGAAAGTTTCGCCCAAATCTGGGCATTGGCGTCGACTGACAGCGTTTTCTCGGCATCAGCTCCACTCCTTAATGGATGGATATCGGTGTGTCGTGACACTTGCAATTCCCCGACTGAGGCGTCGGTGCCAAAACGAGCTCAGCTTTGGCCCGAATGTGTCTGCTGTCTGGCATCTTTAACCTGATCTGTAGTCACATAAAACCTTTCCTCTCTCTTCCTCTCTCTTTGATGTGTCATCAGCAGTGAAACTCCTCTCGGCGACCCAAAATGAGGCGTATCACCCCCTCACCGTCATCCTCCACGAGGCTGATTCTACAGCTCTCGCGGTGCAGATCTGAGCGGCACAGGTCAGTTTTAGATAACAGACACACCCGAATGCATCACTGTCATGCAACACTCTTTTATTTCTCCCTGAAATTAAACCATAAGAGAACAGCACGCACAAACGACCACAATGAGTATTCCCCTCATATTGTAACAGGTTTGGTTGAGCTGCTTCTGCTACTGATGATGCTGCTGCTGCCGGACTGGGCATAGATTCATCACCGCTGCGTCACGTGACGCTCACAGTACTAAATTAGGCCAATAATCAGGGACGCCTGGCGGCTGAGTTGTTGACTGCACAGCATGTACATGCAACAGTCCCGAGGCGTGTTCTGCAATGGCATCCTTCTCTCTCGCTCCCTTCTTGCCTTATTTCAGCGTGCAGCAAAAACCAGAGACGCACACAGACACGTTGATCCCTGCAAATATATCCCTAGCACATTGTGGGCCTTGTTAATAACCACACGCACACACCGGCGGTGTCAGATGGCCAGTGATGTCGGCCACGGAGAGGGGAGAGCGGGCACGGCTGTAACACAAGCGACCACACCAATCAGGGAGGAGACGGGAGTTGTTTGGTCATTTAAGGTTGGAAACAGGTCGACGTAGATCCTGGAGGGTTTTTTCTTAGTTATTTACACTATTCCAGATTAATTGATGTGATTTACACCAGAGCGAAGGGTGCAATTTGCAGGCAAAAGCGGGGATGGAGTGGGTTGTAGCACACCTGTAATCCTCAGTGTGTGACCCTAATCCCAACCATGTCTGAGACAAATGGCATCTGATTTTTTTTTAGGGGGTGTAAATGTAAAAATAATATAAATAATAATTTGTTTTAGTTCCCTGATTGCAAAGACTGAGAAGAATAATTTTCAAAAGCCCACTCCCCCCAAAAATCACCTTTTTTGTGAGGGTTAGGGTTTGTATTTTATTCAGTTAGTGCAGATTATAATATTATATTTTTATTATATTAGGCACATTAAGACTTTATTTTTTGCTTCCTCCTTGTCCGTTTAGCGTGAGTGCACACCGTTACACTGAGAGACTGGAGAACACCACCCGACACGAAATCAGGAAGCTTCCAGGATGAAGATCTAGCCGTCTTCTAATCGAGAGGTCGGAGCGTCCCCGGGCAAAAATACTGAACCTCAGACTGCTGCTAACAGATCCCTCATCGTGTGTGTGGGGTGTGTGAGCACCGAGTAGAAATTCATATAAGTACAAACACATTTACACTGACAGAGGTATGCAAATTAATATTTTCAAAGGACAAAATCACATGCAAAGTTTTTACAAACCTAAAACAAAACCTTGATTGATTGAACAATTGGAAGCCAGAGGAGAAGTAAATATTAGCACATATGTGTGTGTGTGTGTGTGTGTGTGTGTGTGTGTGTAGTCTCTGTTTTCTTTCAGAGACATTGCAGATTAAATTTTCACAAGGCAAAAAAAGAGAAAAAGATTCCATGTTTGTAAAAGCTTTTGAGAATAAGGGTGGGGTTTAAAAGTAAGCTGTAAGAGGATCACTTCTCAAAGGATACCTGCACGGACAGAAGTTAAGCCGCAAGTGCACGAACGTGTCTAACAGGTCAGCTTGTTACAGACGGACTCCCTGCACGCTTCTTCTAGAGCAGGAAGTTCGCAGCATCGGGTGAAAGTAACACCGAATAGCGTCTATCACAGATTCTTCTTTAATTCCAGCAAAGTGCTTTTTCTTATTATTATTTTATTTATTTTGAATTTTTTTGCTTGAAGCACAGCACGCATCTCTGCCTCTGATTCGGCTTCTTATTGCTGATTTTTTTCTCCTGCCCCATTAGCGGTAAATACGCTGCCTTTTGTAGGTTTGATTTGTGGTCGTTTACGTGAAATCTTCTGAGGACTCAGTCGCTGTGGGCAAAAACGATCTGCAGAAAACCCACTAAAAGTCAGCTGCTTTGACCTCTGACCTCCCCCGTTCGCCGCCTGTGATCTCAAAATTGCATCCTATGAGTGACGTTTGTTATTATTAACACGGAGGGTTTTTTCTCTCTCTCTTTTTTTTGTAACAGCAGCTGACAGCGAGCGTAACCCGACTGCTCAGCAGTCGCACAAACAGAAGCCGTAATTAGACCGACAGATCCTCCAAATACTGCGAGACGTTCCTGCAGAAGCCTCTGCACTGCTGTCTTTGTGTGTTTACACCGTCGAAAAAAACTAAAAGTGGGCCTTCTCTCTCTCTCCCACACACACACACACTGAGGCTGGGAGAGAAAATTAGGATTATAATCTCGGTAATCAGCAGTCACGCCTGAGGCGGGCAGCTGCAGAACTGCAGAGCTCCAATTTAGGCGTCGGACATTAAAAACCATTAAAACCCAAGTGAATTTCCCACTTATTGATTTTTCTGGGGCAACAATTCAACTTCAGGAAGGAGGAACAACAGAAAAAAGAAAGAAAGAAAGCCAAAAGAAAAAGCAACAGCGGGTAATGTGCTGCGAAATGTTCTTGTTTTTATTTCCAGAAAAGAAAAAAAGCCATAAAAAACACACGTTTTGATCATTTTCACTTCAAACCTGCACAGTTATCTCACACTTTTTATTCTGCAGGTAATGCGCACACACACAAAATGATGAATCATGCATGTGTTGTTTCGGGTACCCCCCCCCCTTCCCCTCCCCTCCCTTCATTGAAACCAATATATTCATTAAGCACAAGGTCCCCCTATAGGTCACACACCGACTGTAATCCGTTTTCACGGTGAATATGTGGTGGCCCCACGGACGATGGAGGGGTGGGGGTGTGGGAGAGGTGCCACTCAGTGGGGGCAGAGTTGGAGCTGCGGTTCAAGTGTGTGTGTGTGTGTGTAAGAGAGAGAGTGAAAGAGGAGGAAAAAGGGGGTGGGGTGGGGGGATTATGGCGTGACTGCTTGGTTTACACCGTGGTAGCAAATTACACGTGACAACAATTCACCCGGAACCAGAACCACTCTGGACCCCGAGCAGCAACAGCAACGGGGGGCGAAGCAGCTTCGCTGGTCCTCGTCATGCTCAGGTTCCTTGTCTTCCTCCTACGACATCATCCTCATCAGGGTTTAAGGAAGGAGACGAGAAGAAACGATGGAAGTGATTAAAAAAATACAGAAAAACAAAAATAATGAGAGAGAGAGGACACTTCCTCTCCTTGCAGACAACAACAACAATAATAATAATAACAATAACACAGAGGAGGGGTTTCTATGCAAAAGTTTCTTTTGCAACCTCTGATGTTTTTGTTTTGTTTTTTTGGTGTGAGTGTTGGGGGGGGGGGGGGGCATAGGGGTGGAGGTGGTGGAGGTGATGGGGAGGTTGAGGTGAGGTGGGGGTAAATCATCCAGTTCAGCCCCTTGATTGATGATTTAATTAGCCATACAGTGGCGAACTGCAGGGAGGACAGGACGCAAAATAATGCTTTATTTACATAACCAATCAGAGCACTGCAAAGGTGGAGCTTCCTCCCTCTCTCCCTCTCTCTCTCTCTCTCTCTTTCTCTCTCTCTCTCTCTCTGTGAGTGGTGCAGAGATGGTTGACTTCTGTAATAAATGCGGGATTCATCCTGTTAAGTGGCGTCCAGAAACACACACACAGACAGAGAGGGAAAAATCACTCGAACCATCCCGGAATATTCCTCTGATATTCCTGCGCGGGCTCGTGCGGCTGTGGCGGTGTGACATCACACTCACTTTATTCCAGTTGGGGTCTTTTTTTTATTTTTTTTTTAAATAAAAACAAACAAACAGAAAAAAATGTATTGATTTCCCCCCCTGCCTTCACACACGCGCCGAGGCTGCGCGGCAAGCATCGGGGGGAACAAACGGCGAGGACTCCTGCAAACCGGCAAACATGGGACTATTTTTTTTCGTGTTTTATTTTCAGTTTTTTAAGTTGGATAATGCGCCGAGTTTGCGCGCAGGTGCATTGATTTAAACACACCTCCAGAAACGAACCGCAAAAAAAAGAATAAAACTTGTTCCAAAAGGATCAAAAAATAAATATGAGGGGGAAAAAAATAAAAGAATTAAGACGAGCCGAAAACAAGAAAATGATCATTTCTAACATTTTTAACTAAAAAACGAAAACATTTTTTCAGAACCCAAAAACTAATAAAATTGAGGAAAAGCTGCGTTTTCACCAAATTTACATATTTACAGCGTAAATAAAAACCGAACATCCGCCAATCTTTTGCAGCCAATTACAAAATAATAATAATAATAATAATTAAATACAGAACACATGTAACTGCCCCCCCCAGCTCCAGCATCCCTCTCCTGTTTCTGCGACTTAAACCACATTACTCCTAACAACAGGCACACATTTCCACGAGCGAACACATATAAAAATGAATCATCCTTATGAGTTTTTTTTCCTTTTGCCCCCCCTCCCCCAACCACCACCACCTCACCTCCTCCACCTATCTTCTCTCTGCAACACAAACACTCAGAAGACAGGGGTTAAAAAAAGAAGTACACTCACTGTCGCCTGGTTCTTACTCCGTGTCGAAGCCCGACATAGTTGGTTTCACGCTCCAAAAAAATAAGAAGAAGAAAAAAGGGAAAAAAAGAAGACGAAGAAGAAGAGAGAGAGGGAGGGAGGGTAGAGAGAGAGAGAGAGAGAGAGAGAGGGGGGGGAGGGGGGGAACTTGAGCCCAGAAAGATGCTCACGTTTGGCTCTCCTCAATTATCCCCTCCCGTGAAGATAGGTGGCGTGCGTTTCAGGGGGCTTCTCCTCTCTCTGTGTGTTTGCACGGCAAAGAAAAGGAGGTGGAAAGGGAAAAAAAAATGTCATTAGAAGAGGCGTAACACGTCAGTCCCTACCCAGGTTTGTTTCCTGGAGTGGGTGTAAGACATCAGTTGTAAACCTGCCCTAGCAGGAATAGCGGTCCCTCCCTCCTCCCAACTATTTCTAAGGCTTTTATTTCTAAGGCTTTATCAACACCGGTGGAACAGGACCCGCTCACCGCCGCCAAGCTCCCGCTATCAGCCCGTCCTCGCAGCTCCTCTTCCCCGCAAAAAGAAGCCTCTGGACCCTCCTTTAAAAAAAAAAAAGCAAAAAAAAAAAAAAGAACAAAACAACAAAAAGAAAAACCCAAAAGAGAAAAAACAGAGCCGAGCAGGTATGTGCATCCTTACTTTTCTATCATTTCCACTCTTTTTTTCTTTTATATTCCTCCTCTCTCGCGCTCTCTCTCTTTCTCTCTCTCTCTGTCGCTCTCGCGCTGTCGCTCGCTGTCTCGCGGACAAATTGTGTCGGATATTACAACTTCCACGCGCTCGCGCCAGAGTTTGGGAGCTCCGAAACTTCGACTTACCTGCGCAGGTGGAGAAAGGTGCGCTTGGGTTTAAAAAAATTATTTATTTTATTTTCTTTAAAGGAAAAAAAATCCATCCGCTTTTTACATTTTTCCCACACACACACGCAGACACACGCCTCCCTGCGCTCTGCTCGCCGTCTCCCTCCGCGGTGTCCTGTAGAGGCGTCCTGCGGGGTTGTGACAGTCGGGGAGAAGCTGCTTTTTGTCGGGCGTCTGTCGCCGCACAGCCCCGGAGACCCGGAGAAAAAAAAGGCGATTCCGTACGGGTGTCTTTGTTTTTTTTATTCATTTATTTATTTCCTCTCGTTCTGGATCTTATTTGAACCATTTCTCCCACTCGCTCGCTCACTCAGCTCTCCACTCCAATACCCACTTTTCCCAGTAACGGCGATTTGCGCTGATAGATTCGCAGGCGAAACGCGCAATTTGGCTCTAATCGCTTCTTCTACTTTTATGTTTATGCGCCATTTGTGCCTTAAAGCTTTCTTTCCTCTCTCCTCTTTCTTCTTCTTCTTCTTTTGGCACATTTGAACAATTATCTCTCTTCCCCCCCCCCCCCCCCCCCCCCCCGTCCATCTGTTATTTATTAGCAGAGTTTGGATTCACTTTATTAAACCTGAAAGAGCAATTTTTGCTCAAGTGTTTATCGGGTGTTGCGTGACTTTTAAATCCCAGGGAAAGCCCTCCGTTTTTAAAAGAACAGAGTGACTGAAATGTGAGTTTGTTCTCCCTAAAAAAGCGCAAAAAACTAGAAAATGATTGTTTTGAAGTTTAATTAAAAGAAGTGGATATTTTTTTTTAAATATTTTGCTTACAACGGAGAGGAGGAGGTAGAGAGCGGGCTGTGAAACTTTCCTGATTTTAAATAAGAAGAATTCCGCTTCTCGTCCTCAGCCCTGATCTCTGAGCCGATCAGCTGAAAATCTAAATTAGACGGACACGGATCTCCCCCCCCCACCCTCCACCTCACCGCTCCTCTCCTCTCCTTCCTTTCCCCTATTTCTCCCATTTTTTCTTTCCTCCTCTCTCTCTTTGAAACGATCTGTCCCTCCGATCCAACACGCATTTTCAGCTTCTCGTCCGGGGCGCAAGTGGATGTGGATCACTCTCACACCCCTCCTCCTCCTCCTTCTACTACTTCACCACCACCACCACTACCTCCTCCTTCCCTTCACCCCAACTCACATTGTTGGTGCTGGTGTGTGTGTCTGTGTGTGTTTTCAGATCTCAAGCTGAAATCAAGGAATCGAGTCCATGCGAGCTGCCATCTGATCCCACACACACACTTATCAATGAAGCAGGAGATCATGGCGGATGGCCCCAGGTGTAAGAGGCGAAAACAAGCCAACCCGAGACGGAAAAACGGTAAGAGAAAAGATGACGGGACGCAAAGCTGCTGCTGTTGTTGTTGTGGTGTTAGTGATGGTGGTGGTTGTGTGTGTGTGTGTGTGTGTGTGTGTGTAGTGTAGAGGTGGTGGTATCTTTGGATGTAAGCCCGCTTTCAAGGCTTCTCGCTGCGGTTCAGGGGTGTGTGTGTGTGTGTGTGAGAGAGAGAGAGAGAGTCCGCGTTCATTCGGGCTTAAAAAATAAATTATTATGACTATTTACTTTATTTAGTTTTTACGCGTGGATGTAAAGAGAGCGTTACCCCGGGAGAGAAAGTGTGCGTAAATGCGTCCTAGGATTCAGTTTCTCTGTCCTTTTTTTATTTTATTTTATTTTTTTTAGTTATTTATAATTTGAAATAATAGCGGCTTTTAATTGTGGTGAAGCGAGGGGGAGGGTGGAGGGGGTGAAGATTGTCAGGAGGCTTGTGTTGAAAAAAACAAAACAAAAGAAAAGTCCAAAAATGTTAAATAGTGAGAATAAACTTGTGGATGTTGGAAAGTTTGGCGGTTGCCGGCTGCTTTCTCTTTGGGGAAAAAAAGAGAAAAGACAAGAAAAATCGGCCATGGGGGAGGACTGAGTGTCTGCCTGAGTGTAGCGGTCACTGGCTGTGGAGGAAAAAAAGTCCAGTCTTGTGACTTTGAGTTTTTAATCCACGCGCTGGCACTCCGTGACCACCACACACAAAAACACACACACACTTTCCCCCTCTATTTCTATAATAAATCCACGCTAATGGGCCTTTATATTCTTTCTTTTTCATTAGTATTTTTCGAAGTCTTTGAACGCCTCACTGTCGCTGCTTTTCCGGGACATATCTCACAGGAGGTGGCACTTGGCTTCTCTGGTTCACTTTTTTCCTTTTTTGAATTTTTTTTAAACGATTAAAAAAACAACAACAACAACAACAACTTTATTTTCCTATCAGTAAGTGAAGGCAGCACGAGAGGCTTGTATAAATAGGGTGACATGTCCGATAAATGCTGGACATTAATTGGGTCTGGACTGGGGAGCGCTGGAGGTGGAGATTTGTTGCTTTTCTTCCTCCATTTGACTGCACCACACTTTTCCCCACAAGAGGCAAATCTGCAGTGACATTTCCTGGCCCCCGTTATTCCTGATTATTCCATACAGGCTCAGAGAGAGTGTGTGTGTGTGTGTGTGTGGAAGTGTGTGTGATTCAGCAGGTTTTTATTTGCAGTTTTTAATTTTAAAAGAAAGGAAAGACAGAGAGAGAGAGAAAACTGTGCCCCCACAGGTTATTTATCTAGATCAGATTTCACTTATTGATCCCGCACAATCGATGGCAGACAAGCATTTTGTTCCACGCTTAAAGAGCCTCACAACAGTGCAGGAGATCTCTCACGTTCTGGATCTGCGGCAAGATGGAATAACAAGGACGGAAGAGATGTGTGTGTGTGTGTGTGTGTGTGTGTGTGTGCATTTTAGCCTTGGCCACCTGTTTTGGTTAAAAAGGAAATAAAAATAATAATAATAATAATAGGAGCACAAATATCATTTTCACACCCTTAAACCTGACGGAGCTCTGGCACGGCTGCAGGGAGATTATTTTTATCCGTTGTAGGGAAAGCATGCAGCGTATTCCCGTCTTCTTCTTCTTCTTCTTTCCTTATTTTAAAAGAAAGTACATTTATTAAAAAAAAAAAGTCAAACAAGCCCTCTCTGATGACACCCCCCCCCCTACTATTCCCTTCTTCCTCCTCACTCCTCAACCCCTCACCCCCCCCCAACCCCCCCAACCCCCCTCCTCTGGGAATTCAGAGGCTTATTGAGGCTTGGCCACTCTCTCCTCTCTGTCCTCTTCCTGCCCGGGCTCGGGTCGCTCGGAGGGGATGGCGGTTTGTTTACGGCTCGGCTGCCACACTTAAAAACAAAACACAGATTTAAAAATGAAGAAGAAGAAGAAGGAGGAATGCTAAATATTCCAGCAGATGGATGTCGAGTTAGGCGCAGTAACTGGCAAATCAGATGAATGTACACAAATGCGATATACGTTGAATTAGAGCTGGTGTCTCTGAGGCGGCGGTGCGCTAATTCTAATTTGTGTGCCACCTGTTTTGTTATGTTTTTTTTTTACTATTTTTTTAAAAATAGAAATAACACACACACACACACCCCTTCCTCCTCCTCCTCCTCTTCTTCGGTGGAGCGCTTTCTTGGAGCCCCTCTTTGACATTCTCCTCCAGATGACTGTTGGCCTTCAGGGTTGGAGTTGCTGCGCTCGCTCTCACGTCATGTGGTATTTAACAGCGCAGTTCGCCACTTATCCCTCTCCCAAAAAAAACCCGCCTCTCTTGCAGATTTCCGAGGAAAATATTTTTTATGAAAAAGCGCAGAAATGACATTTTTTTATTCTCACACGACTGTTAGAACCACCGCAGAGAGAGGGAGAAGAGAGAGAGAGGGTCTCTTCTTCCTGCTGTGAAACTCGATCTCAGCAGCGTGAAGCGTTTGAGAGTTTGGCCTTCGCCAGGTGTTGCTTGTCACATCCAGCTGTGACAGCACACACACTCACACACACACACACACACACGGACACACACACACACAGACATACACACACCTGTCCTTATTTTCTTATTACTCAACCAGCATCAAAAACAAAAAAGAAACCACGAAAAGCTCGACTCTGTTTTTGCAGTTTGGACTCCCTGCACGAGGAGAGGAGGAAGGAGGAAACACACATGTTGCAGATGTTGCAGGTGCTTTTCCCATCCTGCTTTCTTTTTTCCTTTTCTTTTTTTCTTTTTCGGTGATTCTTCGCCCTCCAAAATACTCCTATTACATAATCCGAAGCAGTCCGAATCCTGCTCTCTATCTATTGCTGACTCTTTCTCCTCAGTTGTGCGAATGTTGTCACATATTTATGAGTAAAATGGAGGAAGAAACCATCTTTTTATTCTTCTTCTATTCTGCTTGTTTTTTTTAAAGTTGTGTTTGGAGCATCTGCAGTCAAAAATTTAGGGGGGTGAGGGCGACTAAGCAAAAAGAGAAGGAAGAGGTTGGGGGTGAGGAGGAGGAGGTTTCACGGGGCGCTCGCGGACAATTGATTGTCAGCGGTAATGTGTTTCATTTACATGTTTATACCGTCAATAGTGGCGAACAAGGGGGGGGGGGGGGCTGGGGGTGTCCACGGCACGCCATTCACTGCTGCCATTCCCATACGGGCTGGCGATTGTTGTGCACCAGCAGACAGAGCAGGAGAAGAAAGAAAGAAAGGACAGAGAGAAAGAGTTCAGCTGTGCGTTATTTTCTTTAAGTGAAATGATGACATCAGGCAGGGACGACTCCTCCGAGCCTCCTGCCTGTCACTGCACTGCTTCGGCATCGAGAGGCCCGATATTCCTCCTGCACGGAGCTAAATATATCTGTGAATGAGATTGCTGTGGAGGGAGGAAAAGCAAAAACATAAACAAAAATATATTCAAAGGAAAATAGAAAAGGAGGGACTTTTTATTCCTTATAAAATTCCTGTGATTGGGATTTATTTCGGAGATGCGGTGTGATGTCTGCTCCTCTTAGCGTGTGCTTTCCACCAGGAATTAAATCAGGAATGTTGCTCGGGCTGCAGCACATGCACGTTTTTTTTCTTCGACTTCTTCCTCTTTTTTTTCATGCTTTGATAAGGCAGATAAAAGCAAATAGCATGGCTTGTGGCTGTACCCCCCCCCCCCCCCCCCCCCAACACACACACACATATTTTTAAAAAAGGAGGAGAGGTAGAAGCTAATGATCATCTCACCTTCATCCTAAACGCAGGACAGCAAACTTTCATCAATTCCCTCCTCCACCTTCTTTTAATTTTTATTATTATATCCCCCCCCCCCCCCCCCCCACACACACACACACACACACACTCACAGACACACACACACACACACGCACCACACACCCCAGGGGAAAAAAGGCATTTTTTTTACACTTCTTTTCTTAAAAAAACCAAAAAAACTCCTTCCTCCTCTTCTTCCTCCTTCCTCCTCGACCGCCCTGCCTACTTGTGTGGAGATATTTTTTCCGCCTGGCGGCCAGAGAACACACACTCGCAGAGGCACGGCGAGCCCGGACCCCCTGACACCGCGGGTCTTTGGAATGCCTTAGGTACGATTTCACTTTCGCTCACATCAATGCTGACCTGAATGCCTTTCATATCTGATCCGCCGCGTCTCTCCTGGTAAACATCCCCCCGGGGGGAGGAGGAGGGAGGGAGGAAGAGGAGAGTAGAGAGGGGTGGGGGGGAACAAAGAAAAGGAGCTCCTCTTCTCCTCCTTCTTCTTCTCCTTCTTCTTCTCCTCCTTCTTCTCCCTCTTAATCACAATTCAGCCCCTTTCGCCGCCAGCAGCAGGGCTCGCACATTTGCATTCAGCATCAGGAAGAAAAAAAAGGGCCTGAGATGAAAAGGGGGGCGAGAGAGAGAGAGAGAGAGGAGAGAAAAAAGGGAGACGAGGAAAGGGGGGAAAACTAGAGGTGGGTGGGTGGTGGGAGAGAAATAACTAGGGTGTTTGTGGTTGTTTGTTGGTTGTCCCCTGGTTACAAGCCTTTTATAGCCTCCCTTACTCCATTGCAAGGGTCCCCGGGCCCCTCCTGACAGACAGATAGTGTTACGAGATGCCCACACTATTCGTGGCCACTCACACTTAAGAAGAAGGAGGAGAAGAAGAGAGAGGTATAAAAAAAAGAAAAAGATCCTGGCTGCGACCGATTGGATTGTGCACAAAGAAGGAGATAAGAGTCGGGAGCAGGTGTCTGCACGATGCGCTTTTTTTCCCTCTGCTTCTTCTTCCTCTGTTTGGCACCAACTTCTCGGCAACTTTGCACGTGAATTCAAATAAATAAATAAAATAGTAGCCGCAGTCTTTAATTATTTATCTGTTATCGTCGGATTGCCAGAGCTGTAAAGTGTTGGATGGATGGAGAGGCGGGGGTATCATGTGATCTGGATTTCAGTTTTCCTTTCATCCCTTCCTCACCCACAACTTTCCTCTCTTTATTTTTTTTCTTTCCTCTTTCTTTTCGGTTAAGAAGAAGGATTATCGGTACACCTTCCCTCCCTCCCTACTGGCCCAAGCTGCGCAGGATTTAGGCAGATTTACTTCAGCAAACACCTTTGGACACTGGGGCTTGTTGGTGGTGGTGGTGGATTGGGGGGGGGGGGGGGGGGGGTGAGAGAGAGAGAGGAATACGAGTCTGTTTGCAAAAGGGGCCTTTTGTTCGGAGAGGTTCTGGATAATGCCTTACCAGGCAGCCACGATATTAACCCGTGCGTTGGAGAAAACAGGGGTGGAGGGGTTAATGCTTTGCATGAGAGCGCTGTGACCATCCCTGCCGCCGCCTCCTCCTCTCTTGTTTTCTGGGTTTAGTTAAATAAAATTCCCATAATTTTGAAAAAATTCGACTCACATATATATATTTTTTTTCATGCAGAATGTATTTGGGCTGATGCACACTCACACAAACACGAAGCAACTGCCAAGAACGATGAAAGCGAGAGCGGTGGCCGGGATCCGTTGCCTGACTAACACCGAGGCATGAATCAGCCAATAGTGAGCCAACTCTGCCCCTCTCTGACTTGCCTTTATGCTTTTAAACCCACTTGCAATGACACGTCAGACCAAAGAAAAGCAACTCTTTAAAAAAAAAAACTTTTTACTGTATCTGTTCCCTGAACCGCCGGTAAGGGTCGAGCTCGGTTTGCTTGGACTCTGGCAGTTTGTGGTGGTGTAAAGGCGGCGGCAGCAGTAAAGATGGAGCAAAGGTGACAGACTTCAAGGTGTTTGTGGCAGCCGGCTTGTCCCCTCCTTCCTTATTATTTTTTTTTATTCCACCACCACCATCCCTGAATTTGACAGCTCCTATCAACTCCCCCTCCACCCTCCCCCTCCTCCTCGCTCTAAAAGTTGCACTCAGATGTCTTTCTCCTGCTTCCCTGACTTTATTTCATGCCTCCATGCGTGTTTTCTTCCACCTCTTGTTTTTTCTCTCTCATTTTTTGGGGGGGACATAAAAAAAAAAAAGCAAACACAGAAATTGAAACTTCACTGGTCCGGCAAATAATTGCATGCATTTGGACTTTTCATTTACACTCTTTACCCTAAGCCCAGGCATGTTTTATGCATCGCGTAGGAAAGATGGTAGGAGGAGGGAGGGAAAAAACATGCATTTTCTCATTTTTTTCCCTTAAAAAAAATATCATGCCTCATTTGAGTCTTTCTCAAGTGAAGATGCAAAGTCTTTATTTGGCCCATCCGTTCCATCTCGTTCCTGCTGTTTGCACTTATTCAGTCGTTGCATTTTCTACGCCTGTGATTTTTCTGTTTTTTCTTTTTTTAAAAATGCTTTTCGACATTCTTTCCACGACTTTTTTCCCATTTGCGAGGGAGTCTGGGCGCGACAGGCGACAGGTTGCTGAGCAGGTGTAAACTAACGTTCAGATTTCATAATTACACAGGAAGGAGGGGGGGGGGGTGCGAGGAGAGGCAAAAAACAGAAAAAAAAGAAGACGAAGAGAAAGAAAGAAAGAAAGGAGAGACAACTTAAAAAACACTGACTTCCTTTTTTCTAACAGCGCCGTCTGTGTGCACGGCAACTCTTCTAAAATGTCCCGTTTCTCTGCACATTCATCACGACTACTGCGGCTCAGAGTCCCCCCCCACACACACACCACAAATATCGATCATAATGGGGGGGAGGCGAGGCGTCAGCTCCGATTATGAAGCGCTTTTAACAAACAAGATTGAGTCTTAATAGAGCAACAAAGAATCAAATATAGATTTAATCAAAAGAGCAAACACCTCACAGCTGCTTTGAGCTCGTGTGCTAGCACGCGTGCGTGACTTATCGCTGCTGCTGTCAAGTGTAAAGCAGGGCACAGCTTCATGAAATAATCTATTAAAATAATTTTTTCCCCATTTCTTCTTCTTCTCTCCCCGTTTTTTTTATTTGGCGGCAGCTGCTTCAGAGATGACACCTTTGTGCAAACAAGTGTTGAAAGGAGCCTCCAGTTTTTCTGCTCTGATGTCGGCGCTGCTGATCTGCAAGCGCCTGCTCGCTGCCACATGTACACACACTCTCTCACACACACACACATTTAGTAGGAAACACACACACACATACTCTTTGATGTATGTTTGATTGTCGGGTGGAAGAGCTCTTCTGGCAAGGTCACGACCGCGTGGAACAATCAATAACAGATCGGCAGATTAAGGCACGGTGACATCTGGAAATCTAGGTCCCTTTTTCCGCGCTCGCCTTCGTGCTTCCATCCCACCTTTAATTCTGGATAATAGAACATGCTATTTGATCAGGGGGCTCGCTTTCTTACCATAGTTTATTATTCAGAAGGTGTCCCGCTTCTCTGCCACCTAAGTGCGCCCCTCTTGTTACCTTTTCCTCTTTTTTCTTTCCTTCTAACGAGGACTTGCTGTCCGCTTCTCTTTGTGCTCCGGTCTCCCCCCCTCCCAGCTCCAATCCCGTCTTGCGTGGAAGTAAATTCAGATGTGTTATCTCAATTTAATTGCACCAGATTGCCAAGTGAGATTAGGACAAAATTAGGTCATTTTGCGGTTGCACAAATTTCACTCACTTTCATCTCGCTGTTGATCAAGCACCTTCTTAACCGGAGGTTGCAGCGCAAAGAGGGAGATGGTCAGAAATTGCCCCGACCTCCTTGTTATTCAGACGTTCATTTAACCTTTTGGCACGAAGGAGAGCTGGAACACGGACAGGGAGCGCACCCTCCCCACCCCTTTTAAATGTCATCTGTGGTGCAGGCAGTGGACTCTGAGAGGTGAATCCACGTGTTAATGGGTTCTGACTGGAGAGGGAGCCCCCTCCCCTGAACGCCTCATGTCCCGTCGCTGTCAAACACGAATGTCAAACAAACACCTCCTCAGGTAGAGGGGGGATAATCACACCGACAGGCCTGTCCTCAGCCTTTCTGACACGCAGGAAGAACAGGATGGGGGGGTCTGCAACAGAAAAAAGCTTTTTCTGGCAAGAGCGCAGGTCAAGGTTTTTCGGCAAGGTGGTCTGGCAAAGAGTTCGTGGGTTTGAGTGTAAAATACACGACGGTAAATTAAGGATTTTTGGAGCTGGAGGCTTAGGTTTGACAGGGTCGAGCTTTTTGTGGTTGTGGTTGCAGTTTTGGTTTTCAGGAGTCAGAGCACGATTCTGGTTTTGGATTGGAAAAAGCTCTGAGGCTGAATTATTATCGACCTTTAGAAGTCATGATGAGGTGATAAACCCAAGGTTTGTGTGGTTGTAGCTGCTGCTTGCTTTTGAGGTCTTGAGAAATCCGATGAGACCTTTTGGCTATGGCATGCTGTTCACGCTGGATTGTTGGGACGAAAGGGTATTTCCTGACCTAGAAACCTTGCAGGAGACAACTTAGATCTGGTCCGATATGAAGACTCGAGTTCATACTTGGCCTTGTGACTCAGTCTAAGACACAGCCTGGTCTTTGGTTGAGTCAACATTTTATCGCTTGATAGCCTGGGGATGTTTTTGTACATCGCTGAGGGTTTATTCTTTGGGGTTTTCAAAAATCTTACGAATTCCGTAGGGGGTAGCTATCAAGTCAAGGGTTCACCTCTTCTCTTCTGTGTTTTCCCTTCTCATTTTTGGTTGGAAAACCTTCAGGTTAGACTTGTGTTGCACTATCAAGTCATTAGATCGGTGCCTAAACTCTAAACATGAACAACCAGGGGGAATCTAACTCTCCTTTTTGCTCCTCGCCCCACCTTTGTGTCGCCCAACCAGTCCATTTCCCCTTACCTCTACTTCCATCCATCCCAGTCAGTCATCTAATCAGTCAGCCGTCTCTAATTACTTCTCCCCCACCCAAGGGAAGCTACTTCCTTATCGCCTGGCCGTCTTGCTCCGGCATTCCTGAGATAAATTCTCCACCACTTTGTTATTCTTACTACTTAGGGGTATTGGAATTAGCATGGCCATCAAAGCAGACCTTGTACTCTGCCTTTTTTCTCACACACCCCCTCACGACCTTATCTGTGGTCATACATTACAGTCGGGCATGGGGGGGAGGCGTGCCCACAGGCCGCAGAGGTGAATAACGGACAGAGGTATCGAGCCGACTTCAAAGACGTGTGGGATGATGAAGCGATGCAAATGTGCAGCTTGTGGCCTTTGTAGCCATGCAGGTACTCGAGGGCTGCGTGGTAAAGGATTAGTCAAATTGCACTCGGCGGTCCAGGTATTGCATGTGTCCTTTCATATTTCCATGTTTGTATTTATAGAAAACGGCACACTAAAGGGCTTCCTGCGCTGCCAGAAAGCTGTCATTTACGCACCGAGCCAGTTTCACAACCTCACCAGCTCCTTCATACCTGTTAAAACCTCCACTTGGCAATCTCAAGCATCCTGGGGTAAATAATCAGTGCTCCATTCATCCCCACAAACCCCACTTTCTTTTTTTTTTGCTACCGCTTCTTTTTTTTTTTTGCAGATGTACGGGTTCGCCCTCGCTTCCTTCCTTCCTTCCGCTCCTCGCCGTATGTTACCCAACATGGTTTATACCTCAACAGCAAGCAGACGCCGCCTTATAAACTGGCAATCACAGTATCCCTAATGTTATTACTTTTCATAATTAGTTACAGCAACACTCATTCCACGACTGGCGGAAAGGAGTATTCCTTAGTAATTAAGGTAATGAAATATTCATTTATGCTACCTTTTCAGCGGTCTCACAAATGAGCCAGCCATGCTTAATGTCCGCCCTGCCTCTGATTTTATTATGATGGCAGACTGGCACATCTGCAATTAGTACTCGCGCTGACAGTTAGCGTTTCAGTTAGCGGCACTAAGCAGAGGGAGGCGAGGTGAGGTAGCGAAGGGTGGGTTGGGTGCACCCCGGTGCGATTACATGCCCCTCTGCCACCCTACCTACCCCCCCTCCACAGCTTGCAGCCTTTACTCCACTTGTCTTTTTTTCTTTTGCCCCCCTTTTCTGCTTTTTTCCTGTTACCTTTTTCTCCTCCCCGACGGAGAGGTTACCTTTTCCCAACGGTGCAAAATTGACTTGACATAACTGTTCATCAGTTTAAGTCCTCCCCGCTGCTGTCACCGCCACCACCGCCGCCCTCTCTCTCCCCTAGCTCACCCCAAGGTAGTTTGCATCAAATCAGGCCCAGTCAAGCTTCAAGTGGAAATTGGCAGGCCAGAACCTGACAGTGGAGGAGAAAACGAAGGAAGGGAGGGAGGAAAGAAGCAGGCAAATCACAGCACACAAGGAGAGACCTGAACTACATCCAAGATGGTGATCGGGAGGTCAAGCTTTGGGGTTAAGTGCTAATAAGTCAGCTCGGAATCAAATCTTATTAGCGAGAATATAGCTAACAGTTTGGATATTTACTGGGCCAGATTGCCACATTTCTTCTTGCTTGGAACCACTGACACGAGCAGTTTTCCCACCGGCTCGGAGCCACGACGTAGTGAAAAACATAAATTTTAAGGAAAGTATGAATATTAATTACCAGCTGGGAGAAAAAGGAAGTCAGAGGAGTTTTTATTTTGCATATTTTTAAAGGGGTAGTGGCCATCTTCTTAAAGAGGGGCCACAAACATGCATCCATATTTGCATATTTTTGGACACATGTATTTATACGCCACCCATCTGTGCATGCTCACTGGCACGCAGGTGCACTTGTTTTCCCCTCCTCCTGATCCTCGCTGTGGCCCGCAGTGGGACATTTAGTGATGAAACTTTTAGCGACTCTTTGCATTTGCTCCAGTTCTGTCGCAGCCATGTCACACGAAGCTCAAACCCCTCCTCGCCTCCCTCCTCACAGCTGCTATATATTCTTATTAAGCGAGAGAGGTGAGTGCTCTTTTTCTCTTTTCTTGTTGTTTTTTTCTTGCCCCTTTAATGGCCTCTGAGGATTTTTGACGCTCCTTCTTCACTCTTGCGTCGCCCCATCACACCTTCTCCCTCTTTATCTTCATCTACTTGCGTCATCTTTGCTCCTTCCTCGCCACTTTCTCCTTTTCTCCCACCTTCTATCTTAATCTCCCCCCCCGCCTCCCTAGCCTAACCCTCATATTTTCGCCCTTTCTCTCATTCCCATTCCCTGCCTCCCTGTCCTCGGCTTTGCATGTGCCTCCGATGGGCTGATGGGCTGTTGCGACAGGGCAGCATTGAGGTAAAACGGTGTGACGGCAGAGTTTTGTTAAGCCGAGAACAAAGGCCTCGGAGATGCCGGGGCCAAGCCATTGTCGTCCCCCCCCTTACCCTCCCCCCCCGTCCCCATATTGGCCTTGCCACAGTTTTGCAAGATTTAATGCTCTGTTTACCTCCAGCCAATCACCACTAATATTCAAAGAGGAGCTTCTTCCTTTAAGATAGATCCCTCAAAAAGGAGAAAGAACTGCGGGTTTGCTTGTAGAGGAGTGTAACGCAGGGTATTCATCGAAAATCATAAAAGGAAGTTGTATTCAAATCAAACTGTCAACCTCGGGCCTGCAGTTGTACGGAAGTAGTGGCATGCTCCTTATATACATCTCAAACTTCCTGCGAATCCCATAAATCTTTAAAATAACACCAAATGCTTTTTGCAAACAGCGAGACTGACGGTGACTGTGAGAGAGATAGGGAACAAGTGTATGTGTGTGTGTCACACAGAGGGAACGAGTGTGTGTGTGTGTGTGTGTGTGTCTGGTCCGTTGGAGTTACCCTGCATGGTCTTTGGGCAAACTGAAAGCAGTGCTCAGTGGGATTAGAGAATGAGTGTTGCTGGGGGTGGCGGAGGGTGGGTGGAAGGGGGGCAGAACACAAGAGGATTCTGGGAGGGTTTTTTTTCCCCTGTGCTATAGCAGCAATCTGCTAAAGAGAGAAAACAACTGCTTCCTAAAGGGCGCGTACAAAAAAAAACCTAGATCCTGATCGCTCCTGATAGCAAATCATTTCCCAAAAATGTAACCTGGGAAGCTGGGAGTTTTAAAGAAAGGTGCTTAATTTGCACGGAGTGCATAAATAAATAAATCTACAAGTTAAAATACAAATATATATATATAAATTTATCACATTTTTCCTCTAGCAGGTCTCTGTCTTCTGTCTACACCTGCATCACTCTACAGGAAAAAGTGTTTATCTACCTTTGATGAGAGGGCGTACTCATTAATGGCTTCCCTGGCTGGCGGATGTAGATAGCAGACAGAAAATAGTTCCTGCATGCTAAAAGCTACTGCTCACACAATGTTTGTGGATTTTTTGAATAACCTGGTCATGAAAAGCTACTTTCAGCTGCTTCCTCCTCTTTGATCCGGCTTCTGACACAACCCTGAAAGGATTAGTGTCTCCTGCTGGAATCAAACCAGTGACCTCATGAAGGACCAGGTCCTTCATGAGGTCCTTTTAGTGCCATTTTACTCAAATTAATCACTCCGAAACTGTGCAACTCACACCAGAAACACCTGCAACACCTAAATTTGACCTTTGTGGCTCAGAGTAAAAAAGTCGCACCTCCAAGCTTACACAAGCATTTTAAGGATTTACTCCGCAACGTGGCGCGTTTGCTTTATTTATTTATTTTCGCTTCAAGTGACTCGGACATTAAAATCAAAGTTTCCGAGAACAAGGGGCCGTAAACGCAGTCGAAAGCGCCGTCATCGAACCCAATGATATTTTCACGAGCGCATAAAGATTATGAGTCCATTTTGGTCGCACCCCATCTGTGCTTTCATTTGCGACTATATGCCGAGCAGTTAAAGGGGGGAGGCAGAGTTAAGACGCGCCGGTGACTTTCACTCGGTTAGATAGTTTGTTAAGGTCAAACGAGATGGTTTAATCCACACGCCCTTCCTCCCTCTCCTCGAAAAGCCTTAAAACCTCGGGATGATTGACAAGCAAGGAAGTTGATGGCAGTTGTTCCGAGGTGGTGGTGGTGGGGAAGAAAGTAAATAAGACACTTCCTGCCAAATCCTCCCCATACTGCGGCAGCGATTAACGAGTTAACTAAATGAAACAATTTGTCAACAGACGAGTCTATCCAAACCCCCTTTTTTTCCACTGCTGGTTTTTGCCTTTTTTTGCCCCCCCGCCTCCCTCCCCGCAAAACAATTACAAAATTACAGTAGATAAAAACTGAACGTCGCTCCGTATTTATGCAATCAACATAACGAAGAAACAAAACAATTTAATGTGGAAAAATCATCATTCATCTGCATTATAATTGCTTCTCTTTCACATCTACGGGGATGGTTAATTAAAATTGTGATTAAATGCGCCTGCACTGCCTAAGATGTCTTCCCCCTAAACAGGTGCTACAGAATTTAAAAGTAAAGAGAGAAAGCTAATTAGCATTGGAAATTGAGAAATTGCCTGCAAGAATCGGTGTTAATTTCAGTCACTGATGAGGTAATTTATAAAGGGGGAGCACCAAGGAGAGGCTGAGATTGCAACATGGACTCCCCCACCCCACTGCACCTCACCCCAACCCCTCCATCCACATAACTGGCTTCCCAGCATGCAGGTGAAGCTGTTTGCAAAACATCGAAGCCGCTTGGTATTCTGTCTTAGTTACCGCCGCTTTAGGAGTAAAGGCAAACACATATTTTCTTTCCAAGAGGTTAAAAAAGGGAGTCAGGAGAATCGTTTCCAAGCAGTAAGATAAGAGGGGGGTTGAGGAAGTAGGAAGGAGAGGTTGCATCCTAAATCTGCCTAGAAGTTTTTTGGTTGTAGCAGCGCTCAAATGGTGGTTGTAAATCTTTCAATCCAAGTCAGGGAAAACACGACATCGAAGCTGCGGTGCTGTGGGTTTTTTTTCCCCGCTCGGGCTTTGTTGGCCGACGTCCTTCGTCCCACTCAGAGTTTCCAGAAACTTCACAGATACCGCTGATCTCGAGTTCTCGTTGTACGCTCTCCACCCCTCCCAACACTAGTAATTACCTGTCATTGTCCATCATTATAGTTGGCCTTGGAGAAATGTCAGGCCTGGAACGAGACCGAGCCAAGCTGTTCCAGCGTGTTCTGAACTTGGCCGCAACCGGGTCACATCTCCCGTTTCTGAACTCGCCCCGTTGACCTATCTGTCTCATTTATCTGCTTTATCTGTCTCTCTTGAAACGTGTCAGAGTTTGCATAAGTTTATATGCTTCTGTCAGTGGCTCTTCTTTGACAAAGACAGGCCTTGCTCCCGAATAAAAAAAAATTCTTCTTTGATGCTTGACCTTTTCTGATTTGTCACCAGCAGTGGTTTTTGGAGCAAAAAAAACTTCAGTGGCATCAGCAGCTAAAGTTTTCACAGAAATTGCCGTTTTTGAACCGAGAAAGGGGGTTGGACAGGTGGGAGGAAGGGGTGAGCTAGCAGGCCGGAGATCATTAGGCTTCCACAGCAGTGGAGCTGAAGCATCAGCCAGCGCAAGGTTTAAAGAAAAAAAAAACTAGGAAAGCCAATTTGCTGAGACATACTCTGTCGACCTTTCATCATAACTGGGGCCTTTTTCTTTTAGATTAAGTCCAGTGAGCAGAACCCAGCCGCCTGTCAGCCCGTTAAGCCCCCCTCCTCCTCTTCCTCCTCTTCACTTTTTAACAATCGCCTCTCTCACTCAGCCTCAAAGCTCCCCTAACTTTCCACAGCTGCTATGTGACAAATCATCTACTTTATACCCCTCTTACCCCCTGCTTTTGACACCAGAGATGCTTGTTGCAGCATCCACTGGAGTTCTCTCATCCTAAAACATGAGGTGTCTAGTGTTAAAGCCTCACAGTGGTTGTAATTTGTTCAAACATACTGAAAATGTCAGGATGAATTTGTGGGGGAATATTTATGTATATAATTCAGAACAGTGATTCCAAAGCATGGACACCAGTATTCCTCATGGACTCATGGAGTATGTGGACAGATTGGTTTTAATTACAAGAACTGACTGGTCCTGAACAAGTTTAAGCTGTAATATAACAGACCTGCAACAGAAACAGACTAAATGCATATGTGATTAAAGTTAAAAATAATGATGATACTTGAAATAGCTCTGTACAAGTATGGCTATAATTGTTAGTTAATAGTAATGAAAACTTTTTGCTAGAAATATGGAAAAGCCATTGTAATTGTTATGTAACAGTTTAGATCAGCTAATAAAATTGTAAACTATAGATACTCAATAAACTATTAGTTAAAATGGTATATAAAATATTGGATTTACTGGCTAAAAGTGGAAATGGATTGCTAAAACTTCAGATTAACACACTGAAATCGGTCAAACTAGCTATCAGTATTGCTATTGTTAGCTAACAATGTAAATAAACGAACAAAATTGTTAAAATGATAGCAGGTGAATAGTTAGCAAAACCTTTTACTTTAAACTAACTTGGTCCTAAACTGATAATAGCTAAAAATATATGGATGAACAAGATTGCTCCTAAGTTGAAATACCTCAAAGTAAAATGAAATGTTGGTAATTATTAGTTAAAAATTTAGCTAACAGTTGAAGTTAGCTAAAGCTACAAATTAGCATTTTTTAGTTAGGTAGAAATATAGCTAAAGGAACATATCAAAGTATGTATCATGTATTAGAGCTAAAATTGGTCGGTAAACATAATATATAGCAGTTAAATGGATTAGGCTTTGAAGTCAGTAAGCGATTTTCCTAAACATAAGTGCTAAATGATGCTACGTAAAAGTAGTCCAGATAAATTTTCAAATTAGTTTCTGAATATCTGACAGGCCTCTGACGTTACATCTCGTGAAATAAAGTTGGGCACCGCTCATTTAGAAGCCGTTTTGACCTTTTCCATGTGGTGCACTGGGCAAAAAAATTATCCTAGGTTTGATATTTTCAAGCCTTTGAGGCAGCTTTATGGTGAAACAAAGAAAAGGAAAAGCTGGAGTACATGTCTTACAAGTATATTCCAAAACAGGAATAAGAACGTGAAGGAATTTGCTGAAACTGTTCCATGGACATCACCCATAGCAGAACTCCTTCATGATTATTTTATGACCCCCCCCCCCCACCTCTCCTTCCTCTACATCCTTGTCCATCTTCTTCCTCGTCTTCCTTTCCCCCCCCCCCCTCTTTGAGTCACTTCGCTGAACAGGTCAGGCAGTAAGTGACAAGGTATTTCGTCGTTTTGTGAACCTTTGCCAGACTGATTGTTCAGTGCAAGTGTAGTGTAACTGAGCCGCTTGTAGCTTGCTGGAGTGTGGAAAATAAGATCGAGGACTGATTTTTTTTCTTTCTCCCACTACCTCCCTCCTTTCTCCCTCCCTCTCTGTCTCCGTCTTGGTTTTACAACAATGTAAGATAGTAAAATAGATATCCAGTGGCTCAGTGAGCGCTCGCTCCCGTGCTCCGACGTTGCTGTCGCTCTTCATACATTTCCGTTCCACCTGACAGCCCACTGTATTGCTCCAACATTTACACTTGCACCGGTTTGACCCGTGACCACTTGTAGTTGCCTATTATGCTATTACCGGCCAGGCGGTAGCCATACTGACTCCTCTGTTTTCACCGGGGTTAGGCATGAGAGCCGTCCCTGTAGTGTCAGAACGGGTCAGAAACTGTTGTCAACATGTTTCTGCACCAATGAGAAGGGGCCAAATTCCACTTGTGTTTCTTGTTCCCTGAAACCAGTTTGTTTTATGGACTACATGAGGAAATCCCTGTAGATACACTTGTAAGAGTAAAAAAAATCCACTTTCATTGAGTATTATTTAATAAGGATCTTTGATTTAAGGGATATTCTTTAACTTTGTGAGGTCTTTTCCATGGTTTCAATCCATCTAGCCTCTTTGTGAAAAAATACTTGTATAATCTTACAGCTTCCAAGTTTATGCATCATTTGTTTCAAGATAACCTGTGCTATCAGAATATATGTACTATAGCAATGTCACGTGAATGTATAGAAAGTTTTGTGTCTATAAAGAAAAAAGAAAAAAAATTGATTTCTACAAGTTCCTAGCTCATGGCGCTAGGTTAAAGGGGTTGATTTCTCGAGGAAAGATCCTTAAATATTCTCACTATACTGGTGCTCTTTTGCTTTTTCATCCTCTCATGTGCTAAAACATGATTTGCAAGGCTCACTTTTGCTGCTGCTACTCTTATAGGTGACCATCTCGAGTAATAAATCCCCAATCCTTGGCTGAGTTAGTGTCTCGCCTTCATAACCAGCTACTCAGTGCCACAAAAGAGTATTTATCTTACAGGCGATGGGGTAAACCTCCTGTGTGTAGTACTGCAAACTCTCTGTTTATTGCTCGAGGCGCAGTTGAAAGAAGAAGGTGTATCAGTGTGTATTATCAAAGAAAATCATCCTGTAGCTTGTAACTGTCTTCCTTTGTGATTAACGTTTTAAAGAAGATCTGAAGCGGCCATTTTTTCCCTCCCTTCAGCTGAAAATGAAATTTATGCTTTTATATGGCTTTTAACGGAGGATAGGATGTGATGTTAGTGTTGATGTAGTGGTGGCAGAATTGCAGTTTATAAAAGGGGTGAAAGGGATTTTCTACAACTTCAAAAACAAGCCAGAGGAGGAACAAGAGGAAAAGCCTCCCTAAAACCCCTCCGGGAGAGACTCACACAACGACACCAGGGGGGAGAAAACAATCGCTAATATTAGGAGGAGAGGTGGCAGGGGGGGAAGGAGGTGAAGACACTCTCTCACACACACACACAAAAAAAAGAAAACCTAGAGTTTGTTTATGTGCACATAATGCGAGTCTGTGCGCCCGGTGAAGCGCCGCAAATGGGAGAAGTATGCGTGGGTTTCTCAGGTAACAGGATTACGTGGGCACATAATTGATCCATTTGGGGGAAAAATGACAGGGCTCTAAAGAGGCCTCGGCTTTGGAAATGGAGTTTATGAAACAGGCATTCGTAAATTCAAAGGAATCAATATGTCAATTTTATTACATCTCCGGGCCAGATGGGCATTAAAGGCACAGCTCATCCCTCTGCTTCTCAACCTCTCTCTCTCTGTTCTGTCATCTCATTCGCGGGGTCTCTTTATCTCTGTCTTTCTTTCTCTTTTTTTTCATTTTCTGCTGCTTCTTTCGCTCTCCGATTCCTCCCGTTGTTTTCTTTTTTTTCTTACTATCTGCAAATGTTTGACAAAGGTTTATTGCCTCCCTCCTCTCCCCTCAGCGTTTTACTGTTTCTTTGTCAGCCTCACTGTGTTAGTTGGACTAAGCCGACCAATTCTGAACACATTTACAAAAGGAAGGCAGCCACCCTAATGTTTTCAGGTCATTCATGGGAAGCCCTCCTTACAAACAGGAAAACAGCCATTTTCCCCTTTATTATCACATTTATTGTTGGCAAAACTATACATTGAATAGTGGTTGTGCTTGACTCAAAATAGCAGGAAAAAAATGGATTAATCTACCGCCAGGTTGAGAGCTAACAAATTTGGGGTAATATTTCGGTTTGGTTGCATTTTAACCACATGCTAAACAAACCTTGTTTCACAAACTAGAATATGTTACCTCTCAGATTAAAATCTGGCCTTGCAAGTTTCCGTCTGGGTAGGTCAACCGGGTGCAGATTCCATATAAAGAGATCTTTTAGAGATGGCATAATTAAACTGGTGATTTTTATTGTTTGTTGCAAATAAAGGGTTTTGAGCTTTGTTGTGTTCGAGCCAAAGGTTTCTTTAAGGTGTTCTGTAAACTAGTCTCACTTAGGTTCATTCAGTGAGGGCTGTCGTCAATTGGCCTTGATTCTGAAATGATCAATAAAAGTATATTTACATCTTAAAACTGTCCAGCAACTAAGAGCTGTTACATTTAGAGGTTTGATTGACCTAACAAGTGTTTTTGGGGTTATTTCTGGGGTATTTTGGTGACTGGATAAATCTGCTGAAGTTACAGGGCTGGCTAATTTTACTACTTTAACGCGCAGGCTAAGCTAGACTCCTGTACTGGAGTTCTAGGGTAAAAAACAATGCAAATCTAATCTCTAACATGCTGCCAACAACCTGGTGGAGGTTAAAGATACCTGCTAATTAGCTGACGATGCTTTCTGGCTTATGTCATGGATGCAAAAAGAGGGCAGGCAGTCTCCACAACACATTTTATAAGTTTTTTTTCCCATTTCCATTTGGGTATGTCAAAGATATCATACAAGATATAAACATTACTTGGACAAGGAAAAAGATTATGGTCAGGGTTAGGGTTAAAGTTTCACGTTACAAAGGAAAAGACAAAAAATGCTTTAGTTAAATGTAACTGTTCATGACAATACGAAAAGCTATTGTGTAGGCAGGTTCCAACCCCTTTAATATCCACTTGGTTCGTGATGAACTACTTAGGGGTAGGGTTATGTTGTTACCTTCCAAATGAAGTCTCTTCATTTGGAAGATAAAAAGCAAGGTAATGACGTGTTACTCATACGTCATTTCATGATACCAGACTGATGTGCAGGCAAGTTTTTAAAAGTTTACAGGTTCCAAACTCATTATTGGTTTTGCTCATCCTTCGAATGTATGACACAAGTCTCCCGCCCCCTCTCGCTGTCTTCTTATCGTCTCACTTCTGTCGGTCGTCCCTCTTGTTATCTTTCTGTCTCTTCCTCCCTAATTCCTTAACTCTCTCTCTCGTGATCTTTTGCTACATTATCAAGGTCTCCCTCTCTCGCCGATTCTCTTTCTGTGAGTCGAAGATCCTCAGTGCCCATTTTGTGGGCCAGATTTTGTATGCCTCCATACATGCGTGTGGAAGAGGAAGCTGAATGCAAGCATGTGGGTCTCCGAGGTATCAAATAACCCTGCCCAGGCAAATGCATCAGCTGAAATATGCTCATCAATGCAGCTGTTGACTCAACACTATTATTCTCAGGAAAAAAATCTGCGAGAACAATAAACAGTTTTAAAGCTTGGCCAATAGTCGAGCTCTTAAAAGGCAAAAAAGAAAAGGATAGAGAGTGGGTGGGTGGGTTGGGGAGGGGGCAGATTAAGCATTCTGCATTTCCCCCGCTAAAATATTCACATTTCATTTAAATACAACAGCATACCAGGCAAGATTTAATTACCATCCAGCGCTATAATGCAAATGAATAATGCAGCAAAGACTGATGCAAACGGATAGAAATATAAGACTTCTGCGCTCAATAGGGGAATGTGAGCGAGAGACAGAGAGAGAAGGAAAAAGTGGGGGGAAAGGAAAGGGAAAAGGTTAAAAATGCCTCTTGATGCTCACTACTTAGCTGGATTTGAAAGGGAGAAGGAGATTGACAGGAAGGAGGAGAGGAGAAGAGGAGGAAGAGGAGTTAGGGAGGCAGCAGCAGCAGCAGCACAATTACAAGGCCCAGCTTCCCTGGCGTTTGCCAGGATTTTCCTTCTCCCATTCCAGTAGTTCATTTTTGGAGTAAGTAAATAATAAGAAGTTGGTGATGCTTGCATTTTTAATTCCACCCCCTCCCCTCCCTGCACTTTTTTTTTTTTGTTCAGTTCACTGACTGACATCTGCTATCAATGCTAAGCAGGTGTTCCCGTGCAAACAGACGTGCCCCTGTTTGTGTTTCGCCATCCCCGCCACCATGCACCCAAATGAGCAACGTGATTAAGAATCCTGTAAATTTTTGAAAGGAAACGGATGGCTGCCCGGCTAGAACGTAATTACACCGCCGCCGACATCCGCAGCTCACCGCTGCAGCAGCCAGAGCCAAAGCAACAGCAGAGAATTAATAATATATAATGGCATCTTTCCTTGTAATTCATAAATGAAATAAAATGAAGGAGGAGTAACTGCTGATAAGTTTTTTTTTCCTCTTTTCTTTTTCCTCTACTCTGTCTCTCTCTCTCTCTCTCTCTCTCGTGGGGTGGGGAGTGAGTGGGGGTGTAGCAGCAGTGGCAATTTTCAGAAATTGAGTCGAGACGATCATCTTCTGCGATGCGTTAACTCAGCTCAGGCTGTGTGTAAGGCGAGCTTCCTTTTCCCCCTTTAGCTCATTTATTTACTAAATGACACCTTCACATATGTCCCCTCACTTCTTTTCTTCCTTTCTCTGTTTTGTTATTATCCCCCTCTTTTTTTCTTCTCCTCCTTCTTCTTCACTTTGCTCTATGATCTTGTATGCAATGGACAATTAGCTATGACATCTCAAGTGGCGTGTAACTTCCTTTTCCTTGAACTTCAAAGGCAGTCGGCACATTAAGTTTGCGCTCTTCTTTGAGACTTTCAGCCTGCAAAAAGGTAGCGCCTTAAATAAAAAGACAATTATAGAAAAAATATTAAAACAAGGGGGGCGTAGAATGAAAGATGAAGCTGAAATGTGCAGCAAAAGGCAGGGAGAGGAGGGGAGCGGGTACAGATGGTAACCTCTGGGGATGCGAAATGAGGTGAAGGGAGTGAAGCAGGAAGAGGGAAGAGGAGTGTAGCGTGACATACAGGCCGACTAAAAAAACTAAACAAAAAACACAAACCCAGAATCCTTTCATTTACTTCTTGTTTTATGTGCTCGATCATCGCTTGCAGGTGCAATATAATCGAGATTTACAAAGTATGGCACGGTGATTTATAATAGAAACCTGCTGCAAGTGCAAAGGGACATTTGTACAACATTTTCTGCTACGCCGCTACGCTCCGCCTCCACGCAGGGATTTGTGGGGTTACCAGAGCCTTGTAATGCACTTTTCACCCAATTTATATCCATTTCTCAGTCTGTATTGCAGTCCAGGCAC
Organism: Rhamphochromis longiceps; assembly: GCF_057381845.1. Classification (NCBI taxonomy): domain Eukaryota; kingdom Metazoa; phylum Chordata; class Actinopteri; order Cichliformes; family Cichlidae; genus Rhamphochromis; species Rhamphochromis longiceps. The sequence continues at coordinate 26,440,214 of NC_140578.1, read as the reverse complement.
CTTGGCTACTGTTTCCTCCCACGGCAGCTATTGATAGTGGCTGACAGACATTGTTTGGACAGTGAAAGGTGCGCCTCCCCGTAAACGGTGGCTTGTAAAAGGGAGGCGACACTCCTCTCCTGTCCCCTTTAATCAGAGCCAGAGATGGTTGCATCCTCCCATTCGGATACACGATAATTACCCTTCTCTGTGAACGCTGGGACTTCACTCTGAGACGGGGAGGGACAGACGCTGACAATTATATTAGGCATGTGTGTGTTTGTTTCTCTGTATGTGTAAATCCCTGTACGCTGCCTTGTAGCTACCTTTCCCCAAACCACAGCTGAGAGAGTTCGGAGCTCATGATGATATGAAATAATAAGGTGTAGTTATGTGTGCGGCTCCCGGCTGTAGCAGGACAAACATTGTTTTTGTCTGTTTGCTATCTCGATAAAGCGCTGCTGTGGCTGGGATCAGTGGGCTGACTGTATGTGTTGCTCAGTGGGAAGAACAAGGCACTAACACAGCTGGGGTGAAAGGGTTCGGGTCTATTTGGGACAGCAACACGAAATATGGGGACATTTTTACATAATTTCTTACAGTTCATTTAATATAGAGTCTTCTATGGTGTCCTCGAACTACATCAAAGTTGCTGTAGATCACACAAAGTGATGCACATAACTGTTATTGGTATATTTTTAAAGTGGGGGATGTTTGTTGTTGACGTGTTTTTGTAGTTAACTGTTGTTGCAACTTATAGTATTGTAAGAAAAAAACTGTTACTGTCATTTTTTAAAATTAAGAATCAGTTTTTGTAGATTATAGTCCACACAAAGTAAAACAACACTCTTGTACTGTTCTATTTGTTAAAGTAGGACGCTTTTGTTACAGATTACACAGACAGTGTAAAACAATGTGTTTTACAGTAAAATGTCTTAAATATAAAGCTGTTGTTAGATTAAAGTGCTGTAAAACAACAGTGTCTTGCTATTACCGTTATGTTTTCTAAGTGGGAAACTGTTGTTGTCCACACAGTGTAAAGCAACTGTTATATTTTATAAGGTTGTTAACCGTTGTAGATTACAGTGGAGACCATTTAAAACACCCGTTATTGCTATATTTTTAAATGTCCCCATAATATAAGAAAAATGCTTTTACTTCAAATTTCTAACAGTAGGAAACATTTGTTGTACATTGCATTAAAGACTGTAAAAGAAACATTGTATTACTATTTATGTTCTTAGCTTATTGTCTCTATACTAACAGTAAAAAATTTTAAAAAAAAATGAGAGTATTGCATTTTAGCTCTTAAAATCTATACAGCATGTTACAGTAGAGTAAAGTAGGGGCACTGTAAAATAACGGTTTCCTATAGAAAAGTTTCACAGTGAGGATCTGCTGTTGTAAATTACAGTGCAGACCCTGTAAACCACTTTTTTGTTTACAGTACGACACTATTATTGTTGATCACAGTCTGCTCAATGTAAAACAACAGTATCGCACCGTTACTGTTGGCAAGTCTGTTGCATATATTATAATATAGCGTCATTGTGTGTTTAATGTTGAATAGTACATCTGATATGGGAATTTGAAATTGTGTAGGATAAGTGCACATGTTACTGGACAGGATCCTTTTATAGGGAGCGTGCTGGAGCCTTGTGTATGGTAATGTGTGGCTAAATGATGTAGCAGGTTTTATCATTAAGTTTACTAATCTGCAGAGACTAAGTGTGGTAAGAATCTTCTGTTTCCACCTTAAAGCGTGTGTTGTAGTAACCATTAGAGCAGTATATTACTGTGCTGTAGCCTTTAGTGTTAATATGTAACAGTTGACTGGTGAATCTAGTTAACATGTGTGACAGCTGCGTTAATGAATGAATAGGACAACACTGCTGCTCCTCTGCTGGGATGATACAGTAGCACACAGGGGGCTGTTGTAACCTATAGAAAGCCTTTTTAATAGCAGTGACAGCCTAAGCAGTGTCCGAGCTGTGTTAGCTGAGCAGAAAGACAGCGCAAGTCTGTCTCAGCTATCTCTGTTTGGGCTCGTAATCGTGTGCAGACAAGGTTTTCCTCCTCCAGCTGCTGGGAGATGATTCGGGTCACTGCGGGCTGCTTGTTTCGGGGGGGTTGGGGGGCAAGCTGACTGAATCAAGGGGGCAATTGTGTCTGGTGCCAGTCAGTCGTAATTAAGAGCAGGATCAGGGGGTGGGCGCACATATACAGATAGACCTAGGGACATAAAATGGCAAAGATACACACATGCACGTAGACGTTCACACACGTACTTAAGCCGGGCCGCCTATACAGAGCAGCTCACCTGAAAATAATCGCTACGAGGGGCAGCAGGGGATGCAAATGAGGCCGGAGGTTAGCGTGGGAAAAGTGGAGTGGGGTAGCCTGGGACTAGGTGATCCTCCGGGCAGGGGGCTGGCCTCAGGAGGGGCCTTTGTTTCCAGCCTCCGTTTAAAAATACCCACCGCCGCCTCCTCCTTCTCCTCCCCCCTACTCCTCCATCACCTCCCAGTCCAGGCCAAACAGGGAGAGAAAAGAAGAGATATATGGTTTGTTTAACAAAGAGAGAGGTGTGTGTGTGCATCCTTTCAGTGCTTTTTTTTAAAAAAAATTGGAATCACGGTGACAGATTTTTGGACACTTTGGATTTGAACGGATGATATTGTGTGCCAATAATAAATATTTGTGTTTCACCAGAGTCAGAAGCTGACAATTATTCAGTGATTTATCAGGATTTTAAAAAATCTGAACATCATATTGTTCACTGAAAGTTGATATTGGTTCAGTTGGGCAGCCTTTGACAAGCTGCTAGGAGGTTGTGAGACAAATTCCAGGACTCAAAAGATGACTGAAAGCTTTAAAGTGGTCATTTATTAATGAGTTTCCTCTTTGTCTTTCTCTTTTTTGTACTCCTGGTTCATGGACTCATTCCACCTGTGCCTCTTCACTCCAAAGCAGGTAAGCATTTCATCTCCTCACGCATGCTACATTATGTAAACTGCACCTGCATTACCCCTTTTGTTTCACATAATGCACACAGACCTGGCTATCTAGGCCCAATAGATTCCCAAGCTATAACTAAGAGGGAAATACTGCTCCGTGCACAACACAATCTCATAAATATTCAGCACAAGCCAAGCTGTAAAAACGTGTGTATGAGGAGGGGAAAAGTCTCCAAACAAGATGCTCAGCATAAATGTAAGAGTGCGGCTGCAACCTGTTTGACTGCACAACAGCGGATACTCTTCTTCCCGTCCTCTAGACACCCTGCCGCTGTAATACCTCTCTCTTAATTATTATTTATTGGCACTACCTCTGTCCCTTTCCCTCTAAATAATTTCTACAAATGAGGAGGTTTTCTCTACTACAAGCACGCACGCCCGTCTGCCCTAACCCGCCTGCATGCTCTCAGCTTTCACTCATCAAAGTTTAATCGGAGCCTGCGTTTTAGTTTTTTCGAATAAAGCACACTTAAAAAATTTAGATGCAAATTATTTTGCATTATTCATGCCTTCTCCCAGTCCTTGTAGATTTAAACATTTCCGAGGCCACCTTGATTCAAGTAATTACCTAGGCCTCAGCCAGCTCCGTCATGAATAAGGTATTTCCTACAAGCCGAGTATGTGCTTGATGAGCTTTTAAAGTGGCTGTACACCCAACTTATGTATTGCTTCTCCCGCATGAGTGACTAGAACATGCATCGCAATTGCTCTCAGGTGGGGTGGTTCAGAGAGCTGGAAGGGTGAGGACTGCTGGCAGGGGTTCCCAAGAGTGACAGCACTCTCACTTTCATACACTGGAGGCTTTCATGTCACTATCTGTGGTCTGCTTTGTCTATGCTCAGTCCCTTTGCCTTTTCTTGTGTCACTGCTCTGATGGTGTCAGGTTGCATTCACATATTGGAAAAAAGAGCCATCTCAGCAAGTCCTGCCAACCCAGTTTTAACCCATTTCCAACATAAATGTGCTCAAGAGAGGAAAATTAAACTCTTGGTACAGTCTGTGTTAACCTGCAGGTAACAGAGACTTTTCACTGAACTTCTTTATCTGCCTCCAAGCGAACTTTTATCTTACCACTGGAAGGTGACAAAAGCAACTAAAAGCAGCCACCTGTACTCCAGGTCTGATTTAGTACCATATGTAGCAGTGGCTTCCAACCTTTTTCATTATGGACCCCCTAAGCACTTTCAAATTAAGTCAAATCTCTGTGTTAATGATGTCAAATGTGTTTATTTGAACTCACTTTAAAGTTGATCTGGGCCATATTATTATTCCTCTTTTAGTAGTGTAATTAACAGTTTTTCTTTGTCTTGCTGCGTCTTTCTTTATTTGTGTTGTTAGCTTATCATTTCAGCTGTTAATCAGTACTTTCAGCTTAAAGTTTAACAGTTACATTTTGACATTAACTAATGATTTGACTCCAAGATCATATAGTTTTTAATTTTACTAGACTATTTTTAATGTTTTTGTTTTTATTGTGTTTAACTAATAACCTTAATCCAAACTTTTAGCTACTAGTTTTAGTTTTAGCTAACTACATTTTTGCTAATAGGATTCATTCTTATGCCTTATTTACATTTTTAACCACAAGATTTACTTTTAGCTAACAATTTAGAGTGCTAGCTATACAGTTTGAACATAATTTTACATTATGTTTGTTACACTGTGAGCTAATCATTTATCTGCTATTTGTACTTTTAGTTAACAGTTTATGTTAACTGCTAGCTTTAGTTTTAGTTAAAATTAAACTGCAAGTTGTTAAATGTTATTTTTTCCCAACTTTATATTCCTAATCTTAGCCAGCTTGGGGATATTTTAGTCGACTAAAACCTCAAATTATGCCCCTGTCATATAAGCTTACACAGAAACTGATAAAAACTAAACTAAAAATAAAACATTTAAAACTATTAGAAGCTAAAATAATTTAAAAAGCTACACTCAAAATGAAATCACAATAAAAAATTAACTAAACAAGCATGGAGGTATAGTAAATATACACCACGGGTATGGTTGGGAATCACTGACGTAGCACATAGCCCACATTATATGGTCTAGTGCTCCTTCCAGACAAGTTAGAAATATCAGTTAAACCCTCAGCTGCAGTGTGAATGCAGCCTCTCCTTTTCTAGGTCTGCCTTTGCCTCCCTCTCCATCCTTCTCTCTTCCAGCCCCTTCTCCTCCCTTCCCACCTCCCCCCTGCCCTCAGCTCTTTGTATCTTTATCCATTTCAGTCTGAAGGATCCCAAAGTATTTCAGATGTGAGCAAGTTAATACCCACCTTTAAGCTGGCAGCTTTGAAATCTCTTTCTGACTAACAAGGGAACTTAGCTTCCCTCCACTTTACCTGAGTGGCGGTGGAGATCCTTCTAAATCACACCTGGCTTTGTTGGGCAAACACTTTCCCCTCCTTTCTTCTCGGTAACACCCTGTAAGCACTTCTTAACGTCTGAGGGGTTTCATTTAGAAATGAAGCGAGCTGCTGCTGCGTGGAAGTTATCAGCAATCTGAAGTCATTTGCACAAGAAATATTAATATTTTACTGAATGATATCTGTAGAAGTGAGGCTGTGGAAATGAGCATCAGGTGATAATTACTTTTTGAAATTTATTCATAGTGTTTTTGGACTGAAACCACTTCATGTCCACTCTGTGAGATGACAGTCACCTTGACAAAAAAAGAAGAAGCACTTTTTAGCCAACATAAGCTGCCGTTTGTGACTGCGTCTCAAAAGGAGTCTTTTACATCAAGTGCATGTTGTTGTAGCACTTGAAATGTGACCTCACCTTCGGTCAAGACAAGAAGTATTGATTTTCAGATCAAAGTTGCTCAGATGACACGTTAAACCCTCCGGATCCTTTCAGTATTATCACGTGCGGTACAACGTTCTGCTTAAACATCAAAAATTAACATGTTGAGCTGTGAAAGGAATCTGCTGAGTGACCCTGGGTGCAAAGAGGAAAGTGTATTTTTCTGCAGGAACAGGGAACAAAGCGAGGTTAGATGGGAAAAAAAATAATGCAGCTGTGGCCTACAAGCGGGGGGAGGAAAAACAAAGTAGTTGACTCCGCGACTCCATCATCTTTACTACCCAGCAGAAGAATTAATATTTAAACATTCTAATAATGTAGCTCGCCTTGCATGCACTTTTAAGCAAAGCAACAATATTTTTCACCTGGGGTAACACAATGATTTTTCTTCCCGCTGTGCACAATTTCCCTTTCTGATGATCTCCTCCAAGCTTCCCACCTCCACGCTGCAGCCAGGCGCGCATCCCCCAAACCCGTTTTGTGATTTCCACGTTATTTTTCACCTCACAAAGAAAAAAAAAAAGGATGAAGAAAACGAAAAATATTCATGGAGATAAATATTGAAATGAATTTTCCCAGTTATATGAGCAGAGACGGCCGGAGCCGTGGCTTTAGGAATGCACAATGTGTTCCCTTGAGGAGCAAGCAGTGATTCATAAAATCGAACCTGTTTGAAGGAGGAACTCGGTGTGAGGAGAGAAAAGAGAAACAGCAGAATAACAGGACAGCCTTGTGGTTTTCAAATGTTTTGTTTATTTTTTACATCTGCTGTTGAGCTGCTGAGGCTTTTGCCCTTTCATACTAGGAACTTTTTTTCTTACTACAGGCAGCAGATAATTCAAGCGCTGGTATTTATCTGCTAAAAATGTTTAATATTTCCTCTGGATTTTTCATCCTACCCATCACTGGGCGCCCAACATCACTAAAACCTAGATACATGAGTCTCTCTGTGTTAGAAGCTTTTCAATAACAGTTAATTTATTTGATAGTTAATTATATAATGGTCAAAGAAGCTTTAAGACTATGGATTAATCTAAAAATCATCAACAGCTCAAAGGTAGATGACACTGACTAGATATTATGAAACAAGCTACTGTCAATCCAACAAATGGTAATTTCTCACGTTACATCATTTGGTTCTCAATTTGAGTACCAGATGAAACAAGAAAAGGTCAAAGTTAGGCACAAAGATGAAAGATCAGGATTAGGTAAGGCCTAACTCTTAAGCAATGAGAAATAAAATGGAAAGTCACGCCACAAATCTTCTTTAAAGGACCAACCGGTGATGGATTTGGTAAATTGCTGATAACCGATAGAGTTGCCCAGTCGCACAGTGTTTGAGAAACAAAGTGGTCAAAGTCAGGTCCAAAGGTCAAAGGTCCGGATTAAGATAAATTCTCCAGCAGGCAAAAATCAAACAACCAAAAGCAAAAATCACCTCTGAAAGACCAACATGCGATCCGCTTGGCCTATTGCTGATAGCCGACAGAGATCCCCATTCACCCAATGCTTTAATCTAAAGAGATGTCAGTGTGGCTATAACATATCAACTTCAAACAGAAAAGGTCAAAGTTAAGTCCAAAGGTTAAAGGTTGGGATTTGGTAAAGCCAAATTTCTGAGATAGACAGACCACTCAATTAGCCAGATAAAGGGCCAACCTAGAAATTCCCTTTTAAGAGACTAAACAATGGTGAGCCCATGCAGAATATGGCAAGACATCAATATAAGCTTAATTATATCATCTTGAGTGGCACATCAACAACAACAGGTCATAGTTGGGTCCAAGTTTTTTATCTTTTGCCATTTTTATACATCCTAATTGGCGGTAATGTTGATAATCAGGTACGTAAAGTAGTTAATAACCATTTTACCCACTGCGAGATTCTTATATCTTCTTTGTCCCTGAAACTGGCCATTATTTGCTCTTTGGCTCAAGTCAGATATCCAGAATCAACCCTGTTCTTTGTATCTTTGCAGTACAAATTACCACTTTGCTGCTTGTTTCTCATCTTGTTTCATACAAGCTCAGTCAGCTGCAGACACACCTCACACGAGTGTGCGAGTTCAACACAACACAAAGCCTGCTATTAGCATCAAAGGTGTAGGTAACTGTTGACTCCCGGGGGATAAATATAAACAAATACTCAATGAAAAGAGAGGAAAATTCGCCAAATCAGCCTATTCTCATAGGCGCTGGAGTTGAATATTTTACAGCTGTGTGTTTGAGCGAGCATCTGTGAACGCGCCCTGTCAAGCCAAATGCATTACAGATGCCTTTAGGTTTTGTAATTGATCATGAAAATGAATTGCCAAGCGACTGGGGCTAAATTGAATGACATAAATAAGAGTTATGCATTAAGCCAGACTCCCTGGATTTGTTTATGTGTAGCTGAGCGCTGAAGGCTTGTGATCGGGAGCTGAGGAGGATGTATATCTTTCAGAGACCACAATGGTATTTACTCTACCCCTGCACATCTCACCTTGTCTGAAACCTGCACACAAGAGCAAGCTTTCTTAAAAGATCATGTCGTAAGCTGATTTCGACATCTTATGCAAGGTGCCTCGCTGAGGAAAGAATAGTTTGTCTGGTGCCTCGGGCGGAGATTAAAGTCGCTGCTAAGGTGTAGAGGCACCTTTGTGTTGGTAAAGACTCCTTCCCTTTGATACATGGTGTAACCGAGTGAAATCCAACAAGCTCACTGCTAAACGGTGCAGAATGAGGCTAAAACCCTTCCTACCCTTTCCCACAGGTTTGAAAGTTTTGGTGGCGAGTGATAGCGGTATCAGATGTGAGCTATATTGAAAACAGAAACAGAGGGCTACTTGGAAAGAGGCTAGTGGTTTTAAATGGAGGGTGACAGGGTGACCCAAAGTTCATTAGGAAAATAGTCGTTTTAGCACCAGCAAAAGCCTGAGCCATAACAACTCAGCTGTTTTCAGTTTTCTACTTGAGTGATCTCTGCATTCAAATTGGGCCCATGACTTCTGCTAGAGCCACTTTGTGTTCAAAAGTGTCACAAGTTTAGAATCGCGCAGGAAAGTCGTCGTCATATTTTTAGGCACCATGTTTTCCTCACGTTTGGCAGTCTGCACTAGAGCTCGCTTGATGTCTCCAGGCCATTTTTTATTTTTTTGTCTAGACTGCCAATTGTGGATTGGTGACCTGTCCACAATGTAGCCTGAAGGCTAATTTAGATACCTCTCTCTCCATCCCAACACCCACATACAAACATTTTCTTAGCTGCTTATCCAACTTAAGGTCACGGGGAGGCTGAAGCCTATCCGAGCTGTCAAGAAAACTCTGTTGAGGGATGAAAGATGTAAAGAAGTTAAACTTTCAGCATGTTCCTAGGGTCCAAGAGTCAATCAACACTAAAACAACCGTGTAAACTTGCAGATCAGGCGAAACGGCTCTGCCAAATTCACAGTTATGTGCTTTGCTTACGACAATGGTGCCATTGAGGTGTGTGATTATGTGTGTGTGTGGTTTCTATTTTACCCCCATGGGACTACCCTTCCATTCTTTTCCTCCTGCCAGCCTCCTCCTTTCCCCTTCATTCCCTCCCAGGAATAAAGCCAGACACTGCATCCAGGAATCACCTTTTTAAACCTTAATTGATTTCCTTAAAAAAGAGGCCTTTGCTGCCACCCTGCATTAAAACCCCGGAGACGGGCTTCATGTCAGATTGGCCTGCCTCTCTGCATTTGTCCCTCTCCTGCTACTGCAGCCGGCGGCGGCCTGGGACATTAGTGCCGTCAAGAATTCAGTCTAGACTGCAGAGCAGAGGGGGGATTTAGCAGGGTGAAGGTTGAAGCAGATGACTTTCACCAATTAGGCTAAATCCCCAGCTAATTTAAGGTACCTCTCTGGCCATTGCAACTCCCACAGTGTTAAGCAATATGTTATTTTGGTGCGCACGCTCATTGGTTGGAACAATAGCGACGAGCACGATTATAGGTGTTAATTTACCTCTGAAAAGTAGAATCATGCCGGAGTGCTTGGAAACCGCAGATTTGAGGCTTGTTTGTTTAGTCATGTACTGTAGCTGGCATGGCTCTGCTCAGGTGATTAATCACCCAATGTGGGTGTGGAAAGAAAGGTTGTTGCTTTTAAACCTCCTCCTGTAATATCTGTTGATCTAAGCGTCTCACTTCTTGTCCAACTCTGATAAGCAATCGGTGTGGATATTAAAAAGCTGGATTTAAGGTTGCCCCCCCCCATCCGTCCCTATGGGGAGCAACTTGTAGATCTTCTGCCATGAAGTGCACAATGTGTTCCCGTGGAATGCAGCAAGTCGGCGTAGGAGCTGTTTACGGTCGTGGCTTTTTGCAACGTGTTGGGACGCCCATCTGGTCTGAATCAATCAGGACCTCGTCCCCACGCTAGCATCTCCTCTGGGTCTCCCAGCTGTAATAATATGCCCCGGCTTCACCAAGAGCCCACGGGTCAGATGACCCAGCACCTGAATAGAAGGACACTGAAGAGTCCTAAAGAGTCTTTTTTTCCCGTCTTAACTAAACTTTCTACTCATGATGGAAAGTTCAAACCAAATATAGTCTGCTCTTATCCGTCTGTGATTTGAGAGCGAAATGAGAGCATTCAGTCTCACCCAGTTTACCAACAAGCTAAAAATAAAACCTGTTTGATGTTGAAACTAGATCAATGCATCAGCTGGCCTCACCGGCCTTAAGGAGCTGCTGCAAACTTCCACTCCAGAGCTCTCGTGCGCCGTGATAGCGAGGCCTGAGCTCTGTGGCTTTCTCCCCTAAGAATAAAACAAGCAGGAATCTTTGGATTTCTTTTGGCACCGTAAGCGCCCACATTACATGCACTAAAATATCAGCACAAACTACCACCTTTGCAGCTTTTTAAAAACATCTGGCTTCACCTCTGTGTCACTCCACGCCACCACTGGGCTGCAGAGACGTGACCAGAGAGTTGGCCTGATCGCTGGCCGACATGGCCGCCTCCAAGTTCCAGCGGCAGCAACTCTGGGGCAGCGACGCGGTTGCTCTTTTTTTCTTTTTATTTTTTCGAGGCAAAGAAGAGCAGGTTTTCTCTGTGAGAGAAGAAGGAGGAGGAGGTGGAGGATGGAGGAGGAGGCGGAGGGAGGGAACATTCTGCATGACAATACCTACATCTGTCTGCCGTTTTGTTCTTTGTCATATCGGGGGCTGTCTTTGTGGCAGAGCGCTGTCGTGGTAACAGGAGGTTAGAGGTACGGGGTGGCGGGCGGGCGGGGGGGAGAGGTGGGTGGCGAAGGAGGGGTTTGTCGAAGGGAGACTTGTGACTCAAACGCCCCTGTGACACAGCTTTTGTTGTGCTTCGATATTTGATCCTCTTAGCAGTTTGCCATGCCTCCGCCCCCTTAGTACCCTCCACCACTATTACTACGACTATTAACACACACATACACACTTTCATTTGCTCTTTCTCTCGTTTTCTCTTGTCACCTGTTAGAAAATAACCTCAGCGTGTTTGTTTTGAGCGCTGTTACCTCCCAGCAAGGTGGGAAACACTTTTCTGTGATTGTTTAAAACCGAGGTGTCAAACTTATTTTAGTTTGTGGGTCTTAAGTAGGCCAGACCAGGGGATATATTGCCTAATAGCCTACAAAAAAGCACATGCAAATGAGTTCTCATGGTGGAAAAAAAGTTTATTCAGACATTTAATAAATCATTGATTTAAAAAACTGATGATAAAAACACCCTGAGAATTCGAAAATCTGAGGTTTAAGGCATTATAGGTGATAATCCTAATACTGCTCTAACCTTGTATTTTGAAGATGCAAAAAGTGACTTTCTTGGAAATATGTCTCTAGTTTTTAAGGACGTTTTGATAGAATAATTATTTTCTTTGTTCCCTGAACGGAGAGACTGGAAACAACCCTGATTGTCTAGGGTTGGGGGTTACGGTTGTATGACCAATGATATCTTTGACCTCAAAGGGTTAACTTGATGCTACAACTAGATATCTGCCATTTAACAAAGTAGAAGCCAGTCTTGGATGCCAAGCTGTGGCATTTATATGGCTTTGTGTGATTTCTCGGGTGCGTTGAATTAAAGATTTTAACACATTGAGGTCTAAGTTGAGTTCAAATGATGACTTCAACCCTAACCCAGAACCTTGTACTTTGGAGACCAGAAAAAATGACTTGTAATTCACAGTATGTCCTTTCTTTTTTTATTGTGGACCGAACTGAAAAGATAAATAGTAAGAAATCAGGAACTTTTTGCTCATTTAATGGTTTACCTTTTACTTTGGTGTAGCATGCCAGGCATTCAGTCAAAAGTCTAAAACTTTCACATTTTCCATATCCATCCAGTGGGCTGGTTTTGACACCCCTGGTCTAGACTTAAAAGCTTTGCTATCGCTATCATGTATCTTCTAGGTGGCACCGATGGGCACGGTTGGTTAAAGAGCAAGAAAAGTTTATAACCCGGCCCTTTTTCTTTCTTTTTTTTCTCTCCCTGCCTTCTCACACTTTCAGGAGAAACAAAGTTGAGGCAGCAGGCCTCATGAGAGACCATTACAGGCCCTTTATTGTTTCAAAGCTGAGGTCATCCTTCTGCTCAGCGTAGTCGAAACAAAGGCCAAGGGTTTATTGCATGCCCGACTGTGTGAAAGGAAACACACTCCAACATTGTTTGATTCTCGGAGATAGTCGGCAGCCATCCCTGCTGCTTCCTCTGAATGCTTGTACGGTATTATCGCTATCAAGCAGGTCGGTTTACATCTGAACCGAGAGATGTGGGTTTTGTTTTGATGTGGGGTTTTATTTTTATTTTTTTTCTGTGTGGATTTTTTCAGTCACGCCCGCGAGCGCCCCAGCCAAAGTGTCGAGCGTGACAGTTCACTCGTGTTGGGATGTCATCCCCGTTTTCCCTGACACGTTGACGGGCGTCAGGGAGGAAAAAAGAAAAGAGAAGAGGGAGGGTGAAGGGCAGTAGAAGTCAAAATCAGGAGGAGATATCTGTGTGAACTGTTTTTTTTTTTTTGCCTTTTCACCTCAAATGAAACAAGGATTTTGAGCTTTTTTTTAAAGTTTTTTAGAAATTATTGACCTATATACAAAAGATAAAACACTCGAGCCTTTATCTGTATTTATCGCCATCACATATAACAGCACCCCCCACCCCCCCACCCCCCTTCTCTGTGATCAGGATTCATAATAAAGGCTCATCAGACTCTATTGCTCCGGTCACAATGTCAGCCCCCTTTTGTTTTTGATGCAGTGACCTTGATAATTGTGATGGTAATTACAATAAGTGGCCATTATATTTCAAGGTGCGGCGACCTTCATTATCCAAATCAATTTGAGTCACTATCAATTTGATAATACCCTAAATGCGTGGCCGCATGGAAGATGCACACTCGGCACGGCTGTCGTCTGCCATATAATGGAATGCTGTTATTGAGATTGAGCCGGCCCCTACTCTCGTCCGCGGCGGCAATCAATATTAACAGCTTGCAAAGAGTTCGGCAAAGGATTAGCCTCCCCCCAACAAATGGAAAGAGATACTTAAACAAAGTGTAGCAGATCAGATAGAAACTCAAGCGTTTGTGGTTAGTGAGGAGGTGGTTAGTGAGGCAGCAGGTGGATATTTCTGAAAATGATATTCACCAGTCGATTGGGAAGACTTGACTCATCCAATTCATGCTTTTTCCCATTGGCCTGTGGAGCTGTTTTGGGGAGATGGCTTCAATATAATAGATGTAGTCTTCTGAAGGACTCCAGGAATCAAAAAGTACTAATACATCTTCATACAGGAACTACTTTTTTCCCACAGCCTACATCCGCCAACCAAAAAAAGTATCCATTTTCTTACATTTCATTAAAACCAGCGTCTTTTGTTTCAGTTGATGTGTATTGGAGAAAAATGCTTAAGACGGAGGCTTTAGCAGGGACATTGTGGACATTTAAAGGGCCAGTTCACTCAAAAAAAATGCTTCTTTGGTAGAAAGAAACCAGTTCCTACATGAAACTGCTCACAGTAAGGTTTGTGGAGTAACTAGGTCATGGTTTCTGCTGGGGTTTTAATTTTTGGTTTCTTTTTGGCAGATTTAAGTGCTACAAGGTGAGCAGTATTTAGTTCCTTCATATCCAATAGTAGGTGGATATCTCTGCAGCTTCCAAACCACAGGAGAAATATGTAAATTTGGTTTTGGAGGTGAACTGTTCCTCAAAAAACTTGGAGTTTTTACTGCGTATGCAACAGAAGTATCTTTTTATCAATATATTAATGAGACTCAAAGTTCAACTGGATCAGAAATGATATATTTAAGCATTTATAATTTGAATATAAACAAAAATAACTTCACAGAAACATAAACCACTGATATATAAGTTAAAAAAGAAAACATCGGTTAAAAAAAAACAAGCCAAAAAATCCCTGCTTTTGATTTTTTTTTTTTTGATTCTCCTGCTTTATTATCCACTCATATCCATGGTCATTTCTAGAAAACTATTTTTTTTAAAACGAGTCTCCTAGGAGTCAATTTTAGTCAGAAGTGACTCGCTGAGATGGAGTTTGTTCACACTAGCTCCACTGTGGAGGATTGCCAGGCCCTGCAGGCTCAGGGAGATCTGTATTCATGTCTTTAACTGTGTTAGGGGAATAAATGTGGGGGGACTTGGCTCGCGAACACGATCCACCTGGATTTTTTGTGACCTCGGCTTGAAAAGGAGCAGGCGTCCTGGCGAAGGCCTATCTCCCTCCTCAATAGAGCCGAGCCACAACACAGCCTGACAGATTAGGACGTTTTACAAGCCTCTTTATGCTGCAGGAAAATCCACACCACTGAGCTGCACCTGTATTGTGTTGCAGGAGGGGGAAAAGAAAAAAAAGTGCAAGCCAGGCACTTCTCCTGGCCTTGTCCAGCAGCAATATTCGAAGCTTATTAATAAAAAACAGACAATTGTTTGGCAGTTCTTTTGATGTATGTGCCTATTCGCTGCGTAACCCCCCCCACCACCACCACCACCACCATGTCTGACAATGCAGGAGGGAGATTGTTTTCTTCAAACAGACCTCCCCCGCCATCTCCCAGCTGAAGCAACTTAGCCGGCCACAGGCATGATTTGTGAGGTACCTGACATCATTTACTGTCCGGGCGACTCATATTTCAAAAGATGAGGACAAACGGTATTGAATGAACCGCCAATATAATTAATGGCGATCATGATCGTGCGGAAATTGTTCGCCCACTTACCCCATTCATGCATTTAGCAGATGTAAAATAGTGATCGGGCTTTGTGTTCAGGGTTACAAAGCAAAAACAGGGCAAAGGGCAGAATCCGTCAGACTGAATATAAAAGATGGATGTAGCCCCAGAGACCCCACCCTCTGGTTTTGAAGCCTGAGCTCTAGACTTATGGCTATGACCATCCTGTGGTTTTTAATTTTGTATTTAAAAAAAATACGATCAAACTTGAACTTATTTGGAGGCAAGGGTGCTAACTGATTGGCTAATGCTTCGATAAGTTGGTTGGCAAGCTTTATCCACAGATGCACACCCCCGATGAGTACTAAAGCTCACTGATCCCAGGTAATTGCACTAAACGAGCTCCAGAAGGCTTCAAAATCGCAGGGCAGAGAGGTCATCTTCAGTAATTTGAATTGGCTGAAGTGAGCCTAGCATGAAGCTATGGCCTGTGCCTAACTCTAATGTACTTAAAATGGGGGCGATTCACCACCCTTAAAGCTCTCACAAGGGTGTAAATTAGCTTTAGAAAGCAAATCTGTTTGTCGTGGCAGGTGATAAATGTGTTTATTTCTGTTATAAAGGTAGGCTTTTTAACATGGTATTCTATGGGGATTGACTTACTTTCCGAGCAAGCCTCTAGTGGCCATTTGAGGAACTGCGTTTCTTAAAAACATCAGCGTACATTAGGAGTTACCTTAAAATAATTCTTCACGGGCTCAGTTTGATAGTCAAACGAGTTCTCTGTCATAAAATCTGTCCAGAAATCCCTGCAACAGGTAAAAACACTGGTTCTTGTTTTTCTTTGTTCTTTTGTTTTTTAATCACTTAATTTGTAGGCACTACACTTTTTCTGGAGCCCAGCAGCGGAGCAGGATTTGTACGCCTGTCGTTGTTACTTACATTACGCTGTGCAGTTATAAAAAACAACATAAAAAAACAGCAATTATTTCAGTGACCTCATTGTCATCCACTGGAAAAATGTGTAATTAGCGCATGTTTACAAGTCTGGCACACCTGCAGCTCATCTTTCGTTGTAATGTTTGCCTTCAAGAAGCCGGGCGGCTGCCAGCCACTGTCACTGGCTGTCACCGGGACGAGCAGGAAAAAAATAAAACGAGAGAGAGAGAGAGAGAGAGAGAGAGAGAAGCGAGGCAGAGAGAAAAGAAAAAAGAGAGAGAGAGGGGTGAAGTAGAAAAGAGAGCGCCACTGTGTGTGCCATTCTTCCAGAAATCTCTGACTGGCTTAATGCCGTCGTTGCTGTGCATGTGAAGAAATGGGCATTTACATGGGTATACAATAGAGACTACATTACTTACACAGTAGCCTCATTATATCCCCGACGCCTACCTTCTGCCCTGCACTGGTTTACTCACTCCTAGCTCTTATTGTTGGGGTATAATGGCGCTTGGGCATTTCTGAAATTCCCTCATTATTCAGCTTATTAAGGCTGCACCAACTCGATAATCGTGCCGCATTTCGTGTCAAAGGGGGCGACTGTGCTGATTTGCCACATTTGAAGGCTAGACAAGGCTCCGAGCTCAATCCTCCACGCATTGCAGGCGGGATGAAATTGCTCTGTAAATACAGGCGACGTGTAATGCTGCTTTTTTTTCTCTGTCTTTCCGTGACACAATGCACGCTCCTCCCCATAGTCGAACCCGAGGCAAAGTGCACCTGACAGATAACCCCGCCGATTTGGATGTCATTACAACGGTGGGCTGCAGCAATCCGTCAGCACAGACACACATATTTAAACAAGAAAAAACAGAAAAGAAAACACAACAAGCAGCATCTGATGAGCGAGGAAGCATGTTGAAGTGAGGAGGAGGCCATTTGCGTCCTTCCTCTGACTTCAAATGCTCCATAGTTTCTGGGCGCAAAAACCTGAGGGGTTTCGCGGCAGGCTGACAGAAAACGCTGAGAGATTTGAGCAGACGTGTGTCGAGCTGTCACTGAAATGTTGCTTTTTTCCCTTCCTCCTCCTCCTTTTTTTTCCTTTTTTTTTTTTACAGTAGATTCACTCTTTTGCGATCAGAGACGATTGTCCCACATTTACTTTGAGACAAAATAGGTGTGTCACTCGTGCTAATGGCACTGACAGCGACTGTGAAGCAGCAAACAGGCATGTCAGTGGGAAATATACAGATTTTTTTAAAGAAGGAGAAAATGCCACCATGACGAGTCACCCTGTATGTTTAAATAACAAAAAGAAAGAAAGAAAGAAGAGGGGTGAACGTGCGCTCTCTCTAAAGCTTTGTGGCCTCCGAAACGGAAAATGGGTCACAAAGAAACAATCCGCCGCACAAAGAGCGTTTTTCTCTTTCTGTCTTCACATGCATTGAGTTTAATTATTGTGTGAGGCGCTTAAGCTCTCTCCCTGTTTCTCTTTTTTCTCTATTTTTTTTTGAAGAATATTCACAGGCTGCTTGGGATGCCAAGAATATGTGGCCGCCTTGGGCTGGTCGAGGACTGCATTTTGCTATGTGACATGTTGTCATATGCGGAGAGGAGGAGGAGGTGGATGGGGGGGGGAGAAAAATCAATTGGCAATTAAATGATACACCTTGTGAAGATGACAAGAGGCATTTGGTTGCACAGGAAGAAGTGGGTAGTGAGGGGCTTTGTAATGAAGGCCCTAATGACTATTCATAAGCGATTTTCAGACCGCTGATCCACTCAACTGGGAAGCTCTGCCCTGGAGAGTCGGTGCTGTCACTTTCCCTCACCTCAAAAAGGCGCCGCAATCGACGGTGTAGGATGTGAGCGAGAAATTACCCAGAATTCAGCCCCGGGCCTGTCTCAGGTCACATGCAGGAGGACGGGAGTTGGAGTGGAAGTGGGGAGGGAGAATCGGCAGAAGGGGTGGGGGGGGGGGGGGGGGGTGGTAATGCACATCTGGCACACTATAGGTGCCACCGGGGGACAAAAAACTCCAAATCAGGAGGCTGCGAATGCACGGGATTGACAGCGGCGGATACCTTTTCACACAACAGCGAGTTCGTAGCTTTTTGTTCTTCTTCTCTGCCTGGATCCCGTTCGTATGAAGCTGACAGAGCTCCATCTGTAGAGGCAGCAGCGGGGATTTATGACTTTGCCGTGAACTGTGGTCAATAGGTGATAAATCTGACAGGGGCTCTTTGCAGTACTTTAAATGTGAGCTCTCCAGGGGTAAGGAGGCAGCAGTCCAGCTGAAGTAAAATAAAAAGGCTTCAACGGTGACCTTTCACCTCCAGCGTCAGAGCATTAGGCCACTTACAGCCTACTGACCCTTTCCCTGATTCTGAAGGATTTGGGGTTTTTTAAAAAAAAAAAAAGATTTCAATCAGATTTTCTGTGATTGTTGACTGTTCAGGGGCATTTCTAGGATTTCTTTGAATGGGGGGACCACAACCCAGCTGGGTGGGGGGAGGGTGAAATTAGAAAATTTTCAGTAATCAGTGATAAATACCAAACTAGCCCACTTGAAAATTGAAAAATCAGTGAGCTATAATAATTTTAATTGTCAGCAGACCACCTGCCTCCATAAATGCACATTAGGAGATACGGCAGCCCCGCACTGAAGCACAAAATTCAACCAGGGAGGTAATGGAGCCAACAGAATGCAGTGTGTTTACAAGACTGATTATGTTTGACTCTGCTGAGAGGAAGAAGTACAGATCAGTGTCTCACATTTCTTTTGATTTAAGTTAGGAGGAGTTAGGGAATAGTAGCTAGTGGAAAAAACATGCTGCGATTGGGGAGGCGGCGCTTTTTAAGATCTATTATATTAACCACTGATTCATAGCTGGACTTTAATTTCATCAGGCTTTAACTTCACAAGTATATAATGATATTTAAACAATTTCTATGACAAATTTAAAAAATAATGCCAGTACTAATCTAAATTAACAAATGCACCAATGTGTGATCAAAAAAATTGGCAAAGAACAAAACTGGGGGGGGAACTAGTCTAGTTATTACAATTTTTTTTATACTTTAAATTAAATATAATCTTGGAAATCATACAAAAACAACAATTCCACTGTGTGTATTATTGACACAACAAAGATTTCTATTTTTACAGCTATATTTGCAATGACTTCAACATTATTATCCCTGAAATATTAAACTCTTAAACTGATATGACAACTCTATTTGTTGTGGTAGGGCTCACTGTGGGGTGGTAGTTAAATAATAGCGCCCCTCTTCACCCTCCTTTAGCCACTCCCTGTCTCCCCTTTGATCCAGGTGTATCACATTCCTCTTCAACCTGCTCACCAGATACCAAACGATCCGCTGCGTGTATACGTCCGCTATCCAAACACAGCATTATCTGTCTGTTATCACCTCGGGTGGCTCACCTTATCTAAGGTAAATACAATAATGTGCTCATTAGGATCTGCTTCATGGCTACTTGGCAGGCGTGTTTGCTCAGTAATAAGAGCCTGTCAGAAGCAGGCCAGGGCAGCGGAGAGAGAAGGGGAGCGTGTACACTTCCAGCACTGCTCTGCAGAACAGTAATTGAATAAGTACCTGAGCAAGCCTGCAGCCCACGTGGCTTTTAAACCCTGATTCAAGCCAAGGGTCTACAGCTTCTTTTCTTTCTTTCTTTTTTTTCTTTTTTTTTTTTTACCTCTGCTGCAAGTGGCACTCCGCCAAAACGACTATTACATAATTAATCTGCATTGATCATCTGGTTAGCACATGAATCAAATGCCGGGAATAATTGAGTCATGAAGTTTTCAGGTGCCCCCCTTCCTTCCCACCCAACCCGCCCCACTCCACGCTCGCTCTGTGCGTCTCTCTCGATGGTCCGTGGCAGCACGGGTTGGCCAGACAATGCTTTAACATTTTGAACTCAAGGTGACGAGTCAGTCTCGGGTCTTAATGAAGGTTACAAGTTGAGCTTTTAAATTAGGGGAAGCTCAGAAGAATCAGCTCCCCGGAGGAGCGTCGTAAAAAACTTTTCTGCATTTATTTTCTTATTATAAACCGCTTCAAGAATCCAAACTGGGTCAGGTTTCCTCTCTTTATTTGGATTGTTTGGAGCTTTCAGCATGAGCAATAAAAGCCGCACTTGCGAGTTTTAAAAATGGCCACCTTTTATCGTTCTTTTATTAGAATAATTTACTGGTCAGGAGTGGGAAACTTCCTCTTTGTGAGGCCTGGATAGCAAGTGCGGCACGTGAAACTGACCTCATCAACAGAAAAAAAGAAGTCAAGTCGCGTTCACTGCTGCAGGATTTAGCAGGAAATGTACAAATATGTGCAGGGGGACTAACGGCGTCCCTTTACAGGCACGGATGGTGGGAGAAGGTAGTCGGCTGCAGTGAAGGGGAGAGAGGAGGGAGTGAAAGTGAGACGTGTAAATCAATGCCTGCTCTATCTCATCCAGATACGAGCTGTGTGTGTGTGTATGTGTGTCTTTTTTCTTAAATCAAGTGAAAATCCTTTTCATGTATACCTCTTTCTAACACAATACAAGAATTTAACATCTAACTTCTTTTGCCATTTTGCCTCATTTTGTCCTATTTCTAGATACTCAAGCTGTTTTGGAAACAATAATATTAGCTCTGAAAACATTTTGAAAGAAGACAGGATGAGGCTGAGAAGCTCTACGTAGACTTGAAAGTTACAGAAAGTCTAGAACTGCCTTGAAAATAGAATAACAATGCACTATACATTTTCTTGCTAACACCAAATTTCACTTTCGGATTTTAGCTATCAGTAATAAGTGTTATTGTCCCATTATGGCTTTCTTCCATCACTAATTAGCAGCTTTTGCTGTGCGTTAGTCTTCCTTACGTTTGTTTTGTCAGCCACTTTGAAAGCACTTCATTTATTTCAAAAGTTTTCTTCAAGTCAAGCTTGAATGATGCGACACAGAAGGAAATTCTCTCTTCTAAGTAAATTTAGACTATTTTTAACACTTGAAAAGAAAGTTTTATTGACACACGATTAGTATTTACATAAAGGCGATTTAACTTTTTTCGATGCTGTTAATGCATTACAGGGATTTTTTGGGATGCTGATTGTAGCAAAACTCCAGCACTTTATGCTGTGTTATTATCTTTTAAGTTGGTGTAACAACTGTATTCTCCCATGTCTCTCGTAGCGTACTAGGTAGGTATTTAGAAGACAACCAAAAGATAAAAAGGCAAAGATTGGCTAGTTTTGCCTGTTTTGAATGCTAAAATTCATATTATCAGTTTTTCCAGTCCAAGGTGTTACAGCTTTGCAGCTGTTACTGACTAAACTTGGGAAAACATATTTGGGAAAGTTAAGTTGGCAACAGCTGGGACTCACACCATTAAGAGACTTATGGCATTTAAATCCATACATGGAGCCCAGGGCTTTTCAGTTAAAAATGTCGGAAAACAAGGGGTTAAACCAAACTTTTGGATCTTACTGCCAAGCAAAAACAACGGAGTGTAAGATAGAAATCCTCCATCCAATCGGCTGCTTTAGTCTGCATTTGAGCCCTAAAATATCGGTTTTATCAAAACAAAATCAGTGTTCACAGTAAATTACTTCCAGAACTTTATTTTTACTGCAGATGTTTGCCCTGAACATGCTGTCAGATCCTGACCTGCACTTGATTTTAGCAAACTAGTGCAACTTTAATCCCTGTGATTATCTCTAAAGTAGGTATAATAACGCTAGAACAGCGCCAAATGACCCTTCATCCCAAACTGTTCTGGAAACCAGTCGATCTCTATTGAAAATATTCTCACTTGGTTTAAGAGAATTAGGCTCCACAATAGACTCCAAATGACCTGATGATAAAAGGAGGATTTTTTCCCGTGAACAAGGGAGACGGAGGACTAGCTTACCTCTCCACTCTCATGGGCTCAGTCGGGGTCAGCTGTAGTAGCTAAGTAGTTTTAATTGAAGCAGCAGTGCCATCATTAACATTGCTATCATTATTACAAAGCGAGCAGTTCGGATCATACTTGTTTCCCCAGCTGCCGCCGCCGCCATTGCCGCCGCCGCCGCCTTTTACCAGTCCACCCCCAGACACCAGCACATCATTATGCGGTGGCATCTATCAGATACTAGCTTAATTAGGGCCTGTACAGCACATTAAGCAAGGGGAGTAGCCAAGCTCAAATATTTATAAGGTTGAGTATATTTATGATCTGTGTCATAATCCCTTATTGGAAGATTTCAGCAGAGGTTTCAGAAAGCAGACCCTCGCTCTCGCCGTCACCCTCCTATACATTACCTCTCCTGCATTTAATATAACGCACCAATGTCCACCAAAATGCACTTTCAGCAAAGTTTCTTCAGGTAAAAATATATTTGTTGCGTTGCTATGTCTGTTGTTGCTACTGTACATGCACAGACAATTTGAGCGCCCCTGAAAACAAGATTAGCTAATCTAAGGAGACAGAGAGTCTGAACTTTTACCTGTTGAACTATGATTGTTATTTTTGCCTGATACGCCCTATCTGCAGGCACACTGTGGTCTTATAAACAGCTCAAATACTTAGATTATACTCTTGAATGATGAAAATACTCTTGCAATATAGAATTCCTTGTCTTTATTTCTCCTGTCCTGAGTGCAATGGGGTTAACTTTGTGCTATTTTTAGAGAGTGCAGGTCTGAGTGGCTCTGAATGGCACTTCTGCCTCCCCTCTCTGATAACTCTCCTCGTCTCTTTTTGTCCAGGCGAAGGTATCATTGTTGTTGTTGTTGTTGAGAGCCCTTCTCTTTCTCTCTCTTTTTTTTAAATGCCTCGCCTTGGGAGAAACCACAAGGGTCATGTTTATTTAAAATACAAAAACATGTTGCCTGTCCTTGTCCTTAAAACCCACTCACACTCTCTCTCTTTTCTATGTGAAAGGGGGGAGGCAGGTAAAAGTTGTGGAGGAGTGCAACCAGGATTTTAAGCTGGGCTATTTCCTCTATTCAGTGGGAGACAGAAAACGTTGGAGTTGAATGAGAGTGAGAGCAATTTAAATGTTGTAAGTGCAATGTTTTCCAGTCAGGGATACTCCAGGGGTGTAGTTCAGTAAACCTGAACAAAGTTAACAGTGAGCCTAAACGTATGGATGAGCAGAAGAAATATATGACAGTAATGGTCAAAAACCAAATATAAATGTTTGAATAGCTAGAATTGTTGTCAATAGATGAAACTGATAGCTAATACTAAGCTAATAATGAATTAAAAGATTCTTAGCTAGCAGTAGTGCTACCAGTTGATGCTATTAGCTACAAATGGCTGGCTAAACATAAAGGATAATACATGACATAGCTAGCTAAAATTACTTATTGATAACAGATTAACTGTTGAATTAACTAAAAACTAAAGTAAAAGTAAAATTTGGAATAAAAAAACTGGACTAACTAACCGGACTAACTATTTAAACTTGTAGATAAACATAATGGATTGTTGGCAGAAATAGTTAGCCAAAATTGAGTCGTTAATGGACAGAAACATACTTATAAGTATGAATATAGATATAAACAGTAGAAATTGTTGGCTAACAGTGTGAATTATTAACAGTAATTACTGGCTGACAATGTAAGTGGGAGAACTGGTAACTAAACATACACAAAAAACCTGTTAAATTGAGTAACTTCTAAGATATGATATACACAAATGGTTGAAATTGCAGTTTCTCTGTAATAATAAGCCAGCTTTTCTTTTAAAGTATTTTTTTTAATTCCTGGGGAAATAATGGCTAAAAACAAACTACCAAACAATCAGACCGCCAGAAAAGTTTCAGTTCTCCAGCGTAACCTCCACCTACATCGCTCAGCTCGACAGCCGAGGGCAGTAGCTGTGACCCTTATAGCAGCTGGCCATGATGCGGTCTCGGCGTGGGCAGGCCTCTGCTGTAACATCCCAGCATCCAGGGGATTGCTGGCATCCAGAGCCAAAACCTTTGGAAGAAAAAAAATGAAGGAAAATTCTCCTGGTCACTAAAATCCTTCCTTTAAGACGCTCTAATACAGATTGCAGTGGAGAAATGAGGAACCGTAAGAGGCCATTTCTGCTGACCTCAACCACAATACTCTCTCCTCTCGCCGGGTGAGTGGAGAAAAGCACCGCTCTTAAGAGTTCAGCCGGTTGTTGTTCACCAATCACTCAGGTGGGGAAGTAAAATGGTGCTCACCTCTAGGTGTAATTGAGATTAAGTCGCACTCTCATATTGTGTGGGAGGAAACAAGTACTCTCTTTACAGGGTGCAGCAGCATTTTAGGGCGAGTCACAGTTGGAGTGCATTAGGGGTTTTATGTTGTTTTGCCATATGTTGCCAGAACAGTGTGTCAGAGTGGAAGAGAGAAGGAGGGAGGGAGTGTTGAGTCATATTTTGATTTTAGCCATTCAACTGTTATCCAGAGGAGCTCATGCATGATGTCAGAGGGAAATACTCTGAAACAGCCAGCGAGGAAGGGTTTCTGACTGAAACTGAAGTAACTGGATTTGGCACAAGCTGGTGAAGAAATTAAAAGCTGTAAAAGAGCCAGAGGTTGAAAAATACAGCAAAAAGGGAAAGTGGAAAAACCTCAAAGTCTTTATATAAGGCTTGTTTATATTAAAGTCACCTCAAAGCAATAAGACATTAATGTCTCTGTAAGGGTTGTACAACAGGACGAATCTATTGATTATTGATCAGCAACTCTTTGGTATTATCTCTCACTTCATCTAGCAATTTAGACTTCTGCCTTAAGGTTGGGATACGAGATGGATGGATGGATACCTCGCTGAGATTCCACTTCAGTAAATAACTGCTTTCAAAGTAACTGCTTTGGATTCAGATAGACGTCAATAGATATATTGGCAGTTGCAGGTTGTTGAACACATTTTTAACTGTAGCTTTAGTGCTTTGTTGGTTTGGTCAGACTGGTGGAGCTGGTCTTAACTTAACAACCCTTGTGGATGCTAACCTGAACTAGCAAACCAATAATGGTTAGCGTTGGTTTTTAAACCTTTTATAAACAAGGCTAGTTTCAGAAACTAGAAGATGTTACCTTACAACTGGAGCCTTTCTAGAAAAAACGTGGCCTTCCAGTTCACATGTGAGTATGTCAGAGGAATAGATCTGAATCCTACCCTTAGCCCCAACAGGTTGTTCTCAAACCACTTAGGGTTTGCTTGGACTGGAGTCAGAGGCTAAACAAGCCTAGTTTCAAAAGCTAAAAGATGTTACCAAACTGCTCAATTCCACTTAATCAAAGGTTTATAACCCTAAACCTTACTTTGGGTCACTGGCAACCTGGTAGATGTTAATAGGTTAGAAATCCACAGCCAAAACGAATAATTTAAAAAAAAAACCCACTGAATAATCTCGAGAAAACTACTATCGAGGCAAGCCAAGGAAAGCTGATAAGATTTCTTGATAGTTGCCAAACAACGTCTGACCTCAAAAGTAAAAACAAAAGACCTGATGTAAGCAAAGAAACTTTCCAAATAAAGATCCTTTGGACTTGGGACAAACGCAGTAACTTCTCAGACAGGTCGATTTGTTTTATTGAATGTTTTTTGCTGTATGTACAACTAAAACACAATTTTTTTTCTTGCTGGGCCTTTAAAAACTTTCTTATAGAAGTGCTTAAGATATTTGGTTTTGATATTTAAGTAAACCCTCCCAAACTCTGGTTTGCTTCACCCACCTTTCATTTGCAGAATGTAGTTCACACAGTACCACCCACACTATTAGACTGCCAAGTGATCTCAGCTCAAAATACCTCAACAAAGACCACTTAGCACCAGAGATGGAAACAGCAAGGATTTTGACTTCACAACCATCGCTTTAAATACCTTGAATCTGACTGTAGGTAGTAGTGCTGATGGTAATAGTATCCAAATGATCTGTGGCCTTCTGCCCCGACTCGAGAGCAGTGCAGACAGCCCATGGGCAACACTGTGGGAGGAGCCCAGCAGCTCCTCCGGCCTCCTGTGAGGCTCCCCGTGGTCTCCTCTTCTCAGCTCCTCCATGCTGTAGCTAGCGTAGGAAGGAAAAACCTAGGAGGGAAAGGAGCAGGGCTCGTAACAACGTGTATGAATACAGCGAGCCTTTGGCCAGGTGGTTGGTGGTGGGGTCTTGCTTTTATTGATTTTCGTTACTTTTCTGACAAACATCCTCCTCTTTGTTTGGCCACTGAGGGCAACGAGCAGCGCGAGCAGCGTGGGGCGTTTAGAGTTTAAGAGCGAAAGCCGAGAAACCGACTGTGCTGCCTGGCCCGGGAAACCTTTGCCTCCTTATCCTCGTCTTCTCTGCGTTTTCTGTGCTCCCAGTGGAGCGCTAACACATTATTATGCATTTTGCTTTATTTTACTGCATTGATTCAAAGTAATTTGAAGGTTCTGCAGGGACTGGTACCTGAGTTTTCTCGCAGAGAGCTCAGTGTGAGCTTGTGTGTTAAAACAGCGGGGCCTCTGCTGGATACCGGGCCTGTTTATCCCAGAGGGAAATTTTAAGTGTCAGCGAGAAGGTGGGACACAATAAATACATTATATCGTTGAAATACTGAGAATCCAAGCTGTTGGAGTGTTACTTACTCTCCCTAACGGTTAGGCAGAAAGGACATCCTGCTATGTTCCCAATATATATCATATATTCTCTCTTTCATATCTGCTCGAGAGCCGCCACTTCAGGAAACCCACCAAGGTGTCCAGTCGTTCACAGTTCCAGCCCTTCAACCTGTCAGACACACTTTTATGATGCCAAATCCCTCTATTCATTTTTCTCCTCTTCGGCACAAATATATTTTCCCTTTTTATCACCTCCTTTCTCTCTTTTATCAAGGGCAAACCTGAACTCCATGGAAAACACACACACACACATCCAGGGCTGGGAGATCTCCAGGGCCTGTCATTTTACATTTACATTTGAGCCGTTTAGCTGACGCTCTCATCCAGGGTGACTTACAGAGACAGTGCAACGGCAGGGCTGAACGCGAATGGTCAGATGTAGGTGAAAGCAGGAGAGCCGAAGGAGGAGACGTCAGGTTTATATGTATTTATTACAATTTGGGGAGCTGGTTTGGTGACCTTCTGATCCCTGAAATCCATCTTTCAAAAATTTAAATTTCAGATGGGTGTGATAAATTCAGGACAACCCACGCTTTTGTTTGTGCAACACCACCTCCTTTGCTTACATCTATGTTAAATGTGCTGTGGAAATCAAGCCCTTTTACTCAGCGGAGTTTATTCTGAGAGTCTGCACCTGGCCACTTGAATTATTTAAAGGTGCAAGGAAGCGCCTCTCTCGCAGGTTGTAAAGACCAAAATTGCTTCATCACGCCCGTCAAATGAAAGTATGCATACATTATTCAGTTGAACCCGAGGAAGATCAGATGTTTCCCCTTCTTCCCTTTTTCCAAATGCTAGCATCAAATTGAAAATTTAAAAAAAAAAAAAAAACTCAAAACAATCCACGTTTCTTCTTTAAATGGTAAATGGTAAATGGCCTGTATTTATATAGCGCTTTTACTAGTCCCTAAGGACCCCAAAGCGCTTTACATATCCAGTCATCCACCCATTCACACACACATTCACACACTGGTGATGGCAAGCTACATTGTAGCCACAGCCACCCTGGGGCGCACTGACAGAGGCGAGGCTGCCGGACACTGGCGCCACCGGGCCCTCTGACCACCACCAGTAGGCAACGGGTGAAGTGTCTTGCCCAAGGACACAACGACCGAGACTGTCCGAGCCGGGGCTCGAACCGGCAACCTTCCGATTACAAGAATTATAAAATTAAAGAAGAAATTATAAAACACGCACACCTTAAATTGCTCCATCTGTACTCTGTCCCTGGACTTTTCTTCCTCTAATTGTTTCTCCTTTCTATCGACTGCCTTATTCATCCACTGTTCCACATAATGAGAGATAAGTCGCTTCATGCCATCAAGCACCTTTCTCATTTGTCTTGCACGCTAACACACACGCACTCATATATATCTGTGTACAAACACACATCCACCCCCCAAACACA
The DNA here is from genome assembly GCF_057381845.1 of Rhamphochromis longiceps. Lineage (NCBI taxonomy): Eukaryota > Metazoa > Chordata > Actinopteri > Cichliformes > Cichlidae > Rhamphochromis > Rhamphochromis longiceps. The sequence goes on along the minus strand of NC_140578.1, from coordinate 26,412,272 downwards.
CACACATGAGACATCCGTACGCACACAGCATTGGGCCTAGGGCCTACTGTATGGCACTCTTATCTGCAACGCACAGACTTAGCATTGTGCCATCAACAAGCTGGTGTCTCCCAGACGCCACCGCCGCACTGATCTCCTCTCAGGTTGGACTTCTTCTCCCCTTTTCTAAATTGACGTTAATTTAGCATTGCTAATCAAATGGGATGGTGTCTTTTTTTTAAATAAATCGCCAAATTCGCTCAGTGTCAGAGGTCCTTTTCCACACTGGCAATATTGTCTCTTTTTTCCTTTTAATTTGCTGCTCATGTATGCTATGAATATCCCCACGCCGTGCATAATGTAATTAAGTATGACCAATGCTGCGCGGGCAGCCGTCCCAGAGCCAGTCAGTTGACTAACTCAAAATATAAAAACCTTATGAACTGCCACCGCTTTGCTGTTCTGTCGCTGAGCTCTTGTGGCAGTGACACCAGCTGCGTTTATCTGAAAAGCTGTGTTGTAGTTCCGATTTACGACGTTATTTGTCTGAACTTGATATGTATTTTCTATAAATGTGACAGTTAAAAGCATCTATTAGATAAATACGTATTGTGTGGCATTGTGTGATGCATTTCAACCTAATCTGGGCTACTTTTGGCTCAGCTACGGCACTGACAAACACAGTGTGGGCCAGACATGGGCCCAAAAATTACCAGCCAGATTTGACACAGGTTGTGTTGGCACAAGTTTGCTCAGTTTTCACACACATTTCGATCTAATCAGTGCTATTTTGAGCATTTACAACCTTGACAAATGTAGTACAAGCCAGACATAGGCCAATGTGTTATGGAAAGCATTGTGCGGATCAGAGGTGGCACAAAAGTCACGGTACACCTCACATCTGGCCCATTAAAGGTGGACTTGGAGCTACGACTCACCCTGCCGTCACACGAGGCCAAATGTGGGCCACGCTCTGTCTGTAGCAACATTTCAAACACAACATAAGTTTGGCGCACAAAGTTCAACTTTTCTTGATGATAAAACAGCTCCCGTTGCTCAAGAAAATAATTTCAAAATGGAAAGCTAAAGTTCACCGGAAAGCTGTGGGAAACACGAAGCTGCTGTCTGCTGTAAAAGAGAAGGGACGGGCGGATATATGTGATCCTGGTGATATCTGGCAGGTTATTGTTTAGACTTTTTTCCTAAACAGCTTGGAAGTCATGTTTGCAGATTAGTGTAGGTTTGCGTTCTTGAACATTTTGACGATCTTGCAAAATTTGAAACTTGGATGCTGTTTCATGTGAGGGAGAAAGCAGAGCAAGTGTCACAGTGTAACAGCTCAAGAATCCCAAAAGGAAACAGCTGCATGGACAGGCTGAAGTGTTTCTGTGTGTGTGTGTGGTTGTGTGTGTGTTTGATACGGGCCTGCATATTGCCAGCATGTGTTTTCCCATAGTTTCCCAAAGCCCCTGTGTGATTACGTGTTCGGGGCAATGTGTTTGCATAAGAACGGCAAAGATTGCACCAGATATTTTGCAAGGTTTAGGGTAAAGCCTGGAAGTGCAGTTGTTTTTAAGGAATATCCTGCCAGGTGTAGTCTTCGGAGTTGGAAAGACAGTGTCTTCCAGTCTTCTCAGCTGTTGTTCTGTCATTCCAAACGGGACTCGGGAGAGATTTCGGGAGGGGGGGGACTTAAGGGAAAGCTTGGCTGAATGTAATTTCTTGCCATCCTGACAGCACCACGGAATAAAGTGGCGCTCTCCTCCTGGGTGATTTGGGGGGAATTGCTTCTCAGGGTGACAAATGATTAGCCATTATCTTGAGCAGGATTTGATTCCTACAAGCAGGAAGGCAAGTCAGCTGACAGTCAGTTGCCCGCCGGACAGACTGCGCTGAGTCAGGTAACTTCACGGGAGGATACAAGGGTGTACTCACAGGAAATGAAGTTGCCGGCCATGGCTAACCCCCGCCTCCTTCTCCTTCCTCCCTCTATGAGGGTCCCTCCAGGACAAAACCTAATCTGCTCTGTCAGGGGCAGATTATGACTGTTTAATTGGAGATGGGCTTCGCAAACAATCGTACCTGTTGTTGCTCAGTTGTGCAGGTGTTTTACCGGTGCTTTTCATCACCATTGAGCATCCGAGAGTTGTGGAATAGGCCCCCAAATTACAAGGTTTTAGGCAGGCTGATATCTATGACCCCCACTCGAAGGATCAGATAAATGCTCGAGCTTGAGATCCATTGAAATCATGATAAATACTGAGGTGAACTGGTATTTATCATCATTGTACATCCAGTAATGACTCTTAGATTCCTAGAAAATACCTCACTGAATTACTAGGTTTCGAGAGACTTATATCTGTAACCCTGAGTGGAAGGATCAGGTAAATGCTCAAGCTCTTGAAAACCTTCAAATCATTTGAAATGATAGTAAATGCTGAGGTGAACTGACATTGCCTCTCTTTCCTTTATAGCGAGACCTAATAAAGAGAGCTCATTGCAGTGTAAGGATTTCTGACGCATTAATCGCCGGGTAGACTTCAAGCCTTTGTCCGTCTAATGGCTCTTTGGCACCTTGGATTCCTGTTGGAAGCCAATTTGTTGCACTGACATTGAAGCGGTGTAGCGGCTCAGCAGCGGCGGCCACATTCGGTGAGAAGAGTCAAGGTGTTAAAGCTTGATTGGTTCCTCTCTGTGGTGCAACGGGCGGCTGATTGTCACCCCATGAACACATGTTTCTCAAATGGGAAAATGTGTAGACATTGTCCTCCTTTGCACCTCGCCGTGCCCTGCACAGATAAGAGAATTTGAGAGTTGTAGTCACATTAGAGGAAGAGCTTGAGAGGAGGGAGAAAAATGTCTGAGCTGAAATATTCCTGTGTCGCAAGAGTAAATAAGTTCTCCCCATGCCAGCGAAGCCCCATGGGATCAATTAGCTGCCCATTACCATAGATACAGAGAGTTTCTTACGCAACAGCTTGCTTCAAAATTTGAGTGGAGGACGGGTGAGGAGGAGAAGAGGGGGAAAAATGTTTAAGGATCTTGTCAAACCTCACCTCTGGCTTGAACAAGCGTGGCGGGAGGCTCTGGCACGTTGTCCAGGTCATGAAAACAACATGAAAACGTCTCTGTCAGCCACTCTGTTTTCATTACCTGAAACAACAAACAGTGTAGAAAAAAAATAGGAGACGAGGAAGGAAAGAGTGAGTGCTCCCTTGGGGCGCCATTTACTTCCTGTGTAGATGAGGAGATAGGTGAAAAAAGACTACTTGGCTCCTGAGATTGGGTTAAGATTCTCACTCTTGTCTGTTCTTTTTTTCCACTTGCTCTTTGTCATCTTTTATGGATCCAAGCTTTTTCATCCAAAAATCCTCATAGTCCTGGCAGATGGACTGAAGAACAACTTAATTCAAATAGCTTTATCTAAACTCATCTTTAAACTAGATCTGAATTAATTTCAGCTTAGCATTTGCTCTGAGTATTACATTCAGTTTACCATTTATCACTTTAGCATAGCTAACGCTTTATAGTTTCAATAACGCATTCACAGACTACTTTTACTACTTTATTGACTAAGCATTTTATTTAGTCACACATTTTAACTACTTATTCGTCAGGTTTTGCTTGTTTATCCATACAATTAGCTAACAGTTTAGTTTACACTGTTATTTCATTCTTGAGGTAAAAACACAAACTGATAGCAATGGAAAAAGTTTAACCACTGACCGGTACTTACCATGACGACTTCAGCTGGTGTTTATAAAAAAATTATATAAATCCGTATTTTTTGGGATTCAATATGAACTGCTAGCTAGAAAAAAATAATTGGTAGTTGTAATTATAAGCGGTCATTTTGAACTTTTAAATCTTTCTTTTATCTGTTTCAACCAGTTATCCACATTTAGCTAAGTATTGTATTTTTCTCTTTTTCTGTTAGCTAACAACAATTCAGCAATTTGTTCGCTAATATTAGCTTGCTATTTTAAAATTTTATTTACTTTTTACCATGTTTTTACTAATCCAGCTGTTTTAGCTAACAATTTTAACTGCTTTTAGCTGGCAATTATAACTACTAGCCATACAGTTAGCTCAGAAAGTTTGAGCTTTTTTCATACTGTTGGCTTTTACTGCAAGCAAGAATTTTAACTTGCTATTTCAGTGTTCCTTTTTACTTTTTAACCACTACTTTATTGTAATATCTGTTACCTACAGCTTTGACCTTTTAATTGCTTCATGTCCATATAAATGATTTTTTGAAAAATATGTTGCAAGTGTTTGGTGTGTGATTCTGCACTGGGTTCTCCAGGGTTAAAGGTTCAGCCCTCCTGGAGCAACAATGTCAGACTACCAGTCTAACTCCGACTGGTGTCGCCCATGCTAAAATTGTACGCAGCAAAAATGCTTTGGATAAAAATGTCCACCAACTGGCTCAGGCTATGTTAACTGCACTTGAGGGAATTGTCCCGCAATAACAACCACCCACTGGAGGTTCTGCATGTATCCTCCTCTCCAACCACAGGGAAGAGGGCATTGTTTGGCAGCCCCCACCTTCACTGGGCTGAGGTTGCTGATATTTTAACTAAGGTGATGATAGCCTTAGTTGTTTTCCTCTGAGGGGCGTTCCCAATCCCAAAACCCCTCTCTTTTCTCCTATCTCGCTCCCTTCATGGGAGCTCAACTTTTCCAACTTCTTCTCCGTGATTTATGACCTCTCCATCAGATCCGTCCCATGGGCCCTCCCCCAATGTGCACACAGCCCTGCCACAGCGACTCCTGACTAAAATGGATTAGGTACAGTTATCCACAAATGGATTCTTGACTACCTCCATCCTGTTAGCCGAGATGTTGCCTGGTTTGATTGCAAAGGTGGAGTGGGCCTGAGCAGCTTGCTCTGATCCGTGGCGTCTCTGTTTGCCCGCCGTAATTACCTGTTTTGAATGAGTTAATAGCCATAGGAAACCCGTTTGCCGGGGATAAAAGGGACAGTATCTGGCGTTCAAAGCACTGAGAGGTTTTTAGCCGCACTGGGGTGTGCGTATATGTGTGTGGGAGGGGGATACTTTCCTTTATGCACTCTCGAAAGGGAAGAAAAAAGTTTCCTTATCAGGTATGTACTTAAAAGGATCCCACTGCTAGAAGCACACTGTCTTGGGGGGAAAGCAGAGAGAAAGATGAAAGGCTTTTGTTAAAAGTGACGCTTGGCCCAGGTTTCCTGTGCCTTGCCTAGACTCCCCTGTCCCTCCCTGCCTGAGTGCTCGGCTCTCTTCCTCCTTCCACTTTTGCCTTCTCTGTCTCGCAAAGCTGTCTTTGAGGGGGGGAAAGTAAACCCTTCTTGCCGCCTGCCGGTGTTAGATTAAATACCGAGATGGCGACAGGAAAAAGGCAGGGAGGAAAAACAAAAAAAAAGAAAAGAAAAAAAAAAGAAAGTGGCTGCCTGTTTAGCTGGCTGGCTGAGCTGCGGTGAGGGATGTTGGAGGAGAGTTATCAGGTTGGCGATGGAAACTGCCAGTTAGTCAGCAAGACTCCCAATCCGGTGTAGTCCAAACATGCCGCCGCGGGTTTTCGATGACACGGTAATCTGTCCCAGGGAGTTCAGGGTTGATCTAAAGAAGAGGGCTCATCTTTTTTCCTCCTTATCACACCGACATAGCAAACTGGAGGTGCCTAAGGCCAGCGACACAATAACAAGAGAATAAAATGATCTTCTTGAGGAAGGTTGTATTGAGTTCATTTTTCATGGCTGAACTATGTGTGTGTTTGTGTATGTGGTGCTTTTTGGGGGGGTGGTGAGGTGGGCTTTAATTCACTGGTAAATACAGACTTAACAGGAGCATTTGAACACATTTCCTCTCATTTGAAATCATTTGCCTCTTACACAGGAAAAATAAAAATGATATGACTTCCGGAAGCTGTGGAGATCAGACTACGGCGAGCTGATTGAGGGGCCTTCTCAGGTTTGGTTTGTGAGGGGAAATATCAGGAAACAATAAGACTCAGATCTAAGATGTCTCTGTTTTTCTGCCTGAATAATCAGGACTGCTGAGAAAAATGCTTGGTGACAGTGCCCTGGCAGGTTTGTAAGCATCTCACAAGGGAGAGGGGGGGAGAAAAGAAAAAGCAGCCGGGGCTATGCATCCTAGAAATGAGCCTCGGCGAGCGCTATAATGTGTTTAACTTGTAAACCAGTGTGGGTGACAGATTACGGGCGGTCCAGGGAGTGTGGCGAGGAGCCGCCGTCTCAGCCCGCTCACCTTTTGCCTCTACATCTGTCCTGCTAATGGGCTTCGCTTCCACACTTCCCCGCCGTTAAGAGAGCGGGCTCCTAAAATCCTCAGGCGAAGCGCTCATTCCATTTCCCAATTAGACGCGAGGGCATGATTAGTTTATTAGCAGTAGCAAAAGCTCCGGCGAATGTGTTTGCGGATTCTTAGCTGTTAATGAGCAAATTCAAACCCTATTGAACGGACGCAGGGGGAGGAGGGTTGTACGCGTGCACAGTTGGCTAATAATAGCATCCCAAAGACAAAAGATGGAGGAAATAGCATTATAGGAAGAGAAGGTGGAAGAGGAGGGGGTAGAACAATGGAGGCCTACCGGCGCTCTTAATGGCATGCTCTTTCATTTTGAAAATTGTTTCCCTTTTGGAATTATGTATGCTCGCCATCCTCTCCTTCAGGGTTTGGCGAAGCGTATATACACATTCCCCTCTTCCACTAACACCAGGGACCAGAGTAAGGTCTGGAAGCACAGGAGACAGTAGTTCCACCTGTGGGAAATGAACTCTGGTGCAACCCCTCCTTTGTTTTCCCTCTGCCTTGGCAGGCTTAACCACCTCCTTTACAAGCCAGGTAAATTGTTCATTAGGGCCGAGGTAAAAGGAGATGGTGGTGGGGTAGGTGGGTGGTTGGGGGGGGACTTTCTTTCTTTTTTTTCCTGCCTTTTCCTCGCACGGCGACCGAGAAGTGCGAAGAACAAACAAGTCGGAGCATTTGTTCAACGGTGTAATCTACACATCAATTATCCTGCCGAGCTAATTAGCACCTCTGCATACCCCAGGTACCTGAGCACTCACACATGCTCGCCTCTTTCAAGCCACTGATCAAAAAAAAAAAAAAAGCAGGGGATTGACAGAAACACGGGGAGGCAGAACCCAAGGGTAGGTGGGGGGAAAAGCCTTAGATCAAAATTTCCTTTTTACTTACAGTATACCACAAGTGTGCGAGTGAGTGTGTGTGTGCCCGCGTTTCAGCCATTCACATCATGCCAATGGAGCTGCTCAATTATGTAAGCCCTATATACATATACATTCATACACACATGGGGGTGAGTGTATGCAATCATAGCCTATAGTAGGAAATTCTCATTTTTGCATAGACTGTGACCTTTGTTTGTACTTCTCTCCACGAGAAACCTTACCAGTACCTGAAATTTGATTGGAGATATTATGTTGCATCTATGATGGAAAATATCATGTTTGGAGGTGACTTTAAGAAGCACATACATTCACCAGCCACTTTATTATGTTGACCTTGCTAGTACCGAGTTGGACCATCTTTTGCCTTCAGAACTGTCTTAATTCTTCATGGCACTGATTCAACAAGGTGCTGGAGACATTCCTCTGAGATTTTGATGCATATTGACACGAGAATCTCCCGTTTCACAACATCCCAAAGGTGCTCTGTTGGATTGAGATCTGGTGACTGTGGATAGATCCATGCGATTATTATGCTTATCTGAAATTTTGACCCTGCCATCTAAATGTTGCAGCAGAAATTGAGACTCATCAGAGTCCAATTCTCATCTTCTGTTGTCCATCTTCATGAATTGTAGTCACAATTTCTTGTTCTTAGCTGACAGTGTGGTCTGCTGCTGCTGTTGAGATGCTCTTCTGCATACCTTGGCTGACCGAGTAGTCTGGCCATTCTCTTCTGACTTCTTCAACAAGACATTTTCTCCTTGAGAAAACTGCTGCTCGATGGGTAGTTTCTCTTTTTTGGCCAGTTTTCTGTAAACCCCAGAGATGGGTGACGCAGAAAAATTCTCATCACGTCAGATTCAAAGCCACCTTTCATCTCCATTCTGATGCTAAGTTTGAACTTCAGCATGTCACCATGCCCTAAATGCACTGAGTGGCCGGCACATAATTGGATAATCAGATTTCTGCCTTAAAATGCAGCTGAACAGGTATACCTAATGAAGTGACCACACAACTTATGTAGTTACAGTAAGAAATGCACCACAAGAATTAACCGTTGTACTTTTCTCTGCATCGAGTAAAGCGAAAGCACAAGGCTTTACTTCATTGCTTGTATTTTTTGATCTAGGGATTAATGGTAGGATTAGAAGTACAGCCTAATACCTCAAGTCAAGTCAAGTCAAGTTGGCTTTATTGTCACTTCAACCATATACAGTTTAACAGTACACAGTGAGGCGAAACAACGTTCCTCCAGGAACCAAGGTGCTACATGCAACATAAATTACAACATAAATTAACAAAAAAATAAAAAAATAAATATATATATATATATATATATATATATATATATATATATATATATATATATATAAAATATAACTAGAAATATTATAACTTTCTTAGATGTTGTCTTTCTTGGGTTTTTAGCCAATTATCTTGCAGGATTTTTTTTGCGCATCTGTGTCCACAAAATATAGTTTGGTGTTGCTTTGAGGAGTCAGAAAAGGTGTTAATTTTGCTGTTAACTGCTAAGCTAATCAAATAAATGGCTTTCACCTGTGCACATCGAGGCTGTTGCTGTTTTGAACTTTGCCGTTAACGTCTGAGCTCCCTTATTAAGGTGTTTTGAAAAGAGCCCAAGGTATTCACACACACACACACACACCTCCCTCCTTCTCCTTCCCTCCATCCCTCCACTGCTACCGCCTGCTTCCACCCTCTACTCCCACCATGTAATTAAAAGTGTAGCTTTCGCCCTCCTGCAGCTAGATAAGAAAGACAGGTACAACATTAAAAAAAAGCATCTGGCAAGAGGGAAGAAAGGAAACAAAATGCCTCGATCTGCTCCTGTTTACACCCACCCACGTCATGTGTAAGTCATGGGCTCTGGGGCCCTCCGACTTCAGCGCTGCTTGTTTGCGCCGTTTACCGAGATCGAGAGAGAGGTTAAGTTGTGTCATCTAGCTACTGTCTTACACCTGGCGTACCTTGCCGCTGGCACCATCTAACACATACACACACACAGATCTGCACATATGAAGGTGTGCAAAATCTCATTCAACTGGAAATCAAAATAAGAGCTAAAATCAATTGAGGAAGGCTGTAAATATATATTTATAAGCATTTTTTTCACCTCAAGTTCAAGCTTTGTGTTTTTTTTTTGTTGTTTTTTTTTTATTCCTGGGCTATTAGCATGCTTTGCATGATTTACAAATCAAAACAAGCCTTTATGGCTCCTCCCCTCAGAAGGCAACTTTCTTTTAACTGGCTGCCGCTCACAAGCAGGTGGATGGGGCTTCTGTCAGATGACCATACTAGGGTTATATGATTTCTCTGATGTCATAAAGTTCCAAGAGGAGAGAAAACTGTCAGAAACAGCATATTTAGAGCACTTTTATGTGTTTATTTAGCCTGGAAGTAAGACCGGTAACCTGGCATGATCTCAGCAGTGTGAGAAACCAGATAAGAAAAAGCACAATAGGTCCCATTTAACCAGCTTTTATCATTCCTAATTATGATTTTGTAGGTCTTTGTCACGCTTAAGGGCAGCTTATTATATCATAAGGTGCTAGCAGACAAGCTGTAGGGGATCATCACGTGACCTTTGGGTTACAGGGGCACCTCTAATGCTACCGAGCCAGATATTTGGCACCGAATGCTGCTGAGATTTAACTGAAATCACCTCACAAAAGAGCCCCTAGGAGATGGTTGTGGATGCTCAGGTAGTTGCTGTGACAATAAGCTGTGCCCCTGTCAGCCCAAACCCTAACACCCCCCTCCTCATCCACCTCCTCTTTTCTCTCCTCCCTGTGGCTGGCTAGTAGCTAATTGGGAAGTTGGTAACAGTGTCAGAGAGAGTTGCCTTTCTCCAGAGGGCTTTCCCTCTCTGCAAGGGTCCAGGCCACCTCTTCTATGTGTGTGTCTGTGTGTGTGTGTGTGTGTGGGGTGAGCCCAGTTTGCCCGCTGGGAACGTTACACACACACACACACACACACACAAGCACACACGTACACACACACACTTCCCCATTTCCTGGTCCTTATTTGATACCTGGTGGGGATGCTATTCAGGTGACAAAGAGCTTCAGTGTGTGTGTGTGTGTGTGTGTGTGTGTGTGTGTGTGTGTGTGTGTGTGTGTGTGAGGGGGTAACAGATGTGATTTTACACTCTCATTACCATGTGAATGAGGCCCCAGGCCCCCAGATTGGCTTCAACCACAGAAGAAGAAGCAGATTCAAACCTCCTCCTCGCTTTAACGTGGTGGCCCCTCACCTGGACCCCCCACCCTCCCGGTTCATCCTGTCTGATCTCTTTAGTCCATCTGAGCTCCCTGTTCATTCCACACACACACTCATACACACAGACGCACACACAGATCGACCTTTAAACAGCTGCTGATTGGCAGTTTTATGGCTGCGCAAGGTCCCACTCTGCTCAAAGAAATATTTCACAGGAGCGTTTTCTCTCTCTTTCTGCCGCCGCTGCCGCTTTTGAGGACTGAGAAGTGCTCGCTTTCGCTCTCAGGTGCTGTTTTGCTGAGATAAACGCGGCCGTGGCCCCATCGCTGTGGACAAGAATGCAAAACAACCTTGGCCAGATCAAACCGGTTGTTGTGTTAGTGTGTGTGTGTGTTGTGCTTTTTTTTCCCCTTGCTGCTATCTGGCCAGTGCGACAGTTTTGTCGTCTGAGGAGAAAGGTGAAAGGAGTAACCACGGTGATGTGTCTCTAGCAGCGAGGTGGCTGGTTGTCAAAGGGTTGGAGGGGGTGGAGAGATTACTTCAGACACTTTTATGCAAGCAGAATGAACCAGACTGATGTTTTACTGCTTTTTTTTTTTTTTGCAACATTTTTTTTCTTTTTCAGACCCCCAAAGTGTTGCCCAACTAGGTCTGCAACTGCTAACCTTTGCAACAATTGCTCAACTCGCAGACCAAACGACTTCTTCCACAAAACGAAGTCCTCCAGCTTTCCAGCTTTTGGAATTTTTAGCAATATTAAAAGATGAACTTCAAGCCTCGTGATTAATTCCTCCAAAATAGACGCCTTCATTTTTGTTTCCTTTCACCGCATCCCCATTCTCCTTCCTCACGGTGAATGAAATCAGCATCAAAAAGCTCCCGTTAGCCGGTAATTACAGCTCAGGTTCTGCTTAACTATTATTAACAAAAAAGTACAGTAATCTGGCCTGGCAGTGCAATATGTTACCGTCGCTTTCTAATTAATCTTACAGGGAGCGTAATAAATTTACAATATCAGATTGGCGCAATACTGTATATAGATTTATTAAAGCTTTTAATCAGTTCTGGCAAAATTAATTTTGCAATGATTGCTTACATTTGAATTTGCATATACTTAGTGCGAGTAATTTATTTTTATAGATTCTTTTTTATTAAACTGAGGCACGTGGGAGCCGTCAGAGATGAGGAATTGCTGGGGTTTTTTTGGCTTTCCGTGCTGCGAGGGAAAGGGTTTCCTCTTAGGTGTGAGGAAAGGTGTCACAGCACCTGTCCTGACAGGAGGCGACGGGTCACGTGGTGGCAGCCCGGGGTGTTGTGAGGAGGCTGTTTCATCCCTGTTTCCTGTTGTTTGTAATGTCTCTGCCTGCACTGAAGGTCACTGCGTATTAGAGCCATGGAGGAGTGTTTTTAACACCGCTGTTTTAGGGTTTACAGATTTTTATTAAGGCTTGAGATATGAGCCTAAATGTATATGAACATAGAGCTTCAGAAAAGCTGCAAAGCAAGTTTCCTGTTTCTTTACATTCTGACCTGTAAATAGTTGTTTCCAGAGAAAAATGCCCATTTTCTTTCAAAGTGTATTCATTTTAAGTTTATTACTGGGGGATTTCTTCCTTTCATTCTTAAAAATGTATTTCTACATACATAATGGAGACCAAATTCACCCTATTGCAGCACCAGTTTGTCATAGAAATACTCTTCAAACTTGGAAATGACTGACTTGAGTATGTAATGTGCGATTAAAATTTAGCGTTTTCAAATTATTTACCAATTTCTTGGAAAAAAAACTTTCACTTTAATGGGCGGAATGTTCCATTACCAGTCTAAATTGCTTGCCTGTGACCATAGCAACATTCTAGAATACTTCCTTCGGTCTGTTTTGACATTCTAGAATCTTGCCATAGCAACAATCCCACTGCAATTTAAGCAGTTGTGTATTTTACTTTTTCTCATTCTTAAGGGATTCCTGGAATCTTATTGATCATGGAAGTTAGCTAATATTTAATCTCTAACTTTGGTAAAAATGTTGTTCAAACCTGTTGAGTAATCCTGATAAATTCGCAAATCAAAGAAAGCACCTTAAATGCCACTTTAATGCCTCGTACCTTACTGAATGCTACCCTTTGCTGCCCTTTTGGCCTGTATTATCATAAAAATGCAAATATGGCCTGTAACGGATTCAGGTGTGTTTGCTACTTGATAAAACGCCACCTTCCTCCTCGTCTCGCTGTTTTCCTCCCGTGTAAATGCTCACAATAACACGAGCCTACAAAGAAACACACACTTGGGTACACAGGAACGCAAATGTACACACATACACAAGCACACGCACACACACACTTGCAGGGCAGATAAGAGTGATTCATAAACAGATGAACCCAAAGCAGATGTGTTATCATGGTGGCACTGTGCACAAAGTACTGCAAGGCCACACCAGCTCTCCTGGGGCTCACACACACACACACACACACACTCACACATTTGATGAAGTCAGGTTTAAACAGGGAGACCTGATAACAGAAGGCTGCCTCTATCAATTTGTTACCCCCACCTCCAACTTGATCCAAGGCTCCGTCAGCAGATTCCTCCACCTGAGTGTGTGCTAACATGTTTGTCTATATTTAAAAACGCTATTTTTATACATGCATGTTGCGGCTGTGCAAAGGTGTGTGTGTGTGTGTGTGTGTGTGTGTGTGTGTGTGTGTGTGTGTGTACATGTGTGTTTTTTGTGGGGCGTGGACTCATGGCATTGAGCCACAGTGTCCCTTTGAGACTGGGCAGGAGGAGGAGGAGTGGACACTGAGAGAGAGAGAGAGAGAGAGAGAGAGAGAGAGAGAGAGAGAGAGAGAAAGAGGAACGATTTAGATAACAGTCTCAGCTTGTGGCATGCACACACATACACACATGGACACACACACACACGCACACACACACACACACACACACACAGCTGCTATCAGAAACACATTATTATTGGAGAGAGCTGACCACAGGAGAATCCTGGCAAGCACCCCGAGATAGGCTCTTATATTCTTCCTCCCTCCCCAGGGAAGAATTCATGAATTAAATCTTTCTATTAAAGGTAACTCTCTCCTCCTCCCACAAGAATACAAACAAGGGGGAGAGAGAGAGGGAGACGTATTCAGTCTGGACCTGAAACTGGTGATTATTTTCATTACCAAACAATCTCCTGATTATTGTTTTGGTAAGCTGATCAATAAGTTGTTTTAAAAAAGACCCAGCCACTCTACTGTCAGCCGTCGGAGCTCAATTAAAGTCAGCACAGGATTCAGAGATGTTCAAATTGAAACAGCATGTTTTTACACTGTTAACATGTAGGAATAGATGGCACTTTTCTTCAAGTTCTTATTAGCAAGTTGTTAAGTTATGTAAGAAGTGTGCAGATATTTGTGTCAAAAAATGGAAAAAATCCAGCATTATATTCAGTGCAAGTGTTTCATATTAAGAAGCACGGCATAGATCCTGTTAATAATTTTAAAAAACGTGTAGGGAGAATTTAGTTATTTTATTTTTCATTTTAATGAGAATCAAGTTCAAGAAATAGATTGAAATATTAATTATAACTAGCTATAATTTTTTGATTAAAGTTGAGAGGTGTCAAGAATAACGTTGAAAAGTAGGAGAAATAAATAAAATCAGAAGTAAAGTGGAAACAAAATGTAGAGAAATCAGTTGGAATTGAAGTTAATGTTTAGAATACAGTTAAATTATTAAGAGTAAATTTAAAATGTTTCCAAATAAAACCAACAATTTTGCAAAACTGACTTGTTGACAAAGTTTAACAAATAAAGATTCAAAATCTTAATATTGGGAGTAAAGTTAAAATTTTGAGAATAAATTCTGAATGCTTACAGAGAATGACGACAATGTGAGTACGGGTGTAATATCAAGAACAAAGTCAGAAAGAAAATGACACCGTTATATAGTATAATTTAAGCCTAAATAAAGTTGAAATACTGAAAAAAAATACCATAATTTTCAAGATTCTAGTTGAAATGTCAAGAATAAAATCACAAATGTAGGAAAATTAAATCAAAACTTCAGAAGAAAGATAAAAGAAGAAGAAAGTTGGAAAGTAGATTAAAATCAAAATGTTAAAAAATACAGTTAAATTTTTAAGAACAAAGTTAAAATAAGTTTGAGAATAAAGTCAAAAAGTTGAGCAGAGGGTAAAATCAACATCTTAAACAAAGTGAAGTACAAGTTAAAATATCAAGACTGAAACTTGACCGTACAATAAAGTCAAAATGTTGGAAGATGTAGTTAAAACTTTTAAAATAAAGGAGAAATGCTGAGAACAAAGACGAAAAGTAGAAGATGTGATGAGCGTGTCGAGAAAACGTGAAAAAGTAAATAAAAGTTTTAATAATGGGACTACAAATGATGGAGAGAAGACAGGAGAAAGGTAGAGTAAACAAAAAACGATGGAAAGTTCGAAGAATAAAGATGAAAAGAGGAGGACATGATCAACTCATCCACAAAATGTTTTTGAAAAGTACGTAAAATTATGATGGACTAAAAGTTCAAATGTGGGAATAACATCACATCTTCTGATTTGTTTCCTTTTTGTTTCTAACAAACAGTAACACCGAAAGTCCTCCTTCCCTAGCGTGGCCCTGGTACTTGTCCATACTCTGGTTTGAATCCACGTGCGATCATTGTGTTTCGGCTCAGCTGTAGACACGCGTGTAAACATGTCCGTCTCTTTATTATGCTCGCAGCGGCTCCACACATCTGTTTTATTAGCTGTGTTTCCTTCTTCATATTAACCCGCAGGTGCTCTTGTCGCTGCCTGCACTGATGCTTCTTCTTCTTCTTCTTCTTCTTCTTCTTCTTTACAATTCACATTAATACCCGCACGCACAGAAAAAGCCCCGCAAATTTCAAATAGTTTAAAGCACTTGCTGCATTCATTCAGCTCCGAGCATTAAAAAGGGCCTTTATAGTGGAGGGGAAATTAGCGATGGTCTCCCTTTATGTGTGTAAGAAGCCCTGCTTTGCCTGTGACGACTCCAAAACTGGAAGCAGTTCACCCAGCAAACGTTTTTTCCCCCTTCTGTGTGTGTGTGTGTGTGTGTGTGTGTGTGTGTGTGTGTGTGTGTGTGTGTGTGTGTGTGTGTGTGTGTGTGTGTGTGTGTGTGTGTGTGTGTTTGGTTAGTTACAGTAATTACGGCCCAATAACTGACAGCCAAAACCAGGCAGGAGAAAGTAGAAGGGGGCTGTTTTTCCTCAGCCGTGCGCAGCCTCGCTGCTGAACATCTGCTGAGAGATTTGCATATTAATTAACCCATATTAACTCTAATTATTCTGGGAAATTATCAAATAAATTAAATTTTCTAATTTTAACCGTTTTTTCCCCCTTCTTCCCGTTGCTTGACGAGTGTCAGGGTAACGTGAGGAGACGAAGGGGAAGCTCACCTGTGCCGAGAAAACATTTTATATATGTATGGATATATATATATATTCCATCACCACCTCCCCCTTCTCCTCATCCTTCCCCTTTGCCTCCCAACCTTTCCCTCCTCTGTTCTTCTTCTCTGAATCCTCCCTCCCACTCTCCTGGCCTGGGAGTCCTGAGGGCAGCCAGGGGAAGCTTTTGTGTGTCTTTTTTATTCTTCTTCTTTGGCTTGTGTGACGAAGAGGAGGCAGGCGGTGGGGGGAAGGACGGGAGGTTTACTTCTTCGAACATTTGTTGGAGGCAGGAACATGTGTGAACTGGGGGAGGAGGAGGAGGAGGAAGGGGCGGGGTGGGCACAGATGGTGAATCCATGCAGGACCCGGCAAAGGTGGGACCTCTGAGCTGTTGAGCAAACCTTGAAGCTTTCTGTGCCTCCCTCGCCCTCCCCAGCCTGTTGCTCGGGCCTCCTCTGCAAATAAATGGCGCTTTAATTGAATTAGAGTCAGGGCTGCGCGAGGGGCTCCTCGTGGACACAACCCAGCGGCGATTCGATGCAGTCCAATGGGTCGGAAGATGCCACAAATATCGATGCTGCGAGTTTTTTCTTTGGTAGTCTCTAACAGAGGAAGAAAATCTGCCATTTGGTGGCCTCTTTACCCCCTTATGTGTCTCCGTGTAAAAATCCTTCTGTAATCTCAGCTTAATTATGCACAATCGAGTTATGAGCGTCGTTTGTTTTCGGGGCAACCTACGCTATCGTGCTATAGTGCTGTCGTATTAAAGTTAAATGACTGCAAACACGAAAGAAAAAAGGGCTACGATTGCCTCATTTGAACCCCGCAATCGGTCCTTTTTGCAATGCTTTAATGTCATCTGGTCAACAAGACTTATCAGACACATTAGTCGGAGCAAATTTCCTGAAAAACACTCATGCTGGGAGGCTTTTCTTGGCATGAAAACAGTGCAGTATTTCTTACGTTTCACTCTCTTGCAAGCAGAATGATTTAAATTCCGTCAAAACTCTCATCACGTCGCAGTTTTTGGAGTTTATTTTGTTTGCCTCACTCTGGATGTCCACAGTTAGACTTTCTTTAACTTACTAAGCTTCGACAGTGACTTCTTTTACTGCTATTTGCTCATAAATCTGACTCAAAATTAGCTCTTAAACACCTAAAGGTGTCGTCCCCAGCAACTTATATCCGTCACTTACTTCACTTTGCAGCAGCACACCTCCCCCTCTCTATAGACGCACACATGCAGTGCCCAGACAGACGCACACACACAAACACTCCCAGGTTGCGTTTACACTTCACTGAGTTTTCACCATTCATCGTCTCTCCCTCCCCTTTCTCCGGCCCTCACCCCTCACTCTCCCCCTCTGTCTCCTTTCAGAGCTTTTGTTTGCCCTCTGCCACCGTCCTTTCACCGACTTGGCCCTGATTTGCCCCTTGTGCTCGATCACACCATTATACTGAGACAAGATAGCACAAAATATCCAAACATGTCTGCTATCCTTTTGTCTGGCCTGATTTGGGTTGGGGTGGCTCTGGTTTATTCTTGTTTTGAACACAAAGGTGAAATAATCTATAAAATAGTTCCTCTTTAAGGAGCGCTGTTAGCCCAGTTTGAGTTTTATTTCAGAAAAAATGCCTTAAAGTCTGTCTAAGGATATGTATAAAATAAGATTTAACCGTCTTCGCTGTAGGTGTGAGCTTTCCATCAGACAGGAGTAAGACTTACCCGAGGAAGTGCTTAAACTGTTGCAGACAGGAACAATGGCAGACAAAAGGTCATCGCGAGAATCCACTACTGCTGGCGGTAGCCACAAGGCAGCGACCTCGCTTCCACCTTAATGCCCTCCCACACACACACAAACACGGACACACTCTGACTAACAGAGCGCCCCTGCTTCCCCATCTCCCTCCCAGCCATCCAGGTGATCCGCTTGGCTCACATTCATGAGACAGGGAGCGAGCGCGAGCAGTTATCGTCCAATAGGGAGAATGTCCTGGCTCATTATCGGCGTAGGAGGCCGAGCGTGTCACCTGGAGCTAAGCCTCGACACTTGACTAAAAAGTCAGCCGGGGTTAGCGTGAGAGCGCGAACGTGGGTGTTAGTCATTCTCCCCGCAGCGATCACCTCCACCGTTGGCCTGCCGAACAGTAAGAGCTCTTTTTCCTCTCTGGCTCGGAGACTCCAGCAGGAAGGGCTTTTAGCGCAGCCTCCTCTGGGCACCTGATGACTACTTTGGGATTGTTAAATAAATGTGATTATACCTGTTAGCATTGTGAAGTGGTTTTTCTTGGCAGAACGCAAGTGGAACACCTCTGAACTCGGGCTTTAGAGCATAGGAGGGTGGATTTTATGGCATAGAGTAACCTAGTGTACTTGGGCATTGAAGAGAAATGTTCTTGATTTGTTGTAACCCAGCTTCATTTAACTTGATGCTACAATCAGATATCTGATATTTAAGGAAGCAGAAACAAGTTTTGATGCTTAAAATGAGGCACAGATATGGGTTTGCATGATTTTAAGAGTTAGATTTAACGACTAATGACCCAAAATACAGCTCTGAACCTATTTGCAACCTTGTAGACAATCATATCTCATTTTTTGCTTTTATTAAATTAGAAAATAATTTAATGATTTAAAAGAAAATAATCATTCCATCTGACATACAATAAAAGTTGTTCACCTTTTACCAAAAAAGTCAATTTCCAGCCCAAAGTCTAAGTCATCAAAGAGTTAATGTGTCGCTACAACCTGATTTCTATTTTTTAAGGAGCCCAAACCACTTTTCTATGTTAAAAATAGGCCAAATGTAGGATTTGGGTGATTTTAGGGGTTAGGTTTAAGTACTTAGACACTAATGTATTTTTTGTGATGAAGTCACAATTAAATGATGAGCCCAATCCCTAATGATGAGTTTAGGAGACAAGGAAAAAAAGTCTTTTTGATGCATATCAGTTAGAATGATCCTTTTTTGTTTTGGTATCCTGATTGCCAGAAAAATAGCAACAAAAAAAAAGATATTATAATTGCCTAGATTTAGTGTTGTGGTCATAACCAGTGATTACTTAGACCTCACAGAGTTTAATCAGGTTTCGCCAGATGTTTTAAAAGCAAACTTTGGTATCAAAGGCCCAACGGATCTGAACGTAAGCTCCTTTTTTGACTTTTTATTCTGTGTCAAGCACGCTCGGCTTGTACAGACTTATCATATATGCAAAAGTTTTCCGACAAACAGATGCGTGCGGTCAACATCAAAGACGCAAGTTGGTAGCTGCCTATTCCTCCAAGTGACTTTGGGCATCTTTGAACGCAGCATGTGGCCTGACAACTGTTATCTTTGGTGGGGTTTTTTCTTTCTTTTTTGTGTGCAGGAGTCAATTGTGATTCCAACATTAAAAGCGTGTTTTGATCACTGGAGCTACTCGTTCCCTGTCAAACCTGAAGCTTTGTAAATACAATCATGTTAGAGTTGGACTAAATTAATTCCACTGGCTTCTCTGTGTCTGCAGAGTGCAACTGTCACAGCTGAAGAATTGCCTGCGCCATTGTTTTTTTTTTTCTTCCTCCCTGACTTTATCAAAGAAATGATGAGATTTTAATAAGACTTTGTCCCTTTGCACTCTTGATTTTTTTCTCAGGCTGTCATTGCTGATGCTTCCAGCCGTACTAATCAATATTAGTCCTCACTCTGTACTTTTTTTGTGAGTGACAGAATAATGCTGGGACTGTGAAAGGGTTATGTCAGATAGCTTAAAACCTGATATTAAACAAGAATTGCGCTGCTACACATGTCACTTTAATTATCAACAAAAACGCAAGTCGAAGAACCCCCCCCCCCAATTTACCTTAAGAGGAGTAGAAGAAAGCAAACAGGTAGCGGCAACAGTTTGCGAAACGTCGTTCATAATTGCTTTTGTCAAGGATGACACTTAAGGTAAGAAAAGGAGAGAAGAGGAGAGGCACTGGAGAAGTAAACACTATCTTTTCTTTGTCTTTCGCTCTCCTCGGCAACACAAAAGACTGATTAAGAGTGAGGTTCGGGGAGGGGGATGAAATAACTGCCTGCGAAATATTAGTAGGTTAGAATTACTTTGTTGCTTGACACAATACCAATAGATGCTTCATGCTCAGAGAGGGAGAGGCTCTTGTCAGCAGTGGCACCTAAACAATGGCAGCTTTCTTGACGTTAATACTGCGCGTTTGACTTGACGAGCACCCCACTGTCATTTTGCCTTCTTGGAGGTATACGTTGAATGCGGAGGAGACAGCTGACGTTCGGGGAAGATTGCATCCACGGAGACAGTTCAACGCCCCCGTGTTTAAATTTGTTCAGAAACTTGAGGACAAGACGTCACGAGAGATAAGAAAAAGCAGCAGGAGACATAAACTGGTGTCAAAAATAAAAAGAAAGCTCCTCTCTCTTTTTTTTTCTTTTTCTTTTGCTTTACTTTGAGGTCCGGTGTTCTCAGTCCTGCCCTGAAAAGTTTGCTCCGCTCCCTCATTCCTTATGTGGGAAGTCAGAACGGTGTGCATTGCTGCGGTGGATGTGTTGCTAAACAAAAAGAAGCTCCCTAGCTCCTTTTATTAGGGAAGAATAGGCCCTTTAAAACCTGTCCAGCCTTAGATAATTTCATTCAGCCGGCCCCTGCCCGGCCGTCATTGAATCTGCATCCAGAGATCAGGTTCACAGCAACGGGTTGATAGCTTCCCAAGCCTCTTGGCCTTTTGTTCTACCAATCCTGTGCTGCTGCCCCCTCCTCGGCAAGCTGGGGAGGAGGGGGATACAGAGCTGATGGGACATTGCTGAGGAAAGTTCAAAACTTCAGGGGTGAAGGGGCGCAGAGAGGTGAATTCCAACAATTTTTAAGTTAAGAGATTTCTAAGTCTGGCAAACTTTCATCTCATTCAGACGTCTAGACGTTTGACAGGTAGAGACGGCTCTCTTTCAATCCAACCTTTCAAATAAAAGCACAATATCAATTGTACCAAGGTGGATGTGGACCACCCAGGAACTCCTAACGTCTCTCTCCACTCGTGGGTCTCCTGCCTCGGTTGCCTTTTTTGTCGTCCCCAAGGAGCATTACTGAGTCTGAACTTGCCTAAACCCTTGTGATCACACCTCTTGAAAAGGTTTTGTTTCCTCCGTCGATTGGTATTCGAGGCAGGTCACCGCACTCCCACCCTCCTCCTCGTCCTCCTCCTCATCTCCTCCCCCACTTTCTGCCTGCCTGCCACCCCTGCCCACCACCCCCAACTGCCTCCCCTCCCACATTTGAAAGCCCTGTTTTCATTTTAATTTGCACCTGTTGTGCAGTTGTTCGCTGAAGGCAAGTGCAGACCAGTCAATCGCACAGAGACGTGTCAGAAGGAGATGTGGGGAGGCTTATCTTTTGATATGTATAACGTTTTCAGAAATGCCGTGCATGAACTTCATCTGGTTGGCACTCCTGATTCTCAGAGAGTTCAAGAGGCAGGGACACTTGTAGCTATAACTTTGGCATAAAAACCGCCTTAATTAAGCTTGTTGATTCCTCGCAGGGTCACAATGTGAGGAGTTCTGCATATTTTCCACAAACAAGATATAAATCTATTGATTTTCACCGAAGCTCTGCTGACTTGTGGGCTCGCTAAGGCTTTTTTTATGACTCGGAAACATAAATTCAACGAAAGCCTCCACCTCTTCACTTCGGTGGCTCAGACTCTGGGCCCTCCCATGATTGGCTCTCACCACAGAACATTTTTGCACAAGCTGCCAATGAGGTGTGTCCCCATGTGATGCCATCCATCTACACTGCTCCAATAAGTCCTCTGACGTCCCTTTTCTGCAGTGATTTACGCCGTGGCGCGTACTCGCTGAGAACCAGCCGATGGTGGTGACTAATTTGCACGAGAGCCACCTTTGATTGAGTTCACAGCCCTTATTTACAGGCCGTCTATTTTAAGAAATGCAGGCATATGTCTGGGACCTGGGTGTTGTGGAACTGGGCGAGCCCTGCTGTTGGAGTTTTGAATGTGTGTGTGTGTATGTGCCTAAAGGCGCTGCCATGCTTTTATATTTTAATATGTTAGGAAACATTTATATTAATGTTCATGGTTCACTGGCAATGCAAATGTGAAGACATCCGAGGGCTACATGCAGTGAATAATCTAAATCACTATAGGTTAAGCCTTTTGTATGCATAGCAACAACAGTTGTAATATTGTACGTGCTATGTGGAGCATCTCAAATGTGAGCGGTATGCTCCGGAGCAGAGCCATCCTGAAAGGTGCAGCTCGTTGGCATCCAAGGCATGTGAGCACGGCTGAAAATTAGTGGCTATTTTGGCTCGTATCTCCTCGACAGCTGTCTGCCCACCGCTGTGGTTTAGTCACAAATTCCAGCCGTGGATGCTGTAATTGGGGTGTAACCCACCAAAAGAAAAAGGGGCCTACACCTTGCATTGAGCAGTAAGGTGGGGTTATCCTTTTAATCTGCGGATAGACCTCAGTTTTCCAAAACTGGTCTAAATCCCTCGTCAGATTCATCTGTCCACAAGAAGTTGTAGAGAACTGCATTATTTCTCCGCCGTGCTTTCCTGTACTGACCAAATTTGTTCTTCCTTTGTATCACAGCTCTCAACTACGAGAATGTGGTGGAGACCGGATCAGAGACGGAGGAGGAAGACAAGCTGCCAGTGTCTGAGGAAGACCCTCTGATCAACGGAACCGGCAGCCCGGCCAGCCTCACCAACCCTGAGGTCTCGCCACGTATCGAGGGACACGGCCTGCTGAACAAGGACGACGATGACGACGAGATGAGGGACAGCGGCGTGGAGCACATTTGGCCCGACAATGACATGCTGAGTGCTTCCGTGGACGGTACTGGTGAGTGTAGAACAAGTAAATTCAGTCATGTCAACTGTAGGAGTTTGGTAATAGTTGGGTTGCAAAGCAGCTTGCACAGGCAACCTTAATGGGACACTTTAAAATGAGCCTTGGCAGTTGTCAGATGTGTAGAATGGCATCAGCTTGATGTCGTGATCGCGGATAAGCTCTGTGACTTCCCAAAGTAACTCTGTGCTGGATTTTTCTTGAGCTTGTAAAGCTGGCAAAACGGCAAATTGATGATTTCCTAATTAAATTCTGCTTGGCTTTCAGTCTAGGTTTTGTTGACTAGAACAGTTGTGGATCTGCCCACTGAGGTTCCTAAACAGGCAGCAATCTGTTGCCTGAAATGACAAAGAAAACATATGGGGGTGTTTATTCCAAACTCGGATATCCACTATTTGAGAAACGTGACCTGCACTATTAGAAATATCAGAAGATGATAGAAGAATATATTTTAAATCATGCAAACATCCATGTTCTTTTAACCCTTTGCGGTTTAAGTTCTTATAGGCGGTAACACTAACACCTTCCCTACCCTCAGCCTATGTTTTGGGCTTTTTTGTAGAAGAAATGTTAAGTTTGGTTGATTTTGGTCAATTAGGATGGTTATTTTCTTTGTACCCTGATTGCCAAGACTTAATAAAGCAAAAATTAGATTTTAGATTTTTTTAGGTTTCGAGTTAGGGTTGGGGTTGGGAAGATTTAGAACCATAAGAACTCTTGGCTTTTCTTACCAGATGTGTGGGGTTCAGGTGAGCTGTCAGTCAGAAAAACTACCACTAAGCTCACTCATGGATACTCTATAGTGAATGTGTGCTCATCCTGCCACTTGTGGTATCATCTTATGCTGTAAACCCCACCCATCTGGTGCCCGAGCAGACTTAAACAAACGCCACGGAGCGTTTTGCAAACAATGCTTGAGCCAGGTCTGACGGTGAAGCCCCGATGACGCTCCCTCAGCAGACAGACATGATAAACAGTTTCTCTGTGAGCGGCAGAGACCATTTGGTTCACGCTTAGAGAAAAGCCAAACAACAAAAAAATATTTACAGTAATGTATAAAGAGGAGGTGGAGTGGGGAAGAAGCCTGTGCGCTGCAGGAAATGAAATCTTAGCGTGTTTTTATGGTGTTTCAGCAACGTCCAGCAGTGACTGATGCTGCTTAATTCGTCTCGCCCCTAACAAGCTGCCTAATCCCAGGCAGGTGATACCTACCCCAACTTGACTGACTTATTGTCTTTTGTTTGAGCAACTCCTTCTGCAGGGGCCCCAGTCACAGATGCTTGAAAGATAAATACTTTTAATTAGGGGGCAGGGTATAATCATTAAAGGAAGCCAGACTGCTGCAAAAAGTCATTAACAATCTTAAATGAAATTTTTATTTTTATGATAGCCATTTACATGTATAATAAGAGTCAATGATTCTTGGAAGCATGTGACAGGAACAGAGTATGGCGAGAAGTCATGTAAGACAGCCCATTTAAATGAGCTGGGCTTTGCTATTCATTTCTGCTAATGAACTAGCTGTGCACAGTGCCGAAAAACGGGGGAACATTCAGCAGTCTTAAATTTTAATATGGGGGAAAATTGCACATTTATTAGGGATAAGGGGGGGAAAAACTTAGCGGGTATCAACTTTCACTTCTCCTAAATAACCGTTCATATTGCCTCCTTAAGGGGTGGAAGAAAGAAAAGACAGTTTGGTAAATAAATCAAGATAAAGGATAAACAAGCTGTCATTGCACACGGTAATTGTTTATTTGATAAAGACCTGCGGTGCCATAATGTCTGTAATTCAACTATGTTGCAATTCCCAGATAATATGCTTCTTGTGTGATAAAGCGTCTGACATATTTCGGAGAGCAAGTCAAGTTCATTAGAGCGTTTGGGAGTCTCTTTCCCAATCTTGCGGGTGCTGTGTTTCCCAGCCTGCCTTTTTCTTTTTTTTTTTTTTTTTTAACATCCGCGGTGCCTAAGTGTCTACAGTGATACCTCAGCACATAACTCAGGCCTGAGATAAGTTAGCACCCTCCCTCCTTCCTACTCGGACTGATTTGGTCGTCACTCCCCTATCGAGAGTTTTTGCACAGGTCTTGGAAGCGTGATTGAATGAAGGTCCTGGGAAGGGTTGGGAATATTCGAGCCAAATAGAAACTGTACGGGGCAAAAACAGCCGAGGTGACTCTCCCAGACACGACTACAGCATGTAAGAAAGAAAAAGTTTATCGCAGAGCCTCGTCTGATTCCACCGCACAATCAGAGTCTTGTGTCTGGCATTGTCCTTGACATTCCTTAATCCCACAGTGAGGCTGGACACGATGTGCTGGAAAGCATGACATCATTATCACTGACAGGCGTTTTCAAATAAATCACCTGTCTTCCCCCCATTGCCCTTTTTAAACCCCTTCTCCCAGCCGTCGGTGGGGGGGCAGGGGGATTTCTGACAGCAGCGCTGTTTGCTTCATGTTTGTGTTGTTTGCAAACAAAACAAAACGAAAAAATATATTTTTTTAGCCAAATTTGGCCTTCTGTTTTCGATCAAACAGTGGTTCTTGTTTTCTTTGCACATCTATCGAGTTGTGCAGTTATTAATTTGTCATTTAAACACCTACTGCAGTCCAGGACTTTCCCATAGCGTTTTAGATGCCTATCCATCCTGCCAAGAATAAAATTCAGAGGAAAACACTGTGTTCTTTGGCTGCTAAATGCTCAATTTTGAAGCGATGGAACAGAGTATCTGCCATTGACAAGTCTAAAAATATCCCATTTTGCATTAGCCTTCTAAAACCTTTAATCCTGCCACTTTTGTTTTGTTTCCGAGATTCAGAACTATTAGGCGCTTGACTCAAACATGACAGATTCAGGATAAATGAGGCTAAATGCACAAAGGCAGAACTTTAAAGCGCCTGTGACTGCGGTGACCGGCCATAAAAACAGGAATGTTTTCAAAATAAACAGCATCTGAGCTGCTATGAAAATAGGTGGAATTACAGTCGGGCCAAAGGTAGTCTGGACTCCTCCTGAGTCCAGAGTCGGCTCTCAAACCTCAACATCACTCTTCAAGGAGGTGTGTACCTTACCGCCTCAGGTCTTCAGTGATTTACTGCTAACAAAACACACTTTTCCACCATTTAGCGGACACTTTCATCCAAGACGCTTTCCATGACCAAGAATAGGCACATATTTGTGGTATAAGTGGATCCAGCAGAAATCAGATGCCTCTCTTCTTTTGCTTTTCTGACATTACTTGCAGTTTTTGTTTTCATAATGTAACATTTTTAAGCTCCCTTTCAAGGATAAACTCACTTTTCTAAGAATTCTTCTCTAAACAGAAGCTAATAACACTAATGTTGGACGTTTTTATTAGTTTAAGGCAGCAATTCCCAGCCAATGACACTAATCATAATTCCCATCCATTGCCAAGGGCGTGTTTCTATATTCTGTGCCCAGCCCAGCTAATATGAAAAACGAGAAAATACAGTTTATTTTACAAACTAAATATAATTGAACTGGCTAGCTTATTAGCTTTGCTAATAATATAGCTAACAGTTAGCTTAAATTGTGGACAACAGTTGAAATAGGTAGCTAAAATTAAGAATTTACAGACAATGATTTTTTTTAGTAAAAGTATAAATAACAATTGAAATAAAGACTTAAAATTATGAATAGAGAAATGAAGATTTTAAAGCTGCCAGGGTATTAGAAATATAGATAACTGTTTGAAATAGCTAAGAGACTTAAAGATATTTTCATGGTTTTAGTCCAGTTTGGCCCATAGTTTCTTTGGATATACACTTAAAACAGTGAACTAAAATTGCAAATTTTGGTTGGAAATAAAGTTGGAAATTCTTTATTTAACAGTATGGCTAGCAGTCACTTTGAATTGCAAGCTAAAAATGTGGATTAACAAATGAAATAGCTAGACAACAACATGGAGTAACAGTTATTACTGATCCCTGTCATGTCGGGGGGAAAAGCACAACTTAACATAATGATTAAATTGTTATAAATACATCGCTAAATAGAATAAAAAGGCATTACACTCAATGTAATGCCTTTTTAGTACCAGTTTTAAAACAAGGAAACTAATTTGAGTCTCTCTGAGAGAGGATTGTGCGATATGTAAACAGAAAAAGTTAAAAAGAGCAATGAGCCACTGTCACTCACTGCAATGGCACTTTGTCCCATTTGAATGTAGCTCAGCACTGGCATGGATCTATGTATTTAAGTGTCCCAGAGGCCATAGCAGAGAGGTGTATGTGGTGTTAGTCTACCTCCTACTGGAAGCAGCCGTCCCTCCCTTTAGACCACAGATAATAAAAGTTCTCCAAGGTAAATAGGGGAGAGTGAAGGGCCAGTAAATCCCACTGGTCATCCCCTTGCGTCAGACTAAAAGTATGCAGTCAAATTTGATTACCCAACGCAAACACGGTGCCTACGAGGACACAGAAATGTGAGGGAGTTTTAAGCACAAAAGGGTGGACGGGGTGGGGGGAGGCTTTTCTACATTCTGATATCTGATACTTGTGGGTATATTTTAATCTGTGGTGGAAGTATTTTTTTAAATCTGTTTTGTTTTGTTGTAGCTTTAATTTATGTTCTTTAAAACCCATTTATTTTCCCATAGTGCGACTGTGGTTTTGATGCTGTTTGGCAGACGTGCAATCAAATGTACAGCATGGGGAAAGTTAAACTAGGACATACCCCTGCAGAAGAGTCTGTCATTATTCTCTGAAGCCATTGACAGGGGTATTTATCATTTCACCGCAGAAGCCAAATCTCTAATTTCAAGCAAACCCGAATTGCAAGCCTTAGAAAGCATTCCACAACGATCAAGCCCATTGTTTCCAACTCCAAATAAAAACTCTTTTTGCTTCTGGCTTTTGTGCAAAGCAATGTAAGCAGGATAACATTATTATCAACAACACACCCACCACCTTTCCTGTATTATCTCAGCCAGGTTGCTCTTATGTAGGCGCTCATCCTGTTTTAATAGCCAAGGGATAGTCCGATACATCGGATCCTGCTGTCATCTGGGAAAAAAATAAAAAATGCTCACAATGCAACGCTTGTAACCTCCTTGCAGGAGCAGCAGAGCAAGAACAGATGCGTGAAAAGAAGACAATGCAGGTTTTTTGTTCTTGTTTTTTATTTTAAGACAAAGGCCTCATGTTCTCGGAAGCACCTTGATTTAATTTTTACTGACGAGGCAGGAAGGAGGGACCAGGGACTTCTTAAGCTGATTGTCAAGTCTCTGTCCTCCTGTCGACCGTGAGGTGGAGGTGGAAAAGAGGGTTTGTTTATGAGCTTGTCAATCCACCCTTTATTTACTGTCGCCTCACCTGTGCCAGGGCAATATCTCCCCGTCTGCACAGACCGGGAGCCATTATCCTGATTGGCAGTAAGAACTTGTCCTGCTTAAACCAACATTTCTCCGAGGAAGGGTTTCTTTGAGATGAAGGAATAATCTGAATAGCTGAGGTCAGGCTTGAGTAGGTGGAGCCAAAAAAGGAAAGCCACAGATTCTTAGAGCCTAAAATCTAGCCAGAGACTGAGGAATATTGCTTGATAACTTTCAAATAAAAGGCTTTTATGAAAGGCTTTCAATCAAGATAGGTTGCTGTAGAATAAGGAATATTCAAAGGCCTGTAAGGCCTGGAAAAGTGGTAAATAGGGCAGATCAAATGTGTGTCTTTTTTTTGGTTAAAAATGCACTTTCCCCTTCAGTATCGTGTGTGCGAGGCTTTGAAATAATAGTTTCCGCCTGTTTTACATGTTTTTCTGTATTGTCGGGCTTCATACCTCACCAGAAAACATTAATTTATTTATTTTCTGACTCCACCCACCTGAGGTTTACCCCAACCAATGAGGTTATTTCTGCCCGGGAGAAATGTTTGTGCAACTAAAACTCTTAATTTGTGGTTAAGGGTTGTATTCCTTTTAGTTTCGGAGCAAGGCACTACTAAGTCTTTGCCAGGGCTTGTGGTGAATCACAAAAATGTGCGCGCTCACAATACTCCAAGCTGCTTTGGATAAAAGCATCCACCAAAATGACATATGATAAAAAACAAGCGTGATCCTGCATGCAGCGGATTGCAGCGGCGTCACAGCCGGGGAGTAATAAGCTCAGCCTGCGTGTTGGCTGGAGCTCTATGATTGCTCAGGTGGATGTGTTCCGTGTTGTATTTAATCGCTCTGTTTGGCGATTGAAGCTTTCTTCGCCTCCCCCGCCGCTTGTTGTCACGTTAAAGGTAAATAAGTCTCTGTCTGGCTCAGATGATAGCATTCATTAAGCATGCTGAATAAAGCCGTGGTGCACTGCGATGCACAGCGGTGCCTTTATTGGTTTCACCATACCTTCTTCTTAAAGGCCTCATTGTCAGCGTTTGTCAGCGTGCATGGTACATCGAGGTACTCACCCTCCCTTCTCTGCTTTTTCTTCTTCTTCTGTTTTTGTGCAGATGAAATAAAAGATGATTTTGACACCCTGGGGCCTGATACCACTTTGCAGACAGTTGGAAACGGTACAGGTGAGTTCAGATATTTGCTGTATGTGTGTCAAACCTTTCATATTAAGCCATTCTTGTCTGGTGCCTTACGTGCATGTTTCTTTGTCAGTCTGCAAGTCTTTAAGGTCTGACAGCCCTATCGTTGATGATTAGTACTCTAACCTATTGGAACAAATAAACATAATAATGGAAGTCCTTTGTTTTTAACTCCGAAATATAGGGTAAGGGTTCTCTACCTCTACGTCAAGGATTGGATATTTTAGTTTTCTTTCTCTTACTGTCTTTTACCATCTTTACATCTAGCAGGTCATGTTAAGAGGTTAAAAACTTACTTCCAGCAGCTCAGCTGCAACTTGTAGGACCTCGTAGATGTTAAGAGCTTCTCAAACTGAAAGTGAACTGTTCAACATGACCATTTCACGCCCAACACTGGGTTCAAATTCAGCTAAAGTTGTACATTTTAAAGACCCCAAACTACCGACTACTGATCTAGTGTTAGGCTAAGCATATGTTTGTAGTTTCTAGTTTATGAAAAATTGACTATTTAGTAAGTGATTGAAACTAAACAAATCCCTCCTTCTTAGATGTGTTGCTGGTGACCTGGTGGATGTTAAGAGGTTAGAAGGTCTTTGATGTGCCATCAGGCTGAATGTGGCTTGTTTCAGTGGGGTTGGATTTCAGCTAATATCCAGCCCTTTGATGGCACTTCTGCCTGTTTTAGATACTCAGTTGGATAATCTCAAAAAAGAAGAACTGTAATGCCAAAATGTATGTAAGACATTTGATTAATTTGAAGGGTCACTAGTTTGTAATTCTAACCTTAACGGTTTATTGATAACCTGCTGAAGACTGATGGGGTCAAAATGACTAATTCCAAGTCAAAACTGGGTTTAAAACTAGACTAAATTTGGCTGTAACATAAAAGGTTGTAATAGTTATAACCACTAAACCACAGAACCTGAATCTCTTAAGATCTACCAGGTCACTGCCAACTGATCTAGAGCTAGAGTTATGGGTTTCCAATTTGTGAAAATTTGCCTAATTAACATGTGGATAAAAGAAAAATCAAACCTAAATGGGTTGCTGGTGGCCTGGTGAATGTTAATAAGTTAATACAGGCCTTTTTAGCTTTTTGCAGTCCCTGGAGGAGTTCCTGAACAGAACAAAGCAAACATATCCACAAACTGCGCGCTGTAATTAAAAGGAAATCTTCCTCTGCTGACTCAGTGATCACTGAGGCAATCCCGTGTATGTTTATAGGCAGCTGAAGTGATTTTGATTTTAATAACCATTGATTACACATGCTACTTTCAGCTTTCCCAGTTAGCTAAGTGTTTCTTCTGGTGGAGTCGAACACGATCTGCCATTTTTCATTAAGCCACCAAAGCTGATTTGTCGCCACATACCCTCCCTTCCATGATATCATCCTGGCCACCCTGACAATTGGCCTCGGACGCCGTTATGGTAAACCGAACTCGCCCCGCAGAACGCCATGCAGCCCTGAATCAAAATCCTCCCTTCAGCTTTAATTACCGTTACTTTCTGCTGGTGTTTTCCTCTTCGCTTTCTTTTCTCCTCTCCCCTTCTTCATGTTCTGGAAATTCAAGCCCAGCAAATGTTTTCCATTTAAAGGACTTTTGGAAACAATACTGTGGCACCGCTGTGGAAGCTCCCCGCCACTAGATCACATGTGATTTCATTTAAAGACATGAGCAGTTTGATCACGTCCCCCGATGCCAAAGCACACTTTGATCCAGGTGATTTCCTCGTCCGTTGGAAAGAAAGCTGGTCGTTTTCTCCTTAAAGAAACACTTTGCATGTATGTTTTTTCATCCAGAATATGTCCTCATTTTATTATTCCTGACGATAGAAGCTTGGTCGCTTGCATCAGCTGAATGTTAAAGTAAACCATGTTTCATTACCCTGAAGCTTTTCAGCTTTAAGTCCAGGAACTGCTTGCACTGAGCCGCACCCAGTCAATCATCAGTCAATCATCACAATTAGCTTAGCACTTCCTCCAAAGCTACAAAGAATCATCTAATGAGAAGACTGAGAATTATGCCATCACGGTTATCAAAAGCGATCCATTGGCACCGATGACATTTCGGTGCCATTTTTGACATCCAAATATGTACTACCTTGACCTTTCGCAAATTGGCCTGCAAAGTCATCACGGTCTAACAAATCGCTCTTTAAACTTCACCTTGGCTCGCAGTCTAAAAGCCTAATTAACGGGGGTGAAGTCTGATGAGATGTCACTTGGTTGTTTTTGTTTTGTGAGGATTTTTTAAAAAAATATATTTTTGGTCACCAAACATCCTCCAGGATCTCTCCAGGTTGTAAACAGTATGTGTGCGCGCGTACGTGTGATGTTTTGAAAGTCGGCCATCCCCTTGACTAATGAAGGCTGCTGATTTTCTTTTTGCTCCGGTTTGTTGTTTAGGAGGCAGCTATCTCCACGCTGCAGCTTAAGAGTTTCCCTGAAGAGAAGGGACTGGGAAATAATTTGAGAAAATGCATTGTGTGGCCTCAGCACTTTGGTTGGCTTAAGATTCATTCAGCTCAGCTATGGCAAAGCATGCCCCCCGCCCCCACCCCCCACACTCTCTCTCCTCTCTCGCCCTTTTTTTCCCTTTTTTTCTTCTCTTTTTGTGGTTTGGCCCTGGTAATCTGTTCAACACAGAATCAACAAAAGCCACAGCCTCTTGATTGACCTTATATGTGAAAGTCGATACTGAGAAACGTGGCTCTGTTGCTGATTAAACCAGGCTTGTCTGTATGTGTATGTATATGAGGCTCTTTTTTTAAAAAATTATTTGAGTAAATTAGGTCAGTGAAGGTTTTTTCAAGGCTCATGGTAGCACCTTTATCTCCCAACTTTTGTTCGGATTAAGTTACAGTTCTTGTTTTAGCCGACGTGGCGTGACAAGCAAGCCCAGTAATTTAGATGCATTCTCCCCAAAGCACGGCTGTAATGTTTTAGGGTGGCTATCCTCATCACATTTCCACCAAGATGTTCCCAATATCCTCCTGTAAGACATTTCTCTGGGGACGAAGGGAATCCAATTTATTCCTCTCGCCTCCCCCCCACCCTCCTGTCCTCAGTCTCCTCCTTCACAATCTCCATCTCTCTCTCTTCCTCTCTGTCACTTCAGTCAAGAGCGTCGATTGCACTTCAGAGTTGGAGGACTTCTTTGCCAAGCGGAAGCTGGATGACAGCGACAGCCACGTGGTGAGCATCGCCGAGTACCTGCAGCGGGGTGACACCGCCATCATCTACCCGGAAGCCCCCGAGGAGCTGTCCCGCCTGGGCACACCGGAAGCCACTGGACCGGAGGAGAACGGTACGGGTCCTGTCCAAGGGTTTGTAGGAAGGATCTGGGTCGAAAGATTAGGGTGAGAGGAAGGAAACAAGACAAGATGTAACCCAGAACAGCTATGACTCAGAAAATATTGGGAATTGATGCTAAGTTTGACCTAATTTTGATAACCTATCTATGGTTCCCTGTGTTAAGGAAGAGTTACAGGTAGGTTTAACCTCTCAGAGTCAGGGTTAGGGTTATTTTTAGTCACGTGTTAAAAGAAAGTAAAGTCTAAGTCATTGGGGTCATTGGCACTGACCCAACCCGAACCCTAACCTATCAGAATTTGTCATTATGTTTTTTTAATTGTTCTTCCAAATGTTCACAATCATGGGATACCAAAAAGGATCCTTCTAGATGGCAAGCATCAAATCTATTAAAGTTTTTTTCCTCTAAAATATAAGTAGGTTTAGGGTTAGACCTCACAGGGCTAAACAGGCATATTTTCAGGAAGGATAATATGATATCTTTCAAATTAAGCCTCATGCATTTGTTCTGGCATCATAGTTTTTCAGTTCAAGGTTGTCCAAGTAGACAAAACCTAACCCAAACCCTGCTCTTAACTCTAGATGTGTTGCCAGGAGCTTGGTGGATGTTTTTTGCAGAAAGACACCCACAATAACCTTTAAACTTGAAGAATGTCTTAAAACGTTCTTTAAACCGATGCATTTAAAAACCTTTCCTATTACTCCAGACCATTTTAAAGGATATCCAGCCTTAAATGTGCCTACTCTTATAGCATAACTGCTGCAGTAACTGAGGGTGCTTGCTCAGCTAATGTCCTGGCAAATGTTAAAAAAAAAAAGAAAAGAAAGGGGGAGAAAAAGTCTTCTCGCTGACACGACCGGGCAGCTGTTGGTCCCACAGATTCGCCGGATGCCTGGGTGTTTACCTACAGTCTTAAGCAACAGCTGGGCAGGGGCTTGAAATCAGATAGCACACCTCCGAAGCTCCCCGGAGGGAAAGAATTGGAAGAGGGGGGCTTGAATTTGAGCGGGATTGTGATTCACGCTACAGACACTATGAACGTGCCAGCGGTGGTGGTTAGGTGTGGGGGGACTAGAAAATGAGGGCTGTTTAAAGAAATTCGGACTATCTGTGGAATAGTGTGTGCATCCAGTACCGTGTACGTGTTTGTAACTATGTGGAGGAAAGTGAGAACGAGTGGGAGTGCTGTGTGTGAGTCGGGAGGAGGTCGTAGTGCAGCGGATGCCAGCCTGACACTGTGACTCTCATGTGGAGCAGATTGCAGAGATAACTCCCATACCACTCTGGGCAGCCCGCCCGTTAGTTGCCATTGATTCGCTGACCTTTTGGCCCGCTTTCCTTTCCCCTTCCTCCTCCCTCCTTCTCCTCCTCCCGCTGTCTCCTGTGCAGACCTGCCACCTGGAACGCCAGATGCCTTCGCCCAACTGTTGACCTGCCCCTACTGCGACCGGGGCTACAAGCGTTTGACATCGCTAAAGGAGCACATCAAGTACCGCCATGAGAAGAACGAGGAGAACTTCGCCTGCCCCCTGTGCAACTACACGTTTGCTTACCGCACTCAGCTTGAGCGGCATATGGCCACACACAAGCCTGCAAGGGATCAGGTGAGGGGGATATTCTTTCTTTTTTCTCCTTCTTCTTCCTCATCCCATCCCCTTCTTGCTGTTTTTCCCTCCTTCCTTTTCCTCCTCTGGCTGTCCCCTGTTTCATTTCATTTCTAATGTGCCCCGATCCCTCAGAGAAGGGAGATCATTTTTTCTGATTGGCAATCATTATTAATTTTTCATGG
The DNA here is from genome assembly GCF_057381845.1 of Rhamphochromis longiceps. NCBI lineage: Eukaryota > Metazoa > Chordata > Actinopteri > Cichliformes > Cichlidae > Rhamphochromis > Rhamphochromis longiceps. The sequence goes on along the minus strand of NC_140578.1, from coordinate 26,377,912 downwards.
CATTTTGAAGATGCAGATCCTTTAATGGTAATAACTTTAATTGAGGCCCTAAATGGTTTTTTGATGGCCCTCCCTGATATGATTTTCCAGTCTCGTGTTCACGATCGAATGATTGTGTTAATTTCCAATTTGGAAATTTTTATCAGCTCCTTAACTTCACTTCACTCCTGGCCTTTAATGTTCTTCTGGTGCAGCCCGCAGTCGTAGCACTCCATCAAACTCCACCCCCCTCCACTTCTAATTTCATGCACTGCATAAACATCTGTGTATACTTTAATTTTTTTCTCCCACGATTTATATCCTGTACGTCTGAAATATAATGTGAATCCGCTGGCAGTTAGCATGAATCACCTTAAAGTTCTGTGAGGTGAAAACGCATCCAGCAGTTACGGGTGTTTAACTCGCTTGTCAGCTTTTAGTTGAAGATGTGCGCTGAGATAGATTGTGGCAAAAAAAAATTGCACGTTTTTGCACATTTGGGGATAATTATAAGTTCTCAGTAAGCTAAAATCGGAGCAGTAAATTTCAAAGTAGATGAAGTTGATGTTTTTGCTTCGGAGGATAATTATAATTGAAGAATTTTTGCTTTATTAAAAACTGCGACTTAACCTCTAAATGTAAAGAATCCACTTATGCAGACATGTAAACAGCGCCATGCAACAGTCATGCCAAACTGTATCGTATTATGAGTTAATGACACTTCAGCCAGCAATCCATTGATCCACCTATGAACAATCACTTGATGAAAGTAGGGACAAGAAACTCCCTTTTTCTCAGGAAGAGACCTCTAGCAGGCAGCTGTTTGGCCTTTAAAAAAAAAAAAAAAAAAAACAGAATTTTTTTTTCACTCAGACACCCTGAAATCATTGGCTAATAATTTGTAAAAATTTGTTAATTTATTATTTTTAACTACATAAATAATACAATTCTGTAATAGTTACATTCTGATTATATAACAAGCTATTAATGATTAATAAATGTTACCATTACTTTCCTAATTTTCTTAGCTCACCTATAAAACCACAGATTCAGTCAACCCTGATCTGAACAGCCTTCCCCAGCCTAATGTGAACCTAGACTACAAACAAAACCAAACAATGAGTAAGACAGGAAATGATGTTTAACCATCTATAAACACAAACTATTAAGTAGCAAATAATATTGTCATTTCGTGGTTTGTTAAAAGTAGAAAAACTGATGTAAATCTGTGTTGCAATGGTTATTGTAGACATGCCAGTAATCAGATTATGTATGGGTCTCAGTAAGAAACTTAGTTAAACATTTTATTAATAACTAATAGCAGTAATAACTTGGCGGATTGTAATAATAACTAGACTAATGTAGGGGGTCCAAAATGAATGTAATGTACTTGTCTGCCAAACTAAGTGAAAAATCAAGAATGAATTGGTCCTGGAGAGATACAAAGGTAACTACCAATTTATCGTTTATTACCAATGTTTATTATAAAATGTTAGACTTTTTTCTTTTACATACAGAGAAACTACAGCTCAAATGGGTCAGCCCCGTTTGGAGAAAAATAATCTGTCACGTCTCGGTGTCCAATTTTCTCTTGGACTTCCTCTGCTAGAAAAACCTTGTGATGCAAGTAGAGTTATAAAAAAAGAACTGAGCCATTCAGCCAATAACAGATGATATCATGTACTCTGATGCTTTGCGGTGTTCAGTCCCAGGTCGTGGGTGTTGTGTTGTGCTCTCTGAAGCGAGGATGACAGGCTCAGACTGTGGCTGATTTGATCAGATGTCAGCAGCCAGCACTTTCACCTGATCTACCAGCTGGGTGTAAACGTGAGCAGATGGGCCGGCCGACTGAGCCGCTGTCCCAATCCTCATATTACAATGCTGTTGCTGCTCCCCTCCGGAGTCCAGTCAATGGCCAAAGACTCCTATTCAAGCACCGTGGCTCCTTCTACAAAGCCGGTTATCTTGATTTGTAAATGAGCTGGATTGTTTAAGTGCTAATCCTCCAGATGAGATTGAGGTGATGTCTTACTCATTTTGATTCCTTTCCCTAGGTGGCGCTCTTGTTTTTTTTTTAGCCTGTCCTCTAATTATCGACACTGACAAACTCCACTGTTTGCTTATATTAGATGTACATTTGGCAATTAACAACAAGCCGAGCCGCAGTCAGATTAACATAAAGAGTAATGTTCTGATAGGTAAACATGTGCTGCTCCATTCTGTCTGCTATGTTTACAAGCGTTAATACTCCTCCTCCTCTTAAGCAATTAGCTGAAATATGACTAATTAGAGGTTATACATATGCAAACATCCAGTCCAATCCAGTCGGGCCCCCGCCCACAAACAGCAGTGGTGGCATTCACACAGACAACAAGCCATGAAGGAGAGACGGAGCGTTTTCGCCAGTGCCATTCACAATTATGAGCGCGGAGCAATTGTGTCTTATTAGCAGTGGTGGCGAGACTAAACTTTACCGGGCAGGGGTCCTCAGGGAGGGGGAAGTAAGAGGAAGGTGGTGGCGGTGGCGATGGAGGTGGGGGCGGAGGTAGCGAAGCAGCTGTTGCTGTTTGTTTATGCAACTCAGCAACATACGAGCGGTGGGGTCCCTCTCCGGCGCTTGGCGGGGCCTCGACTCTCCCTGCTTGATCTTTGAAGGTTGGGGCTGTTTGAACAATTCCTCCCAGTCCTCCCAGTGTCCTGCGCGCCACCATCTGTCTCCCCAGGAATGTGGGTAGAGTCAGCACACACCCCAGCATTTGTCAAGGCTGAACTGGGAGGAGGGAGTCGCTCTGCTTTTCCCCCTAGCAAGCTCAGAGAAAATGTGTCTCTCTCTCTTTTTTTCTTTTATCCATATTTACTAACCATTTAACATCCCTACCTCCCACTTGGAATTAATTGTTTTGTGAGTGACGAGCCAGGTTTACACACCCCGTGTTGTTGTTGCTGAGTATTATTATATTTTGATTTTTCTTTCCCTTTTTTTAAGAGAGGAAGGCTCTGTTTGAATTGCAAATGTGATGGATTGCAACTGATGTTTACCTTTTTTTTGAACAGCAAAATCAAGGCCGGGCCCATGTGCTGGCTTCTTTATCCCAAGATTATTAAAGAGACATTTGAGGGTTTTTTGTTTTTTTTTTTGGGGGGGGGGACCTAATTACTGCAACACATTTGCAGAGGGGAGGAAAGAAAAAAAAGTGAAATTCAGAGATGGTGTGAATACAGGTATGCTGGCGAGAGAGAGCTCACAGATGATTCTGAATACATTTTGGACTGATTAGACCCCAAATTAATGAAAAGTAGATCACATCGGCACCTCTAATGAAGGAGAAACGCTCTAAAAAAAGACTCTTTTCATTTATTCTATTTTCTGGGCTGCCAAATTCTAAAGGCAGGCCTCCTTTGGCTGTGCAGCCAGGAAATTAAAAGGTATGTGATTCTCTCTGTTATCGCCGCCGCTGCCTGTAGTTGCTCAATGGAGGTGGGAGTAGAAAGCCAAGATGCTTCATTTGCGACAGGAGCCATTTGGCTTGTAGCGTGAACTGAACTCTTACCCCCTCCATGTTTGTACATTTTTCTTTTTTTTAAATCTCTTTCTCTCTCTCTCGCTCTTTTTTTTTCTCTCTCTCACAGCACCAACTGCTCAACCAAGCAGCCGGCAACCGCAAGTTCAAATGCACCGAGTGCGGCAAGGCCTTCAAATACAAGCACCATCTGAAGGAACACCTCCGGATTCATAGCGGTGAGTTGCAGGAAGAACGCTGCCCTGCTCTTTGAAAGTTTGTGGCGAGACGAGGTTGGGATATAAAGTAAATACTCTTCAGTTTTAAAGAACGACAACGCCACCCTGGGAATTTCACCCAGAGAATACTGGAAATGACACTAAATCACCAAAAAGGCACTTAGGTTCGCTATACTCAATCCAGAGACGAGGTTCAATAATAAACAAATTGACAATTTATTGGTAATTATTTAAAACACCGAATAAAAACATAATCATAAATATTCAAATACAAATATGCTTAAAAAGGTATTCAGAGCTGAGGCTTACCAGTGGAGGGGCAGGGATGCCACACACAACTAAAGAAAGAAAACACACCAAAACACAAGTGCAACACACTATCACACACTCACACTAATAAACTAGACAAGGCAGGTGTGTACACTCAAGGGATCCCACCACCAAGGCACCCTAGTCTCCTCCACGTCGGCACTCCGCATCTGAATAAAAGAAACAAAGAAAATGTTTAATATATTACAACAAACTAATGTGTAGCACCGGGGGATAACCCAACTGCAGGACCACACTGGTGATCTACAGCTAGAAAAAGGGCCTCCCACCAGTGGTGTAACAGAAAATCCAAACTACAAATCAAAAAGCAATAAAACAACATACAATCTGAATAAAACTCTAAAATCTGGAGCAAACGGAATCGCCGTACTGCTCCAACTTGCCGTCCACACGACGATAAGTTAACAGTCAATCAATATGCACGCCAGCTGACTCCGATAACCGGCATGCATATGGCCGTTGTCCACGCCGACGTCCACTGTAAAAGCTGACAGCAGCAGGGAAAGAATTCTCACAACGGGAACAGACGGTAAAAGCACAGCAAGGCAAAACAGCAGCACTTCAGTTCGCGTAGCTTGGCGCAAAACTAAGGCCCACACTTCCTGCGAAACATAATAAATAATTACTATAAAAGAACAATAGAAGGCAGAGAGCGTAACAAAAGTTGATTACGTACCAAATAAGCCGGGTCACAGAACGTAAGCAGAATAGCTCAGAGGAGGCTTCTATAGCTACGACCAGCCGCGATGGAGGCTTCAGAAGAATAACCCACAAATGATCTCCACCACACCGAGGGGAAGTCAGGTGACCAAAAAGGAGATCACAGGCAAGTGACGCAGAGACACTCAAATGGCCACTATTTATACCAGCGCCCCCTAATGGGCCAGGCTGAAAGTGGGTTGGACCGAAGGATAACATTCATCCTGCCACATTCTCATAACGGTGATTTAAGGATCCACAGATATTCCTTTTGGTTTATTTTGGACACTCGTCGGCTGTTAATGGACACTGAAGTCCTCGGGGTGTGCAATATTTGCTTATGTGTGTGAAGCTTTTAAATTGAATTGAATTTATTTGTTTACTTGTTGCAAACTTTCCTTTTTATCAGCCTTAAACAAAGAGTATTTTGTTGCAGAGTTCAGATGTGTACATTAAACTTACTTCAAAACTTCATGTACTGTGGAGCTGTTATTCTGGTAATACAAGCATGAAACAAATAGTATCCTTACCTAGGAAGCCCTATTGCTCAACTATAATTTATTATTTTATATAATTTAATTTAATTTTAATGCAGTTTTTTCAGATTATATTGACTTTAGGTTCAAAGCAAAACATGAAGAATTAAATAACTTTTACATTTTCTTAACAGTGCCCCAACTCTTAAGGAATTTGTTTTTTCAATTAATTCCTACAGTTTATTGGATGGGAGCCTTTTTCCCTACAAATAAAATCAAATAAAAATAATTTCATGTCCATCACACTTGTTTGAACATGCTTAAAATGTCCAAAACAAAAGTAGTCAGTGAGGTTTCCATGCCTTTGTGTTTAGTGTCTTTGTGTGCTCACTGAGCTGAGCAGAAAATGTTAAAGCTAATAAATGTTAAAGAATGGTTTACTTTCACTCAAAACATGTAAGTACAAAAAAAGAGCAAAGATCTCTAAACCAATTCAGTTTGGCAGAAAATAAAGAAAACACAGACACTATACTGGAAGATTACCGGCTCTAGCGCATATCGCACATCTTGGCACAATTCAGTTAATTTCAATTCTGTTTTATTTACATAGCACCAGTTCACAGCAACAGCCACCTCAAGGCATTTTATATTGTAAAGTATAGACCGTAAAATAATATGAGAGAAAAAGCAAAATTGCATGACCCCCCTTTGAGCCAATTGGTTGTTTACTGGTCTTGGCTAACCATCTATATTTCTTGTTTCAGGTGAAAAACCTTATGAGTGCCCCAACTGCAAGAAGCGCTTCTCTCACTCGGGCTCCTACAGTTCCCACATCAGCAGCAAAAAGTGTATTGGCTTGATTGCAGTCAATGGCAGGATGCGCAGCAACATGAAGACAGGCTCCTCCCCTACCTCTGCCTCCGCCTCCCCCACTAACACTGCCATCACCCAGCTGCGACAAAAGCTTGAGAACGGAAAGCCACTCAGCCTCGCCGAGCACAACAACCACCTGAACATCAAGACGGAGCCGCTGGACTTCGACTACAAGCTGATGATGGCTTCTCATGGATTTGCCGCTCCTGGGCCTTTCATGAATGGAGGAGTGGGGGGAAACAGCCCACTTGGGATCCACCACAGCTCGGCCCAGAGCCCCTTGCAGCATCTTGGGATGGCCGGACTTGAAGCGCAGCTCCTGAGCTACCCGGGTCCACTGGGGAATAACCTGAGCGAAGTACAGAAGGTTCTCCAGATCGTGGACAACACTGTGTGCAGGCAGAAAATGGACTGCAAGCCAGAAGAGCTCTCCAAGCTCAAAGCCCACATGAAGGAGCTGGGATCCCAGATAGAGGAGCAGAAACAAGCGCTGACAACGGCTCAGGTCGGTCTTCCACTTGTCAATCACAATGGCGCCACCAAAAGCATCATCGACTACACATTAGAAAAAGTGAACGAAGCCAAAGCCTGCCTCCAGAGCTTGACTACAGACTCAAAGAGACAGATTAGCAATATCAAACGAGAGAAACCCAACCACATGCTTGAAGGAGGTGTGGATGAGAAGGTGCAGGAAAACAACATGTTTACACCTTACGCTTGCCAATACTGCAAAGAAACCTTCCCCGGGCCAATACCTTTGCATCAGCACGAACGCTACCTGTGTAAAATGAACGAGGAGATCAAAGCTGTGCTGCAGCCCAGTGAGAATTTGATGCCCAATAAACCAGGGATATTCATGGAGAAGAACACTCACTTACCCTCCTCCGTGTTGTCTGAGAAGGTACTCACTGGGCCTCTTAACCCTTACAGGGACCACATGTCTGTGTTGAAGGCATACTCTGCCATGAACATGGAGCCCAACTCGGAGGAGCTGCTCAAGATTTCCATAGCGGTCGGTCTTCCTCAGGAATTTGTCAAGGAGTGGTTTGAGCAGCGAAAGATGTACGAGTACGGCACTAACAGGACCCCACCACTAGAGCACAGGAACAACATGGATATGGTTGTCGGAACAAATAACCACCACACTCCACCAAAAGACTCTTTGGCAGCTAGGTCGCCACTGTCTCTAATCAAGCCTACTGACCGCATCACATCACCCTCCATAGCAGAGCTCCATAACAACGTGAACAACTGTGACAACTCGCTCAGACATTTGAAAAACCACCAGTTCAGCGGCAGCCAAACCAAACCCACAGGTGAAAAGTTGGACCACTCCCGCAGCAACACCCCTTCCCCGCTAAATCTGTCCTCCACTTCTTCCAAAAACTCTCACAGCAGCTCCTACACTCCAAACAGCTTGACTTCAGAAGACCTGCAGGCTGAGCCGCTGGACCTGTCTCTGCCGAGACTCATGAAGGAACCCAAGCATGCACTGACTGTCAAAAGCAGACCTAAAGTCAACAGTATTACCATTGACCATAACAGCATCCCTTCTCCCCGAGAGCACTTCGAAGAGCCTTTGAACTTGGCCTATCTCAAAAAGGATTTCTCAGGCTCTACCAACAATGGAAACTTAGAAAAAAGCACTAGCCCCATCTTCGGCATTAACCCGTTTGCGGCCAAACCCTTGTACACGTCGCTTCCACCTCAGAGCGCTTTCCCACCCGCCACATTCATGCCCCCGATGCAGGCCAGCATACCAGGTCTTAGGCCCTATCCGGGCATGGATCAAATGGGCTTCCTACCACACATGGCCTACACTTATGCAGCAGGGGCAGCTACCCTTGCCGAGATGCAGCAGAGGAGAAAGTACCAGCGGAAACCAGGTTTCCAGGTAAATAAGCCACCTGTGGTTTTGTGAAAGCCCCAGGCTCACTCAGATTCTCTGAAATGATCTGAACTCATTTCTGTACTAATTAAAAAACCACTCAGGAGTTAGGAGAGTGAAACGCTCACCTGAGGTAGACTGAACTGGCATAGGCGATGGAGATAAACAGCTGTGACACAACCCCGGGGTGGAAAAAGTGAGGCGTCATTAGTGGGAGGAAAGGAGGGCCTGTGCAGCCTGTGTTCAGCTGTTTTAGCAGTAATATCATTCAGTGATGAAAAAGAAAAAGCTTTGAGGATTGCTTCTACTTCCTTGACTTCATTTTAACTGGATTATCTCATCCCGTCTTAATGAGCCTCCAGCCCTTCTACCAGAGTTTCATTTGCAGATTTATGAATGTTAGTGGTGTTTTAATTTTTACCCTCAAAAAAACACTGGCACAAAATATCAAACAGCATCAGGTTAAAATATATGACAGGACCCATATTGGCCCTAAAGTTTAATCTCGTTAAAGCTCTAATTGTTACCACTCTGCACAGTAAATTTTACCCGCTGGAGTACATTAATGCTCTCGACTCCAGTCCTCCTCCAGAGCTGGCCTGAACTCACATATTTTGTTATTAAATATGGGTGAAAGGCCTTTGTAAAAATGACAAAGGTGAGCCCCGGAGCTGTGCACTTCTCTGAAATTTCCCATTGCAACTTTGCTGCATTTTAAAGAGAGCCAAAGCCAAAATGAGCTTCTACATGTGGATTAATAATGCACAGTCTCCATGTTCATTACCAGTGAATGCTGAAGGCTGTTTAACATAGAGGGAGCCATTTTGATGAAAAAAAGTATTAATAATGTTTCCTATTCTAAGTTATTAAATTAGATTTTAAAAATACAGCTACAGGCGTTTAGTTCAAATTGATTGCAGAGTGATAGTGGTCCCTTCTTAAAACACAGTGCAGTGCTGTCCCCACATTATCACACACATATTCATTAAGGAAAGCTTCAGTGGCTCAATATTGGCCATTAAGGTGCACCTTCTGATTTTAATCATTATATGAGTTTGCAATGTCAAGAATGGCTCACTGTGCCTCCTCTAATGTTATAATATTGTTCTCCATCAATTCATATTTAAGACTAATCTTCATCATAAAAGAGAATTTTAAAGGAATGTGCAGAATTAACGCTCGTGTACAAAATTAGACCACACTGAATACACCATTATAGCGGTGTTTCATAATGAGGAGACTGTCAGTTATAGATGGGTGATATTACTGCAGAGCTGAAAGTTTTATAAGAAATAAACGCCGGTATGTGCTGGTAATCAAAAATGCATGAGAACATGTAGCGTTGTGTGATTGTTTGGGAGGAACGCTTCAGTGTAATGATCCTATGTGGACAAATGGTGTCTGGCTAGATATTTTTATGATCTTTCACCAGCTATTGTTTAAAGAAAAGAGGATATTCACAACTAAATAACTTCCTTTTTTTGCGTTGATCTTCTGGACTTTCCTTTAAAATTTAACAGTTAGTTTAGAAATTAGCATGCTATCAGTAACTTTATATTAATGTAATATGAAGCAGTTATGACCTAAACTCACAAAAATCAGCTAATAATGTAAATCAATGTAATTTAAAATAATATAAGTATCAAGTATGAGCTTTTCCACCAATGTAGATTGAGCTACAAAGTGTTTGTAGTTTTGCTAAATGACACTCTCAAAGCATACTAATTAGCTAACAAACACTTAGCTGTTAATATAGCAATTAGCATGACACCTAATTGCTAACTTTTTGTCAAACTTCATACAATTTTTCAAGATATATCATAGCAAACCTAAATATAAGAAATTGCAACTAAAATTATAAACATTAGCTTTCTCTCAAATTAGTATTAGGAGTTAATAAACCGGCACATGAACACAGGCACCTTATTTTTCCTTAATTTAGTTATAATTAACTGTCACCTTAAATGATTATATAGCTTGAAAATGTAACTACTAGTACAAGGTTGTTTTTCTAGCAAGACAAAGTTAGCAGGAAAAATAAACTTTAGCATTTCTAACATACATATTCTAAAAAAATAAACAACTAATAAACTTTTTTCACATTTAAAAAAGTATACACTGCTTATAAAGAGCTTATAGGTTTTATAGCTTTATAGATAAAATAAACTCCACTTTTCATTAAAACCAGATAGTGGGTTAACAAATATTAGCTTTTTTGCTACAGCGGCTTAAGGTAAATACCCTTCTAAAGGGGTTAAAAACTCCCAGCAGCTCAGAAAATATTTATTGTGTTTGCTAAAAAAAAATTTGTCACACCTTTTGAGATTATAACACGAACGCTCTTTGAGCAATGTGTAGCATTTTGATATTTACTCTTAATTTACAGTTAGCTTAGCAATTTACACTTCAGAAAAGGGTGTCTTCTGGTTAAACATAACTATAAATAAATAAATTTTTGTTTGAGTCACATTAAGAACATAAACTCATAATTTAAGTAAAAATTTAAAGGGATTACATGTGGAATAATGTCAGCAACAGATATTAGCAACATTTACATGAAGCTAGCTTAAGCTAGAGTCATGTTATTTGCCACACACACAGTGACCACCTCACTGTTTTCTCACTTTTAAAAGAATATACAACATCTCATCATCACACTAAATTCATTATTGTGTTATCCTTTCTCCCTTTTTTTTGTTTGTGATTTTTTTTCTTTTTAGGGGGACCTGCTCGACGGTACACCAGATTACATGTCAGGGCTGGACGACATGACAGACCCCGACTCCTGTCTGTCGCGGAAGAAGATTAAGAAGACCGAAAGTGGTATGTACGCGTGTGACTTGTGCGACAAAACATTCCAGAAGAGCAGTTCCCTTCTAAGACACAAATATGAACACACAGGTATATACTGTTCTAGACCCTTATTTTAAACCCCATGCTTTTTTTATGTTTTAAATGTTTGTGTTGCCAAATCCTATCAGTATGAATATATTTTAATATATATAAATATTTTTTTATGTTATCCCCCTTTTCCCTCCTTCTTTCCTTCTCTGTTTAACCCTTAAGTTGTATATATGTAAACCCACACCTAACTTGCTTCTTCATTGACAGGGTTGAAATCCAGCGAATGAGTAAAGGCTTTGTGTGTTCTTTTTCTGTAATTTTGCAGGTATAGGCAGGATTGTACCATTTATTTCCCAATCATGTCTTCCTGTATGAACCACTTTGCTATCTTTAAAGACACACATCAATTCACCTAGATATGTAAAGCCAGCAAAAGGCCCCCTAATGCCTTTATCGGCCCTATTATTGACGATAGATCACATCAGCGGAGTAGTGCTTAGAAGCTTCAGAGCACCGATAACAAGTCTTTCATTATAGTTATTATACAGAGATCCTCTTTCACCAAGTTGCATCATTTATTTTATCCACTATCTGTAGAGAAGCGCTCTGTGCTTTACGCAGCCTTCGTGTTATCTGGTTGGACATAAAAGGGAGGGAGGCTCCACCGTCAGATCTCCTCTTCATTTAAAAGAGAAAATATGGGGTGGGGCGCGAGGATGCGTTATCTCCACTCCTGATGCGTCGCTGTGTGTTTTTAACAATATCGTGCCAGATGTTGGACCTGGAGTGCAGTTTCGGAGCTGTCAGAGGGGGGAGTCATGTGATTTGTGCGAGGCAGGAAGCCATATTTCCACACGTGGTGAGCAGCAGTTAGGGAAATGCCAAAATTAGAGGCTTCTTTGTAGCTTTTTAAAAAGAATCCAGGTATATTTTAGGTGAAGGAGTGTGGGGAAAAAGTGCCATTTAGCCAACCATAAAACTATCTCACCCTGCACTCTTGGACAGCTCGGGTTTCTCATTTTGAGCCTTGGCATCTGAGCCGCGCCGTCATATTTGGTAGGGAAGGAGCTCCAGCTCAAAACCTAATATAGTCCCAGGCCTCGCCATGAACTCGAATTGCAATTGGAGATGAGCAGGGTTACCCCTCGGAGCCTTCCCCGCCCCACAGCCCCATCTCGGGTTTGTTTACCCCTTTGTCGCCTTCTCTGTTTGTTTGCTTTTGCAGTAGTTTATTTATGTTGCATTCATCAGTGTGGCACGCAGGGCCTAAAATAAGTAGTTGCGGTTGAGTTTCTGCATGCTTCAACCACAGGAGGGGAATTTCCATAATGTAGGCCTGTGAATGCGAGCACGCTTTTCTCATCGTGCTCCCAATTTGAATAAACAAATAGCCCAAAGTCGTAAGTTGGATTTAATGCTCGGTGATGTCATTTTTACTCCATGCCATCCAGTTCATCAGAGTTTTTCCTCAATATTTTGCTTTGATTCTGACTTGTGTGTGTGTGTGTGTGTGTGTGTGTGTGTGTGTGTGTGTGTGTGTGTGTGTTTGATTTGCTGTGGCTGCAGGACGCCTCTCACGTCCCTTTCGTTTTTTCTCTGCTTTGTGTCTCTGCAGGCAAGAGGCCGCACCAGTGCCAGATCTGCAAGAAAGCCTTCAAACACAAACACCATCTCATCGAGCACTCCAGACTGCACTCGGGGGAGAAACCTTACCAATGCGACAAGTGCGGGAAGAGGTTCTCGCACTCGGGCTCATACTCGCAGCACATGAACCACCGCTACTCCTACTGCAAGCGTGAGGCCGAGGAGCGGGAGGCCGCAGAGAGGGAGGCCCGCGAGAAGGGCCACCTGGAGCCCACCGAGCTGCTCATGAGCAGGGCGTACTTGCAGGGCATGACTCCTCAGGGTTACCCAGAGCTGGCGGAGCGAGAGGCTATTCTGAGGCATGACGTGGTGAACGGAGGGATCAGAGATGCAGGGCGAAAGGAAGTGGATGGAACGTACGCAAAGATTGGACGGAGGGACGACGAGTTTGAGGAGGAGGAGGAGGAGAGCAAGAGCATGGACACGGACCCGGACACGTTGAGGGACGAGGAGGAGAACGGAGAGCACTCGATGGACGATAGCTCGCTGGACGGCAAAACGGAAACCAAATCGGATCACGAGGACGCGATGGAGGATGGCGTGTAATCGGCGGCGACACTTCAGAAGCTTCCCATCTTTAGAAGTTTAAAAAAAGAAAAACTAATGAAAAAAAAAAACAAAAGAAAAGAAAAGAAAAAAAGTTTTTAAGTTTCTCTCTTTTCGGTTCAAGTATTCTTACCTGCTCGGTTTAAAACGCCGTGTTTTAAGCTGTACGTGCACGTGCCTGAAGCTTCCGGGAAGCTTGACGGACTCCTCAACGTGGACTCAAATATCAATCCGGAAGAGGAGGAGGAGGAAGAAGGAGGCATTGAAGGGGGAAGGGGGAGGCTTGGGTTTGTGAAATAAGCTGCATTATGCAAACCGAACAATGAATAAATGAATACATTTCAAAAAATGTACAGTACTAAGGCCTAAAAATATGTGTGGTGCTAACCTCCTCAAATAAAAACCCCTGTGTTCCATAGTATTTATAGCACAACTAGTGACTTGTACAAATTGCACTCCGCTTCTATAATCATGAACAAAAATAATAAAAAGTATTGCCTATGTATATATTTATACAGTGTTGGAAAAAGAGCAGTAGTATCTGCACTACTACAGTCCTTCAGTATTACCTTTGTTATCACCAACCTACCTACGGTGTCGTCTTTAGTTTTCATCTCCAGCCACACTGTTTTAGGCCTCTTGAATCAAATGAAGGAATTAAAATTCAAAGACTGTGTGAAGGAGCTTTCCCCCCCCGTTTATTTTTTTGTTTGTTTCTTTATTATTTTTTTTAAAAGAGACCTTCATTTTAAGGGAAAATACAGTTTTACGGACAGATGTTGTTTTTTGGGGAGGGTCAAAAAAAAAAATGAAGGACGAAGCCTTTGTAAGGTGTTTTTGATAAGAAAAAAGAAGCCTTATATGCAAACCTTTTAACCTGTGTGTTTTCTGCAAGTGCCACCCTCGTATTGTGTAAAAGGAAGGTTACTTTTTTTCACCAGCTTCAGTATTGATGAAATGGTTCACCGTTGTTCTTTGAAGCACCCGTGTCAGTATTATAGGCAGCAGTTCCTTAGTTTACATTATGTTGTGCAATGTTTTCTCACCTCTTTTCTTTGTCAGTATTACACCAAACCATTTTTTCTTCTTTTTTTTTTGAAAACAACAAATTGCATTTCATTTATTTGTAGGTTGAAAAGAAAACATTATTTATGTGGCCCATTTTATATTTCCTAATTTTATTTATTTCATACTGTTGTGTACAGTACTATAGTTCTTCAATATATAGATATATTTTAGTAAAAAGGAACATGGTGTCGATCATAGGGGCAAATTTTACGTAAAGAGAGCATTTATTGTGTTTTGAAACATTGTGAAATGCGAAGTTTAATCTTATTTTATTTTTATTTTTTTTTCCTTTATTTTCCAGCTACTGGAAAATTCCAAATTTGGGAACTTTTATACAATTGTGAAAACACTGTATTTTCGACTGAAAAATTCCACTTTCTTCATCTTTGTTTCTTTTTTTAAGCTAAAAAAAATGAAGAGGGACTGTTAAATACTATGTATGATATCATGACTGAAGAAGAATCTTTCCTGAAATGTCTTTGTAAAAGTATTATTGAATTCTTAATTTGTAATTTCTCTTGAAAATGACCCTGCTCGAATAAAAGTAGCCAAATTACAGAGTACCAAACCCTCGGGGCTTCGTGTTTGTTCACAAACGGTGAGGTGTGCTTGGCTTCGTCACAATGAACTCTTTCTTTTCAGATGGATTAAAGTCAACTGAGCCCAGCCCTCCTGCTGATTATCACTATTTTAAGATGAGAAAACAACATAAATGCCACGACCAAAGTTTTAAACAATAAAGCCAAAAATATTCTGTATTAGTTTCTTAGTAAATCACATTAAATGACTAAAACTTGGATTCCAGTCACTGGAATGTGTGAATGTGAATCAATCTGCCAATGAAAATAGTCTCATCCTGTTTTTACTGAATTTGCTGAAATGTGCTGTGTCCAGCTGTTCTGGAAGTGTTCTTTTACAGGTTAAAAAATGCTGTACATATAAAACAAATTATTAATTTAGACAAGAAAACACAAAGTGAAGCTTTTTAAAACCTCTAAAAAATATTAAAATCATATTTGGAAGCTTTTCTTTTGAAACAAATGACATTTTAACGCTTTAATTAAAGCATCTTGAGCAAATTGCTGTAAGCAGATAACATACTTATGTAGCTGTCAGCAGGTTTAAGAATCAAAATGATTTGCTTTGTTTCACTGAGTTACTCCCGCTGATTGGAGGACCAAATGTACACCAGAGCAAACCTACGACTACTACTTATTTAAAGGCTGGTTTAAGGCAAGAAAACACAAGGCGAAGACACATTTAAAGGTTTTTAAAGCATATTTGAAGCTTTTATTTTGACGCATGACAATTTTGATAAGCTCCTTGTTGTTTCACTGAATTGATCCGACTAACTGAAGGATCTAACATGCACCGATCCAACTTATCCCTGATAATTCTAAATAAATACACCACCTCCGCTTAATAACTGATTAAAAGCTACTACAAGAAAACTCAAGACACATTTAAAGGATTTAAAACCCTTAAAGGTTTTATTTAAAGCTCGTTTTGAAGTATGAGATTGTATGATAATATTTAATAGTTCATAATAAACCCCCCTCTTCCTCCCGTTATAGTGAAGCAGCTGAGAAGCTACAGTGATGACAGTAATAAAAATGCTGCATGTATCATTCAATATCAACACTGATTATTGAAAAAGCACGAATAGTTTAAATAAAAACACATTTGGAAGTTTTTGTATTAAAGTATTAAAATATGGTGTTTATTGAGCCTTTAACTATATTCTTTATATTGCTTTCAGCTAGAATAGATGTGTGATTTAAAGGCATCTTTTGCTGTTTCTCCACATTTTTGAAGTAAAGGGTAGTTCTATATATTCTATATGTGATTTTCAATTAAAAACCAATATTAAAAAAAAACAAGCAAATGCAACTGCATTCCCAGATTACTTTAAAGGCTTCACAAAACTGTCAAAATCAGTGAAATAACACTAGATAAAAAGAGCAGAAGCTTTTAAATGTAAAGAAACTTTTTTGTGATTTTTATTTTGAAGTATGACAACATAACATTAAAGCACCTTCAGCTGATCTGAGTTGCTGAAAGTACATTTAGGGAAGAAAGTATCATCTTTAGGTTAGGTTCAACTATCTGAGATCCTGGGACCTGCGATTTTTATGGTTTTGTGAGGATTATTTCAAATATAAAATGTTAGGAGCTGATGACTAAAATTTTCTGCTGCTTTTGTTCTACCAGCATTAAACAATAAATGTCATTCAGATTTAAAAGTGTCACATTGGACATGAAACATGTGACCTCGATTTTTTATAAAGTTTCACAGTGAAACATCTCTAAAAATTGAACATTTTTATAACAGCTAGTGAAAAAAAAAGGAACTTTCTGCCTTTTAATTGTTTATCTATCAATTGTTTACTTCAGTGTAGTCTGAATGGACATGAAGGAAGTGTTTATAAGAAGATAAAAGTTGTAAAACCTTAGAAAATAGAGTAAAAATTTAAAATTTATCCCATTTTCCAAAGCCTTTGCTGGGCTGACTCTGGCCCCCAGGCCTTATTTTTGACACCTGGGGTTTAAACCCTATCAAACTGATAATATCCAACAGAAAGACCAAAAAACTACTAATAATGAAATTCACTGCCTACAGAATAACACATGTATTAATCTGCTACTGAAAATAGTACTTATAAATAGTCCAAATGCACTACTTCATTTTGATTAAGTGTAAACTACAGTGATCAGCTGTTTTGGTAAATGACTAAACTTTTTCTTTGATGAAACTGTGTGTTTTTACCTGACTTATTCAATTAATATTTATTTGTCTGCACAAGACAGCATTTATTTTTAATGGAGACAATGGACGGGGTTAATCAGAAGCTCTTTTAAAGCTTCTTGAATGTGTGTGAGTATATAAAAGTTGTGAAATTACATAATCTTCTATTAATTATACGTTCTTGATTGTCAAAACTTGAGCAATCCTGCAATCTGCTTGAACAATTAAAGTACAAGTTTGTGAAATTGTGTGTCCAAATCAGAGCTGCCAACAAATTTTAACTGTCTTAATGTGGTTCGTTAGCCGAGGGTTCATTGCAGGGTGGTCTTCCTTGTCACCTAATAAGTGAAAGATCCTGGTTTGATCCAGGAAGAGAGATGCAAATCCCTTTGGGACTGCGTCTGGAATGATATCTCGTGTTAAAAAAATTTACATTTAAAAACCTGCCAAATCAAATGTGTGGAGCTACCATTTTCCAACTAGGTTATTTCGTGTCTAGCATAAGAAATGGCTTTACCTTTTCAGGCACATTACAAAGATCTGTAAACAAGGATTGACTCAATTTCTCCTTTCAAAATAAAGCTACCAATTTCAAATTAAAGCATTTGCAAGTATCTATTCAACATTATAATTAAATATAACAAAAACAAACACTGCAATTATGGTTCAAGGATGCCAAATGTAAGCATTTGTTTCTTTTCTATCATGACATTAAAGATTTCTTGGGTTTGGACTTGTGGCGAGACTGAAGAAGACATCTGAAGGTTTCATGTTGAACCCGTGACCTGCATTTTTTCACCGTTTTCTGACATTTTTTTTCTCCCCTAACCAAAAATCAGCTCCTCATTTCCTGAATCTCTTTTTTTGAAACTTCCCTCTGCCCTGACAGGTGGACTCCATCGGAGGAGTCCTCTCCAGTGGAGAAGACGCTCGCTTCTATCATCCACTCACGCGGCGTTATGCAGATTAAAAGCAACATCAAAAGGCAGAGATAAAAGCGCCAAAGGTTGAGCGATGCCAAACATCAGAACGCGCTTTGCATATCTCGATTTTCCTATCGATCGGCACGCCATCGGATCATGCGCGGACCTTCTCGCAGATAAAAGAGGGGGTCTTAAATGATTAGCTGATGAATTTGATAATGTGCCGTGAACCGCCTGGACAATTACGCATGCGGAAAAATGAGCGGGTGAGGAGGGAATCCTCTGGAGTATATCACTATCATTAAGGGAGAAATTTTCAACCTTCCTCTACTTCTGCATTTTACATCTATTAGACTTGCATACAAGACTGCGTTCGCCACTCTCTAACTTTACAAGCCACTAATGGGGAAGGTCAAAGGTCGAGATGGGAGTGATGAAACATTCCTGCAACCCTAAAGTAAAGGAGGCAGAGAGTGAATTGGAAACAGAGGAAAGAAATGACAGGATTTCAACTTATTAGATGGTGTAGAGGAAAATAAAACAGGGAAAAGGTGCAAAAGGCAGAAGATGAGTTTTCCACTTCTGTTTACATTAGAATCTGCTGATTTCTGAAGTGTGTCTGCCATCCAGCTCCTGCGCGTTTCTTCCTTCTGTATGAATTCCCGCTGTCACTCTTAAATATTGACTGACACTGATGTTGATCCAGTCTACTCTTACATTTACTGATCAATACTGTCTCATACTATTAGCCCTGGGCCCAGAGGAGGACAGCTTTTAATTGCAATCAAGCTGCATGATGGTGCCCTGAATTGATTTTTTTTCTGTCTGTGTGTTTCTGTATGTTTGTGTGTGTGTGTTTTCTATAAATATGTTTTGACAGAAAATTGAAATTTGCTCCTTTAAAATTTTTAAGCTGCACATCACACAGAAAAAAATACATAAAACAAATAAATCAAAAATAAGAGAGGAAAATAATTCCAGTAGCTGCAGTCCCTCTAGCAGCCACTAGAGGCTGGCTCCTACAGTGAGTCTCTCCACATAGACTCCCATGTTAAAAGGTCCAACTTTACAGCAGAAATAAACACAATTATATAGGGTTATGAAAACAGTTTTAATCTCTATACCTGAAGCCCAAATTTGTGAAAACTGCACAGGTTTTGAGTTTTTTAATAACTTACCCATTTCAATTGTTTCAGGACTTAAAATTATGCAGTAGTAGGGGTGTGACCGTGGATGCCAACCACAGACAGTAAGAAGTAGAAGGTGGGAATGAAGATGACTGGACTACAGCAGTGAGTTTGATACCATGAGATGTAAAGAGTAGACAACAGCTAGAAAAGCAGGCAGCCCAGTGAGATCTTCCTTATTGTACCTGCTTGGTTCTTTGCTAATATTTCAGTCATGTGTAGACACAACACTGGTTCATCAGCCTTTCTTATGCTTGAATTTTAGGTCAGTGTAAAATAGCTTAACAAACAAACAAAAACAAAACCATCCACACGAGGATGGTCAGGACTGGACTGAAAATGAGTAAAAAAGCAGAGAAAAACATTGAAAGACCTTCAGAGTTACGAATTATGAAGAGAGCCTAAAAATCCCAAAATAAGTCACTGAAGATGGCCTATTGTTATCAAGGCAAATTTGAAGTCTGCTGCTTTAAATGCAGTTTTATCACCAACAAATATTCATTTTCACATCTTTCAGACTGATCTGTGAAAACCTTGAGCCTGATCGCATGTCTCTCTCTCTCTGGTGTTAAGAAGCTGAAAAAGCAGACCTGTCTGGCCGCTCTTCTCGGGCATCGGGGCAGCGATTTTGATCTGTTCTCATGTAAAACGGTGGTGGGAGCACTACCCGGCTCATAGAACATTTAAAAGGGAGGAAAAACAACAACACAAGCGTGTAGTAGTAATTCATACGAGTGTCATGCAGCCATATGCCTCGGCCAGATTGGTGGTGTATTTTGGACAGCTGAGCTCTGATGATTCAGTGCTGGGCCTTGTATAGACCAAAGCTAAGTGTACATTTTGCCTCGGGCTACTCTGCTGCCTCCACAGATACACTTAGTAGTAAAATCGACTCGTTTTGCATTTAAAAAATGCTCGTCCGTCTTGTATTATTCATCGTCTTCACTCCTTTACCTGCATTTCTCATCCTCAGAGAGACACAAAGGTCATTTGTCAAATACCGTAGGTGATTGTCAATCAACTCTATTTATACACCAGCTTATAAATACAAAACCGGCGCATACATGTGCTTTAAGAAGCCGAGGGGTTACATTATGGAAAAAGGGAGCCAGAGCATGAAACATCAACAGCGAAATGAAGTCGTAAGGGAAAAAAAGATCACGCTTTAATGCACAAAATATGACTGATAGAGCATGACAGAACACGTCGGAGGCCAGTGAATGAAAATAGGTTTGAGGTTTGGTTGCAACTGAGGATTTGAGGGGCATTTTTTCCATTTTGAAGTCAGTCTGGGCTCCACTGGAGAACAGATTAGTCCCTGAAATATTCAGAGTATATGACTCAGTGCTAGCTTTGCATTTGATGAGGAGAAGAGGAGGCTGTACAAGACCAGCCAATCCAATAAGTGAAGCAAAGGATACTGAGAGGTTTAGCATCCATGTAAACAGGTTCAACTTCCTTTCTTGTAGTTTTTCCACCCTCAGTGGAACAATCTAGAACTGTGTAAGTTACATGTGATCTCCTCCTCTTGTCTTTTTTAATGCTGATCCTAGACCTGTTCTTGGAGCCGGTGGTGTGTCCAGAACAGTTTTAAGTCATTTTATTTATCCAGACTTAAGAAGAGTAGAAATGCACCTGAAATTCAAGTAAAGAAGAACTAGTATGAAAATGTGGCTGTGTAGTCCCCAAAGCTCCAAATTAGGTGCATCCATGTCAGATTAGCTCGTTTAAGTTTGAGCAAACTGTGAGCAAACTTTCAGAACACACGCACTAAAAAAATAGCTTTTTATTTTCTGTGGAGCATTGCTGAGGTGTAAAAGTTCAAATCTGGCGAGGCACAGAACATTAAAGAGTCTGAATCATGTTTTATTGGGGTTAAAATCAAGTGAGCCTGACAAGTAAAGAAACAGAGATCGGACGTAATCGGCATGAGGCTGATGACAACTTCCTGTGTAAAGGACATACATCATTAGACGGTGAGTGCGAGGATCCGTGTGGCTGTCTGGGTGCTTGCCTGTTTTTGTGACCACATGGACAGTTGGCGAACTTCAAAGAAGTACAACAATAATGACTACTCGGCCATCGGATCTCCAGCTATCAATGTCCACAGTGGAGAGTAACCACATCACCCTGAGCACTCCAGATCTCAGACACTAACCAGTGTCAGGTCTGGTTTATACCTGGATGGGAGAGTTTCAGGGAACAACAGGTGCTGTAAAGTAGAGGGTAGCTGTGTCTTTGGAGGTGGAGTGAGGTGATCTATTTACCAGATGGTTAGTTGTTTGATCCCGAGCTCTTTTAAATGGCATCCTAACTTTTTTGGAATTGGAGTTGTATTTGTCTCTGAATGGAAAAAGTTAGAAACAACTGAACTCAGAGGTGTTTTGAGGTGCATTGAACACTGTTTTTATCTGAAACTTTCCTGGCCAAGGAAGGGGGAGGTCTTGCATTCATGCGCAGCTTTCATTAAGTATCCAGTGAATGCAGATGCATGTTATAGCAGGTGTAAAGGTGGTGTTCCTGACAACCCAGCAAGCACGTTTCATATTTAACCATCGATGCCATGAAAAAGGTTTGAATGAAGGGAAAAAAGAGGAGACTCTCACACTTTTGACCTCATTAAATTATTTACATATCCCCATATGCCACCCGGACCATTCGCAGGGCACATGAAGGACGGGCCTGGGCAAAGACGGGAGAGAGAAAACACTCCTCGGACCTGGCACTCGGCGAGAGAAAGTTCAATGACACGCAGGGAGGAAAAGCGCAAGTGACCAGCAGGGATTAGCCAATCAGAGCTTCAGAAGAGCAGCCAGCTGTTCATTCTGGCTGGAGTGAAAAGAGCTGTGGAGCAGGTGGTGCAGTCCGGTGCCAGCGGTGCTACAGAGGAGGGGAAAAAAGGAGGTGAAGAAGAAGAAGAGGACGATAAAAGAAACCCATCCTTGCCTAATGCAGAGCTGTTAATGCATTACTTTTGGACTTGGTGTCTTCTTTTTTTTTGGCTGCCTGGTGCTTCCTTTGCCTGCGATTATTATGCATAAATATTCCAGGGACATAAGAATATCTCAGCTATTTATGGGCCATTTTGGGAAATGGGTCCAAAATGCTTCACAAAGCATAAACGAAAAAGCAATTAAGTAAAAGACAGCAAAGGTAAAAGTGAGTCAGGAGTCATGCATAGTCTACAAATGTAAAATAAAAAGGTCATTACATAAAGCTGATAAAACTGAAACGAGTTTACATTTGATTAAAGAAATTACCAGATTTGAATAAATGGAAACTAATGAGTTAACTAAAAGTAAAAGGAATGCTAAAATATAATCATAAATGTTTCAAATTCTACCATCTGTCACAACTTGGGCGAATTACACACAGTAATTCGGCATGCCCGTGTGGCGTGCTGGCTAGACCCAAACGCGGCGAAGGCTAGCGGTGGGTTGGAACAGACACGCAGTTATTCTAGTAACGATCAGTGCACGAAGCGTGGCTTCGGAACTGGCGTTACAGACGGAGAGCGAGCGGAGCCGGGATGAGAAAAAGAATCGAAGGGAAAAACACTCACAGTTGCTGAATCAGGCGGAGACTGATGTCGGCAAAGTTTTGGAGCTCCTGACATGAAGAGAACGATGTCTGAGCGGCGAACAGGTGGGTGGCGTCTCTTTTAAACCCGGCCCCGTGATCAGCTGATCACCAGCTGACAGGCCTCCCCCCCCCGAAGACCGGCACCCGACGGTCCAGGACGGCGGCGACGGAAATCCGAGATGAGGGAAGGATCCAAGACGAAGTGGGACGGCACCCAGGAGCGCTCCTCAGGACCGTAGCCAGCCCAGTCCACCAGATACTGGACCCCTCAACCCCGGGGACGGAAGTCCAAGATCAGCCGGACAGTGTAGACAAGACCCCCATCGACGAACCTGGGCGGAGGCGGGGCCGGGGAGGGGGGTGCCAGCGGGGAAGTAACGCGCCATTTAAGCTGCGAGACGTGGAAAACCGGATGGACCTTCATGGTGGGTGGAAGCCGGAGACGATAAGTCACGGGGTTGAGCCGGGCAGCGATCTCGTACGGGCCAACAAACCTGGGAGTGAGCTTCTTGGACTCGGTGCGGAGCCGCAGGTGCCTTGTGGAGAGCCAGACGCGATCCCCCGGCTGGAATGGATGACCCGGGCGGTGGCGGCGACGATGCTGCTTGGTGTACAGAGCGTTGGCTCGGGAAATGGCAACCTGCGCCTTGATCCAGGCCAGACGACAGCGGCAGACCATCCGTTCAGCAGCAGGCACGTCGACCTCTGCCTCCTGATGGCTGAAGATAGGAGGATGAAAACCATGACAAACTTCAAAGGGCGAGAGACCGGTGGCAGAAGAGACGTGAAGGTTATGAGACAGCTCAGCCCACAACAGGTAACGAGGCCAAAGCGACGGTTGGGCGGAGACGAAGCACCTCAAGAAGTGCCCCAGCTGTTGATTGGTCCGTTCAACCTGCCCATTGGTCTGAGGGTGATAGCCGGACGAGAGGCTGGGAGACGCTCCAATCAGGCGGCAAAAGGCTTTCCAGAACCTGGCGGTGAACTGAGGCCCCCTGTCGGAGACTATGTCCTTGGGGAACCGTGAAGCCGGACGACATGGTTCAAGAGGAGCTTGGCCATCTGTTTGGCGGAAGGGAGACCGGCCAGGGCGACCAGGTGCACCGCCTTTGAAAACCGGTCTACAAAGGTGAGGATGGTGTCAAGACCGTCCACGGAAGGGAGGGCGGTAACAAAGTCAAGGCCGACATGGGACCAGGGACGTCCTGGCACAGGGAGAGGGCGAAGGTCGCCAGCGGGAGGCTGAGTGGAGGACTTGGCCCGAGCACAGGTGTCACAGGCGGAAACGAATTCACGGACGTCCCGAGTCATGGAGGGCCACAACGGAGGAGTTGGAGGGTCCTGTCAGGCCCCGGGTGACCAGAGAGTGGGGAGGAGTGAGCCCAGAGCAAGGCCTCCTGACGGCACCGGGATGGTACATAGAGCCTCCCAGCAGGGGTGTCAGGCGGAGGTGGTTCGGCGTTCAGGGCATCCCGGATAGAGTCCTCCAAGGGCCACCGAAGGGGGGCAGCGAAGCAATGAGAAGGTAGGATAGGTCCAGGGTCTGACGTGAGGCCATCCTGGGCGAACTGTCTGGAGAGAGCGTCCGCCTTAGCGTTTTTGGAACCAGGGCGGTAGGCGAGGTGGAAATTGTAAGGCTCAAAGAATAAGGCCCAACGGGCCTGCCTTGGGTTGAGCTGCTTGGCAGAACGAATATGGATCAGGTTCTGATGATCAGTCCAGATCAGAAAAGGGTCTTTCGCTCCCAGGAGCCAATTCCGCCACTCTTCTAAGGCCCACTTGATG
Source organism: Rhamphochromis longiceps (assembly GCF_057381845.1). NCBI lineage: Eukaryota > Metazoa > Chordata > Actinopteri > Cichliformes > Cichlidae > Rhamphochromis > Rhamphochromis longiceps. The sequence goes on along the minus strand of NC_140578.1, from coordinate 26,353,603 downwards.
GCCAGGAGTTCTCGGTCTCCGACACCATACCGTTGCTGCGTGGGAGAAAATTTCCTTGAGAAATTGCAGCATGGGTGAAGTTTTCCATCCGGGCCGTGTTGAGAAAGGACGGCGCCAGCGCCAACATCGGAGGCATCCACCTCCACCACAAAATCTCTGGCAGGATCAGGGTGGAGCAGGACGGGGGCCGTAGTGAACCGGTGGATAAAGTCTTGGAATGCCTGTTTTGCACCTGGGGAGAGGCAGAAGGGCTTAGGCAGGTTAGCTGGTTTGGTGAGGGATGTCAGTGGGGCGACAACGGTGCTGAAGTTACGGATAAAGCGCCGAAAGAAATTGGCAAAGCCCAGGAAGCTCTGTAGCTGCTTAAGGCTGGAGGGCTGAGGCCACTGGGTCACGGCTTGGACCTTTTGCGGGTCCATGGTCAGGCCATCGGAGGAGATGGTGAAACCTAGGAAGGTGGTGGACCGCTGATGGAAAGCACACTTCTCCAGTTTGCAGAACAGCTGGTACTCAAGCAGCCTGCTCAGCACGGCCCTCACATGGCGAATATGGTCCACTTCGGTGCGGGAGTAGATCAAGATGTCGTCTAGATAAGCAAACACCCACCGGCCTAGATTATCCCGCAAGACATCGTTGATCAGATGTTGGAAGACAGCAGGGCTGTTGCAGAGGCCGAAGGGCATCACCAGGTACTCCCAGTGCCCGTTAGGGGTGATGAAGGCCGTCTTCCATTCGTCCCCTTCCCTAATGCGCACCAATTTGTAGGCGCTGCGTAGGTCTAGTTTGGTGAAGATGCAGGCCTGGGAGAGGGAATCGAGCGCGGTGGATAGCAGAGGAAGAGGATGGCGGTTCTTGACAGTGACTTTATTCAAGCCCCGATAATCTATACAGGGGCGGAGCCCGCCATCTTTCTTCTTGACAAAGAAGAATCCAGCAGCAGCAGGAGAGGTAGAAGGGCGAATAAAGCCCTGTTGGAGAGCCTCAGCAACGTACTCCTCCATGGCCTTATTCTCTGCGGGTGACAGAGAGAACAGGCGACCACGAGGAGGGACCGCTCCCGGGAGGAGCTCGATGGCCATGTCGTAGGAGCGATGAGGAGGTAGAGTAGATGAGGCTCGCCTCTTACTGAAGACCTCAGATAGGTCGTGGTAAGCCGGAGGGATCTTATCCAGATCAATGGGCTCCGGGGGTGAGGCCTCTTCTGACTTTGAGGTCTTTTGGGTCCGAGAGAGAAGGCAGCGGCGTGGACACTGGGGACCCCAATCCAGGATCTGGCAGGAAGACCAGGAGATGTGGGGGTCATGTTGACGGAACCAGGGGTATCCAAGGATGAGAGGAGAGGAAGTGGCCGAGACTACTAGAAACCGGACCTCCTCCTGATGATCCCCAATAGACATGCGAACCGGCTGGGTCTGGAACTGGATCGGGTAGGGTTGGAGGGGTCGCCCATCTACTGAGGTCACCGGGAGAAATTGATCAACAGAAGTTAACGGAATGCGAAGTCGAGAGGCTAGTTTTTGGTCCATGAAGTTCTCAGCGGCTCCGGTGTCCAGGAGGGCTTTAGATGAGAACTGTTGGTGTTTCAGGTGAAATATTACTGGTAACAGAAAACGAGAGGGGTCAGAGGAGTGGGAAGGGCCAGGTGGGACTCCCCCGCAGTCTACCTGGCGTCGTCGTTTCCCGGACGTAGCGGGCACTGGGGACGACGGTGTCGAGCTGATCCACAGTAGGCGCAGAGACCCTCACGCCAGCGTCTCTCTCTCTCCTCTTTGGAGAGTCTACCCAGCTGCATGGGCTCCTCGCTGGATGTACTGCTTGGGTTAGCAGTGGCTCCTTCAGAGGGGGGAGGAGGCTGCGAAGACGTGGCCCTCTGAGGCTGGAAGGGTTTGAAGGCCCGAGGGGTGTGGCGAGGCCGCGACATCACTCGTTGGTCGATCTTCAGGGCGAGGTCCACGGCCTCATCCAGAGTTTTTGGGGTCTCACGGCCGGTCATCTCATCTCGGATGTAATCAGCCAGTCCCTCCAGAAAAATGGAGAAGCGCCTCCCCACTTTAGCTTAGCAGCCAGGGTATGGAATTGGGAGGCAAAGTGACAGACGGGTCAACTGCCCTGGCGTAAATGAAGCAGCTGTGACTCCACTTCCACTTCACTGCTCGGGGGAACAAACGTCTTTTTTAATTCCTCCACAAACAGGGCATAGTCATTGCAAGCTGCAGATTTATTGTTGTAGAGAGCCGCGGCCCATTCATGTCTAAAGTGGCGAGCAAACCATCAGGCCGGCCATCAACTCCGTTCCACTTATCTGATAGTCCGATCCGGGGCTCCGCGCTCACTGGCGCTGGCTGACGTTGCAGCGAGGTGACGGAAGTGGAAAGTTGGAGGACAGTTTCGGTGAGAGACTCCATTTTTGTGCTCATCCGATTCACCACACCGCAAAGATATAGTACTTCAGCTTTCAGCCGTTCGAATTCCGCTGGGTCTATATGTGGCTCAGACATCCTGTCACGATCGGGCGAATTACACACAGTAATTCGGCGTGCCCGTGTGGCGTGCTGGCTAGACCCAAACGCGGCGAAGGCTAGCGGTGGGTTGGAACAGACACACAGTTATTCTAGTAACGATCAGTGCACGAAGCGTGGCTTCGGAACTGGCATTACAGACGGAGAGCGAGCGGAGCCGGGATGAGAAAAAGAATCGAAGGGAAAAACACTCACAGTTGCTGAATCAGGCGGAGACTGATGTCGGCAAAGTTTTGGAGCTCCTGACATGAAGAGAACAATGTCTGAGCGGCGAACAGGTGGGTGGCGTCTCTTTTAAACCCGGCCCCGTGATCAGCTGATCACCAGCTGACACCATCTGAATATTGAATATATTGTCCAGTTTTGGTGAGCCCGTGGGAATTAAAGCCTCAGTTTCCTGTTCTTAGCTGACAAGTTTGGTATCCATGTCTAAGTCTTCTGCTGCCACTATAGCCCATCTGCTTCAAAGCTGGACAAGTTTGTGCATTCAGAGATGCTCTGTGAGAAAATCCCAGCAGATCAGCAGCTTCTGAAACACCCAGACAAACAACCAGGCCACATTTAAAGTCATTAAAATCACCTTTTTTCCCAATTCTGATGCTCGGTTTGAACTTCAGCAGGTCGTCTTGAGCATGTCTACATGCCTAATGCACCAATCACATGGCTGGTTAGATAATTACATCAACCAGCAGTTCAGCAAGTGAACCAAACAAAGTCACAGGTGAGTGTAGATACGCAGTTGAAATTCTTGGCTAACTGATTAAACCCAGCTAAAATAACAACATTATTGCTGGAAAGTATAATGTGAAACTTTTATAGGTATATGTTAAAATGTTTCACTAAAACTACAGTAAAAGTAATAAACCCAGAACTATCTGAATAGAAAAATAAAATGATTGTAAGTAATAAAATATTTAAACGTAGTAAAAACCATGTTTAAATTGTTGAAACTGTTATTAACCAGCAGTATAAATTAACAAAAAAAACCCCCCAAATGTTAGCTAAGCAGACCGGACAAATGGTTAACTAAAATCATTACTAAAATATATTAAAAAAAAAACACTTTAAACTTTAAATATTTAGCTAAAAGCATGCCTAAATAGTAGAAAAACCACTAATGGTTTAAACGTATTGTTAAATACATTAGCTGACAGTGTAGCTTAACATAATAATAGTAAATACTGAGTTGAGTATAATCAGCAAGAGTAAATGGTAAGCTGAACATGATCCAGATCCTTTTAAAAATTAATTTAAATGAGCAGATTTGAGTCGGGGGTTCCCGCTGACAGGGTTAAAAAAAGTTGTGAACTGCTGTTTTAATTTTATCTTTAAAGACTGATGCTCCTGTAGTGATTAACATCTCCAAGTCACTGTTCTTGATCTTGTTGTTGATCAAACATTAATTTAAAAAAATGTGTTCCTGCGGTGTAAGGGGCAAAGACATCTTCAAATACTCATTTTTAAAGTGTTGATGTCCCACGTTTCCCAGAATGCTTAGTGACTAGGTAGCTTCAGTCTTTACTATACAGTGTGGACCATCACAAGCGCTACACATAAATCCTTTAGACATATATGTGTCTGTTTAGGATGTGCTGGAGTTATTTTCTGCAGAACTGCATGCGAGCTGGAGGTGACCGTGTGAGCATGAGGGGAATAGAGTGCTATCGCTGCCTCGTCCAGTGAATACAGCAGCTGCAGAGCGTCCACAAAGACAACAATGCTCTCACCATCAGAGGGGGTTCGGTGCACTGCGGTGATGTTGGACAGCTCTGCAAGGACCCCCCGCGTGGAATTTTATTAATTTGCATTTATCGTTTTATCCTCTCACTCCCACCGAAACACCATGTTTGGCACAGCGGAGTCATGGTATGGCAGCGCTCCTGCCGAGATCTGGAATAGCTTCTCTGCTGCTGGTGCTCCTGTAAAATTCTTCTCCGATGGAGTTTATTGGAAACCAAGATTTTTTTTTTTATTTTGAGGCAGTTTTGGATATAAAACTGAGGAAATTTCAGTGAAAAGTGAAAAAAGGTCTGCCACCACAAAAACTAGTGAGTTGCTTTAGGGTCACTGATACATCTCATATTGAACATGTGGCAAAAACTATAGGAGTACAAGGAAAACCCATTTGAGCCAGATCTGGGCTTATTTTGGCACTTGCGGCTGAAGTACGGGCCTAATACTCGTGAGCTGGCATTGATTTGGATTCTGGCAAGTGTTGTGTGGGCCAGATGTTGCCCCAATGTTGCAATACATGCGACATCTGGGCAATATAAGGTGCACCTGTGGATGGTTTGTGGCAGCCAGACTTAAGGTCAGATGTGGCCCATGGAACATTGGTAATGTGGGTCACATTTGGGAAGAACTTTAATTACCGTCTAGGAAATGGAGCAAGTAGAAGCTGTACGAGTTAAGGTACAGTTAGAATAAGGGTTAAAATAAAGCTAGTAGTAATGCAACTGCTTTTGTAGAGAAAGTGTTTTAAGTTGCTATTATTACAGTCCTATTAGTCAGATATTCAGTACACTAAATACCATAAAAGGTTTGGGCATTGTGGTGGCAGTTACATTGTCTAGAGCTCCTAAGCAGTGACAGTGACAAATGTTTATGTGTGTTACTTTTTTTTTTTTTTGCCTGTCCCGTTTGGCTCTTTTGCCATCAGAATTATTGTCTAAAGGCGAAGAAAGATGCCCAACGGATTTACTTTACCAAATGGACCATCCCAGCCTTGCCGTATTGGTCTATTTGATTCACCTTTTATTGTTTATTTTATTTTATTTTCACTTGCTAAATACAGGACAGATTTGGCTGGGGAAAAGAAAGGGGAGAAAGAAAGAGGGAAAGAAAAACAGCGGGGAAGAGGGATGGGGATAAAGGGAAAAAAACCAACAAAATAAGCAGACAAAAATACATCTATCGATCATCTGGATCACCTGTTGAGAAAGAAAAAAGAGAAAACAAGCAGAAGAAAAAAAAAGAGCAACATAAAAAACAACATCACGATGATCTATGGGAATATAACAGTAAATACTAAATATTAAACATTATTGTGCAGCACATAAGATCAACAGCGCACAGTGTGCTTTGAGGTAGGAGCCAAAAAGGGTGTAGTTTGTGTGTGTGAGCACACGTGTGTACACCTGTGAGCATGAGCGCGCTTGTATTTAAAAGGTTCCTTCATGTAATGATCGGTAGAGGGTGTGGGGAGCCACAGCCCCGTCCATGAAGCAGGTATGGAGGAGATCACTTGCGTGGTTTGAACTCGGTGGTCTTTTCCACAATAATTTGCTTCTTTTTTTTTTTTTTTGCCTGTCCCATTTGGTTCTTTAGCCATCAGAATTGTTGTCTGAAGACCAACAAGGATACCCAATGGATTTACTTTGCCAAATGGATCTTCGTGGCATTGCCGTATTGGTCCATTTGGTCGATCTTTGTTTTTATTATTTATTATATTTTATTTTCAGATGTTACAGATGGGACAGACATGAGTGAGGGATAGGAAAGGGAGAAAGAAAGAGGAAGGAAAGGAAAAACAGAAGGGGAGAGGGACAGTGAGAAAGGGGGGGAGAAAAAAAATAAGAATCTCCTGGATCACCTGTTGAGAGAAGAATAGAAAACAAGCAAAAAAACAAAAAAAAAAACAAAGCAACATACTAAACACAACACCATCGCATTAATCTAGCTAAGTGTAAACAGCAGTAAATACTAAATATTCAATGTTGTTGTGCTGTACGCAGGACAGATGTGCTTCGAAGTAGTAGCCAAGAAAGGTGTAATTTAAGTCTACGAGCAGTGAACACCCGTGTGCATACCTGTGTGGATCAGCGTGCTTGTATTCCAAAGGTTTCTCCATGTAACGATCTGCTAGGGAGTGTGGGGGGGGGCACAGCCCCGTCCTCCAGGGTATGAAGCAGGTATGGAGGAGATCAAAACTCCAGACATCCAGAGGCCCCCAGAACACAAGAGACCATAGAAGACCAACAGAGGGGCAGCCGCGCCACTGTCCCAGCAAGAGCTGAGGAGAGTCCCAGATGAGGGCTCACTCAGCTGCCGCGGAGCAGAAGCCAGGGGGAGTTGCAGTGACGCGCCCGTGAGCTCCGCCGGCAGCCAGCTGTGCCTGAGTGACCGAGCCCCAGGCCGAGAGGCCGGGGGCACCCCACCTCCGAAGTGGCCCGAGCGAGCCCCAGGTTCCAGGCCCCGATAAGCGGCCGCCAAGGAGTGAGCCGGTGTGTACCTGGACGCCCACCCCCAGACACAAAGAACCACCAACGCACCGACACCTGAGGGAGTCCGCCACCGGCAGGGGAAGTGGTGGAGGGGTGGAGATAGGCCTCCAAACCTTGGAGGGCCTGAGGTGTCCCCAGAGAGGTGGTGTCTGATACCCAACCTGACATATAGACACAGACATACAGACACAAACATCCATTCCCCCCCTCATGCTCTCATATGCACTTACTCCACACTCAACCAACGTGGAGACAGACATAAAGAGACGCTGTACACACGATCACACTCCCCAAGCGTACTCTACAAACCGGGTCTAGGTACCCTTGCCCCTGGAGGGGGGAACTGCACCCAGACCCAGGTGGTGTTACCCTTTTCCCTGCGGTGGGGAGAGGCAGACCGCCCCGACTCCGTAGCAGCAGGGAGGCCCCAGACTCCAGACTGCAGTCGGACGGCCAACTCCTCCTAGCCCCCCCGCTCCAGCAGGCCGCAGAGAATGGGGGTGGGAGAAGACTCCAAACCTCCCTCCACCCGCTCATTGTAGTGTTGATGCATATGTGTTCTAAGGTGCAATTAAAACCCAGGAGGGCATGGAGCTACCTGCCAAGGAGCAGCAGGTAAGCGCATAGTCCCTCCTGATAGCCCTCAATGTCTAAGTGTATTTAAAATTGAGAGGTGCTTCTTTTGGTACCAGTAGGTGGGTGAAACACAGTACGTTTAGTTGTAAATAGTTTACTGTTGGTTGGTGGAATGCAGCTCATTTTGCAGTTGACACAGTAATGTTTGAACGTACATGCATGACCTATTATATTTCAGTTGAATAGTTGGTTATTTAACATATTTCATAATTAAACTCTGGCTCTTTTTCCTCTCTGAGGCTGCTTCTGGTTCCTGTTAAAAGGCAGTTTTTCCTACAGACTGTCACCAAGTGTTTGCTCAAAGGGGTTTTGGCTGATTGTTGGGCTTTTCTCTCTGTTATTGCAGGTCCTTTAACCTACAATAATAAAGCACCTTGCTTGTGATTTGGTGCTATGTAATAGTGCTGTGCAATACTGCAAATTTTAGCGTCAGTCCGATACCAAGTAAATACAGGACCAGTATCCTGGATGCCAATACTGATACCTGTAAAGGCAGCTTATATAGGGGACATACTGAACATACGTAGTATGGATCCTATAGTGCTACTAGTGATTCAGTACCGATACTAGCATTAATGTCGATAATATCGATAGTTGGATAGATCTGCCCACCCCAGCTATATAAATAACACTGAACTGAAAGAGAATTGTATTATATCCACCAGCACCTTGCAGTACCAATGGCCAATATTGAACCTGGGCCTCATCTGATCAGGTATTGAACTCTTTCTGACCCAGCCCTCTCTATTTATCTTGGGGCTGATATCTCATTGCTAGGTTACAAAATACCACTTTCAAAATGTGTATTTTTTATTTGTTGCTCTCTTGTATTGCATCTTATTGTTTACATGAAGGCTGGGAGTGAGTGATAGGCTGTAATCTACCAATCACATTTCTTTTTATTAAAAGAAAAGCAGCTGTTAGGGAATGGCACGAATTTGTAGGTTATGTCAGGAACAATGAGTCGAAGTGCAGCTCTGATTTGATTATTTTGTGCTTTTGGAATTCCTGAACTTTCATGAGCTCAGTGTATTTCCTCTGCTCAGATATTCCGGAATATCCGGGCCCTCCAATTGAACACACACACATACACGCACGGCCAGCAGTTATTGCAGGCTCGTCACATGAGAACAGCGATTTCCTCCAACACTCAAAGGAAACGATCTCTGTCGGCGTGTCCGTCGTCCATCCACCCTCCGCCTGCCCTCCCTCTGAGGGATAAGTGATTATGTGTTTTGCCAATGCGTTTGTGGAAATCTTTTGATATGCACAAACACAGATTCTAATGCGCCTGCAATAGCAGGCTTTTTGGCTGACGGCTGATTAGGATGCCGGCTCATGGCTGAATCTGTGGGGCCCCAGCTGGGCGCGGGGAACATCGCTCATTACACATTTTCTAGAAGGGGGAAGGCTAATTCACACGGCTGCGCAGCATGCCGGTGTAGGTGTAATCATATCATTCTAAATCACCGGTCAGTTACGCACCGGCAAAGCCTCGGCTCGTGCCAGAGGGCCGGCTGGAGCCTGATTAAAGCTCGGCCAAAGACAAAGTGACACGTCCTTAACCTCATCAGAGGAGACGTTAAGCAAACCATCACTTACCCGTCAAGGTGCGAGGCTCACCCGCCGAGACCCTCAGCCCTGAATGAATTTTCATCCTCTTCCTTTCCTTTTTTTTGTAAATTAGAGCTTTCTTCACAGGGTGCTCCATGCATTTTTTATGAAGGCATCATGGCCGATGGTGGATGGCTGCCTGCTTGGGCGTTCCCATCACTAATACGCCACTGTCCTCTTGATTTAATTAGACGTTGGCCCCCACTATTTTTGACAAGGAAATATCTGCTCTAATTAAGCAGTATACTTCACCAGAGAAAGCCCAGACAGTGCAATTCAACGCTGGGTTAATGTGGTCATAAAAAATCCATGATATCTTACCCTTTGCCCTCCTTTTTTAGGGGGCATTTCCACCCCAAATTCTCAAGCTTCAAACGCCCTTTTTCTTTGTGTATTTTTTTATTTTTCTTTTGCCTTGCGAACAGTCCAATTACTTTTTTTTTAGCTTGGTTTATGATTATTCATGCTAGAGAGACTCCCAGCCATTAATGGACTTAGCACTGTTTTGCACTCTCTCGCTGGAAATAGATAATTACTCCATTGAGGAGACAAACCTTTTGCAGTCCAACCTTCCTGGTGAAAAGGAATGAATGTGGCGTTACATGTATGTAATTTCTTAAAGGAAGCATTCTCTCTGTAGCCTGCAGGGATTAGGCCTAATGACAGAAGTTAATTATATTAAGAGTAATTTTCAAAAACAGTTCATGAACTGCAAATTATACTTAAAATTGCTCCTTAATGCTCTTAACTGTAATTAAATTGCCTAATATCTTAAGAAAATGAACATGTGGGACAGGAGTAATGGGTGAAGACAACTTTTCGGAGTTCAGCGGTTAATGGTCTGTGGGTAAAATCAGTAATGTGATATTCAGATTGCGGTATTGTGGGAACGCGGGGGCAGTTGTGGCGCTTTTGTGTGGTCAGTATTTTGGTCAGTTGCACACATGAAAGGGGAACAATTTACTATGGAAGTGTTTCAACAGCTTTTGAGAGCACCAGGCAGAGAGAAGCGTTCACAGTGGAGGGGTCCGTCTCCATCTTTGCTTGTGCAAACGAGGGGAAAAGTCCGCACTGCTCTGGTTTTTGAAAAAAGATAATAAGTAAAGAAACTCTACAGCGAAGAAATGTGTTTATGATAGCTGTGTGCTTTTTATTCTTTCCTTAATAATTTAATGGCACTTTACAGGTTTCTTTATGCCTAAATGACTTAGTAATCAAGAGCATCACGGTTATGTGATATCATGATGTCTCTGACAACTATAATCTCATGTAGCTACTTATAACAGTACTACTACAATAATATGAATAATAATAATAACATTCTTGGACAATCATGACCAGAATACTCAGACAGTAAACTAAAACAGAAAATCGCAAAAACATACGTATGGGGTTCAAAACAGAACATGAATCATAAACACCAGTAAAAGACTAAAAAGATAATAAAAAAAATAGGCGATAAAGGATGAATCTACATGCATACAATACAAGCAAGTGTGAGTGATTTGAAGGCGGGGACTCAATCTGAGAGGCTTGATGGCAAAAGTGTGGCCACCAAACAGCCACGACTACCAGACCTGAAAATCAACATGTTAGCTAACACCTTCTGTGAACAGTGAACAGATTTACACTAAAGGCCTTTAAATTCATGCAAACATTTTGTGCATTAAAAAAACGTTTCAGACTCACCTATTCTTAACCCAGCCGTTCACACCGACCACGTATTTACGCAGGATGAGTTAGATGATTAGAATTTAGGGGTGCGGTTAGCTGTAGCCATTAGCTATCTGCTAGGCCTCACATCCACTGGAGGAGCATTTTAATGGTATTATCTGAGAGACAAAATGACTTGCTCTGCAGGGAATCATGATATCAAGATGGTGACAGCTATAAAGCCAAAGCGGAGCACTCAGTCTGTGGTAGAAATGTATATATTTTATGTCGTGAAATCACGTTAACCTTAGGCTTTAGGTCAAACTCTACAGGTCTATACATTTCTTTCTGTAGTTGGGCAGTAACTATGGAAAAGGATCCTTGGAAGTGTAGATTCTGATCCACCGAACCTTTCCCTGTGACAGCGTTTATCCATCATGACATGCTTGTAGTACATTCACAATTGCACGAGGAGATGAGTTGGCCGCACCATGCTGCAGTGAGTCTCACCGTCTGTGTTGCAGAGACACTTTTCCCAACGCCTCCGCTCGCTCGGCTACAACTCCTGTCCTCCGTGGAATTAGTTTTCTTTCTCTCCCGTCTTCAAGCTGGTGAAACACGTAAAGTGAAAAGTACTTGAGCTGTTGTATGTTTTAATCCCCCAAACGGTTGACGACGTGCATTTTTTAAGCATTTCTGAGCTCCTTCCAGGAGGAGGGAGGGTAAAAAAACCCCCAAAAAACGGGGAATTATGTGCATTTGTCTGCCTGTAATTAGGTGTATTTCTTCCCCAAGTTTTTATTTAATGATTGGCTTTTACAGTAAGGGCCAGTACATTTTTTGAAGTGTAATGATTCTCCACTCAGGCGACTTAAAAGGTGGAAAAAAGGAAAAAAGAGAAACCGCCGTCATTCTGCAGCTTTGAACAACCCTTAATCTGTACAAAATTTAGGTTTGCCTTGCCTTTTCCAGATCAAAGACTCACGAGAAAGTATTATTCAATCATAACTGGTATGTTAAACCAGCAAAATGCCATTGTTAAAGTACTTACAGGAGGTTTTTCACCTCAGAAAGAGAGGTTTGGAGGCTTTCCGAGTCATGCCATTTGTGCAACTGTGTATATTAAATCTACTTGGAATTTCATGTTGCTGGGACTGTCTGTTCTGCGTGGCTGAAGTGCATGTGTGTGTGTGTATTTGTGTGTGCATGGGGATCTTTTTCTCTCACACACACTTGCATGCAAAACTCTGCATACACAAAAACGCACACTCGGCGCGGTATCTTCCATCTCCGCCGTGAAGCCAGACCCCCCTCAGCTTTTCTCACTTGTAATCATGTCCAAATTTGCACAGGAAGGCAGGGGGAAGGGGAGAGCCATGTGAACTTGTGTGGGTGTTTTCTGGGTTTTTTTTTGGTTTTTTTGTTTTTTCTTACAAAACCCGCTTCTGATTACCGCCGATCTCAGACGCCCGAGATCCAAATCACCTTCTGAAGCCTTTCAAACTTTCAAACACGGAGCTCGAAAAACATTTTCCTCTCTGTCCTTTTTTCCAACTGAAAGTGAAGATTTGTTCGGGGAAAGAGGAAGGCTGTCTCTGCCAGATAACAAGTACATAAACTATAAATGTAAAGAATGCAGGGAGAAGTCCTCGCTGGTAGAAAGCCTTGAAGGTAATTGATAAAAACAAGTTGAACGGCTTGAAGGAAGAAGAGGTTGCAGAGAATATCCAGAAATATTTGAATGAATTCCTCCGGCAGCTGTTTATGCTGTTTTATCTGAATATATTTTGCTAATTTTCACCAGCGTATGAGGGTGTACCAGTCAAGTCTTTAACAGGTGAGCCCAAATTTAAGCACGTAATGGATTAATCGTGATCAATTTGTCCTTACAAAACAGAAAAAAAAACAAGCAATGACAAGAAACCTACATTAAAGTTTACAAATAAATTACAAGTAAATTCAAAATAATTTAAGCTTTTCCGGGGTATTTCTTCTTTGCTGATTGGCAGATCTGCCAGACTTGAACAATTTCTAGCATCTATTTTTGATTGAAACTCACTTAACTTTTTAAACATCCATGTCACCTCATGTTTGGACTTAGTTGCGTGTTACTTCAAAAAATAATGTAGTTACAAACAGAATTTTAAAATGAACCAACACAGTATTAACCCTTTAAAGCTGGTCGGAGCGGGCACGCTCTGTTTTACGTAACTATTTTTAAATCCCGGTAGCTCTGCAACCACGTAAGCTAGCGCAATAATTTTTTTTGCATATGAAATCGGAGGAGTTGTACTTACATCTTATGCCATCAGCTTGTCCTAGGTCACAGTTTCCTTCAACATAAAGCTTTGCAAAAACTGCATAAAAAGCACTTGCAGGAACAAAAACATAATATTCCAGAAACACGCTTTGCCGATCCGATCAGCTGTTCATAAGACTTCCTACGTTGGAATAGACGTCAGCGCGAACTTTTGCATGTCTGCCATTACCTGCCCGAAACCGGAAGTGACGTCATTTTCGCGGAAATGTAGTCTTTTTTACCATCAGGGCCTCAGGGCCTATACTGGTCTTTTTAAAAGTTATGTTTGACTTTATGACTTTCTGTGTTGTTTCTGGGATGCTTAGGACTAATATTGCACTGCTGGAAATAGTTTATTTTGATGCATTTGCTGCTTTTTTGCAAATTTACAGTATAATATTTATTTTCGTTTTTCCTGCAGTGTATAAAAATTGGTGTATTTCAAAAATAAAACTATGAAGACACTCAAAATAAATTTCCTGTGGTAGGAAACTATTTTGTGCAACTTTTTTGTATTTACAGTTTTGAGGGATAAGCCTCTTAAATTTCTCTAACTAGAAATATATGTTAAAAAAGCAAAAACGATTTTCAATTTTTTTGTAGTTTATTGCACTTTTTTGCAATTTATGTAATTACTATGCACTTAATGAATACATATTATTAAAATCTGGGCTATAATTGTTGTATTGATGTATAGCAACTTGAAATGCTCCCAAAAATGGCTCCACACCATGTAAAAATATAATATAAGCTCTGGCGGACTTGGTTCTATGGTAGGTCTTAAAGGGTTAAAGATTGTATCAATTGTGACTTAGTAGTGGCCAACCCTAATTTATTTACATTTTGCTGAGAAAATGGGAAATAGGTGCAGCGAATTATTGACACATTAACAAACATACCTGAATGTGCAGTATATAAGGATAGTATACGGTATATAAGAAAAACAGTTACATTTCTAACAAGCCAATCAGATGCTTTCCAGATGGTATTCCATAGTCAATCCAAATCTGATGATACTTTTCTGAATCTTCAACACCGCTCGATGAAACACCGCTCCAAACCATGACAGTGCCTCCACCATGTTTTACAGCTGGCTATAGACACTCAGGTGGATTCATTACTCCATCTGACCTGTAGCCACTGGTTTTCAGTCCAGTTCATGTGTAATTTGTCATGAGCCTTTTCCCCCCTGTTTCTGTATAGTGTACAATACAAAACAGAACATCATTCTAGAGATGGTGTTCGGGTTCAGGTTACTTGATTTGGACTGGGAGATCATTTCGGTTTGTAGTAGGTGAGTCATCAACAGTCATCAACATAAATACAACAAAGTTGTACGTAAAAAATAGCCAATGGTCCGTACCACATCACACATTCATCATCATTTCACTAAAACAGTGGTTTTTCTGTGGTATCCTGTGTCGGCGTGTCAGCAACTTCTGACACTATGTGTGCAGTGGGTTGCTGTTAATAACCATTACCACATTATTAAAACCAGATGTTTTTTGTGTAGTCTTCAGATAGAGCTGATAGCCAAGCTACCATCAGCGCTGATCTCTTGGTTCAGGCCCTGGTTGGTTGGATGTTGACATGTGGTTACCCTGCTCCCTCTCCCCTCGCATTTTCTCTCCTTTTTAATTTTCACAGTTCAATAAAAACAAAATGCCCAAATAACAATAGAGACGTTATATCTCTGATCTCAAGAGAGAGTGAGTCACCACTCACTGCAATATTTTAATTGTAATTGTAATATTAAAATTATTGCTGCAGACAATAAGATAGCTGCTGGATATTGTTTGGGACACGTCTCCACCAAATTATACACCATTGAAAACAAGAGTTTGCTGGAAGAAATGTTAGGTAGACTTCACTTAGTTTGTTCAGAGTGGATCTATCCTGTTTTTCTTTGTCTTAGGTGTACTATTATATGTACAGTTGTAGATGGTCAGAGGCCCAGGTTTGGGTACCTGACTAGGATTCCTCCTAGGTGACGGTTTCAGGGAAGTGCTATTGGGGGGAGACCAGGATATAGTGGAGAGATTATGTCTCTTGGCTGGCTTGGGAGGGCCTTTGGAGGGTCATTGAACAGCCAGAGAGGGAGGTCTTGGCCGTGTTTGCTTATACTGCTACCTCCACAACCTGGGACTGGATAGGTGGCGTAATTTCATATCATAATAAGTGTATCTACATCTAATACCAGTCAAAAGTTTGACTTCAGGCTACTCTAAACACTCAGTTTCACAGGTTTTTCTGCTCTTGGATCCACCATGTTTGACTGTTGGTATGATGATCTTTTTATGAAACGCTATGTTAGTTTTATGTCAGATGTAATGGGACTCGAACCTTCCAGAAAGTTCAATTTTTGTCTCGTCAGTCCACAGAATATTTTCCCAAGAGTCTTCGGGATTATTAAGATGTTTTTGGTAACTGTGAGACGAGCCTTTGTGACGTCTTTGGTCAGGAGTGGTTTTCTCTTTGGACTCATGTCATTTTTGCCCAGTCTCTGTCTTCCTGTTGAATCATGAACTCTGACCTTAACTGAAAGATGTGAAGCCTGTGGTTCTTTAATGTTTTTCTGTGTTCTTTTGTGACCTCCTTGATGAGTCACCAGTGCACTCTTGGAGTAATTTTGGCCTCCTGGGAACCTTTTACTACTGTTTCAAGTTTTCACTGGAGTCCCAAAGACTCAGAAATGGCTTTGTAACCCTCCAAAGTGGTAGATGTCAGTGACCTTTTTTCTCAGCTGTTTATTTAAATTGTGGCATGAGGTGTTGGTGTTTGAGATCTTTTAGCCTGCTTGACTTTGTCAGACAGGTTCTATTCAAGTGATTTATTGATTCAATAGGTCTGAGTGTGACGAATAAAACCGAACTCAGCTTTCCAAAAAATGCAATTAGTCACAGGTAATTCATGATTTAACAAGAGGGGCAGTTACTTCTTCTACACAAGGGCCAAGTAGGTTTGGATTTTTCCCTTAATAAATCAAACATTCATTTAAAAACTATATTTTTTATATCTTTGTCTCATATAAAGATTTGTGTGATGATCTGAAACATGTAAGTGTGACAAAAATACAAAAACAAATAAGAAATCAGAAAGAGGGAAACACTTTTTCACATCACCGTACAACTTTATGTGCAAAAAACACAACAAACACAAATTTTAGGTGATGTTGACTGACAGCACTATTGCTTTTTCCCCCTCTACATATCCTGAAAGTATTGTTATTGGAAATATTTGTGTTATCATGGCATCTGTAATGAGAGGTAGGGGAAAAAATGATGTATATTAGTATAAATCTAATCTTGTTACATCTCCTGTGTTTATATTTTCAGAGTATTTTGCAGCTGCCATTGCAATCCAAACATATCGAACTTCCATTTTAAACACACATGCTCCGTTGCTTGATTCTCTCTTTTTTCTTTACTTTGCACCTCTTTAACTCGTGTTTCATCTCCATTTTCTGCTACTATCTCTGCAGACCAATTACACTGTTATGTTCTTTTCTGAAAGATTAATTACCTTGCATTGAATTGCCTTTTTTGTTCTTTCCTATCAATGCCTGCAAAGCAAATTAGACCAGAGTAGATAATTTTTAATTCCGCTCTCTTTGTCGTTCCTCCTTTTAAAACACTGAACATTGTATTTATGTGCCAAAGCTGTTTTCTGATTCCGTTTTAAAAACCAAATTGGACACTGGTTCAGATTTTTAAAAGCAATGTTCTCGTTAGGGTCGACATGTACTTGGCTTCCTTCTGCACGTCTCCATTCAGGCCTTGTGTGCTCTTGGGCAGCTTGGAGGAGTTTGTGGCACTCGCTAGTGTAACTGTGTGTGTGTGTATGTGTGTGTGTTGGAGCCCACCTTGGCAGTGGCACTAGCTATCAGCAGGGCCCAGCCGGCATGCTAGCAGTGAGACTGTAGTGTTTGTAACAAAAGCCCGTCTGACTGTAAAACGCTTCACATTTGTCCCCTGGGCAAAGCGAGGTGCAACCTTCCAGGAAAGAGGCTCTAAATGGACGCCGCCGAGGAGTGAGGGTGGCAGCGATGGCCGCCATGTGTGCTGAGGAAGTCTGCGCGCCACTCGGACCTCGCCGTGCAGCCAGGGCGTCTGGCCGATGTGTCACACGAGACGTGACAATGAGATGGATGAAGATTTTGTTTCCTTTACTGGAGTTTTGTTCATTTTAAATGTTCATGGTGGGCTTTTTTGGCATCAAACTCAAACAACAAGATTGGCTCGATCTGTTACCGTAAAAAGCTAAAAGGTATACACGTGTGAGTCCGATAGTACTTGATTCTCCTCCTTCATTGATGCCCTTTCTCCGTCCCGGAAGTTTGTCAGAGAACTTTTCTTTATTACATCGGTCTGTTTCTCATAAACGCCCTGCCACCCTCATTTGCGTGATCTCGCCAAGCATCAATCTGCTGTCGGTGACGATGTCTGTGATATGGGGGGCTACTGCCTCTGAAGGCTTTAATTAGCCGCTCTGCTCAGATTGCAGGGTGTCAGGGCCTATCGGCTGATCCGGGGTAGATGACAATGATGACTGCGGTGGCTGGAGTGGACTTGGTGAAGTGGGTCAGGTCCGAAGCGAGCGGACATGCGAGTGATGTGACCCATTAGCGGTGGCGTGGAGGGACTCGAGGGCAGCTCTCGTCCTGGCTGTCCAGGCCGATGCAGGACGCCGGTAGCCACGGGGCAATCAAATCAGAGGAAGTCAGGGTGACGCTGGTTGAGTTTACTACCCTGCACTTCGTTGCACTTCATCTCCACTCTCTGAAACTGGTGCCGCAGCTCCGCAGCAAATTTCTCAAAAGAATTAGACGTTTCGATCCGATAATTATTTCATTTGGCTTCTCTTTTATTTTCCTCTTTAGGTCTGCCTTCCCTCCTCATCTTCTATTCCTGCTTTCTTTTTCTATATTTCTGGCATTAATTCTTGAATCCTTTAAAGTTTCACTTTCTTCCATCCACTCCTGACTCCCTTCTTTCTGTAGCTTCTGTGAATAAAAAAAAATCAGACTTCAAGGTCCTATTAATTTACAATTCAGTTATTTGATTTCCTCTCGCTAGATTTACCATCTTCTTTCATCTAGCCATACATTTCTTTTTGAGATGCTTCAGTCCAAGATTTTTTTAATTAACACCAGCATGCAGATTTTCCGTTCAGAGCTCCTTTGCCTACTCTGATACTCCCTAAACCGAACACGCATAGCATGAAACTCATATCTGCATGAGTTCAGTATCAGTTTACTCCACATGCAGCCAAATTGCGTGTTGGATTCAGTCTAAAACTGCAGCCCTGTAAGTCTTTGACCATGATATAAGCTGGTGTCTTCTTGTCTCTGACTAAACAGGGCATGTGTAGCCACGGGGCAGCAGCATATCAGAGGTGATCAGGATGATGCAGGCTGAGAAGACACACACACACACACACACACACACACACACACACACACACACACACACACACACACACACACACACACACACACACACACTCAGCTTTACTTTGGATCTGTTGCAGAGTTGCACTCAAATTCATTTCCAACTCCACGACCTCCGGAGACACGCAAACGCATCTCTGTCTGATGTAAAAGCGCTGATATTAAAAAAAGAAACTGTTTATGTTTTACACACTGTTGGATCTCAGCAATCTGTCACAGTGAACATCAGTTACTTACATACAGAAACCTCCAGGGCGGGAAAATGAAAGTGAGTGCCCGTTCACTGCTTACCAGTCAAACAGTGGCGTCACCGCAGTGTCATATCATTTATACCAGTGCTGATGGTGCGTAGACTCGCTGCAGTATTCTCCTGAACCACCGCCACTTGGACCCAGCCTCGGTACTAGTAGAGAAGTAGAAGAAGTCAAAACTGGAAGCGGACCCCGGTCACTTTTGTTGTTCGTGAAGGCGAGGGCAGCAAGTGTAAACTGGCCATAACGTGGAAACTGCAGTTCCTTTGGTGGGCACTTGAAGTTGGCTCCAAAAACCAGTCGGTGCCCGTAGACTCTCATGTTAAACTGTCCAACTTTGCAACAGAAATAAATATGTTTGCAGCCTGCTACAAAGACAGGTTTGATCATTATAGCTAATCTTATCTTAACCCTTGTGTGGTGTTCGTATTTTTGTTACTCAGCCAGTGTTCATGGGTCTGGTGGACCCGCTAGAGTTTTGGCTTTCCAAATTAACACTATCAAACAATTTTATGTTAAATTACTCAACAGATGTTTACTTCATCCCAATTACAAGACATATGAACAGCAAACATGGTTAATTTTTTCCCTTTACCTTTGTTAGATCACATTTATGAATTAATGTGCTTCTCGTTTTTCTTTTATATAAAATGTTATAAATAAATCAGTTATAATCAAGTGGAGTGAGTGGAAAGACACAACACATTTACACGTGAAAAAATAATTAATTGTTTAATTTTTCTTTTGAAAAAAACTGAACACGGGTCTCACAGACCCGAACACCATACAAGGGTTAAAGCAACTCTATCAAACTGAGTTGAATACCAATCAGGGTGGGTGCTTTAAAGGAGTTCTCCTTCCATTTAAGTGTTTTTAGTTGGGGAATAGAGTTCATTAATATCCTCTTTTACTTTGACTGGTGCTGGTAGTTAATCTGGAACTGGGTCCAGGGAATTCCTTCATGCCAAAAAGCTGGCTCGACCAAGAGTTGGAACCCCTGATATCAGTAGATATGAACAAGGCTGATGCAGGAAGTTGACCAATAATTGGCAGATACAACCACTGCTTTCTTCCCCTTAAAATGAGCCAAACTTCTTCTACATGATGTCATGTGTAAAGTGAAGATCTGGCCTTTACCTTTTAGGAAATGTGTTAGAACTGCCTCTGTTGCCATAAAAGAAGTAAATGAGGTGGGAAGACCCAACCTTTAGGACCAGAAAGGATAAATCAAAAGAAAACCAAACAACTACCACAGTTACAGGTCCCAGGGCTGTTGTTCGTGCGATCATAACATTAAGTCACATTAAGTCTCATCGTCAGTTTAGCTAATCTGTAACGTAACGTCTCTTCTGTGTTTCCAGATCTGTACATGTGCAAGTGCAACGACGGCATAAGCAACAAAGAAAGGGTACTGCAAACATTGTGACGGGAAAAAGCTGTAATAGAAATTATCCTTAGACATGTTCTAAATTTATGTCTGCTCTTTTCATCCTCCGTTGTGAGCCTTGAAAGCTCAAGCAGTTGGAGGAATTGAGTCGTCAGAAATACTGTCAAACACAAAGAAAACACCACCACGGCCCATCGCTTCCAGGAGCAACCACTGAGTTCCAGTAATAACAATTTGAAACGGTTTTTTTTGCTAATTTGTGAGCATTTCTTTGCTTCTGCTGTGTCTCTGAGGGCCAAACCCAAAAGAGTTTGTGATTCCAGTCAGACTTGAGTGATGATTAGATTGCTTCACCCAATTCTTCTATCATCTGTCTCCCAGTGCCTTTAATATGCAAATTGTAGGTATGCAAAGCTCTGATGCTTTTATTTAAAAGACATGTCCTCAGGCGATAACAGTGGGCTTCCAGAGAGAGCTCTGTTTTAGCATGAAATAAATAGTTGTTATAGGGATCACACAACTTCATATCTTGGAAGATGAAAAGCTAATTGACATGAATAATTTATTTGTATTGCCCTATCTTAAATATCTGAAATAATGGCGGATAAATAAAACTTGAGTTCAAACATCACATCGAGCGTCTACCGAATATTCAGAGGGAATTACATCTTTCAGATTAGTTGTCATCCTTTAAACTAATAATGGCGTTTGTCCTAAGGTCACTCCACTGCAATTATCAGATATTACCAGAATACTCAGAGGTATTAAGAGTAATAATCTGAATATGAATGATTGTGTTGCTCCTGAGGTCTGGGATGGTGGGAATGGGGGCACAAGGCTAGAGAATGGAGAGGTAAACCTGCCATGTCATCAGGTATATGGATGAAATAGCTAGAAGCTGGCGGCGTGGGATATATGACTTCCACAGCCCTTTGATTATTTATTTAAAATTTCAAGTTTTACCTGTTAAAAGTCTCTAGATAGATGAATAGATTGATAGACAGATCATCATGTGGAGGTTTAATTTCAGAGTTGAAGATATGATCAAGATAGATTACTATCTATCTGAGAAGATTACCATGGACTCACTGATAAAAATGTGTTTTTGCCATCATTTAGTCAAAATACAGGGTCATCATCTTGAAATTTCAACTTATCTAAATCAGGGTTACTAATTCTTACTTACTTAATTCAAAATGCTGAGAAATAAATCGAAATTGACTAAAGGAGTCATTAACTTCAAATCTTGAGAAAATAACTCAAAATTATAAAGAGGAGTGAAAAAATTAAAAGGCTTGATGTCCTGTTATTTGATAAGGTTAAAAACATACTGGATTATGACAAAAGTACCTGACATTTGCTGCTTTTGTGAGGTAAAATAAGTCAGGTCAGTTATTGGTGCCTCTTTGAAGTAGCAGAACATTTTATTTTTTGTGGTTCAGTGACAAAAGATAACGTCAATTTCTACAGTTTAGGGGGAAATAAAAAGTTAAATAATTTTTTATTGATAAAAATCATATTTTGCATTTAAGAAAAGTTGATTTTTTTTGCTTGTATATGCTGTTAATTAAACCTTAAAAATTAGAAAATTTCTTTGTGCAGTTTTTTTCCTTCATGGCATTTCGTATACCCTTTACATCCAAACCCCAAAAAATAATAATTTGAAAATGTAAAATTATAATAATGCCTCTCTCTACTTTTTTTCCCCCTGTCCCATTTGGTTCTTTAGCTGTCAGAATTGTTGTCTGAAGGCCAACAAGGAGACCCAATGGATTTACTTTGCCAAATGGATCATCATGGCCTTGCCGTATTGGTCCATTCGATCAGCCTTTGTTGTTATTATTTATTTTATTTTATTTTCAGTTGTTACAGACGGGACAGACATGACTGAGGGATGGGAAAGGGAGAAAGAAAGATGAAGGAAAAGAAAAACAGAAGGGAAGAGGGACAGTGAGAAAGGGCACTTAAAAAGAGAAAGAAGAGAAAAAAATCTCCTGGATCACCTGTTGAGAGAAAAAGAAGAGAAAACAAGCAAAAAAAACCCAGAGCAATATACTAAACACAACACCATCACGTTAATCTAGCTAAGTGTAAACAGCAGTAAATACTAAATATTGAATGTTGTTGTGTGGCAAGCAGGACCGAGTAGCAATGCCTCTCTGTTAATTGAATTGTTTATTCTGCATTTCTTTGTCCATATGTTAATAAATTCAGGATCCTTAAACTCACTAAAGTGTCTACATCTATAAATCTGAAGATTAGCATAGCAGAGGATTTGATCGGGATCGCTTGTCCTGCATGTTAAAACCATCAGAATTTATTCATGTGTCTGTACTTATTAACATGCTCTAAATAACTTGCTTTGAACTACAGGGTGGGCCATTTATATGGATACACCGTAATAACATGGGAATGGTTGGTGATATTAAAGTCCTGTTTGTGGCACATTAGTATATGTGAGGGGGCAAACTCCTCAAAATGGGTGGTGACCATGGTGGCCATTTAGAAGTCGGCCATCTTGGATACAACTTTTGTTTTTCCAATAGGAAGAGGGCCATGTGACACATTAAACTTATTGGTAATGTCACAATATAACAATGGTGTGCTTGGTTTCAACGTAACTTTATTATTTCCTGAGTTAGTTACAAGTTTCTGACCACTTCTAAAATGTGTTCAGTGTGCTGCCCATTGTGTTGGATTGTCAATGCAACCTTCTTCTCCCACTTGTCACATACTAATAGCAACACCGCAGGAGAAATGCCAGCACAGGCATCCAGTATCCGTAGTTTCAGGTGCTGCACATCTCGCATCTTCACACCATAGACAATTGCCTTCAGATGACCCCAAAGATAAAAGTCTAAGGGGGTCAGATCGGGAGACCTTGGGGGCCATTCAACTGGCCCACGACGACCAATCCCCTTTCCAGGAAACTGTTCATCTAGGAATGCTCGGACCTGGCACCCATAATGTGGTGGTGCACCATCTTGCTGGAAAAACTAAGGGAACGTGCCAGCTTCAGTGCATAAAGAGGGAAACACATCATCGTGTAGCAGTATCAAATATCCAGTGGCCTGGAGGTTTCCATTGATGAAGAATGGACCCACTATCGTTGTACCCCAAATACCACACCAAACCATCACTTTTGTTGTTCCAACAGTCTTGGAGGGATCCATCCAATGTGGGTTAGTGTCAGACCAATAGCGGTGGTTTTGTTTGTTAACTTTACCATTCACATAAAAGTTTGCCTGATCACTGAACAAAATCTTCTGTGTGAACTGAGGGTCCTGTTCCAATTTTTGTTTTGCCCATTCTGCAGATTCTGTGTGCCGATCTGGGTCATCCTCGTTGAGATGCTGCAGTAGCTGGAGTTTCTAAGGGTGCCATTTGTGAGTAGCTAATATCCGCCAAAGGGATGTTCGACTAATGCCACTCTCCAGTGACATGCGACGAGTGCTTTGCTGTGGGCTCTTGCTGAATGAAGCTAGGACAGCCACTGATGTTTCTTCATTAGTGACAGTTTTCTTGCGTCCACATTTTGGCAAATCCAACACTGAACCAGTTTCACAAAACTTAGCAAGCAGTTTGCTAACTGTAGCATGGGAGATGGGTGGTCTCGTAGGGTGTCTTGCATTGAAATCTGCTGCAATGACCTGGTTACTGCGTTCACCAGATATCAACACAATTTCGATCCGCTCCGGACGTGTTAACTTCTTCGACATGTGAACAAAGAGAAACTTGTAAATAACTCATGAAAGAATAAAGTTACGTTGAAACCAAGCACACCATTGTTTTTCTTGTGACATTACCAATAAGTTTGATGTGTCACATGGCCCTCTTCCTATTGGAAAAACAAAAGTTGTATCCAAGATGGCCGACTTCTAAATGGCCACCATGGTCACCACCCATCTTGAGGAGTTTGCCCCCTCACATATACTAATGTGCCACAAACAGGACTTTAATATCACCAACCATTCCCATGTTATTACGGTGTATCCATATAAATGGTCCACCCTGTAGAGTGAAAGTGTTATTCCTCCAAAGCCACAAAGCCGTCCTATAAGCCATGATGGCTGCTATCCCTGTCCCTCATCCTGTTTTTTAGAAGTACTTCGAAGAACAATTTAATAAAAACAGGGTTCAGATTAAGGTTGGGCTAACCACCACAAACTGTGACCACAGACAATGTGGGTGAAAGCCTTATAATAGCAGACCTACAGGAAATTTCATGTAGCTACAGGGTCCACAATGAATAAAGGTGATACTTTTTTTACTTTCAAAATATTCAAAAGCTACAACTATTGTTCTTTTCAGGGCTGTTTCATTTTGTACAAATGGGAAGGGGGTTTGTTTTAAATTGTGTTGTGAGTTTAATTCAGAAAACGTATTTTATCACTTCCTCAGAAAACATTTCAAATCGTGTTTGCAGTCTGAGTCATTTGCATTCTTCCTGCAGCTTCGAGCAACTCTTCATTTTCCCCTTTGAGGAGGGAAGCGTTCGGGCCTGTGTGGTCAGTTTGTTTTTGCCACAGCGGTTTTGTATGTTTTCACTCATGTCTGAAAATGAATACGGCGATGACTCACTGGTGTCTGACACTTCTTCTTCTTCTTCTTCTTCTTCACGTTTGCTGCGATTCGCCTTTTTGCCTTGTTTTCAGTTTTGCGGGTCTTGGCTGCGGGACGGTGTTGTTTCACGTTTAACGACGGCTGAAGCGGCCCTCTGTTTTGATAATTGTATGTGAGGGAATGCATGCTTTGCTCCCCCAGAGTTCACTCCGAGATCCAATCACAACTCTCTCAGTGACCGACTGACATTTTCCCAAAATGACGAAGCGCACCCACCCCATCCTCCACCCGGGCTACAAGCGAGCGCTCAAAGTGTTTTAAAATTGCAGTTTGACCCCAGCGTGGAGGAGGTCCACACACTCCGAGTTTAATCCTACTCCATATCTCTGTTGGCATAGTTAGAATTCAGAAGTGCTTGGCTGTAACGGGGAGGCCCCTCTGATTAGAGAGAACCCACAATGCCCTCTGTTGTTGATGTGAACTTTTGACTGCGTGGGCCGGGCCTCGACAGCAGCGGACCGCTCAGGAGTCGGCAGCGGGGTGGAATATTTGACATTTCTCCGTGATGACAGCCTTGTTGCTACTCTCGTTTTGTGCTGTATGCATCCTCTCTATGTGGACCCACGTCTCCCCTGGCAACAGAAAAATCTGATCTGGATGACAAATACTTTCCGGCTCTGGACTGTTTTGGCGAACTCCACCCAGTGAAGCCTCAGCAGCTACTTTCAAGGGTTGTTTGACATATGCTGGGCGTGAATCTATTCTCAGGGGACTCCTTTTTAATTCACACAAGTGGCGCACCAACAACAGCACCTTGTGTGTAAGTATTCACATCCCCGTCATCACGAATACCATCCAGCTGTAGTGATCTGAAGTCCTCCACTTTCTCTAAAATGGAATGAGTGTACGCTGTGGCGCAACAAGGCTGTTATTCAGGGTGACATTTAGGAGAAATGTGGTTTTGATCTCAATGTGAACATTCAGCGCTGATGCAGATGAGGGCCGTTGTGTAGAGTGGCCACGGCGTCAGTGAACTGGCTCAGTGCCCACTTTCAGAAAAAAACGCAAATAGTGCGACACTGGGTTCATCCACCAAGGCTAAGGTCTCCGTGACATGCACGAATTGTAGACTAGGTCATTTTCTCATAGCCTAACCCTTTATAACCAGAGTTGACAACTCCTACTAGCCATTAGAAAAATGCAAATTTAAAGTTCTTTATAAATTCTACACATGCACCAGTCACTTTATTAAGTACTTCCAACCTTGGTTTACTTTTAAAGCTGAGTTACTTCTTCGTGGCATATATTCAACAAGGGGCTGGAAACATTCTTCAGAGATTTTGGTAAATATTGACATGACAGCGTCACACTTTTGCTGCAGATTTGTCTCCTGCACATCCATGATGAGAACTTCATGTTCCACCACATCTACAAAAGGTGCTCTATTGGACAGAAATCTGTTGACTGTGGAGGCCGTTGAAGTGCAGTGAGATGATTTGAGCTTTGTGACATGTTGTGTTATCCTGGAAGCAGTCATCAGAAGATTGGAACACTGTGTTCATAAAGGGGTAGACATGGTCTGGAACAACGCTCAGGTAACTCAAGGTTCAAGGTTCAAGGTTCTTTATTTGTCACATGTATAGTTATACAAGTATAACACACAGTGAAATGTAGCCTGACACGCTCCTCGACATGTGCAAAAGAATTGGGGGGGGGGGGGCTGTAGAGGAAGAACATTATATATATATAGTATATACATTGGGTGAATGTGCAGTAGTAGCAGCAAGCAGGTGAATTCTGTACATTAATATGGATAGACATCTGACTATTTTACAGGATAGACAATATAAAATATTTAAAATTAAAGGAATTGAAATGTACATTGTGCCTTGGTTTAGTGTCTGGAAGAGTCCTGTCTCAGTCAATTATAGATGATGTGAGATGATGTGAGCGGGCGGGTGTGTGTGTTTAGGGCCCGGATGGCTTGGGGATAGAAGCTCCTCTTGAGTCTCTCTGTCCTTGCCCGGATGATGCAGAACCTTCTACCAGATTGCAGAAGTTGGAACAGTTTGTTGCCAGGATGGGACGGGTCCTTCAGTATCTGCGCTGCTCTAATCCGGCATCTCCTGGTGTAGGTGTCCTGAAGCGGGGGAAGAGCAATCCTGCAGCAGCATTCTGCTTTACGGATCACTCTCTGGAGAGCTTTTTGGTCCTTCACACAGCTGTTCCCAAACCACGATGTCATGTTCTGTGTGAGGATGCTCTCCACAGCGCCTGTATAGAAAATCCTGAGGATCTTTGGAGAGACCCTGAACTTCCTCAGTTGTCGTAGGTGATACAGGCGCTGCCTAGCCTTTTTGGTCTGGACCTGAATGTGGGCAGCCCATGTCAGGTCTGAGGAGATGTGGACACCAAGATACTTGAAGGACTGCACCCTCTCCACTGGAGCTCCATTGATGATAATGGGCTTGTAGTCTCTGTGCTGACTCCTTCTGAAGTCCACCACCAGCTCCTTGGTCTTGCCGACGTTCAGCTGGAGGTGGTTGTCCTGGCACCACGATGCCAGATTCTTCACTTCATCCATGTAGGCCGCCTCATCGTTGTTGGAGATGGCACCCAACACCACTGTGTCGTCAGCAAACTTCACAATGGTGTTGGAGCCATGAGTGGCCACACAGTCTGAAGTGTAGAGGGAGTAGAGCAGTGGTGAGAGGACACATCCCTGAGGTGCTCCTGTGTTGATGGTGATGCTGTTGGAGAAGCACCTGCCCACCCTCACCACCTGAGTTCTGCCAGTGAGGAAGTCCAGCACCCATGCACACAGACGGCTGTTAAGTCCCAGATCCCTCAGCTTTGTGAACAGTCTGCAGGGCACTATTGTGTTAAACGCTGAACTGTAATCAACAAACAGCATTCGCACATAGTTACCCTGTTTCTTGTCCACATGGCTGAGAGTGGTGTGTAGGACGTGGGCAATGGCATCCTCTGTGGATCTGTTGGATCTGTAGGCAAACTGCAGCGGATCTGTGGTGTCTGGGATGGAGGAGGAGATGATGTTCTTCAGGAGCCTCTCAAACACTTTCATTACTACCGAGGTCAGTGCAACTGGCCAGTAATCGTTCAGGGATGAGGGTTTGCGGTTCTTGGGCACAGGGATGATGGTGGATCTTTTGAAACATGTGGGGACCACAGACTTCGCCAGGGACTTTTCTGATGTCCAGGTTTGTTGAGCCAGTGTCAACTTTAGCCATGGTTTCCTGTTCTTAGCTGACGTTTGTGGCACCAGGTGTGGTCTTCTGCTACCAGCTTCAAGGTTCAGTGTGTTGTGCATTCAGAGATGCTCTTCTGCATACCGTGGTTGTAACAAGTGACTCTTTGAGTTACTGTTGCAACCAGTAAGGTAGAAGTAGGCATTTTCACCCATTCAACTGCTGCTCAGTGGATATGTTTTTTCTTTTTCAGACCATTTCCTATAAACCCTGGAGATGGTTGTGTGGAAAAATCCCAACAGATCAGACTTTCTGAAATGCTCAGACCAACAATCATGACACAGTCAAAGTCACTTAAATCGCTTTTCTGATGCTCAGTTTGAATTTCAGCATGTCACCTTCACCATGTCTACATGTCTAAGTAAGTTCCTGCTGTGTGATTGGCTCATTAGATATTTGCATTAACATGTAGTTGGCTCTAAAAAATTGGCCTGTGAGTGTAGTTACTTGCCAACATTGCTAGAGACACGTGGCCCTTCATCGATGAGGTTCTGGTTTGTGATATGTAGCGTGTGCACGTGGGATTTGTAAAGCATGTTTTTAGGTTAGAAATTACAATGTGTTTCTTTTTCTTTCTCTGTGTGTTAGAGGAAGAAGCTCAAAACACAAAACATCTGTAACAACCATTGTTAAACATCTAAACTTCATTTCTACATACAGGCTCTGACCCTGAGGAGCTTTACACTGGTTCGTGTGCACTGGCAGAAGCTCCCGCCTTCTTCTTCTATTTTTTTCTTGCGAACAAGTGTGATCATACCTCTCGCCTGTTAAATCACACCGTGAGCCCTGAAATATCCTCTATTTTGAAGTCACGCAGTGCACAAATGAAATCCAGCACGTTAATATGAAGCAGGATATGTACCCTCACAGCTCTCTTGGACCAAATAGCAAGTGTTGAATGAGAGAAGAGTGGAGTCTTTGAATAAAGAAATACACTCTTATTGGGGAGGTGAAGGGCTGACAATGAACCCCCTCGCTCCTAGTTGAGCCTGTGAGAGGCCGACTTGTTCATCCCTTGTTATGCCGCTAATGTGTATGATTTAAGGGGGAATTATGCACATCTCAATGTGCCTATAAATGACATTATTCATGCACAGGTGCTGCACTAAGCAGCTCCTGAATGATAATTAAGATAATCTTTCTCTTTTTCCCCCCCTCTTCCTTCACGCTCGCTCGCTCTCTTTTCTCACGGATCCACTTTGTTCAGGCAATATCTCCTGTGTCAATACCTCGCTAGACTGCAGCCCCCTCTCCCCTCAGCCATTGTCTGATCCTTATTCAGCACTAAAACCCGCACTAACAAGTGAGACCACGTCTATGTTTCTCCCCGGAGCCCGACGGTATTTCTGAGAAATAACGTGCCAAGTTGAATTAAAGTAAGAGAATAAAAAAAAAAAAAAAAAAAAAAAAACTTTTGCGAGGCAGAAACTTGGCGGCAGCGTTCCCGAGGGAATTCACCGCGCAATGAATTTCTCAAACGAGAATATGAAGACATTGATGTTGAGCACTTTGCATATGATAAGCTCTTTTTCCATAAAGAGAAATGATTAGTTTTGGAATGGTTAGGAAATGTTGCTGGGGAAAAAGTGTTCTGGGCTCTCAGATATTAAGGACATTTAGAATACATTAAAAAAAAGAGAGAAATTTTGTCATAGTTAGGAGGTAAGTTATGCCAAAATTATGTTGAAACTCAGGTTTTCTGATTAAAAAAACAGGACTAAGGCTAAACTTTCTCTCTGTGCACAGAAAGGACACATGATTCACATTTCTCCTGATGTGTTTGGACAGTAGCGAGATGCTTGGTGCCAAATTTTCGTGTGGAAATGCATCATCATAGAGATAGAGTTAGTGAATCCAGCTTCGTTTGTGTTACTGAGGAACCTGAGGCTGTTTGAGGCTGGAACCTCTCTCTGCTGTGGTAAACAGTGAGTGATGATTATCGTCGCGTACCGAGAGGAAATCCAGCTGTATTGTTTTAGCACGGCCACTTGTTTACAAGAACCTCTCTCCAGCGGACGGGCCGCACTTGATTCAGTTTTCTTTTGTGTGCAAATCACTCGTTTTGTTTGTATTTTTTCAATTTTCTTGTTGTGTTACGCTCTGAAACGGCCCTCTCTCCGGCCCATGCTGTCAAGGAAGCCATCCAGTGTCTTTTGCTGCCTGCAGCTGGGTTTCATTACCCGGCTTTTGCCACACCCTTTCACTTCAAATAAACACACTGGGTATGTATACTAGTACAGGGTGAAGTAGAAGCTCTAAATAATTCATAGCATTTGTTCTAAACTGGTCCCGTTGCCAGATAGGCGGAGTTTCCTATGTGGCTGTTTCAGGTTCTGGCAGGTAAGGCAAAAGGTATACTTGGGCAGCTCGCCAGCCAAACTAAGATTGTTATTTATATTAACTTTTTTATTTATTTAAAGGGTCATTGCACATTCATACTGTGAACATTTAGGTAAATAATGCACAGTAAATATGCCAGATGTAGACATGCAGGTTCAGTTTCATCTGCAGTCCCAGCAGGTTGATAGACTGTAATGCAAAAGATGCAAAGATAAGAGCCACAAGTACATCGATGGAAAATCATATTCTTACAAAACTCGCATATCACAACAAAAGCCCATGATGTTAATTACAAAAAGACCCTAGACACCATTGCTTTAAACATCTGGAGAAAGAGTTTTGCTCCTTAGTTCAGAGGCAACAGGTGTACAGGACTGTGTTAATGAGGGAGATGTCTTTTTGTGTTCCCACAGTGAGATGGAGCAGACGATGCTGGCAGTGAGAAGGAGTGGCTGCGTCCGAGGCGGGTGCCATAAAACCGCAGATTACTTTCAAAATAAAAAGACACTAAGCATAACCCGTGTGTGTGTGGGTCCTGTGTCACAGGGTAAGACCCACAAATGGAATAGGAAGAACATCAGTGGGTTGCGAAGCAGCTTACAAAGGTCGCAACACCTGAAGATAAAGAGGCTTTAACAGGACACTGCACATTAAGCCACACAGAACCTGTTGGCAAACAACAAGCTCCGTTTTCAGGGGGAAATTATTTTCCATAAGATTTCTGGAGGATTTTTTTCTGGAGGTTGCTGGTAGTTGTTGTGAAATTGTTTGCCTACACATAGATATGCAGGCCTAAAAACCAGTCATGACATGGTAACAACCAGTCACTAGGGAAAAAGATGTACTCCCAACCAATTGGTGAGTGGTTGGTGGAGGTTGGTAGCAGCTGCTGGATGAAACAGTTACAAAGAAGGTGCACCAAAAACCATCTTGTAGTTGCTTTGGTTGCTAGCAGAATGCTTCGGTTGCCTGCAATTTGTTTGTCTGCAAATATTCAACTCCTCACTGAGCAGTTGTGAAACAGTAAAGAGTGCAATCCAAACCAGAAACAGAGACTGTTTACCTTCAAAGTAAAGACTGCAGCTTTTCAAACCTTTCACCACTGCCCATATGGAAAAGATATATATAAATCTTATAAAGTTTGTATCTGTCTTGTGTGAAACTTGTATGAAAAGCATATAAGAGTGAAAACAGATATAAGATCCCTTGAAAAATTATATAATGAAACTTGTATGTTTTGGATACTTACTAAAACAATGTATGAAAGTAATGAGAAAGTGGCCACTTTCATGAGTAATCACATATAAGTTTTTACTATTTCTTTTCCATATGGGTGAAAACAATGAAACCAAATATATTTCCAGCTTTTAATTTGAAGGCCTCCGTTTCTGGTTTGCTTTACACTTTTTAAAGTTTAACTACCAGTCAGTGGTTAGTTAGCGAGTATTTGTAGACAAGTTGGTGTCTTCCATGCAACTTTGAGCAACCAATAATCACAACGGCTGATTTTGGTACAGCACTAAATTTGTGACCAATTTCTCCCACTGACTGGCAGAAGCTACTCTGCCATTCAGGAAACATTAAATTTTCCTCTACATCTGCTGGTTTCCAGGTGTGACTGGGATGCATAGATGGACAGAGGTTATCTACATAGCAACTTTAAGCACAGCAGGCACTGACTAAAGCGCTGAACAGGAAGTACAATCATCAAATCAAGTTAAATTATCAAAGAAACTATAAAAATGATTTGAGGAAAAAAAGCTTATTAAGTAAGGAACTGAGTGATAAATAATAAATAATAATACAAAAGCAAAAATAATAATAAAAAGAAATGCACTGGGGGAAGTGACACAGTAAATTAAAAAGCTGAAAAAGTTAAGAGTGTCTTATGATTTCAAGACTGTTACTGAGGAAGATTACCTAATGTGAAGTGGGAGATCAGTCCAGAGTTTCTGAGTTGCAACTGTTGAAGCCAGTCTGAAGGTTGGAATTAGCGGAAACCGCTGATCAATGGACTCAAAGTCAGCGGCGTGGGACATAGAAGGCCATCAGCTGATGTGGACTGGCACTGAGATCAGCTGATCTGATAGATTGTGACTGAACTTGACTTTGTGGAGCAGCTCAAAATACATGCTCTTTCTTAAAAAAAATTCAAATGTTGTTCTCTTTACTCTCTTGCATTTATCTAACAGAAAGCAGTTCAGTGGTTTGTGTAAGTACTTAAGTCAAATAAAAGTGTTAGTGTTGATTCGCTCTTCCACAACCTTCTTTTTGGCACAAACACACAATCAGCACATGGTTTGAGTCCTATCTGTGACTGTTGCATTCACATTTATCCTTTTCTGTTAATTGCTAGCCTATCAAACTACAACTGAGGCAAACCATCAACTGCACATGAAACGCTAATGCTGTATCATGAAGCTCACACCTGTTGGTCCACATTTATGGGGCTGTCAGCTGTCGATACAGACATATAAAATATATATGATAGATGATAATTTAAGTTAAAACACACCATCTCACAATCAAACAGGAAGAGGCTAACTTCCAACAAGCTTAACTGCCATTTTCTTTGTTACCACCTGCAGAACAGATGTTTACTTCAGACATTTAGGGAATTCTATTGAAGTCATCTGGAACACCCTGCACACTGGAAAACGACACTAATAGGGAACTCCTAAAAGTTCTAACTAAGCTCCGGCATATGCTGGTTGGGAGCACATGCGAAAATGCATGGCAGGTAGATGGTGGGTGCTGCTGCTGGAATTGACACTACTGAGTGAACAATGAGACTAAGCTAAATCCAAACAATTACCTAAAACCTGCTTGAAGGCTTCATAGATACTCTAGAACTACACAACATCAAGCTTGATATGAAAATATCGATTAGCACAGCTTTAAGGACTCCTTTTTTTTAGATTTACTCACCGTAATGGAACATTTTATCATCGTGGTATTTTTACAGAAAGAAACAAAAAGGTTACTCCCTTCTCTAGCCACTGCAAAAGTGGATTTCTGAATCCTTCAGAGTGAGACACTCCACCCAATGGGTTCTCTAAGAAGTTTAAATTATGAATCTTTTTTGCGAGTAAAGTTTGGTCACAGATGGATGGCTGCCAGTTGTTTGCAAGAAGCAGAGGACATAAATTAGCAAAGTGGTTTCTCTGCAGAGTAAAATGTCACTGCAATCGTCAACAAGTCCTCCAGAACCAAAATGACAAAATAGGTTACTTATCTTTCCCTTCCAGCATTTTCTGATCTGACTTTGCTGTTTTTTTCCACCGCCGCACTTTTTTGTCAATACCTCCTAAAATGTTTATGCTGATAGGGGAATAAAAGTGGCTATGTCAGCTGATCTGATAGTCAAATGGTTTGATTAGGAGAGAAAGAAAATCATGATAAGAGAATAATCTGAATTAAGTGCAGTTATGGAGTAATTAGAGACACTCTATAGCAGCCTTACTGTACAGTTTAAAAAGATCCTAGGACCAAAGACTACATCTGTCACAGCAACTGTCGCAAAAGGCAGAATTAACTTCCTCTAAAACCCAGATTTCCTCTGCAAATGACACTGAATCATATATATTTGAACTGTGCCTCCTGGCTACAGCGTGTCCTGAAATGTCTTTAATAAGGATGAGGATGTTAACGGGCCGCTATAGCTCCAGTTTTAAATTAGAAATAACCCGGCAGAACGCTTGACTTACAGAAAAAGGTTAGGTTTAAACACAACACATTAATCTCTGCTGCTCGCTCGCACATTTATGGATCCGAGTAAGTGTGCGTGTGTGCGTTTCTGGACAGAAGCAGCCATCGCCATTAACCAAAATATGAAAAAGCAATTACAAAAATGAGTGTGTGCACAGAGAAGCGCTCACTGATATCGTGAGTAAAATGTGAAAAAGTAACATTTTAAATCTGTAAAGGGATGTTTGTCTGTGCTATCAGCTTAATCTAAAAGTGATAAGGCAAAGATGAGAATCAATAATTATTGGGATCATAATAAACTCAAAGTGTGCAGCCCGGCTGTATATCAGCACTCCGGACTGCAGCAGGAGCAGCAGCAGAAGGCATGTGTGCGCAGGCCTTACAATTTCCACCTGATTACAATGATCAAGGCTCATATCTGTTTTCAGCGGCTGTGCATCTTTATTACTTTTTTTTGTGGCAGAAATTGCAGCTTTTACTGATGACGGGCAATTTGAAAGTACCCTTGTTGAATAGTCACAGGTGCCATGTTGTTTGAATCAAGCTGACTTGCTGCGAAATAGCTGGAGTGCTTTTGATTTTTTTTTTTTTTTCACTCTTCTTTGTGCAGGAAGAGAGCACACAAAATGAAATGCTGTTTTATGCTATTAGGAGATCAGAGATTTAGTTACACAAACATTTTATAAAGGCAGCGATATTCTCATTAGCAGAGTTAAACCAGACTGGCAGTTATCTGTTTTGACATTTAGCATATGCTACAGTCACACTAGGGAAAACAGTGGTCAGCGACCGAGGCAGGACTAAAATTATTACCACTGTAATATGAACTTGCAATCTTATCTTTCTGCAACCTTACTGTCATATGGCAATATAACCAGAATGCAACCAGTTGGCAACCAGTTGCAGAGAGACAAAGATTGACTCAGATTGATTGCAGATTGATGTGTTGGTCTCTCTGCCATTTATAAAGTCTGTTTAGATATACCATCTACAAGGTGTCCACGGGGCAACCCTTGATTGAAGCTCAGTCACATGCCTAAGGCTTTAGTCAGGATGGCCTAGAAACTGTTCAGTGACAACACAGTAACCACCTGTCGCTCGGGGGAAAATATGTACTTATCCACTGCTAGTGGTTTCTGACAGTAATTCGGAAATTTATTGCTAAGCTCCAGTCACACAGGCCTAAAACGACTGACCATAGACCCCATGGTGACCACCAGTTGATAGGGAAAAAGATGTTGTGTTGCTGAAGGTTAGTGACAGTTGCTGGATGAAATCAGTCACAAAGAGACAACACTTTTCCACATTTTAGTTTGAAGGTAAATATTCCCAGGTTTGA
This sequence comes from Rhamphochromis longiceps, assembly GCF_057381845.1. Classification (NCBI taxonomy): domain Eukaryota; kingdom Metazoa; phylum Chordata; class Actinopteri; order Cichliformes; family Cichlidae; genus Rhamphochromis; species Rhamphochromis longiceps. Next base: position 26,318,353 of record NC_140578.1, on the reverse strand, counting down.
GTTTGCATTACACTTTTGAAAATTTCACTACTGCTTTGTGTTAGTAAGGGTGTGTTTGTAGATAAATTGGATAATCCCATGTAAACTCCTAGCAATCTGCTAGCGATCAAAGCAATCACCAGGAAGTATTCGGTGCAGCACATTCATACCATCCAGTGAATTCCAGCAACCACTCACCAGCAAGTTGGGAAATTCACATTCCCTCGAACCTGTAGTTACCAAAGCATTGCCGATTGCTCTCTAGACCTGTGTGATTAAGGCCTTAACATCCTCCTCTAGCAGAGCCCATCCCAAACGATCGGACTTGTTGGTCTGCGTTTGAAACACAAAACATTTTATTGTTCACTGAACATGGCTAACCTTAACGATCCACTTTTTTGATTTTTATAACTCCTCCATTCGGCTTTCTTGGCTGAGCTATAGTGCTGTTTAGTATCAGTCAGAAGTTCTGTGTTGCAATTCTAATTGTGGATTAGAACAACCAATAACTTGACTAATGAGAGATGACATATCTGGATTAACTTTAGCTTTTATTGGTCAGTTTGTTGCTTTGTGATTGCCAGTATCAGATGCTGCTGCAGTTCAAGGTGTTCCCTAAAATTCATCACATTGTTAGCATCAGTCTTTTTCATGACTAAAGCTGATGCTAGAAAACATGCAGGACATATGTTATTAGGACATATATTATGTTGTAGTAGTTTGGGCCTCTTTGTAGACCCACACAGGGTAGGAATTTCATACTTACATCTCACGTTCAATGCATGCAATGGAAACCTTGCAATACAAATTTGCGGATTAATGAGATGAAATCTGCTATTTTTCAAACTTCTGTTGGTAGTCTTGATGATGAATCTCTCGTATTGTGCTGTCATGTCACGGAGAACTGGCAGGACATAAAGTAATCTCTCTCAAAGTGCGTCTTGTTTTATTCCAGACATTGCTGCTCGCCTTCCACAACACGAACAACATCTGAAATCAGGTGTTCAGCAACAAGTTTAAAGTATTTACTGCCTCCAAGTGCTTACTTGGCGTCAGCTGCATCTGTCCAAAACGCTCAGGTTTCCTCCTTTTTTTGCTTTGCTTTCATGCCACATGAAAACAGTTTGAGTGCCTTGTACCTGGCTCAATCCCCAAAGGATTCATATGCGAGTCTGTGTTTGTGTCATATCCTTTTCAATATCCACATCTCTAAGATCACACACAAACGAATCAAGCAAACATTGAAAGGAGAGATGCGTCTGGGGTTGGTTGGGGGGGGGTTAAACATCTTTGTTCCGTCTGCTCTTTAGAAAGCTTTAGCCAGCCCGTCTTCACTGAAGCGTACAGGATGTGCCTGATGTTTCCTTGGCAAAGGAAAAGGTAAAAATAGAGAAGATTCATCTGGTTTGAGTTCTGCGGCACCACATTACTTTAGGGGTGGTTTCTTTCCTGCTCTTTTCCTTTTTTTTCTTTTTTTGTTCAGCGGTCCTGGGCCCTTGTGTGTGATTGAAGCTCAAACGGACCAGGAAATGCAAATAATCCCATTTCTGAAGACGTCCAGTGACGTGATTGTTGGGACGGTAGAAGGAGGCTGGCCAGCTCGCCACATTAAAGGCAGCATTTGAGCGCGAGATGAGTGGAGACTGGGTTAAGTTAAGCAAGAGGAGAAGACTTCAAAGCCTGCTAGGTTCGCCTGCCCAATTGAGAGTGACGAGATGTGTCTTTTATTAATAGCATTCACCAGAGTTTCTTGTTTCTGCTCTCAGCTTGTTCCATTGTTCCTACAATCACGCCAACGTGGAGACAGACTGAAAGGAGTCGTTTGAAAGCCGTAGAGCAAATTACACCTTGATTACACGCGAGGGAGGCAGTTGAAGGATTTACTGTTTGTGACTGTTTGACACGGCTTGTTTTAGTCTAATTTTAGGCCCTTTATCACCTCATTAAAACCATATACTATAAGCTTTTAACAAGGTTGAGTATACAGTCAGATTGTACAGTTATTTACTCATAGCAAGTATGTGCAGACATTTTCCATGACATGCGGGAGCCACTTAGAAAAGCTGTTTTGTTTTTAATCATAGTGTTTATCCCTTTAAAATGTTTGAATTTAAAGCTTTACAGAATGAAAACACTGGTAACACCATTCTTTCTTTAAAACTTCAAAGACCCTTCTTAGGGCCTCCAAAAGCCTAAAAGTAAGGTTTTGAAGGCCGCGTTCAGTCTTACCTGTGTATGGGCAAGTTAATCAAATTAAAATCTGCTTACTTTGATAATAAATATAACACATAACAGCCCAAGAGCTAATAAAATGGTTTCAACTTAATTAAAAAAAAGTCCAGTTCTATTGTCTTCAAGTACAAATAACAGTCAACCCTCTGACCCTCTGTAAACACAATGATATCCTGCTTGTTCTGGAAATTTCTTTCCACATGAATTGTTTTGTTGTTATTTTCCTGCATGGATCAAGCAACTCAGTAAGCGAGCAGTGTTGGCAGGGAAAGCAAGCAAATCTGTCTGAGCATTGTTAAATTCTTTGCAGGAACTGGAGTCACAAGAATAGTCATCTATGTGTGTAACAGTACAGATCCCATGATTCATTGTGTTTTTAATGATTATAATACTGAGGGCAAGATGTCAGGGGCAAGATTTAGGAAATCAGAACAAACAGTGCAATATGAAAATAGCTGATTCACAGTCATGTAGATACCTCATTTTCTCTGTGGCTTTATCCGTCCTTCATTTAGATTTGCGCACATTCATTTATCCAAAGCTCTCTTATGGTCGCACCACAGCATTTCAATCAGGTTGAGGTCTGGACATTAATGGGACCATTGCAATACTTTGATCCTTTTCTTTTTCAGTTATTCTGTTGTAGATTTGCTGCTGTGCTTAGGATCATTGTCCTGTTACATGACCCTGTCAGACGGATGGCCTCACACCTACTCTAGAATACTTTGGTTTACAGAGGAGTTCATGGTCCAGCCAATGACTTCAAGGTGTCCAGGTCCTGTGGCTGCAAAGCAAGCCAAAATCAACACCCCTCCATTACCTTGTGGGTATGAGGCGTTTGTGCTGATGTACTCAGTTTGGTTTTGTGCATTATGACTAAACATCATCACTTTGGTCTCGTCTGTCCAAAGGACATTGTTCCAGACGTCTTGTGGGTTTTTTTTTAGATGCAACTTTGCAGAACTAAGCCATGCTGCCATGTTCGTTTTAGAGAGAAGAGCCCCCCCCCCCCCAGCCCTTCCAAGGAAGCCATGTAGAGTCTGAGATGTTGTTCTTGGGTCTTTTGCAGTTTCTTTAAGCACTGGTTTGTCTGACTTTGGGGCGAATTTGCTAGGATGTCCACTCCTGGGAAGATTGTGGCATTGAGTCTTTTTACCATGGTAAAAAAAAAAAAGAAAGAAAAAGAAAAGAACAGAAAAAAATTAATTTAAATGGCCATCTTCTAACAAACACAGTTGTGGTTGAGATTGATTCACCAAAGTGTTTTTGCAGCATTTGCAAAGTAAGAAGTGGGGGGATTCCCAACTTCCTTAATGCTGTTTTCAGTAAATGCAATCATGAAAGAACTTGTAATTAAAAAGAATCAACCTTTTTGGAAGGGTTTTGGTTAAAAGCCGGACAAAGCCGCAACAAGCAAGTCAAAAGATCTTAAAAACGCAGTTACTGATTAAAGCCTCATTTGCAGCCTCTAAATGAATAAACATGGGGAATGTGCTTGAGTGATCAGAGTGTACAACTGCACATCCAGTTTTTGGTGTAAATCTGAAAAATTGATTATGATTGATTTTCAGCACCAATCGATCCAAACCTCTAAAGAAAGCTCAACTGTCTTTGAGTTCCTTTCTTGAAGGACATTCAAAGCTCTTCTTTGGATGTTTCTGCCTTTTATTCTGTTCTCTGTCAACATGATCCCACACTGCTGTTGAGGTCCGAGCTCTGGAGAGGCCGATCTATGACTGATAGTGTTCCACTGTGTTTTTCTATCCTGGTATGCTTTTACTGCACTGACTGTGTGTTTGGGGTTAATGTCATACTGAAAAATGAAGCTGCTGCCAATCAAATTCTGAAGGTACTTTTCTGTGTTCATAATTCCTCAATTTGTATAAGCTCTTCAATACCGCTGACTGAAATGCAGCCACAAACCATGACAGAGCCTCCACCGTGTTTTACAACTCAAAACCTCAGTAGTATCTGGTACGTTTCTGTACTTTGCAGCAATTTAACTTAAAAAAAAGGCATTTTTTCAACAGGTTACGCACAACAGATAGTTTCACTAGGCCTCTATGCAACATCATAACATAATATGTCTTTATTATTTTTCGGAGGGACCAATAGAAACAGCTCAACATGGAGTCGAACCACTGTCAAGTGGCTCTTTAGAGGGAAAAAGGTGGGGCAATCACCTCCTCATGTAATGCATGTGGTTTTAGTTTCAGTCTGGAGGATTAACTCATAGCAAAATACTTTGATTTTTCTTCTTACATTTACATGAGTTTGGCTCTGTCTCCCAAAACTCTTCAATTATCATCCTAATTTTCCAGCCGCGGCCTTCATTCATCACTGCCGCTGTACAGAAGTGCATCAGGAACTATTTCAGAGATTGCTGATTTGCATATTGCGATGCGAGCACTGCCCATCATCATCCCTTCTCCTCATTAAACATCGGGTATCTTGCCTTCTTTTTGTGTGTGTGAATTTTTTTTTTTTAGAGAAAAGAATGCAAAAAAATATATAAATAAAAGACATCTCGATTTAGCTGCTTTAATTCTCGTCAGCGGTCTTGTAATTGGTGTTTACGTGATTGGCTTTTTTACTCCGTTCCATAAATCCTTGTCAATCTAAAGTCGGCCTAGCGTGTTATCAAGCGAACAGAAAAGAAATAAATGCCTCAAAAAAACAAAACACCACAGTAAACATTCCATAATTGACTGTTTAGGAGCGCGATCATCAGTTAGGGTTTGATTTGAGGATGTAATCTGCTTTTGCGGATGCCAGGCCATTCAACCAAAATGGACACGAGAGTTAATGCAGCTCTAACCTCTGAGCCATTTATGCTTAGTCGAATGTACTTGTAATGATTAAGTTTGAAAGAGCCATGTTTTATCATCGGCCAACACAAGAGTTGGCAATCTTAAGACCTTCAACTAGAAATAATTAGGATCTATTTGAATGCTGAAAGTGGTGCACAGTGCTGAGACAAGAGCTAAGCTTGTTAACGAATGTGGTGGCAATTAAATGGCTCATCCCCCCCCCCCCCTCCCCCTTCCCCGTCCGCCTCCTTACTGTTTATGTTTTTTTATCACCTGCAAATTGATTATAATTCTCTGCATTTGCTTGACCATAAAGTTTCTGAATGTCTCCGGGCGTAATTGAAAATGCCGGCTCTATTGCGGTGACTGGGCATTGTTTCGGTTTTAAACCACACACCCCCTCCCACCTTCACAAAAGACCAGAAAGTATTTTTAGTTCCCACGGATCCCACATGAAACCTGAGCTGGCGACATGGTTAAAATTAGTCCATGTGGCTTATTTTTAATGCCCCCCTCCCTTCTCACTTTTCCTCCTCCTTTTTTAATTTCTCCACATAGTTTAACGTTTAAAAAAAAAAAATCAGGTCAACCTTTAAGATTTATGAGCAGAGTGGAGAAGAAAAAAAAGAATTAATGGTATGCTATTTTTATTCAGTCAGTCGTCTGTTAATTTGATATGACCTTAGTCAAAGGCGGTGAAATAACAAACTCTACTTACTCCTTCTTAAGACCAAACCCCTGGTCTCCCATGCTGCTTTGCTGAGGATCTGAGAGGCAAAGGGGCCTCTCAACTCTTATCTGCACAACTCAACACGCAGGATTTTTCTGGACATCAGTTGCACTAAGAAACCAATACTCTTTCATCTAATTACAGAGCATATTGTTTCAATTAGGCCTCTCTCATTTGTTTTCTTCTTTTTGTCTCCCCCCCTCCCCAAACGCTTGTCGATTTGAAAATCTGTTTTTGAAACAATAAAATTGCCGTTCGAGTTTGCCTCTCAGGCGCAATCGTAAAATAAATCTTGACAGCCTAACGAGGCTCCTCGTCAGGCGACGGCGGAGAGAAAATTTCGACCGCGCAAAAGGTTGCCCGCTTCGCCTCTTGTGAGCGTCTTTGTCCGCGGGCCAAGGCAGAGGTGCGTCACCCTCCTTTATTTCCCACCTTTTTCTCACCGATGAGTTCCCAGTGTGACTCTCCTCGTGACAGCATCCAAACTTTGCTGCCGCACGGGCCCCGAGCGCTCACAGCCCTCCATTGAAGCATCCCTGCAGGGGTTTTCTTCACAGTGGGGGCTAGAGGTGGGGGGTGAAGGTGAAAGTTTGGCACCGGGCAACAGATCCCCAACAGTGGGCTCCTTTGTTGCCAGGTTGCTCACGCTCAGCGATGTGGACGAGCCAGGTGGCCTCTGACCTGACCTCTACTCTGGGAGAACCGGTGGGCAGAGAGGCTGAAGTAAAAAAGAAAAGAGAAAGGCAAAATTTAAAAAAAAGAAAGGAAGAGGCTAACTTGGTTGGGAGAAAGGGTTGGAATGGAGGAAGGGGAGATCGTGGGGGGACGGTATGAAACAAAGTGCTCAGAAATAGGTCAACCAGTATCTCATTTTTCTTGCTAAGCTTGTAATCACCCTTGACAGGCACACTGTGGAACAGGCTATTCAGTAGGAATTCGGGGCTCATCACTGAATTATGGAGCCTAAACCATGATATAAGGGACGTTTGGAAGATGGAGGCTCTTTGTTTGATCACTTTTTGCTGAATTTGTTTGGTGTAGGTTTCTGCTGCTGAGATGGAGTTACCTTCATTAGTGGAGATTGTCTCCTGGTTGAGTCAGCGTGAGGGTTTTGTTGAGTCTCCACAGAAAAAAAAGGGAGGTAGTGTTGATGTTTTTGCTCAAGGGCACCTTCAGATAGGACAAAGGGTTATTCATTCACATTCAAAGGCCTGTCCAGCCATGCCGTGACTTTCATGTGACCCATGAAAAACACGTTTCAAAAGCTGCATGCTTTGATTCAGGCATTGGTATCTCCATCAGCCTGTTTTAATGGTAGAGAGCGTTCACATTAAGCCTTAAAGGGATATTCCAACATATCATCATCCCAAAGTATCAAATTCTGTCACTTTGTTCAATGCCAAACCAATATTAGATTGCAATTCCGAGATTGGAGGTTGGAGATGTGGCAGAAGTTTAAATCCCCCAAAAATGCTAGATTGTACCAATCTTGCTTCTTCACCCTGCTGGTTAAGGTTAGGCATCCAAATCTAGTCTAGCTTTAGGAAAATAATGAGTTTGGGTTAAAATATACACAATTCACAAAGTGAATGGGATTTTTTCCCCATTCAGAATAGGGTAGTACAATCAGTCAACCTACTTTTAAACTTCATGCTGAAGAAATGTGCATTTTCTTGCTAATTCGTTCTTCTTGCTATTCCCATTTGATAAGTAAGAAAAGTCAGTTATTCTTTAATAAATTAAATCACAAAATTTCTGAGGTCAAAAGTCATCATTGATGATAAAAACTGTTATTAGTCTCTGATGCAGATCAGTTAAAATAACAGTCTTTCATTACCTGGTTGCCAAGAATTGGGAAAAATACATAAATAAATAAATGAATTAAATAAAACAAGCAAACAAAAATATTCTGATTGCATAGGATAATGTTTGAGATGATCACCAATAATTATTACATCACATGGTTAACAAGCATCCATACTTGGAGCAAGAGACGAGTCTCACTCCAGTCAAGCTAAACTAAAACCTAATTATAAGTGTGTCAAAAGATTTTAACAAAGTGATAGAAAAAAACACTGTAAAAAAACAAAGAAATGTGAACTAACAAAACAAAAACTTAAATTAAAACAATTAAATGCAATTGATTAACTGAACATCAGCAAATGTGAGCATCTCTGTAAAAGCAAAGTCCATACCTCAACATGATTGAAATGCTGTGGTGGGACCTTATGAGAGCTGCAGATGAATCTCAATGAACTTAAACAATGCTGTAAAGAAGAGTTTAACAAAATTCTGCCACAACAATGTAAAATTATCCAAAAAATATTTCTTCAAGTCACTGCTGATAAAATTAGTGCTACAACCTTCTGAATCATGACTGTGAGTCAGCTGTGTTTGTACTCTAATATTTTGCTTTTCCTTCAAAAAAAAAAAAGAAAAGCTCATCTGTAATGAGCAAACTGAATGGAAGCTTGTGGCATTTTTCGACATCAATGAGTAAATATTTCAAGTTACTATCTTAAAAGTTTGACTTGCTAACTCAACCTTGTTGTGAAAAATACCTCAATCTCATAATTTCAGGCTATAGAAAAGAAATTTTGAGATAATAACTCAGAATTTTGACATATGGATGGCAAAAAACACTCTGGAAACCAAATAAAATTAAAATAAAATGAAAACATGAAGCTTAAAGTAAAATAAATACTAATAAGAAAATATAGAACCATAATATGTCTGCTTGGTGTGTCCAAAATCAATGCCACGCTTGCATCTTTTAGACCAGAGCAATTGACGTCCTGGGAATGAAAAGAGACCAGGAAACAGAGAACAGATTGAAATATGATCTCAAATCACAGATAAATAGAAGAAAAGTAAGGAAGATCAAAAAACGTCTTTAACGTAAATTAGGTGTAACCATTGTGATGCAAATTTTCACCAAGAAATCAATCACAATCTTCATCACTTCCTCTCCACACTGGATCAGAAATTCAAGCAGCCTAGAAATAATTGTGTGCGCCGTTGCTGAATGTTCATCAGGAAGCGATTTCCCCCCATCTCGCCGCAGATTTAAATGTGATCTTGTTAAGCCACCAAGGGACTGAGTCTCGCCCATGGGTGGCCAAAGGATACTCTGTGTTAATGAGGTGTGCACGGGCCCCGTGGGTAATGGTGGTGTCACGCCAAAGCTTTTAGACACCCGAGGGCAACGATACAGTTCGGCCCAGACCTCGGCTGTCGCCTGACATTCAGTTGACGCTGAAACAATGAAACGCGTCGACCATAAAAACTGGGTTTTCATTGGCAGTTGTGATCCCTTCCACTCTAAATACCCATTCTAATATGCACTTTGCCCATTATGTCTGTGTTAATAAGAAATCTCTTTGAGAATGTGCCCATTGTTGAGTGAGTCTGTTAATTATGACAGCTCAAAGTGCTGCTGTATTCTACTGACTCTTCCTCATAAGAAGCATGATTATTCATCACCAACGATAAGAATTAATATGCAGTACTGCATGCACCCCGAAAAATATTGTGTTTTTCCCCTTTCTCTCTCTCTCTCTCTCTCTCCCTTCCACCAAATTTGAATGCTCCAAATTACACATTCAATCCATCTTTGTTTGTGTATTTAACCCTGTTAAACATGGCAGCACTTTGTGACTTTTAAAGACCCGTGGCTTATTGGACTTGGAGCTGGCATCGCTAAGTGACAATTTGGGCTGTGTTTGCTATCAAATAAACACTTAATGTATCTGGGGATGTAAACAAATGTTCATTCACCGCCACGCATCTGCTAGAAATAAAGCCGGGCTTCAGAAAAAGTGTCGCAGCGCTTTCAACCAAAACGACACCCATTAACGCCCGCTGTATTTCTTCTTCTTCTTTTTTTTACATGGTTAGAGTGACACACTATATCTGATGATATAATAGATTGGCCTCAGCTGAAGAAGGTCAGAAAGAGAGCAGTACAATGAGGGGAGGCACTATAAGCTCTGAAAACTATAATGGTGAAGGGATCAGAAACCCCTGCTGTTTGTATCCAGAGCATTTAATCAAACTGGCATTAGCTTGGCACTGTAGCTTAAACTTTGCTTACCTTCCAATCCTGTCCGGGAACTTCATATTGTTGACAGTAGCTTTGAATTCAGCTATAGACTCAGCAACTAAAAGGATAAGATGGGCTTAAAGGGCTTTTTATAACCTTTCTATTCATCCTGAAACACTGTCAGTCCAAAGGACACATCGGCTCAAACACCTGGCTGGAAGTCCACGACGCTTTTAGCCCGGGCAGAGGAAGCATTTCAAATTAATTACTTGCAGGTTTATTGACTGTTGATTGCGCTTTCATGCGAGCTATGGAAGTGTACTCTTCTCTTAATGCTGCCTGTGTGACTGTAATGGGTGTCAGGTGATGGGAAAGGCTTGGCGAATGCTTTTGTTGTTCAAAAGAAGGCGAAATGTCAACACAGATGTGAATCAGAACATCTGCACATGTTGTTTTCTCCTAATGTTACCTCATCATGATACAGCATTGTTCTATTTCAAAGCATTTTCAGCTGTTCAACTCCATAGACTGTATATAAATAATGAATGTAGCATCCGGGTCTGAAAAGTGAAGCCAGTGTAGAAGTGCTTTTACTCTGCATTCTTTCTAATGGCCAGCAGGGGGCTACGTTTACAGATTGTATAAAAGTATTTAAGAAATTATCAGTCTTCCTTTTTTAATTTAAGATCTCTGTGAGACTTTCTTTACACATTTATGGTCTCTTTTGTGAGTTTCAAGGCTAATTTAGTAGAAAATGGTGAGAGGATGATTGAGTTGCTAACCACTTACTGGTTTCCCAGTCAGATTGGTTTTCTTACCGATCAACACCAAGGTAGCACCTGTGAATAATCTCCAGCTGAGATGTCACAATAGGAATTCTCTTTAGAGATCTGGTTTGTAAATAGTTGCAATGGTTATAAAAGATACCAGTATGCAAACTCCAGTTCCTACGGAAAAATGTGAATTTACCAACCTGTTGGTGTGTTGTAGCAGAGGTTTGCTGGGTGTCACTGGGTGAAATCACTTGCGAAGAGGGTGCTGCAACTGTCAATTGCTTCTGTCTCGAGCAGAGTGCTGCGGTCACTTCTTACTTTGCGTGGAAAAATGGTGATTTGTCTGTAAACACTTGTCAAGCTGTAGCAAAAAGTGTGTCGCAAACTCTTGGACAATCTTCAAAGTAAAAGTGGCACTGTTTGAAATGTATTGGTTGTAGTAATAAGGCACAACTTTTATTTTGAAGATGGCCAATCAGGCCTCAGTGAGGTTGCCAGGGGGTTGCAGACCAGTCTTAATTGGTGATTCTAAAATAACCACAGGTGTGAGCGTAAGTACTAATGGTTGTCTCTTTGTTAGTCTTGCAACAGATTGGGGACTTGTCCAAAATATGTCCTGCCTTTCACTTTATGATAGCTGGGATAGACTCTAGCTTTCCTGCAACCCTGATGGATGGATGGCAAATGATCTTTACTACCACTTGATGGGCAGTTGGAGAGTGTTTGCAGACAAGTCAACAACCTCCAGGCAAACTGCTTCCAACCAAAGCAATCACAAGGACGTTTGTGACCACTTTCACGCAACAACTGCCAACAAACTCCTGTTGTTGCTCATGAAGCACCAACCAGTCTCTTAGTTTGGGTGATCAGGGACTAAATGTTGTGCTTTATACTAAAATAAAGTGAAACATTTGGAGATGTCTTTTAATATCAAACCAAATTTAAAGCCACCCATGAGATCTAATTGACTGAGGACCTCTGATATAGAGGAGATCCACCAGAACCACCCGTCAGATGGAGAAAACATTTGGGGTGCAATATGAGAGCACATATATGTCCACTTTGGAAAACACTCATCCACAGGAAGCAATAAATGTCTCTTGCATTGGATCACAGGAAGCTTCCTGTCGAGTCCACTTCCACCATTGCTTTCCTGATGGTGGGTTGCTGGATTCCTTATCTTCCTTGCAGCTATAACTTTGTTGTTCTTCCTGCAGCATCCATGCTCTGTGGCTCCTTGTCATCTTCCTTGAGTTAGCCTTGCAAGCTGGGTCCCCCCCCCCCAAAAAAAAACACTCCTAGTTTTGGCCTAACTACCATCTGGGCAATCTCATTTTTATATTGTATCTATTTTGTAACGATTAATAAATGTGTGATATTCCCAAAGATAATGAATAATTTCATCATGATCATGATTATTTCTATAACTGAGTAACTCAGGTTCCCGTAGCGCAAAGAAAAAACGTCTGCATGGATGTGTGTTTAAGTGTGCTGATGTTTTCAGCGTGTATTAGACAACTTACCTCTTTTGCTCCTGCAACGTCCAACATTTCTAACTGTGTATAATGCTGCAGAAATGTCTTTAAACATCACTAACTGGAAAATAAAGCAGAAGGGGCATCTGATTGGCTTAAAACCAATTCGAGTTAGATGCAGAAGCAAGACAAACCTTCCATCCCTGCAGCTTGTTCAGAGCAGCGTGTTTATGCATGTTTGTCCGCATTTGTGTGTGTGTGTGTGTGTGTGTGCGAGTGGTTACGTATCTGTTATAATATAACTGAGAATCATGATGCAAGCTTTTCGCCCAGAGTGTTTTTGAGCTCATTTTCAAATGGTAATTTGCCTTATCCGAAGCAAACTCACTGAGTGTAAGTAAGTGATTATTTGCATGGCTGACAATCATTCGGCTCGCCTGCGGTCTTTTTCCAAACTGCTCCAGTTTGTCCAGTCTTTGAAAGAAAAAAAATACTCAGGGAGGGCCAGTTCTCTTTGAAATATCCTTTCATTTACCTTATCATTAGACACAAATGTGGCATAGTTAACAGTGAGTGAAAAAAGGAAAAGCACAGCCAGCCAGTACTTCTTCATAAGTCTGATGAAGGCTTATGAAGAAAAAAAAAATCTTCTTTGTGATTGTTGAATAAAGACACAGTTGATGATTTTTTTTTTAACTGCTACTTTTTTCACTTTTTGGCAATCTTTTTTGCTCTAACTTTCTTGGGTTTTGGTTTTGAGCACCTCCAGGCTTTGGGTTTCTATCAAAGAGCCAAGTTTTCTGTGCTGCAGTTTAATTGGTTATTATCCCATTAGAGGCATCATGTTGGCCGGTAAAGTGCAGTAACGACAGGACGCACTGACAGCAGTACAATGTGGTGATTTAGTATCTGCACTCCCCCTCAATCACACTCAAATGTCAGCCACAGACTCATCAATGCCCCTAACCCTGAGCATACCCCTGAGACACACACTCAGCACACGGCCCACATGACTACACACCAGCATCACATCAGGGACCGGAGAAAACAAGGCACGAGGATACAGCAGAAGATGGATTTTCTAGAACTGCCTCTTTCTATGACAGATTAAATCAAACAAATATTGAACAATATTTTTGTTTTGAACTGCATTTCTAAAGCTGATTTAGTTTCTATCTTCTGAAAGGGGATACTTAATACTGGCTTGTTACTCTTACATCTCTAAGATATACTTATATCTGTGCATGCTGTAATATTTTAGACATAAAAAAGTGCTTAGGTATGTTTTTGGAATACAAGGCACGTCATGACTGTCTGGTGGAGGTTTCTGGTTGTCACTAGATATAATCAGTCGAAAAGACAAGCACCAAAAATCTCCATGCAATTGCTGGGAGATTCCCATTGCTGCCCGTAGTTTGCATTAAACGGAGTTGACTTGTTTTGCAAGTGTAGCCCAGCCCATAAGTGGCAAATGAGTAAGTAGTTTAAAATGCTTAAATAGCTAAAAGTTCATTTAAAAGTGTTTAAAAGTTCACAAGTTGTTTATGTGTGTTAAAACAGTAGCTGACAAAATTATTTGCTACACGTTTATTTCTATGCACTTGAGAGTGATGCGCACAGTCTATTTCCTTGGTGAATGCAGAGTTTGCCATTGGTTTAAGAATTTTGAAGGTATCTGGAAGCAAATACTACTGAGATTTGTTTTGAACTGTTTCTATCAGATTCAGGGTATTACAGTGCTAATAGTAGCTAATAATGTTACACATATACCACCATTAGATGTGTATGTTGTAAGTCAGGAAAAGAACAAGTGAACTTGACATGAGATTAAAAGGCTTTATTAAGTAAATGGACTGAGAGACATTTGTGTATGCTCACTGAAGTATAGCGAGCATACACCCTGTCCTCTCAGCATTCTCTTAGATGGTTCTTTTCCAGTTTCCATCACAAATTCACTCCCAAACTGCGGCAACTGACTGCTCAGGAGGTCGTGATTAAAACTACTGCACGTGCAGACTTTTGTTTTGCTTTTCCTGCTTGCTTTGCAAGTGAAAGGGTTGCATTGTTTCAGACCACAATGCACACAACAAGCTGGTTGTGTTCTGGTCACATTCCTATATACAAGCAATGTTACTGTGCATTTCATTCTTTTCTTTCCCACTTTGTACACGAACAGCCTCCATCTTGGTAAGAAAACTACAAGAGTGACACTGCAAATGTGAAAAAAGTTCAGTCACAGCGGCTGCAGTTTGCCCTTTCTATCACTCGGTACTTGTTCCTGCTATGGTTGAACGAGTCCTTTCTGTGGGGCAAGACTGGCAACTGTTTCATTGGCCACTCTTTGAAAGAACTGATGCTAAAATATATAAAGAACTGCTGAATGTAGCAACAAAGTTGCATTGGCCAGTCTGAAGCCCAGTAAACAGATAAAGTGATTCAATGGTAGCTAATGGTTGGTTGCTGGCAGATATTCCAGGCTCCAGTGAGGTGGTTATTACCCCTTCATGTGCCAATGAGTGGTATCCTTTGCCCTCATCACTTGAGTAGCTCATCTCAGAGTTGATGGGACCTGCCCATTACACACTGAAAGCTGTTATTTACTCTGTCACTACTTGAAGTTGCTGGATGCCATTGATAGTTGATGGTCTCTGGTTGCCACATTGTTGGTGTTTCTGAATGCAGAAAGTTTTTTTTTAAAGGGTAAGCCGATGGTTTTGGCATTTACCTGCACTCCAAAAAAAACATGCTCAATTTGGACTGCTCAACAGAACTCGGACCACAAGTGAACAACAAGCAGAAAACAGAAAGCCTTGTAGCCCCATGCCTACAGATTCTGCAAATTCATATATCATTTTTACAGAGATTAATGTCTTGGCATCAGTGAGTTGAACTGAAGCGTGATGATACCTGCTGTGCGTGAGAGGGATGTCAGGCACCCAAGCTGAGATGGTATTTACTTCCACATTTTTTTAAAAAAAAAGCAAAAACTCCCAAATTGATTCCAAAGCCATATAGATAATTATTTTATCAAGGATAAAACTCACCTTTTCCTGTCACAAAACACTAATTGATTAAATCGAATATTAAACTTTTATTTTATTAACAGGCACATATTAGCTACAAAATGTAGAAAAACCCAGGAAACTTCTTTTTTTTTTTACAGTTTCACACTTCTAAAGAGGCAAATAAGTTTCAATGCAGTGCAATCCTTGGGTAGCATTGAAACTTTAAAAGGTGCCTGTTCATAGGTGTGTGGTTTTTTTTTGTTTTTTTGTTTTAGAAAAGGACATTGTACTTTTGTGCTTCAAGAAAGTAAAAAAAAAAAAAAAAGGGAAACAAACGAAGCAATATGTGTCTTTTGCTTTTAGATAAGGCAAACTATTGCTGTGCTTTTGATTAAATTTCTTGGCATCTGCAGAATTGGACGAGTGTGCTAAAAAAAAGAAAAGAAAAAAAAGGTCCAAACCCTTCTTTGTAATAAGCCTAAGAACCCACAGGGGCTAGAAACATTGTTCTGAAATGAGCATTAATAAAACTGTTTCAGGAAGAAAGCCGCCAGCATGCATTCAATACATGCCAATAACAATCTGGTATAGGTTTCGCCTTGCACAGAGAAAACTGGGAGAGGGTAACAAAAGTCATAGGAGTCCTTCATTTGCCATGCTCATCCATCAATCAGTATTTAGGACATTGACAAGTGGTAATTTAATAACCAGTGACCTGGGCTGGCAGGAAGCCGGCCTGACAGACAATACAAACTCATTTATCATGGTGGAGCTGTGCTGCTGTGGATCCTCTCTCTCTCTGATCCGCTGATTGTCGCTGTAGGAGTCACCCTCGGCAAAACACCGAGGGGGTTTAGCACACATGAGGCTGAGCTCAGAGATTTAAGTACAGCTGGATAAACGGAGTCTTTAGGCTGTTACGGGTTACAGTTTATCAAACAGGGAACCTTGACGTTCACCTTCATTTTTTCTCTTAAATAACATTGAGTCTGGGTTAACGTGTTTTTAACCTTCTATCACGAGTGTTTACTCTAAAGAAGTAATGTCTTACACATTAATTCTTCTTTTAAGGTAATCCATTACATTACTTAGTTGTTCCCTGTTGAAAGTAATTTGTCACAATAATCACTGCATTACTTTTGCATTAGTCTATAACACAGCCTGCACTGAAATGTATAATTACCTGTTAACAATATACTGGATACCTCAAGCTACAATCCCACACACTAATGAGGACGCACAGAAGATCTTTGTTTTAGTGTGTGGACACAGAGCCAGCAGCGAATTTAAAAACTAGCCCAAAGAGGACTTCACAGAAAAACATTGTGGCCACAGTTTCTGCTAGAAATAGGTACGGGTGGAAATGGAGGCTTTGGGGCCAGTCGTGTTTCTGCTTTTGTTTGATATTTAAGATCATTCATTGATTGTTAGTTCAGAAAACATGCTGTCATGAGCTTTTGCACTGTGCTTGAAATAAGTTACATTACATTAGATTACAAAATGAAGCCAATACAACGTTGGGTTTGCTATTCCAAATAAATAAGGAGCTATGGTGTTACCCACATGAACACCATATCACACGAGCTATGTCCTTTTTCTATATCCAGTGTATGTTTTTGCTCAGTCTCATATCTCTTTCTTATCATTCTGATTTAGTTTTTGCTCCCAGACATCCGTCTGTTTCCTTTCAAAAAGTTCAAACTCACTGATTTTCCATGTGTCTTAGATAAGAATTGATTGCTAGCGCTCACATGTACGAGCATTACAGGCTGAAAACTTCTTTGAGGATTCTTTAAAAAACTTTTTTTTAATGTTAACTTTGTCCGGTACTTCTCCCACGTGTTGCAACCTTTCCTTGTATGCTAAAACGTCCCCAGAGATTCCAGCTGAATAAGTGGAGGTCATTTATTTCAGCGGATGACTGCGTTCTCATCTTTTACTTGCAAGCCAGGGTCAATTCAAGCTGCACACTTGGCCCCCTCTTGGCTTAAACGCTCACTGTGGTTGAGCTGATGTGTGTTTGCCCACATACAGTAACATCATATACCTCTGTGAGCTTCTGATCGTGTTGCTGCCAAATTGCAAATAGTGGGCAGGCGTCCACATGAGCTGCCACTGGGCCACAGTGCGGTGAGTTAGCAGGCCTGCTTATGACTCACCCACTGCATTTGACTCCCGAGGAGGCAGTAAAAGCTGTAATGTGGATTTTAATGTGCTCTAATGATCTTTTGTTTGTCTTCATTTGCGTTGCGCTTGCCTTGGAATCATGGCGTCCTCTTCCAGCAGCATCACCTGTAAAAGTGAACACGATAATGAGGATGGTGATGATGTGCAAAGTGACTGCCGCTGTATAATAATGCACTCGCTAACCTGGTAACCTTGTTTAACAACGCGAACGGGGTTAGTTATGCCATCATTAATGCATAATCTTAAACGCTTTGATTTTGCCGAGAGAAAACAGGGAGCATTTGGCTGTCTTATTTGATACTGTTATCGGCAAACAGCACTTTTATCACATTTTTAGACAGAAATTTTAATCCTAATGCCATGTAAAGTGAAGGCAAACAAGAAGAAAGAATGAATTAGTGTCTTTACTCCCAACAGTCTGATGCTATTTAACTCGGCTAATCAAAGCTTTACCTCAAAGTCTTGCAATGTTTTTTTTATTCACTTTACTTTAGCCACAATTTTAAAATCAGCCACAAAATTAAAAACCAGCACCAAGATCATGGCAAAAAGTGCCCCACGAAGTTTAACCTTCAAGGTCTCAACTGGAGTGACCAGGTGTCCCACTTTATGTGAGACTGTACAGTGGTTTTATCCCTTCTCTGTTCCACATTTTGACTGACCCAAGTTTACACAAGTCAGTGCATGGCTCAGCAGAAATATGTGCTTCTAAAAGAGATGTGCTTATCTATGGATGCATCCCTCCTGGAACCCAAAGATGCATACCGGACAGTACAGCAGCTGAAATGAAGACCATAGAAACAAACTCTCAGTTCATGTTTATAGGATGTTTGAAACATTGCATTAACATAAAATACGGTGTATTTTTCCTTCATAAGCTCAATTACAAATATATAACCTGCATAGTTTGTATGTGATTATATTTGATTGCTGCCCTAGCTGGAGCAGGCCTTATACTTCATAAAGCCATAGAGCCATAAAGACCTTATATCATGTTGGCTTCATTTATCAAGAAATAACAAAGGAACAGGCCTCACCTAGCTGTGAAACTGATGGCTAAATTTTCTAATTAATTTGGGAGGACTGTGTAATTTGAAATAAAAAAGCAGTAATTGATACATTGGTTCTGCTAGAGGTTTCTTCCTATCAAAAGGAAGTGTTTCCTTCCCACTGTCACCAAAGTGCTTGCTCACAGGAGGTCGTCTGATAGTTGGTTGGTTTCTCTGTATTATTTGTAGGGTCTTTACCTTACAATATACAGTGCCTTGAGGCTATATAAATAAAGCTGAATTGAATTAATGCTTCCATCACATATTGATTGTTTAATTTAAATCCAGCATAGAGGTGTGTAAAATAAAATTTAGACTTTCATATTTGGGGAAAAGAGCAGTAGCCCTAAAATGGAACCCTGGGGCACAACTTTGGATATTTAAAGGAACAAATAAGATGACCCAATGAAGCGGACCCATTAAGTTCTAGCTGATATGTAACCTGAAAACCAACTTGGAGCACACCAACTGAGCTAGTATCGTAGAGTCTCTCCACCAAGGTGACACGGTCAGTTGGCCTTTTCTTATCGAGCACTCAGTTACATCTTCAGTATGAACAATTAAGCTTCAGGGCCACATAATTCCATGCTTATCCTTTACACTGTAAATTCTGAAGTCAGCCAGCTCAGGCTGCTTTATCGCAGTCCTTGAGTCCAGAGGAAATCAATGGGATTCTGATTAGTGCAGGCCAAAGGGAGACTCATGATTATTACCAATAAAGTGAATTAGATAAATGATTTTCTTTTTCTTTTTGTTAGGGGACTTCAAAACCTGCAGTCCGATCAAATTCAAGATCAAGTCATCAGCGGAATTGCTGTTGATTCATAAATAAGCTAATTGGTCCCCCACCACCCGCTCTATACCTCACTCCACTCTCTGTGTGTCTGCCCTTGCTGGCAGTCCAACACTTTTATTGCTTAGTCAAACCACCTCCTTCCATTTTTAAATTGCCTATTGAGTGGATATCTCTGTGGACTTGCCAGCCCTACCATTAGTATCACCTTCATGCAGCCTGTTTTTTTTTTTTTTGGTAGGGAAATGTTTTAGGGTATTTGCACTGTGCAGCCCATGTAATTTAATTGTCTCAAGATACAGATCGTGGACCCCCAAGGTTGTAAAATCCATTGGAAACCAAGGATAACAGGCGATAAAAGCATCTCAGTAAATAAAAACTCTTCTAAATGTAATGAAAATTAATACATTAAAGCCACCCACCTCAAATTTACAGTTAACTCATGCTCATGTCCCTGCAGTCAGGTGCTTTCCTCTGGTGTGAAAAACCACTCCTGCCTAATTTTAAGAAGTGTTGTCATTTTTATTTATTTATTTCTTTTACATTTAATTTTCAAAGGCAGAATAATACCTTTCAACACTTGTCACTCGAGATAACCGACAATCCTGCTGTTTGTGATTCGTACCGCAGCATTTTTCTCACCACGGCGTATCTCTTTGCAGGTGATAATTTTGTCTCCGAGACGTGCGTTTGATGTCGGTGTTGGGTGAAGCGTCACCTCAGATTAGATCGCATTTGTCCACAGAAAGCGTATAATCACACTGCAGATGTCTAAATAGCAAACAATGGATTTGAAATCAAAAAACACTTTGTGTAAACTTACTCTAGAGCATCTATAATTTGTTACTCTTAAATGTGCTGTAGAGTCACTGTGTTTTTGGGGGGGGGATTATTTTTTTTTTGGATATATGGAAAAAAAAGATAATCCCACAAACCAAGGGTCAGTTTTCTGATGTTAAATGCAGCTCACTTATCAGCAGTACTTATGACAAGCCAGAAGGTCATATTCCAGTCTCGTTCAGATCAAAATATTTGCTCTACACAAGGATAAACCAGGTTTGGCCAACAGCAGTAACCCTCCCCCATACACCACTGATTCAAATGAGGTAACCCCGCTGAGTGGAGGCTTTCCAGTTTAGCTGCTGCAAACTGGCCTGACTGACTGGACAGATTTCAGTCATTCTCCAGCAAGCGGAGCCAATCCGGACCAAGTCCAGCTGTGATGCGTATCTTGGATTTTGTTCGAAAGCTGTCTGGAAAGAAAGAAAACATCCAATTGACCCTTTCAAACACAATCACATTTAACAGTGCTTCTGTTATCGTGTGTGCGAAGGAGCCATCCTGCCTTTTCTCTTTTGTTTTTATGTAAATACCTATCAAAATATTGGTATTTTATATCCATTTCATGCAAGGCTTTTTGAGGTGTAAATGTGAGTTCATTTCACTGCTGACTGAAAAGTTGGAAATCCTTCAGTGTTGACAACTCCTCCACTTAATTTTTACTCACACAGTTACTGTAAATCACTGCTGCATCTAGACGGTTTGTTCAGGGAACAAACTTGGACACATTTTTCTTTTTCTTGGCCACGTTGTCACATTTCATTCAGAGCAAATGAAATTGTAGGCGAAGTTAACATACACAGACGCTGTAGTTATCCTTTACTAGATTTATTTTACTAAAATGAATCTCCAGTGATGTTTGATATCTCATGGAAAGTTATCATGGAAAATTAAATGAGTATTCAAAACGCTCTTTGCAACTGAAGTAGCTCCAGTGCATTGGTGACCATTTGGGGCCTGGCCCTGAGTCAGTGGATCCTTTGGGTCCTTTGTGGAGTCTTCATAGTCTAACCTATCTTCCCAGTGGATTGGCACTTGCAGAGTTTAGAGGTCATGTGATGATATTTAGTGCTTTATATGGTTAAACTATGACCAGTTGGACCTTGTTGTGGACAGGTGTCCACTTTGAAGAGTAAATGGTAAAAGCCCTCATACTTTTCTACTCTGACACCCAAAGCGAGCCTCATTCACCCAGTCAAACACACTTATACGCCTTTTCTCTCTATACCTCAGCGCCTTCTATAACATTCACACTCATAGATACAGACATGTACATGGACTCTTCTTGGTTTCCTCTACAGAAAAGCTGTAGTGGTGCCTGCTGCCCCTGTGACACAGACCCAGATAAGTGGTAGATAATGGATGAATGGATAGATGGTGGCCGTTATAACCACAAGAGGCAATTATAGGATGAAGGCAACTTAATTTTTCTACCAGAATTCTATTAAGTCATTTTTTTAAAGACCTTGATGGGAATAATATAAGCAACCCACAAAGAGACCATGAAACATTTATTAAATTAAAGATGCATTATCAGCAGCAGCAGCAGCAAACATTTCCCAAAGTAAGGTACTGATTGCATCCGACCTAGTAGAGCTGTCACTGTGAAAACCATTCAGTATCACTGCTAGTCTTTTCTTAGCTCTAGCTCAGGCAGCTGTGTCTTCACAGCCTTGCGATGCAGAGTAAATTGCCACCAGCAAAGCTACCTGCTCCTGCTCTGTGACTGTCAGTATCATCTCCCTCCGCTCTGGGACTAGCTTCACCTCGCTAACAGCTGAGACCCCCCTCCTGGTGTTTATGCGTGTAAGTCACCTGGAAACCTCGTGTAGCGGCGGTATCAGCAGGGCGCAGGTTGCACTCTGAGCCCCAGGGAGCCGCCGTGCTACGTGTGTATGTGTGTGTGTGTGTGTGGGGTTGCACATTCTCATGACTCAGATGGGATTACAGGTTGCTAACACTTGATGACACAAGCTGTTTTCAGCATCTCACCCACCTTGTGTGCTAAAGACTTAACTTGCAGGTTCAACGCACACAGAAACACACGTAACCCATGTGAAGATGCCGTTCACGGGCGTTGAACCCACGCACACACACACACACACACACACACACTAACACACACCTTATCCTTCTCATGAAGTGAAAATTGCTGGCTTTGCTGTATACATGCATGCACGCACACACACACACACACACACACACACACACACACACACACACACACACACACACACACACGCACAGGACGAATAGACAAACTCATAAAATTGTATTTGAGTTGGAGGGAAGAAAACAAGCAGGCAAGCGTGAGTGAACAAGTACAGTGTGACACACACACAGAGGCAACACAAGCTTGTACGCGACATAAAATTGGACTCATGTTTACATGCATGAATGGAAGAAGGCAAGCGTGCATGCATGCAGAAACACAGCCCCGGTTAGCTCACATACATGATAACAGCAAGGCTCATCTCACTACTAGAATCACGGTATGACTCTAGCACACGGTCTGCGTGTTTATAATGACTTCTTTTTATCATCACTGGGTTTCAGATGATCCACGTTACTGCGAGAAATGTTAGATTTCAACCTCTCTGTCGTGATGTTGATTTAGTCTTGCCATGTCCTGCTTTGTTTTTCTCATTGCTGGTCTTTGTGTGTTCCTGTCAGGTTCACCCTTGTTAAAGTTTTAGTTTGACCTGCCTGCTGCACATTCAACGGTGGCCCCGCGAGGTCAAATGCAGAAAGAAAAATGTTGCATGAGCGCACACAATTCAGTATAAATAAGTCTGACATAAATGTATTTATATAATATAATAAAGTAAAGTAAGGGAATGGAATGGGGTAAAAATTGTGATTGCGTCACCTTCTTCTCCTCTTCTGTCCCTTCTTAGTAAGTACTTTGTCTCTAAAAGTAAATGCAGTATTAGTCTAATCATCTTGCTGGAATCTTTGTTGTTAACAGAGGAGCAGCTGGAGTCAGTACATAAATGATGCTTGTGATAATGGATGGTGTAATTCACTCTTTACGTTTGGGAACAGTTGGTAAAAGCCTTAATGCATCACAGGAATTTGCATCAAAAGCCGTAGCATATATCTTTGGATGTTGCTTATGTAAACTTATGTCCAAACCCTGTATGTCACCTCGCCAGATTTATGTCAAACTTGTGATAAATGACACAACACAATGATCCCGATTCCCGGTGCTGATACAGGCCCCGAACTATCCCGAGTTAGCCCTCTAATTGGACTTGACTTCCAGCAGAAATTGGCCAAAGTCCACAGCCCTAAAACCTAACCAAATCTGGCAGCCGTACACGAGGCCAGAACACAGTGTGAAGAGATTCAGCCCCAGCTGACCGATATACTTAAACAAAAGCGTCATCAAATCTTTTTCATTTAGCCTTTTTCTGTCATTCATGCAGCAACTCGTACCAGCTCAGGCCTTTAAAAGGACAGTGTACGTAACAGCAGCTGCATGTCCACAGACAAATATAATAATATAGTAATATATGAAAATATCCAGCCTCAGTAGTTTTAATAACACATATGATTAAATTACAGCACATTTGGGATCATTTTATTGTTTTCATAAAACTATCGGAGGCTATAAATTCAGAGGCAACAAAGTTTAATGACCTGCGCT
This sequence comes from Rhamphochromis longiceps, assembly GCF_057381845.1. Lineage (NCBI taxonomy): Eukaryota > Metazoa > Chordata > Actinopteri > Cichliformes > Cichlidae > Rhamphochromis > Rhamphochromis longiceps. Next base: position 26,294,789 of record NC_140578.1, on the reverse strand, counting down.
CACCTCGTGCTGGCCGGCGCTGCAGGTCTCACTTGCAGGTTAAATTAATTTTCTCCTCGCTCCCTCTCTCTCTGTCCCTCTCTGTGCCCAAAGTTATTTAATATCCACTCAGATTCTGATTCATTATTACCTGCTAGACCCCCACCACCACCCCTCCACTTCCCCACCTTCCAGATACAGCTTTGAAAGACCACCGTATCTCCGAGGCCTAATTAGAATTGAAAGTCTGCTCGTTTGGAATTGTCAACTCTCACCTCAAGCCTGGAAAACTTTGGCTTGCATTTCAAACACACACCTCCCCCCACCTCTGTCGCACTGTGAGATAACGTACACGATATAACTTTGCCGTGACCTTAGGTAAATGAACATTAATGTACGTGTACGCCAGGTTCTGTGTGTCTCTTTTTGTGTCTGTGTGGGTGTGTGTGTTGGGGAGTCAATTATATTAAAAAAATGTGGATTAGCAGCTCTTCTTTTGCGTCTTTTCTTTTTTGAAAAAAATTATACCACAGAGGATATTTTCTTAACTCAGCATGCGGCCCATAAACATGACGATCCATCAGTCTTGGGTGTCTTGTTGGTGGGGTGGGTGTGTGTGTGGGGGGTTTGCTAGGGGAAAAAGAGACGGTTTGTTTTCACACTTAAGGAAGATATGAAATAGAGTGTCCTTAACTTAATCACCACCTTGTTTTACTACATTTGCATACATTTACATATTAATTGGACCACCGATTAAAATTGCTTTTGTAATTTTAATTAAGTGTCCACAAAGGTATATGATTAGCACTGTTTAATATACAGCCTGACATAACTAGAAGCAAAAAAAAAAAAACCTCCCCTCCCAACACCTCTCTCCCACCATTCTCCTTTCAGAGAGGAGGGGATTACTTACAGGGGAAGCCTGCTTCATGATAGCCTTTTTTTTCCCTTCATTTTTTATGTTCAGTAGATTAGGCTGCCAAAGAGACCACAAAGGAGGGGGGCGGGGCCTCTGACTCATTGAGGATTTTTGTTTTCTTTGTTTTTTTTTAAAGATTCAAATATTGTAACATGGCGTTTTAGTGACAGTCGGCGAGTAAAGAGCCCCCTCTAAGCGACTTGTGAATTAGGCTGTGTTCACACTGTAACTGAAATGTGGTCCCAGTGCATCTTTTTAGTGTCACTTACACGATTTGCAGTAATCATCATCCAGTGTGTGCTGAAAGGCTGATGATGGTTAAGGGGCCCACAGCTGGAAAGGGCCAACACACTCAAAATCCCTGCAGAGCTTTTTCTTTTTTAGGGGGAAGGTGTTTTTATTTCTTCTGCCCATGAGTTTTGACAGTGATTAAGTTATTGTGTAATCCCAGGATGAGGCCACAGGAAAAAAGATGTGATTCCTTCCTCGGCTGCAGCACAGTTTAATTCATCATTAAGAATCTTTTTTTTTTCTTTTCCGTACATACATTCCCAGGTGTTTGCAATCCATCAGTAGTAGTAGTAATAGAAGTAGTAAGTAATGATATTGTTAATTGGTGCATATAAGGGGCTTCTCTGAAAGTACAGGGTGTATCAAGAAGAATCATCCGCTATCAAAATGCTTTAATTCTGCAGCCAATTCAACGGTGACAATCAAAACGTGCACTGTTAGAAAGAGCAGATTCGTGAGTTTCACGTGGTTCCTGGTAGGTAGCATAGCAACAGCAGTAGCTGCAGACACGCTTGCAAAAGTGTGGGACAAGATTGAATATCGTATGCACATATAGTTGACTTGCAGTACAACTTTATTTTCAGCCATGTCTTTTAAACTGCAGTGTCTGTGTCCATTATTTAAAAAAATATAGCCCTTTGAAATCAGAAATCTGTTAATAAATATCAGAACACTATATTGAGTTGGGACAGGACCACCAAGGCCCACACCAGGACCCACATGGGCCTTTTCTAGAACTGGCTCGAGGGAGAGTCTCCTATGTCCCTGCGCCTGACAAGGTTGTTAGACTCCAAGATCTCCTTGGAATTAAGTGTTCTTACCCCTTCCCCTGTACCAACCTCTTGTGCTGTCAAGCTGTCAATTTATTGGTTGATCTTTGTTCCTACCTTCACCATGGGTAGGGACTGAAAGAATAAGATTATGGTACATGCGATTGAAATTAGATAACTGAGAGAGGCACAGAGCTCTCCCCCACACTGAAAAAGAACCAGTGAGGTGGTTAAGGTATCTGACAAGGATTCCTCCCAAAAGCCCCACAGGTGAAGTGTTTTAGGGATGTCCAAAGGGGAAGAGGATCCAGAGCAGATGCAGCTAGAGAGAATATGTCTCTTAGCTGACAGATGTGTTGCTCTGTAGCAACACATGAACCGGGTTCTGGTTAGACGAGCCCACCACTTGCTGAAGATCTACCAGAGAACAGACGAGCACAACCCTCGCTAGTCCAACTGTGGGAGGAGAGACTCACCAGATGCCTTCAAAATGAGTACATTTTCTAATGTTTATCTGGGTTTGGGTCTGAAGGGTAACAGTCCAAGCAGTCCAAGTCTGGGCCACCACTTCCAGCTCATCTGGGTGGGAAACTGAGTCATTCCCAAGTCAACCGAGAGTTATAATCTCTCTAGCGAGTCCTGGGTCTACCCTGGGACTGGTTAAATACGCCCAAAACACCTCACCTGGGAAGCACCCTAGTCAGAGCCCCAAGCAAACCTTAACTGGTTACTTTTGAATGACCAAGCTCATCATCTTCTGTCTAAGGATGAGCCCGGCCACCCATTGAAGAAAGCTTATTTCTGCCTCTTGTATCTGTGACCTCATTCTGTTGGTCACTGCTAGAGCTCGTGACTGTAGATGAGGGTAGGGATGTTGATTGATCACTTGGAAGAATGAAAAACTAAAAATGTTAGGTGGGACAACAAAGTGAGGTCTGTGTGTGGGGGTACACTGGCTTTTCCTTTTCTAGAGCTAGTGTGACGTATTTATATGTTCACATCTACTGTCTGTATTGTTGTTGCTCTTACACAATCTGTGAGGAGATTTTGCACAAGTTTCATATGTATAGATGATATTTTGCGATACTGTACATCTGCATGTTGTGCTCTTGTCTGTATGCAGACAAGTCTTCAGCTGGGAAAAATTTGAGAAGTTTTCTCTCCCACACTCTTAATGAGCACAGCTTTTGCCAAGTCAAATGGCCTGACATGTAACAGAGAGACTTGCGCACCATTTTTCTGATGTAATTACAGCAGAGTTGGGGTATCATACTGGGGACTTTTCAGAAACGTAATATTACCTCATTTTGTCTTTGGTGTGGTCTGGAAGGTTTTTCAGAGGCATTTGGAAGCATTTTACTCATAAAATACTTAACCATTTAAGTGATAGGATTCAGTTTCCTGGGCTCTGTCCCTGCTGCCAACCGCAAAAGATTGAAAACTGAGGCGGGGGGGGGGGGGGGGACTGCAGGAGGTTGGTACATTCTCCCCTGTCATGTCCCGTGCCCCTTTTCACTGTCTTAACACAATAGAAAAATTGTGGTATTTTTTTGTTGTTGTGTTTTTTTATCGAACAATGCTTTGAAATTTCTAGAAACTGGAGCTCTCTGTTGCCAACTATCACCCATGCATGTTCCAGGATTTGTTTCTTTATTTCTACCCTGAGCCAACGCAAGTTTCAAAAGACAAAAGGAGGCCTCTTCTTCCACGATAATGTCTGGCATGGAGCGAGTCCTCTCATTACTCGTACCCACCTCTGTGATGACGAGCGTTTCTGTCATCCAGCCCAATCCTCAAAGCTGTCTTTTGGGAGCCCCCTGGGTTATGGCATTAGTTTAGCTTTCTTCCTCAATCCACCCTCCTCCCTCTGCTTCTTTTGCTCTTAAATTGCTGCTTCTTGAGTTACTAAGCTGTTCTAATAGGTGCAAACTGCACGGACTCTCTGTCCTCAGATGGGACGCACCTCTCTCGATTTCTGTTTTGTGGGTATAGAATAAAGGGCTATCCCACTATGCGCCCCTGTCACACGCGATGCCGGGCTCGGCGTGGAGATTTCGCCTGGCTCCCGAACAGCGTCCTCAACGCCAAAGATTTAAATCTGTTTCCTATTTCTTGCTTCGCTGTTGACATCAGAATGTTCCAACCTCAGTGTTTTATGTGTGCTTGTACCCCCCGAAACATCTAAAACACACACACGTTCACATACATGGGACACTTACATAATTACACACATACATTTAGAGAAAACACACACACACACAGGCATCTGAAAGCACACTTACAGTCACATAAAGCCACATGCATGCAGAAACACATGCAGGCAAGGTGATCATGTACTGGAATAGAAACTTTGCCTGTTGAGAGCAGAGACATCCCACTGAGCTGCTTTATAGGACATGTTAATTAGCCGTGAATGATCAGCAACCATCGGCTGTCACACTCACACACCTTTTCAAAAAAAAAATGTCTTTACTCTGTACCCCTTGAAACTTAAGTAGGAGAAACCCTTTAAGCTTTTCTCTGAACAGAGCGGTTTCTGTCATATTTCAGGCCATGCTAATTGAACTAAATGACAGTTTGTGCCACAACTTCATTGACATATACTCAGGTGTCAAAACCCGTTATGCAGGGTACAGAGGAGGTCGTAAAATGTCAGGAAAGAGACTGAAAAAGGGAGACATGCAGGAAAAGACCAACAAAAATGATCACAAAAATCATTAACTGAGGAGGATGTTTTCAGGATAGCAGAGACAATCTGACGGGGAAAAGCTGAGACGAAATAAACACCAGAGAGTAATTTTAAGTACGGTGTTATTTTTGGGGGGTAATTTTGTGTGAAAACAAACAACATTTAACTATCTTACATTATAAGTACTCTGTACTTTTTGGGGTGTGGGCCATATCATGAGGCGCCTAACCACTTGGCTAACTTCCAGATATTGTACAGGAAAGAAGCCGCTCCTTTCCAGAGTTACGTTTAATTGTTTGATAGTGACTGTGAAAGAGAGAAATAAGTCACTTCATGCTCCTTGTTTCTTCGTCTAGGCTGGTAGGTTTGAACAGTCCTTATCACATTTATATTAGTAAAATTAAGGGGCAGTTAAAAAAATAGAACATCAACATAATCAATATTACATCACAACATATAAAAAGGGCAGATTAATCCACTGCATATAATGGCCTGCACCCTGAAAGTTCAGCGTATTGACGATGTAAGAAGGAGAAATATTGTTTGTTTTTCTTTGAGACACGTAACATTTCTCACACAGCGCTTAAATTTATTTACTTACTAAACCTTCACTACCTTAAGTATTTAAAGTCAAATATAGTTACATTGTTATTTCAAATAAATTATATTAAAAGTCCATTTAAACACAGGGGAGGGCAGGCCATGTTATAAAGTGTAACCAAAAAATTAGTTCACCTAAAATATTAAAAATAGACATCAGAGTTAGAGTTTACAGGTTGGTCAGGGGCAGATATTATTTTGTCTTTTCTGATTCTAATTGAAGATTAAGATCTTGGACAAGGAGATTTTTGGATGATAAAAACTGGACTTCAGCCATGTGATTGGTGAGAATTTAGCTTTAAAACTGTGGAGAAGCAACAAATGTGTCCTCAGACAGTTCATAGCCTTTCATGTTTAGCATGTAGTTTCTGACATCCTATATGACAGGCAACAAGACGAGCTGAAGAAAAAAGGGTAAGAAGTTCTCGATCTTTATGGCTGAGAACTTGGGAGCTAAAACAGGCGCTTCAAACTGTCACACAGGAGGCCACCTTCACTTTCCCGCAGGCCTGTGGGAGTGAAGGCGACCGTGAGCATGCTGTGCAAATCACAGACGCTTCTGCTGCACACCATCACACTACATAGGTGGCATGGGTGATGAATACTGCTCCCCCCCCCCGATGCCTGAGCATTATCATAAATAAAATAGAGCACAAACACCAGCCTTTGCGCACTAATGGAATTTGTCAACATGAAAGAAGTGTTATTGAGCTCCGCAGCTCCCTCTCTTCTCTTTGCTGATGCCTTGCCAAATACTTATCCCCTCTCTGGTGAGCATTTAGCGTTAACTCGCGGTAGCTCCTGGGAATCGCACAGGCGTAATGAAATTACCTCGGCACAAACAAATAGGGTCAAACTCTCAAGGAGACGAGCATTAGGGCCGCATTTTCCTAATTACGTGGCGCATTCTCGTGGCTGTCTTGCGGAAGCCGCGGGATCTCCAGGACGCCACCATGTCCAATCCAGGGTAAACACGCCACCAGGAGAAGAGTCGAGGAAATTATACTAAGCAAAATGGGATTACAGTAAACAACTCCTAATGTTTTGTCGATTTGCGGCTGATAATTAAGCAGATTTCACGCTGATTTGCCGAAAGAGCGACGATACATCAGCAGGATAGACGATGAAGCTGGAAGTCTGGATGTTCTTGTGCGTCCAGCAGAATGCCAGCACCAGTTATTCGGTATCTCTTTGCACCTGTGGTGAGAAGAGAGGACACGTGCATGAACATATGAGTCGATACCCACCCCCACCCCCACAGCTGCGGTGCTGTCCTTGATCATAATGTCATTTCTTTACCATAACAATGCTATCAGATCTGTTTTCTCCAATTCGTCTCACCTGTGTTATCACTGGCAGCAGAGCAAGAGATGCCATTACCTACATGACCGTGACAGAGCGTTTTGTAATTATTGAGCATGCCTCTGTGGTAATTACTTCAGTTTACTGAATTATAAAAGCTGAGAAGGAGGGGAGAGAAGAGCCACGGCCCCGAGCTGAGACAGAAATATTCTTCCGGAGGCTGAAGAGCTGAGAGACTTTCCTTGGCAGCGGTATTATCACATACGCTCATCTGCCAGAGACTGTTGACAGAAAATATGCCCTATCAGCAGAAAGAACCACTTTTTTTTCTCTTCTCGTTCTCCCGCAGCCCACCATCTCCCCCCTCCCGCCCCCCGCTCTTCGCGTCGCCACCCGCGCGCCCTGACAGTCTGATGAAAGACAAAGCTCCCCAGTGAGGGATATCAATAAATCAGACAAACCAACAGGAGCGGAGACCACCTATTTCGCCTCCTACATCAGCCTCGCCTGAGACGCCATCACAGGGTTGTCGCATGTTTTTGTGTTTCTCTGGCTTTTGTTGGCCACCTACTCTGGCGCTGGCGACGACAACAGCTATCCTAGTTGGTAATCTCCCTTTCTCTCTCACTGTCTCCCTCTGTGCTCGAAATGAGCAAATCGAGGCTGGATTATGCCCGCTAATGTGCTTGTTAATTTGGGATGTATTCAAAGGTAAATTGGGACTGACTTTCTCTCGGCTGGGGAGGAAATATGTGATGTGAGGAAATAACTTACCAAAGACCAAAGTTTACACCATGTGAGGTCAAACGGAAAGACTAATACCAATGCTCAAGCCAGATTTTAGTGAGTGTGGTGCATGCTGTATTGAAAAATGGTCTTTGGAAAGGTCAGAGGGCAGGTTCACTTCACCCAAAAGACACCTGAGCTCCTCCAGCAGGGCTAATGCTGCAGTTTGTGTGCAACTCTGACCGGGTCAGTGCTGCAGCCTTTTATCTTCTCTCAGAAATGTGTGTAATATCTGGACATCTGGACGGAACAGCTTGGCTGGCATTGTTTTCACCTTGTGAGCCTGTGTTTGTGTCACCGTAGAAAAATGTGACAAAATGGGGTCCTGAAGACAACTGCTGCAAAGGGAACTACCTCAAAAGGAGTAATTTATTCTGAGTTCCTAGTACTTTGGCAGGTATGTATTTGAGGGATGTTTGTGACTAGTTGACTAGATGTTCAAAGGTTGCTGCACCCGCTGGTTTGTTTTATTAACTGATTATCCAGTTCAGGGATGCGGGAGGGCAAGAGCCAGCTGTCACTGGGTAAGAGGCAGGCTAAACCCTGGACAGAGCAGCAGTCTATCACAGGGTTTAATACAGAAAAACAGACAACCAGCCATGCTCACATTTACACCTAAAGTACCTAACATGGACCACATAGCCTAGCATGCATGTCTTTGCACTGTTGGAGGAAGCCCTCGTGCCACTGCGCTGCCTGAGATGTTCATATGTTACTACGTCAGGAATACTGGTCAGTTAGCCTAAGTATTCCTGCTTTTTTAATGAGTCATGCCAGTTAAGTATTTGGGTTTGAGCCAGTACTAGCTCTTTGTGACAGGAAATCGGCCTGGCTGACCAGGACAGTGCTTTGCTGAAAAAAATGAAGGCTCCAATGCCGGCTCTATCAGAGTTAACGGATATGTAATTTCAGCATGTTTAAGTTAACCTGCAAAGAAAGAAGGCACTGCTGCTAATACTGCTAACACGTGTGCAAAGTTTAGCACTCTGCAAAGTGCCAGACACGTAAGTGACATTTAAAACCAAAATCACCTAATGAAGAATGTTATTAATTGTTTCAAATGGCTCTTAATTGTAGATCGAATATCTGTTTAGACAGTGTTCTGGCTTTTAAACAACATGCCTGACTGTATGGCTACAACATACATGCCATATACAGTTCTATGTTGGGATTTTGGCTTCAATAACAAAATGTTCACCCAAGGAACATCCAGCGTTCCTCGACTGGCTGGTTAGTGGTTGCTAGAGATTGCTTGCAATTGCCAGGTAAAATTAGTTGAAGAGATATACATGCGATGTTGCCCCACAAACCTCCTTGGGATCGCTTTAGTTGGTATCTCGTCTGCAAACACCGCCTAATTATTCATCAAGTGGCAGAAACTGGAAATCAAGACCGTTCGCCTTCAAAGTAAAAGTTGCACCTTTTAAAGCATGTTGGTTGAAGTGATGAGGCACATCTCTTACTCTGAAGGTTTGCATCATCTAGTTAATTTTTCAAGTTGTGTTATTGTTCGGTAGTTAGTTAGCAACAAGTCAGCACCTTTCGTTAAAAAAGAAAACAAAAAAATAGGTGGCCATAACAATCTACTAGCAGCCAAATTAATCACAAGGTTTTTAGTGGAGCACTCTTCACCTAGTGAAAGCCACCCACCATTCACCAACCTGTTGGGGATTGCACATTTTTCCTTGCAACCTGTGGTTGCCAGAGGGTTGGCAACCAGGCTTAAGTCAAGTGGTGATTAGTTATGGGGCGAGCAAATTATTTGGATTCAGAGTGAGATCGACTACTCAATGTCGCGGTGCGGTGTTGGCCTGCATGTTTTTTCTTTGTAGTCATTTTTGACACAGTTGCATATACATAACTACATAACTCTGGATTTCTTCTACAATTCTAAAAATGCATGTAGATGAAGTGATACGAACTCGTGTACCAGAAAACCTTTTGATAACAGGTCTTCCCAAAGTGTTCCTGCAAAGTTGGAAACAAACAAATTAACCCCAAAAATCACTCCTTGCATGTTTATCAAGAAGGACCTTCTTAGAGAAAGACAGAGTGTGCATCGGCTGTGATGCTAAAATTTTAACATCTGGGTTTTTTCATTGCGCAGAAGCAAGGACACTCGGACCATTCTCACCAAATAATAACTCAACATTTAACGTCTCTCATGTTCTTGTGCTGCATTGAGCAGCCGAAGTTATTTTTGACTTGCAAATGAAGGATGCCCTTGCTTTTTTTTTAAAACCATCTTACACAGAGGTCAAAGGTCAGGGTCTGGAGCTGTCTCGCACAAGGACACTTGAGCAGGTTTTGGAGGGGATTGAACCCTTCCATCCCTCCTGTGTTATCTCCTCTTGAGCCCAGCTCAGAGGCGGAGTTCATCCTCCAGACTGCAGGTCATTCTCATGGCCCTCAGCCTCTCGTTGGTGCTCCAGCCCTGCAGGATGAGAGCTGGTGAGCTCCGCTTTCTTTCAGAAGCATCTCAGGGATTCAAACTGGCAACCGTCCAACCAGCCAACCGGGCAGCTTGTCTGGCCTCCAGCCCACTGCTGCTTATTCACTGCTGCTAACGTGTATCGACGGAACTGATGGGGCAGATCATCATCTGAGAGAGATTTCTTTTTTTTGTTTTCCTTGCTGTGTTGCTTGGTTTTTACTCCCAAGGCGCTTTAAGCATTCCCGTTATGGCGGCCTCAGTTCCAGAGACTGCAGTACCTGGAGGGATTTCCAAATGTCTCGCAGAAGACGAAATAACCTCTACCTAACAAAATAAAACCCCCAGCCTCTCTCTCCAACAACAACAACAACAGAGAGAAGAAAGGAACATGGACTAACTGGCAGTGAAGGCAATTTGTCGCTGGAGCTCACTCCCCCTTCTCTTCTGCACCATCCAGATTTCCCATAAGGAATGTGCTTTGGTGTAATTCATCACCGGGCCCATACGGCAAAGCGCTCGTTCTGGCGGTGAAATATGAGTCAGTGCGGGGAGGCATTTTCACACGGTAGCTGCGCTGAATGGGGTATTATTTTGGCAAGCTCCCACAAGATACTCCAACACCTTTTTCTGCTGTTGCAACACGCTGTTTATCAAATGTCTCTAGACACAGGAGGCGCACAATAAACATCAACCGACGAATTACAAGCTTTGATTTCCGGCATATTACGGTGTCCCATAAAAAAAAAGGTAGCGGGGGAAAGAAAAAAGCACAGTACTCCATCTTCTTATAATAACATGCCTGTTTATGAAGATGGAGGATGACAAGAGCATACCTGCCTGTGAGCGTGAGGCTGAATGATAGTATTCATGCCCAGGGAAGGGACAGCATGGATGAGGCGCTGCTAATTAGCTGCCTTATGTGGAAAACTGCTGTTCAGTTTAAACTCTTTGACCCAAACTGGGAGGGCGCTAAGTTTTGTGGCACTGAACTGGTTCTCAGCAGCAACCCGATGGACTTAAAATATGAAGTCTGAGACCAAAGAAGCCCTCCCAGTTACATGTGATAAGCATTTCAGTGATTCTGCTGGATTAAACTATGATAAGCTGATAAGCAGCACGTGATATTTAAGTGTAACTGTGACTTTTGCAGTTTTTCTCGGCTCTAACCCTTGAGTATACTGCAAAAAAAAAGCCTAAAAATGAGTGCAACATATTCACAATTAACTTAAATTGACCGTTAAAATCGGCCGTGTAACTTATGCTCGTAAAATTGCACAAACCAAAGCTGCCTTTGTCTCTTTTCGTCAAGACTGAGGAGGCAGTTCATCAATCTTGACAGCCGAGCTTCTCCCTGCTCGTCATGAATTTATTTCCTCTGTGACAATAAGAGATATTACAGGGGGCTTCATCATCTCCTGTAGGTTAAACTTCAGTGCTGACTGCCTCCGACAGACTTCCTGTAAACACACTAAAACAGACCTCCAGCCTTTTTACCTCAAACCTATATAATAACTTAAAATATGTAAAATCGTCAAGGTGTTGGTTAATGGTCCAGTCAAAGTGACCCTGCTTAAAATGCTGTGATGGGATCCTAAGTAACATCCCTCCACACCGGTGTGAGAAACTGATAAAGTCATGAATGATTACTTCAAGTTATTGCTGCTGAAGTTAGTTCTATATGACACTGAATCATGGGGTGTACTTGTTGTTCACTTTGTGTGGTATTTCTTACTGTCAGATGGCAATGTTTTCAAAAAACTGACCTTGTGAATGGTGTCTAGATTAAAAACAAATGTACCACAAAAAATCCAAAGAACGAACAGATGTTTATCCAGCAAGTCCCTACAGCTGTCATTTACCTGCTCGATTCACGCTGGTGAGATCAGAGGTGGTGAGATGGTTTGCCTGTGGAAGTTTCTAAATGGCAAAAATACAGTGATTACCAGCAATGGACTTCTCCTGTACAATAATGAGACACTTACAGTTGTGGCTAATTGGTCTACAAAGTGACTCAAATCTGAGAATCAAGAAGCACTTGAAAATCTCAAGTGCTGAATAAGATGTTATCATGTCCGATAGTTATTAGATGAGGAGATTGTCTCCAGAATTTCCCATTTAGGAATAGAAGGAGCTCATTAGGTGGGTTAAGCAGCAATTAGCTGGCACAGAGACAAAGCTAAAAAAATTCGAATTAATAAAGCGCATAGATGCTTTGTTGTTTTTGTGTCATAAAAGCAAAACAATGCGACCCAGTTTGCCTGTAGCAGGTGTCACTTTCTTCTCAACGCCTGCCCGCTTGACTTCCTCACATAGAATTAAACACGAACACCTTCCTGTGATGACTCCAGCCTCTCTCCGCGAAGGCTTCACAGCGTCAGCACCCTCTCCTCCGCTGAGCCATTTTTCTCTTAACACTGCGAAGTTTAGGGGGAGGGCGGGCGGAGGGGAGGACGGGTGAACGAAAGGGACATTTAATGCACAGTAAACAACTAAAGCACTTCAAGCCTTTAAATCCCGACAGGAGGAGAGAGAGGAAGGGAAAGTCGGATAGAGAGAGATGTGATGAGAGAGTTGGGGGGGGGGGCAGCGGCGGAGCCAAGGGAGAGTCTTTTTCCCAGTGGGAGATGACAAATGCCATATGTCCTGAGCACAGCGCTTGTGTTAATCCTCCGCAGGTCCCGGCAGGCCCACATCCGACTCTACGACCTCTGTACACCCCCTTCCTACCTCCTCCAACCTCTCTGTCTGCTTCCACCGGGCGGGTGTATCCATCACACAGGAGCTCAGCCTTCAAACTGAAGCTCAAAATAATCTATTTTCTATGTAGAATTAAGGTGAGGAGAGTTATTACTTGCCAAAGATAATCCATCCATCACTGTGAGCATTTCATTTCGTTGTTTGTCTGGCTTCTGTTTGCATCATGTGATCGTGGGTTTGCAGGAGTTGCTGCTGAAGCTCTCAAGTGGTGTGACCAAAAATCCATCCTACCCTCTCTCTAAAGAGACTCAGCACCTCTATAAATATTTTTATCTGAGAGGAGGTGGCTGGAAGCACAGATGCTGTTGGTTTTATACAAACTACTTGAGAGCAATATTCACACCTGTGCATGACAAGCAGTCGTGAATTTTGCCCCAAAAAAGTCGTAGGGCTTGTCAGATTCAACTCTCCAGATGCTCTTAACATGTTCTTCTCGTGCACCACTGGACCACTGGTGCTTTGGATCGAGAACACAGACCTGTCACCACTGTGACATCAGCCATTGGTTAATGAAGCCTGGGAGGTTTTGCCTTTACCATCTTGTTGTTGTTTTTTTTTTTGGGACCAGATAAGATGAACGATAATTATAATAATTTACTGAGGTTACAGAGGACGGTGTCAACAGTGTAACACAGACGCTTTTTGCGAAGTCTTGCTTTTATTAAAGAGCTGTGGTTAGCACTGACAGCAAATGATGCAGACGTTTTAAGCTGGGATTATACTTTCCACATCCACAACTCGGCTAGGAATGTTTGGGTCCGACTAATTCTGATTTCAAAAACTCCACAGGTGATGGAGCGTTTTCCAATTGGTTCCAGCCATCTCCAGACAAGACATCAAGGTCTGGATAATCAAGGTCTTATCCTGCAGGATACCCATGATGGCAGTCTTTCTGCACAAAGTCACAAGCTGTGCAGCATTTTCTAGGATATAATGAAAACTACCACAAACAAAATGAAAGAGTCACTTACAGTAAAGCCTGGGAACCTGGGTAAAGCTACTGGAAGGTGATTCTTAGTTTTTCCCTGTCTTTTTTGGTTCATTTTGGGTCTTGTAACAAATGTGTATCTCAGAATGATGTGTCAGGGATCTGGTCACCTTAGTGGCACTGCTGTCCAAGGAGATGACTTTAAAGGGATGTCTGGTCTTTTAAATTTAGGCCAGGTTTGGTGTTTTGATCTTCTTGTTGAAATTTTTTGATGGACTGAATAAAACTCCTTCTACAATAAATGTGTCTTAATGTTCAGCGTGATGGAGAAAACACTAAAGTACACTCAAACCGATGCGTTCCTGGAAGGTGGGAGATCGGTCTTGTGATTGTAATCTTTGGAAAATGATCAGTAGTATTGTTGAATATACACAATTTGGTACGCTCCTTTGAGCGTGAAATCCACACTGCATACAACTGTGCCAACGTCTGATCTTTTTTTCCTCTGTGTGCAGTTCGCTGTCATCACCTTCCACATGTTCTGCTGGCTACATCCAGAATCACCTGAAGGGGCTTTAAACATTTTCCTCTTTTATGTCGTGTTAACTTGAAAGCCCTCATTTAGAACAAGTCATCAGCTTTGGTTGCGCTGCAGAGATCGATGACTCCATCGTGTCTGCTTTTGGCCCGTTCCTCGAGACTTGGACTTTTCCACTCATTCGTCTCCGCTCTGAGCCTAAACAAAGCTCTGCCTCGGCCTTCACTGAACCCTGAACAGCACCCAAACTGAAACCTGGAGGCCGTTCAGCTGTAATGATGTGGTTAAAGAATTAACTCTCCCCGCTTACGTGCTGAATCGGCTCCCTACCTCTGAGAACCCACAACCGGTAACTCGCTTTGTTTGCAGCCACGATGACGCTTGATGCTGCAGTCATGATCGCGCAAAGTAAACTGACTTTATTGAACTGCTTTCCATTTGTATATATGTCTCAGTCCTACACAGATTTAACAGTAAACCGAGGTTTACTGCAAGTTTTGTGCAAGTGAGGCTGAAACCGTGAACACATTAGAAAAAGAGGATAAAGGTTCATGCGTTACCTGCATATTTTACCATGCAGGAATTCCAGCTTCTCCTTTATGGATGGGGAGCGACATAAATACACAATGAGGTGAAAAATTTGTAATTAATCCACTCTGGGTGACACTGGCAAGGCTTTACCCAGGCCCTGCTCAACCCCCCGTTTGTCTGGCTAACATTAAGGGGCTAATTTTCAAAATCTAGCGTGCAGTCAATTTCCCAGGATGCCTCAAGGGTGGAAAAAGGTAGGGGATGACAGGAGGGGCTAATTTTACCCGCCTTATTTACCCCTATGCATCATCCGGCAGCTCTCGTCTGACACGAGTGACGGTGGGATTGAAATTAGACCGAGTGTGGCTGGCGTTGAGAATTTATGACACCACCCTGGTATTTGTTTGTTCGATATGTATGTGTGTGTGTGTGTGTGTACATCAGAGAAGAAGAAGAAGAAGAAGACGAGAGAAAGAGAGGAGGCGCAGGGAAAACCTGGGGAAATACATCTTTTTAATAACAGTCAGCGAGGTTAATGCAGCTTACCTTAGAGTGCCGACAGCAGCATGAGGAGGCGGCGGGTGGGGGAGGTATTTGACAGACGACGCACCAAAAGACTTTT
Source organism: Rhamphochromis longiceps (assembly GCF_057381845.1). Classification (NCBI taxonomy): domain Eukaryota; kingdom Metazoa; phylum Chordata; class Actinopteri; order Cichliformes; family Cichlidae; genus Rhamphochromis; species Rhamphochromis longiceps. The sequence goes on along the minus strand of NC_140578.1, from coordinate 26,279,643 downwards.
AAAGCTGAGTTTACCTACACAGGAGTCTGATCGCTATTTGTTGTACAGAAGAAGAAGAAAATAAGGTGATGAAGGGGACGAAACAAAAAGGGGGGTGAAAAAAAAAATCAAACCCTTAATACTATTGTGTGCCTATAACCATCTGTCACAGCTAGCCTGGAGATGAGACTGAGATTAGGAGGAATAAACGTCGGGGCCGTAGAGCATCGGTAAAGCCTTCAGGGCATCAACAAGAAAAACACAAGAAGTAAGGAGGAGGAGGAGGTGGTGGTGGTGGAGGGGACGTAGGAAGAGAAACGAGCCAAAAAATAAAACTCATGGGGGACATTCTAATTCTGAGGCAGTCATGGATTACAGATTGTAACCTGCGCTGACAACAGGGGGAAAAATGACGGGCAATATCGCGGCGACACTTGGAGGGGTCTCAATGATGATGGTGGTGATGTCGGCGGTGGCGGCGGCAATGGGGGTGATGATGATGATGATAGTAGTAGCGGTGATGATGGCGGTAATGACGGCACTCGCATGGTTTCATCTTGCGTTGCTTCAAACAGAAATGAAAAGGCAGTGGTACTGAAGAATGAAGGAAGGAAGGAGGGAGAGGTAGGGAGTAGTGGGTGTGGGGGGTTGAAAGGAAATAGTGTCTTCTTTTACTCCTCACCCCCTCCCTGCCCCCTTCCCCCGAATGCCGAGGGCTTAAGGAAAGGCATTTGGTGGCTCCTGAGGCATCCACGGATCTCCCCTCCTTAAATTTACCGTGAAGGTTCTTAGACTCTCTATTCAGGCAGGATATTTTCGTTTATTGCTTTAGAAGACAAACCTCACAAAAGTACAGTGTCATTGCTTCTGGAGAGTAGTGCCCTGGAAGAATACTGTGCCGCAGAAAAGGCCCCTTTTTTCTCCATCTTCTCCCATGAATTATGTACGATATGACACGGAAAGCATTGCAGGTTTCTTAAGGTGCTTTGTGTTCTTAGAATCTAGGGTAAGAGCCCGACACCAAAGAGCAAAATTTAATGCAATTTATTAAAAATGCTATTAAAAGTAATTAATTTGCACCTTAACGCCATCGGCTAGTTGGTTTAGGTATAGAGGCAGAACACAGAAGTGCACCTCTGGGATAGTCCCCATCAAAAACCTGCCAACAGCCGTTAACAGCATGTGTGACTTACAAATAAAAGTTATGGGCACTCTAATGTATGAAAACAGATTCTTCATGTGGATACATAGAAATCGTAGAGGAAAGACACAAGTTTTGGCACCAGGGAGCTTTCTGAATTTTGTTTGTAGAATTTAGAATAAATATATGCTTTAACTGAGGCAGCAAAAACTGCAATCAAGTTTCACAAAACCGTGGAGGAATTTTGTCCCACTCTTCTTTTCAGAATTGTTTTAATACAAAAACATTGGAGGGTTTTCCAGCATGAACGCCCATTTAAGGTCACGCCAAAGCTTCTCAATCTGATTAAAGTCGTGACTTTGATGTCTTGTGGATCACTGTCATGAACTCTGGTCCGACATCCTCCTTCAGGATTGCAGAATTCATGGTTCCATCAGTTACAGCAAGTCATCCTGAAGCAGCAAGGCACCCCCAGCCCATCACACCATGTTTGACTAGTTCTTTTTATGAAATGCTGTTAGCTTTATTTCAGATGTAACGGGACTCAAACCTTCCAAAAAATTATTGTTACAAACTCTTTAAAGGCTTTCAATTTTACAGTTTATTACAGTAAAATCTAGAGTCTATCACTGATTCGATGCATTTCCAGCTACTTTTTTTTTCATTGGAAGTTTCTGAATTTATCAGTGAGAGAGTAACAGTCAGCATAAGCCGTAAGAATAGCATCAATATAAGGACTCCTGGATAGAGATTGTTTGAACTATCGGAATGGATGTGAGGGATTGTGCAAAGACGTGGAAAAACTGTTTGCCATTGAAAAAACAAGCTGACCAGAACAACGAGGGGGAAAAACATTGCACTGCATGCAAAACACAGGCTATTAAAACACAATGCACCAGCAGAAGCATAAATTTCACCAACAACAACAGCCAGTTGCATAGGTAGCGTCGTACGCTCTACAAAGTTTCAGACAGAATTGTTGTTGTTTTTTTAAAGTTAATAAGAATGGCAGTTACAAAGGACTGTTTACCTGCATGCCATCAAAGTCTCAAATGTGACTGGTCAGCAGAAGTAGAACGATAAGTGGACTATAAAAGCTTCCAGTACCAAACTTTTGCCCTTTGCCTACAGATTTAGTGCACTCATAACACTGTAATGTCAGATTCAGCATGGCGAGAGTACAAATTTGTTTGCAGGGGCATTGACACACACACACACAAGATGTTGCTTATTCCCTGCCAGCAAAACAGCCGAAAGACGAGTTCAGCCATCGAAAGACCTTCAAGCCCCTACCCATGGTAGGAGATTTTAAGAAGAGCTGTCCAGTGAGTCTGCATGAAGTGAGTGACTCATTCTTTGTGTTTCCATCGGAGATGCAAGATTTTTAGCAGGAAGAGGTTTGAAGGTCAGCGCTAACATCACACAAAAGACAAACCGGTGTGACTCATGTTTGACGAGTAGATGTAGAGACGCTGAGATATACCAAACAACAAAGTTTCTTTTTTTATTGGGGGGGAGACTTTTAAAACACCTTTTAACTCTACTTTGACTGCTTGCATGAAAAGAAAAGGGCTTGACAGCTAGAAGAGGCCAAGGCATCTACTTTCTTCACCAAAGGATGATGCGTCCAGTCCCGTGGCTATGGCTGAGTCAGACCTTTCCACCTCCCCCATCCCGCAGGCCGGAGAAACATTCACGAGGAGCAAGCAGGAACATCCTCACATCAGACTTTGAACAAACAGGCCTGGCTTTACTGAAGTTTTGCTATTACAGCACGGAGCGTTAGGACAGACCGGTCTCGTCTCGTTCAACCCGTGATTCCCTCTGTTTTGGGGTTGTTTTCTCCAGTTGTCTCTAAAAGAACTGACAACTCGTATTTTGAGGCATTTCTGTTACACGTGTGTACGCCACTGGTGTGCCCTATCTGCAAGTGCATGCCCGTGAACGTGTGTACGTGCATGTGTGTGTGTTCAGCTGCCCTTCCCACTGCCCTTGTCATACTGGTCCCAGTGCTGCGGGGCTCTTTGCTGGTTGGACAGCTCAGGTCAAGGTCTCCCCTCCCCTGATGTGACCGACGGGCTGTCACGTCAACACGCCGACCGCTGGCCGAGTCTGCGGGCTCCTCCTCGCGTGCACGCGCTTGAGTAAGCAGTCAGTTGCGTGTGCACACCATCTGATATGCACACACAAATGAACTGACAGCACAGTGTATCTGTGCAGGCGCACACACATATATTCACACACACTGAGGCCTCCACCCTGGTGTAGATTGACAGTAAGGTTTATTGCTGCTAATACTCCCAGCTGCAAAGGCAGAGCTGCAGCATCCTAATGGGAAATGGACTCATTTCCTAACACGATGAGAGCAAGGGTGCGGCAAACGCCCATATTTGGTCAACGGGGGCGTTTAATCCGACTGATTTCCTCTCTATTGGTCCAAAGGTGGAGCGTCCAGTGTCTGCTTTATGAAAGTTTTGTCACCATTTCTGTCTAACAGCTTGTTCTTCTTTGCTGCGTGCAAAGTGAGATGAGTTGTCCTTGGACTATATAGAAGTGGACAAAAGAGTAAGAGAGCGCCACCTAGGGAGGAGACATTAAAGGAAAACACATGATCACACATCCACCCTCATCTTGTGTGTGAGATGTTGCACACAGAGCCTTTTTTTAAAAATAATAAAGCTGCCATTGTATATGCAACATTTTATTCATAGTCTACATTTCATGTTGTATTTGTGTTTTTGTAATATATTCAAAGAAAAAAAAACACAAATTTAGAGACCACAGAAAGGATTCTGATCTGATTCTGAGTGGGAAGTCTGATGAAGACAAACTGGAGAGCTGAAGGTCAAAAAGTTGAAGCCAAAAACAGAATTATTTACATTTTGTTTCTTTATTTTGTCTTTTAGCGACAACAAATTTCCCCAAAACTCAAAACTGTCATTCCCAAAACAAAGTAAGTGTCACAGTGTTGACGTTTATACCCTTTTACATCCACTGGGCAGAATAACATTGAATAAAAAAAAACAGAATTATTTTTAATGTTTTTCTCTCTTAGAGGTATAAGTCACTGAAAAATGTATAAAATGTACAAGATATAAACTTTTTGTGTGTGTTTTTAAACTGTTTACTATCAGCAGATGAAGGAATTGGTGTAAAGAAGCAAAACATTTACATTTTTTCATTTAGAGGTAGAGAATCACTCAAAACTCTTCTAAAACCCTTCTACATCCACCAAGTTAAAAAAAAGAAGAAGAAAAAACACAATCAAAGAAGAAAATTATTTACATTCTGCCTTATTTTCTTCTCTTTTAAAGGCAAAAAAGTTAATCAAAATGCAATTTTTAACTAAAATACAGGCCATGCAAGAATGTTGACTATTTAAGCCCTGTTTCCTGCCACTCGGTTGAAAAACCAAAGCCTAAACAACAGAATTATTCACATTTTGGCCCATTTTCTGTGTCTTTAGCCTTTTTACCGACTCACCATGACTCCACTCGGATCGACTAGTTTTCCACTAGAATAGAGTACGACCTTATGTGCGTGGTTGTCGTTTTAGCACCTCAACTGAGCATCCTGTGACGTATTTGGTATGCAGACAGAATGCTACAAAAAAGGTGAAGGTCGAGGAGATGATGTGCCTTCTGCTTGGTCTGTGGCTTTTCATCAGACTCTGAGACCACAGACTTTTTTTTGTAGCCATTTCTCCCGTTGCCGCCAAGCAGGTATTATGACCTAATGGAAAACCCTGAAAACCGTCACAAGTTGATCCGAGTAGATACTAATGGAAAAAGGGCTTTAGAGGACAACAAAATGACCCTAAAATCCAAATTGTCATCCTCAAAATGCAGGACTTGTGAGAATTATGCCTTTTAAAACCATTTATATCCACCAGGACAAAACAATTGAAACCAAACCAAAATTATTTACATTTTTGAGCATAAACTGAAAGTTTCAGGTCAAGAAATGAAAGCTAAAAATCAACATGTTTACATTTTGGCACATATCCTTTCTCACTCAGATAAGTAGCTCAAAATTGAAATTTTAAATCTCCAAAATACAGGAGATGTCAACACTGGTGTATTTTTAACCCCCAAAACATACAAAGTTTAGCATTTAGAGGTAAAGAATCACTCAAACCCCCAGTTTAAAAAAAAAAAAAAAGAAAATTCCACCACCTGTTATAACCACCACCAGTCAAAACTCAATTTTTAACTCTTAAATACAGGCCATGTAAGAATTTTGTCTACTCAAGCCCTGTTTATTGCCACCAGGTCAAAAAAATCCAAGCCAAAAACCAAACCTACTTACATTTTGGACATTTTTTTTCTTTTAGAGGCAAAGTGTAAGCTAAAATTTTCAGAAGATGAGGGTTTATTTCTTTCTTCTATAAATTAATTCCGAAGAAACATCCATGTGAGCTTCTTAGATTTTTCTAAAACTGGCTGTAGGTTTAAATGCGAGGTAGACAAAGCGCTGAATAAGGTCTGAGTGGGCAGTAAGTCTAAAAAGGTGCATTATAAAACATTGCTAATGAACCAGTTAGGTGGTGGCGCTAGGCTAACAAAGCATAGTGTCAAAAACTAGAAGATTTCGCCCTTCAGGTTTGTTACATGAATTGTGACCTCACAGTTCTTTTGCTATAAGATTTTCATTTGGTTATGGCATATAAGTGATTATACCATACAAAGGGGGTAGATTTAAGCCTAAGCCTAGCCTTTAACTGGGCTAACCGATGACCAGTTGGCTCTTAAGAGGTTAAAAGCTGTAATAAAAAAATAAAAATCTCATATTTCCCACTTATTAAACATGTTTTCTGCAGGCAAACTGAAGCTTTCTTACTGCAGTCATGCAAGAGCGGCTGCATGGCTGACACATTCCCGCATCTGAACGAATCTCTTGCTATTTTGGACTTTTTCTTCATTAGTGTTTCATGAGGCTCCGCAGCGTCCTCGCACTAATTAGGTGTCTATATTTCTATATCTCGTTATTGGATTTATTTTATATTGTGCTTAATAGTAAATAGTGTTTGAATTTTAAAACACACCTCATGGGTGCAACATAAAGGGGAATTTTTAATCACGTTTTCTGTAAATGAAAGGACCCGGACTGATTTTTTTTTCCCTTCAATTTTTTTCTAAATGTGTCTTAATGAGTTTGCAGGTTTCTTAACCAGATACACGCTCTGATTATTTATATATATATTTTCCAATGTGCGTATTCACTGTGTGTCGTCTCCTCCCCACTCGGGTCACAGCAGGAGACGGAGTCCAAAAACGAGAGATGGGTGAAGGGAAGCGTTGGGGGCGGTTTGAGGTGGGAGTTGAGGGGGGACAAGGGGGTAGGTGATCATCATCGCCATCATCACAAGGGGTAAAAAGATGGATGCTAGTGGGAGGAAGAGGAGGAGGAGGGTAACGTGGTTGATGATAGTGGCCGCCAGTTGCCTCGGCAACCTTTTTCTTTTCTTTTTTTTCCTTCTTTTCCTCCTTATTTTATTTATTTTGTCATTATTTATTCTCGGGGCCCCGGTGATGAGGCGTGCTAATGTAACGCCACCGCCGCCTGCACCGCCTCTACCTGCGGACGGGGTGAGGGACTCGTCTCTTGCGTCTCAGCCTGGCTTGACAATTAAGACCTGGGCGACTGTAGCCAGGGGTTAATACCGCTCATTAAAAGAACTAGGTCATTAGTGAAGAATCAAGGCTCTTAAGGCGGCAGGGGATGTGGGGTGGAGGTGTTGGGGGGGAGGTTGATGGAGAGGAGCAGGAGGAGGAAGAGGAGGTGGAGGGGTGGAAGCGATGTAGTAAACTCTGCATCTCGGTGAACACGCGGCCCCTTACATTAATTAACCTCCCTTTTTCCTTGTTGGGGAGGTGTGTGTGTGTGTGTGTGTATGTGAAGGTGGGGTAGGGTGGTGGTGGATAGGGGGAGCTTGAGGAAAAAAAATCCCCTGTTATCATATATGCACATGGCTGTACACCAATTAATTGCAGAGAAGGGGGGGAGCTAGTTTACAGTCCTCCCTGTGGTCGCCCTGTGTTCCTGTGTGAGCCCATGTTACATTATTTCAGAAAGATGAAGGGTAGGAGGGGCTGGTGGTGGGGTGGTGGGGGTGTCTAATGTCTGTATGATGAGTAAAAAGGGTATTAAAATTAAGGAGGGGAATCATGGCAGAAATCAGCCTTTGCTTTACCACAGGGGAAAGGAGCAAATAAAAGCCACGGAAATGAAAATAAATAAGCTTTGCTAATACCTCACCTTAAGGAGCGCAGAGCTGTACCCAGCTGAACCGCTGCTGTTTGCCGGTAATTTGTTTGTGGACTTTGTTATTAAGCTCTACACAGGCTGTTTGACCTTCAGTAAGGAGAGCTGGTGGGCAAAGGGGGGGCTTTTTCAAGTAACTGTTCTCTGTGTTAACGCGGTAAAAGACTCCCGTTGCGGCAGTTGACCAACCAGGACGATCAGGTGGTTTTTGTTTGTAACTGAGCTGTGGCAATGATTCACTGAGCTGTAAATGAGGAAAACAGTGCTTCAGCGATTTTCCCTGTTAGTTGATAGTTTGTGATGGGTAAAATCGTGCTGTTACTTAGAGATGTGTTTGCTATTTGTTGAGGCTGAAGCCATTAGCAAAAGAAAAAAGACTGTTTTGTGATTGGTAAACTTTGTCTTGGACAAATACATGCATTAAATAATAAATTTAAATGCAGCTTTGGCTCTTTCTAATTTCTGCCTAAAGCACTATGTATATCCTTACATTTTGAGATTGCTAGATTGCTTTGCAGGCTGAAAAACTCAACATTTGTAAGAATTCCATTGGAAACCCATTTAACCAAGACATCGGGGTGGGGGGCACAAGCCCATGTACCCCTTGTGTCAGGTCCAGAACCCAGATAAATGGGGTTGCGTCATGAAGGGTGTCCGGACCATCAAGAATGAGCGTACTAAGGTTAAGTTTAACCTTAGTACTGGTTTATACTGACACTTACCTCTAAGTTTTTATTAAGTATTCTACTTCGGAATGGCAATACTCCCAATTCATGCTATGCAAAGGGATCAATGACTGGTTTGATTGCACTGAAAATGAGTGACTACAGTAAAAATAGGGCAACAGCCTTGTTGCGACCAGCGATTTTCCCAGAGGTTGAACACGAAATACCACCAACTTCTGGGCAACAACATTTGATGTCAAAGTGATTGCATAGGTGGTAGTCGCAATCTGACGCAGAAGGACTGCAATCACTCTCAAACTCATTGGTGAAAGTTTGCAAATAACTGTCATCGAGTTTATAAATGAAGACAGATTGCCATCATATTGCAATCAATTGGACTTCGATGTGTCTCTTTGCAGTTGGAAGTTGACTTTAGTAGTTGCCACCTGGTTGTGTTCTGCACCTCTGTCCTTTTACAGTTAAATTGCCATCCTGCAGAAATTACGTCACTATTTGTGGAGGAACTTCTGAATATCTGTTTTTTAATCTGTGAGGTTCTGACTGGACTATGAATGTAAGTACTTCATGTGAATTTACATGTATGTAGACTGCAGTTTTCATTGATTTATCAGTTTATTGTCATATTCTTACAAAAATGTAATTGCCAACTGACCACAACAGAGTCTATTAACTACTGCAACCAGGCTGACTCCATTTTAATGTCTTTTTATTGCAACAAAGTCACTTTGAAGATGGGAAGTAACTGCAAGTGACTGCAGACCTCGCCTCAGTCATTGAAGCAACCATTTCAAAGTCCACAAGATCGCAGATTCACTGCACGTGGTCACAGTAATTGTCATCATGCCGTGGTCTCCAAATATTTTTCCCTAGTGTGACTGTAGGATAATATAGTGCTCTCAACAATATTAGCATGGCTAACACATAGAGAGAGATAACCATCCATATTCGCATTTGTAGTGAATTAAAACCATGCATGTCTTTTGACTATGAGAGGAAGCTGGGATACTTGGAGAGAACCCATGCAGACATCCAACATAGGTGGTAATCACCCAAAAGAATGTCTAGCTTACAGCTAGCAGTCTGTCTAAGTGTTCTGCCGAAATCCCAATTAAACTTGAAATGCAAATAACTAATTTCAGTCAGGACCACTTTAGCTATAAGGAGATGGTAATGCATCTGTGGTCATTTATATTTGGATGTATGGCTCTGTTCTGGGACATCCTTCCATGTGCAAGCATGTAAGGTATAAAGCCACGGAGAGCAGTAGCAAGGTCCCAGCACCGAACTGAACAGCCAATGACAATAGAAACGACTTGATTAGACCAGATAGAAGCCCTGAAATGAAGAGGTGGGTTCCAAAGCAGCTTGTAGAGTCAGTAGGCAATGTAAAACCACTTAAAACAGTGTGCACAGTGTGTATCAACATAATTTGGCCCCAAAGCTTGGTGTAGCCTGTGCCCAAACTTCATGACACCCAAAAAATATTAGGCTTTGGTTTTGTTCACTTCCTTCAGTCTCTTTAATTGTGTAACACCATCTGCGAGCTAGTCTTATTTCTTTCTTTGACCTTTTCTTGCAACTGAAGGCATGATTCATGTAAGAATAATTATTAATGAATGACAATAAAGTTTTTCGTTTATTTATTTTTTTAAACAAAAGCTGTTTTGTCATAATACATCATCTACTAACAACAGTTTGGGGCATGAACCATGCAGGATAAACCTGCTGCCAAAGACTCTGTGAGGTTAGCTCTGTGTATTTCCTCCTGTAGGGGGGTAAATGTCAAACATTATCTGGATTTTGGATGAAAAAGACAAGTGCGTAGCCAGTGATCAACCAAAGCCAGGAGACATGCTGAGTAGGAGTCTGTGTGCGCCTTTGAACAAGAGACACAAAGGTCTTCAGATATAACAGCCTCACTAATGTTCTCTACAGGCTTTTCACTTTGAAGTTTAATTTGGGCAGGAGTAGGTGTTGTGATATTTCAAAAGGTGGACATCTCAATTTTGTACAAAACTCTAATATCAAGCGACTTTGAAAGGTAACCCGTCTTTCATTTCCTACAATAAAGTGTTAGGAGTGTGAAAAAGAGAAATTCAAGAGGGGGGTAAATTAGACTTAATATCAGGCCCATGTGACAGTGTTTTTATCTGCTAATTTCTCAAGCGTCATAATGAGACGGTACCGAGTGATGGAGCGATTTGAATTTAAATGATATAATACTTGAGATAGCCCTAATTCACCCATACATATTTAATCTGACATATTATCTCGCTCCTGCAACGACCTGATATGATATGACAGCTCGGCCGCTGCGCCTCCCTCCTCCCTGCCGGCGCAGCGGTGCTGCACTTTGGAGAGAAAGGTGGTGGAGAATTCGCTCCGTGCAATCAAAGCCACTTTAAACGCCAAGTGAGTTTCTGTCGTCTTGGTGGTGAAAACACAGACATCCACTGGAGAAAATACATGTGATACTGGCTGATACACAAGCACAGTAAAAAAGAGTTAAACGTAGATCAACAATCTTTGGAAATGTGTCATTTTGTGATCAAATTGGATCACAAAATGACACAAAACACTTGTTTTTCCCATAACAGAAATATAAGTATGTGATACTGTGTTCCTAATAAATAATGCACTGCATTGTTTATACTTTGGTTCCTTCTGGTCCAGACTGGAGTTCCTTCTCCTCACAGATCCTCCACAGTGTGAGCATGGTGTTCCTTGTGTGCATGAATTTCATATAGATTGTAAATAAAAAGCCTTGTTTTCAAGCTCACCAGTCTCCTGTATTACCAGAAAAATACTGAGACTGAGGCTGACCTGCAGAAAACATAATCAAAACCTGAATTTAGTCAGACGTTTGTCCATGATGACCACTATCTGACCTTGCCAAAATTCCTGGAAGTACCTCTGGTGAAGATACCCAGAGGTATAACTGTCAGTCTGGACAAGACGTCTTAAACTCATTGGATTCTGGGCACAACCACACGTATGGTGGAAATCATACAGAACTATATGTCAAAAAGTACAATCAAATGTATCTCAGATGGAGATTCTATCACTCGTTTACCATTAACCCGTGTATTAACCATCTATACCTGAACAGAATTCTATTAGAATGTTCCAGATTCCTGAGGTTCTGGAACATTCTAGATTTTGAGATTCTCCATCAGAGGAAATTTAAATCTAATTTGATTCTGGAACAAGGATATTATAGGCCTATATGTATTTTGACTCTGAGTGTATTTGAGAAATCCCAAAATAAATTCTAACTTTCTAACTAAATTCTTTTTTAAGGCATTAAAGGTGTTTGCAGTACAATCATTCCACAAAACAACAAAAACAGCAAAATTAAAAACCTAAAATGACCATGACATACACATGATCAGTGGATGTAAACATTGACAAAGATTGTACTGCAACCAAAACACGCGTGTTCTAATTTGAGCCTTTAAATCTTATGAAGAGGTCAATTAGGATATTATTGTTTGCGCTGCTCAGGTTCCCAGGTTTGCTGTGTAACCCCCAAAAATGTGGAAGAACTGCAGAACCTTTACTGCCGCACTCATCCAGCAAGCACAAAAGGCTGCCATCTTGAAACACAGTATGGAGTTTTCTTTGTACATTAGTGAATGGGACATTTCCTCGCTTCATTTTCATTCAAGTGTTTCACCAGAGAAGTGGAGCCAAAGTGGCTCCCAAGTGCTGGCAACCCTTAGAGACTATAGTCTCTACCAACACTTTTGGAGCTCACCTTCAAGCATTTTTTGTTTCCTCGAGTTAAACCGGTTTGAAAACAAGCATCTCATTGTGCTGCTTTGATAATCCAATGAAGTGTTAAGCACTGCTGCTGTTAATACACAAAACAAATCACTCAACCTGAGCTGCACTCACCTTGCATGTCATATCCCGCGTAGGCCATAAGCAGCCGACTGTGCTTTCATGCCAGGCCGTAATTGCAGCTATAGGAGGGTTGGAAATAAGAGATTTGCTCAATTAACCAACATAGCACAGCTGAGGACAGCACCTGTGCATATTGGAGCCCCTGTGTTTTTTTGCAGTTAACATGGCCGATTACCCTCTGGAGTGTGCAGCCGCCGAGCTCTGTTACATCCCCTACCTGGTGCAAGGCAGGGAATAGCGCGCGCAACCACATTGTGTTTAATTGCTCTCTGGGCGTTAATATGCACTTGTGTTTTGAGTGTTTAATTTTCGCCTGCCTGGCGTAATGATAAGCAGATCGTCGGCTGCCAGTTTATAACAGTTGGATAAAATCGCCGTGGTTGTGGAAAACCTGCAATTCGCTGGAGCGCGAAAAGGCGTCCTGCTGTTTTTCTATATGAGACACCAGCTGAAATTACCTGTTTACATTCAGCGGTGTGTTAACCAGCCAGCTGGCACCCAGAGTTGAGTTGTGCTTTGGGGAGCTGAGAGAGATATCTTTGTATTTAAAGAGGGGTTTATCGGTTCTATACACCTGTGGTGTAATTCTAAGTGAAGATAATACATTTAGGTTTATACAAGCCAGCTCCAGCCTCTCTGCTGCCAAATGCAGGAAATCTTACCTACAAGTCTTCCATTTACCACCTGGTAATGTGAATGTTTACCACAAAGGCATAGTCATAGGCAGTAAAACAGTAATCAGTGGTAATGTTGGACTGTAACAATAGAAAGCGGGGGTGTAATGGGCTGAAAATGAGACAGAAATCACAACACAAACATCCACGTCCTCATGTCACAATTCTGCCTTTCAGTGTAGCAGTACCGGCTCTCTCCAATTAGGCTCTCATTACCATACTGGCGCTGTAGAAATCCAGTGCATCAATGTAAATATGGGCTAAACCAGGATATTAACTAAGAGTTATGGCAGGAAGGATTGTAGATAACGGCCGGGACACTACTGGTACGTGGGCTCACCTTTGTGGTGACTGTTTAATATCTTAAACTTGACCAGAGCACCAGTGGCTACCATTTCCATCCATGGTATCTGCGTGGAGATGGTTCAGGATCACAGATACCTCACACTAACAGTAAACTGGACTCTATGCCAGGGATGACAAACAGCTGTGCGAATAAGGTCCATTTGGATCTTAAGTGGACCAGACCAACTCCTCTTTCTATCAGTGTAAAGAAGTTTAACTACACACTTAATCCTTGAGATATCTAATTATAAAAGTGCAATTTCAAAAGCACATCTCAGTTTTTCTACATGATAGTGAAATGGTGCTGGAGTAAATGAAAGAAATCTGTCAGTCGGACTCTTTGGGCTTAAATTATAAAAAATTAATGTGTAAAATTAGTAGCTCGTTGCCCAGAAGTAAAAAAGTGGTGGATCTATTTTAAAACTGTGGGTCTGTTTAAAGAAAACACATGCATTTCTATGGTCAGTAGTGAAAAGAAAAAAAAAAACGGGATTTTTCTGTTGCTCAATTGTTTATCTCTTTCTTAATTACTTTAGGGTAATTTGAATGACCATGGGGGAAGTCTTTATCAGTAGGACAAGCTGTAAACGTTATAAAGATTCAGTTAAGTGTAAAGTTCAGATTTTCCAAAGCTGTTCAATGAGCCAAATTGGAGGCTTTACTGGGATGATTTCGGCCCCTGCGATTTCAGTTTAACACCCTGATATCTGCTGTGGATGTGCTTGGGCAGTTGACTCAATGAACTGATATGCAAGGCAGCAGAGGTACTGAGTGTGAAGCTTGACCCGCTGATGGAGGATGTGTTCTACACCAATTCCTGGATTTGGAATACCAAATCCCGATGAATGTCAAAATACATCTAACCGACTACATTTGAAATCTTCTAACTTCAACTGGTCCTGATCTGTGAAAATGTTGAATCCTCTTTAACGTGTCACTAAAAAAGACCACGACCCTAACACTACCTCTAACCCTAAAAGAGTGTCCGGCGACCTGGTGGGTCTCAAGAGGTTTAGCAAGTTTTGTACTTGTTCGTACACCTGCATTTGATGACTGGTGTGCTTTTTTGTAACAATACGGAGAATTGTTACACCTCATTTTGGAAAGAAGGAGTTTGCAATCTTTCCTTGCAGTTTTTGCAAAAAAACAAAAACAAAAACAAACAAACAAAAGAAACAGGCTTTTAATTTTTTAATTTGTTTAATGGTTGATGTCACTATGTGCATTTTAAAAGCCCCAGAACTAACTAAGGTGCAGTGATGAATGGAGGAATGGAAATATACTCAAGACAGGAAAAATGACAGATCATGATCAGAACATGACACACTAAAAAGATCAGACAGATCAGACTAATATCAAATTACTCTAGAGCTTCTTTTGTCTTCTTGCACTTTAAGCCGAGCTGAACGTGCAAAGAGTAGAACTGATGTTGCGTCCTTTGCAGATATGAAGCCCCACTGTTTAGATAGCATCAGATTAAAGGAAACAAGTTCACATCTTAATTAAGGTGCTTTGAGCATGTGAAGATGTCACCTGGACTCACCTAGCTGAGGAGTTCAACAAGGAGGCGACCCCAGGGAGCGACAAGGGCATGCTCAGATTCTTGGAAATGCCTGGATGTCCCAAGTAGCAAGCAAAAAGCTAAAACTTTGAACACTTTTGTCATATAAATATCATCAAAAGCATTAGAAACCTTGTTAGTGACATATGTACCAATAATATATCGGAGGATATCAAATACCATCATCAGACGCTTTAAAGTCCACTTTCTTTTTCAGCTCCTGCCAAACATGGCTTCACTCTGAAGCCAATAATTAGCTTCCGTGTCATTCCACCCCCTATAGGTACTCTACATTACACCGAGATCAGATCAAATGGTGAAGCACGCTAATCTTCCTGTCGGAGGAACAAAATAAACGGTGCACACCGTCGTTGGTGCCGGTGCTCAATGGTGCCCCGACACAAACAAAACAGACAATTTCTGCTGGCAACATCGCCTCAAAAAAGGCGAGAGAAGTTGGTTAGCAGATGTCAGTTGTTGTGTTTATCTCGGCGGTTTTCCTTCACTCATGCATGGATCTTCTATCAAAGAGGGCTTATCCGAATAAAGTGCTTAAAAGCTTTTCAGACGCCTGGTGATCTGAACAATTTCTGGCTTGATCTGCAGACTAAACAAACCATAATGATGCAAGCTTGTGTAAAGATGTACACAGCAGTCACACAACAAATGCCTGCGCTTGATGTTTTTATTAATGTTTTCCCTTCTTCTTTTCACCGGGTGTTTTTTTTTCCCTCTTTCGTTTCCTTCATTGTTTTGGATCTGAGCACAGAGAGAGAATGGGGGAACTTTGTGTTTTTTGCTCCTGCAGAGGTGCACAGTAAAAGGACGGCCTCAAATTCATGCACAGAAAACGGAAAAAGGAACGTGTCAGCCTCCGTCTCCGTCCTGGACTTGCAAATTTCCCTCGGGGATGGCAAAGAGAGAGCTGCGGTATGCAGAGACGTAATCAAAAATATTCAAATAGTCTTCAGTCAGTTGGGAGGGAAGGGGGCGAGGAAAAGACAACAATCCCTCAGAAAAGGTGTATTTTCTAGGACGATTATAATAAGCCGACCGCCACTCCTGCCGCCTCAAAGCAAAAGGAGCGCTGGCATTAAGTTTTTAACACTCTGTATTTTGTAACAAGGTTGGATGTGGGAAGAAAGTTAGCAGACATCCTCTCAAGACCTGCCGGTCTCATTTCGATGCAGGCAAAGGAGCGCCGGGGCTCTCCTCTGAAGTCGCAACTTCTGGCTCACATGATGGGAGGGAGACGTGGCGAGATCTGCTCGCTAAAGCCAATCAAAAGACCTGAATTCTATTTGTTTTGTTTCAAGGGAAGACGACAAAGGGGGCCTCAAGGTCTTCTTCAAGATGGCTCTGAAGCCTGAGAGGAGAAAAAAATAAAAAGTGGGGAGAAAAAAGAGGAGGTGTGGGGTGGGGTTGGGAAGTGGGAGAAGGGGAAAGAGGGAGGACCAAAGCTTTCAAGTGCCCGTCCTTGGTGGGACCTTTGCCGTGATGCCAGGTACACAGCTTTTAGGAGGGGAGGGGTGAGGAGGAAGGGTCTATTTTTTTGTTCATGTTAGTGCGTGGTTGGGAGTTATTAATATTCTCTAAGACAGAATTTTCTCCCCCGGATTGAAATAATGGCTCATACTTAAAAGGGGAAGAACTCATTTCAGGTTTTAATACGGTAAGCCTGTTGGAACCAATTATTGGAGGTGCTTTGCCATTGTCATCTTGCATTTCTCCTTGAGGAGATTAACTGGCAATGCTGAAAAGGCCTCACAGTATCCGGGATTTTGCTCATTGCGAGAATCTGCCTGAAATGAAATATTTTTCTTGATTTCTGCGAGTGTGTGTGTGTGTTGTACGTCTGTGTGCATGTCAAGTTCCAACGTGTTTCACGTATTTTGGCTTCATGTTCTACCTAATTATTGCAATTTGATCCTAAAGCAGGAGTGGCCTAATCCTCTGCTGTACTGCAGAAATCCTGTTTCAGAAACTTTGGTAATAAATTTGGCCTGTTTTAATAGAGACTGGGAAAGTAGCGCTGTGACGGCAGAAGGACGGCCTCCCTGGGAAGCTCCTCTGTTTCCTCGTATGCAAATTCATGCGGAGAGACGGTGACAGCAACTTGCAGAAAGTTGGGAGTAGTTGTGCAAGGAAAAAAGCAGAAATCTCTGGCTTCTCATGTTCTCCTCGCAGTTTTCCTGACTGGCCCCTGAATGCTGGAGGCTTTTGCATATGAGTGTGTGTGTGTGTGTGTGTGTGTGTGTGTGTGTGTGTGTGTGTGTGTGTGTGTGTGTGTGTGTGTGTGTGTGTGTGTGTGTGTGTGTGCGCGCGCAAGAGAGAGTTGCTTTCAAACTCACAAAGGAGCATTATTCAAGCGTTTGCTGTGAGCAGGAAGTCACCTTAAAACAGTGGTCAGAATCTTAGAGCTTAATTCGGAGGTGCCTAGACCATTATATTTGTGTTTGGATGTTTTTGCGGTTTTTATTATGAAAAGAAATGCTCAGACATCGAATTGATGTGCCAGTCTGGCTGTTTTGCTAAACAAAGGCAATCATACCTTAGCTCTAAGAGAACCAGAGCAAAGCTTAACAATATACAACACACACTAAAACAAATTTGGTGCATTTATTTGAACTCAAGGATGACCTTATTAGGTTTTGGTCCCTTATGAAGCCAAAACTAAATAAGTAATAAGAGTAACACACCGTAACCTACATCCTTCCTGACTGATTGATTCCTAACACTGATACATTTGCACACACGTCTATAAGATCAGAAATCTTATAGGATTCCTACATAATGATCACTTCACACAGAGGCAGTGGTCTTTGTATCCATTGTTTTTTTCCATTGAGGCCATTTGAGTATAATAATCTAATTGTCATGTTCAAGAAACCAGTCTGAGATGATCTGAGCTTTGTGACATGGTGTGTTCTCCTGCTGGAAGCAGCCATCAGAAGATAGTACTGTGGTCATAAAGGGATGGACATGTTAGCAACAATACTCAGGTAGGATGTGGTGTTTAAATTATGCACAGTTGGTACTAACGGGTCCAAAGTGTGCCAAGAAAATATCCCCCACACCATTACACCACTAGTAGCCTGAGCTGTTCATAGAAGGTAGGATAAATCTATGATGTCATGTTGATTACACCAAATTCTGGCACCAAAGTCTTCTGTTGTCCAGTTTTGGGGTTCCTTTGTGAACTGAAAGCTCAGTTTCCTTTTCTTAGCTGGCTGCAGCGGTAACTATTGTGGTCTTGTGCTGCTGTTGAGATGCTCTTCTGCATACCTTGGTTTATAACAAGTGGTTATTTGAGCTACTATTGCCTTCCTATTAATTCAAAGCACTCTGGCCATTTTCCTCTGAGGTCTGACTTCAATAAGTAATTTTTTCCCCTATAGAATTTGGTATTTTCTCTTTTTCAGACCATTCTCTGTAAACCCAGAGATGTGGGAAAATCCCACTAAGCAGTTTTTGTAATACTAATACGCCCCATTCAAAGTCACTTAAAACACCTTTGGACTTCACTGGACCATCCTGACCACGTATACATGTCTGAATCACAACCGTGTGATGGGCTGATCAGATATTTTCCCCATAGAGCAGCTAAACAGGTATACTTAATAAAGTGGCTAATGAGTGTATAGCGCAGACTGCTTTAAAAGCATTGTCAGTCAAAATGTGAAAATCTGAGTTAAAAATATTAGGACTTTACTGAGTTTATACTTGTTGTATCAGATCAGTGAGCCTGCTTTGGCTTCATAAGGACTGAGAAAGAACTGACAGATTATAAAACTAGTCTTTTTTCCTCCCCATGAGGCCTATGTGGGAAGATTTTACCTTTTGTTAATTACTAATTGAAGAGCTGTACTGTTCACAGAGTGATAATTATAGAAATGTAGTTTTATGGCTCATAGTGGTGTTTAAGACTATAATAGATGGTCTTATGCCGTCTCTACTTTGGATTAATTCTGAGCTCTTTCTCCATCTCCTTTCGGGGGACCTTAAACTCCACGCTGAGACCCACTCAAAGCCCCTCTGATACAATCTTGTATTTTTATTCTCAGGTTCGGTATCTTCTTTGTCCATCGCTGATAATTCACAAACACAGGCTGGTCTGCTTCGGCTCTGGCAGCTCTCAGCTGATGTGCCGCCTCCTCTCTCAGACTCACTCAGGGAAGGGTATCTGGAGTCTTTCATCACAATGTAATATTACATGTGCTACCTAAACCTCACTGCAGGACATTCTCCTTTGTTATGTTCCCCCTTCCTTCCTTCCTTCCTCCCCCCTCCCTCCCTCTTCCCCACCAGTACCAGGAGTGAGCATCGTTCTCGGATCATTACTCCTCAAAGAAATTTAAGCGCGGGACGCCATTTAATTTTTTTTTTCCCTCCCCAAATGCAGTCAGTCATTAGAAATCCTAGCTGTCATGGCGATGCCATTTTTGGTGCGGAGTGTTTGTTGCCTCATTTCTTTTAATTTTATCTCCATTAGCTTAATTCTTTTTTAATATTTCCATCTAACGAACTTTACAGTCCATTTTGTCTCAGTGTCTTGCTAAGCGAGTTTTATGAAGCAGGCAGTTGGCTTTTTCCATTTGAGAGCGGCTGAGGATGGGGGGGCGGGGGGCAGAGGAGGGAGGGTGCAATCGAGGAGGGCCCGGGTGCTTTTGTCAGCTTATTTTTGGCACCTTAGCTAGCAGTTCTGCTTCTTCGCCTTGATTATACAAGCAAACAACTGCATGGAGTTCATTAACAATAAAGCACAGGCTAATTAAGCCGAGCCCCTCAGACAAACCAGCGCTGTCATCCCGCATGTGTTCGGAGCTGATTGAGCTGTTAAAGATTTACCTTCACTTGTCTTTTACCTCCTTTGCTTCCTCGCGAGGGCCCTCGCTAAATTTGTCTCAGAGGGCGTTTAACCTCACAGAGAGTCAGCTGCTGCCATTTGGGCTGTAAACACTTTACTTCAAGGTACAGTAGCCTTACAAGGCCACAGTGGCTGTTTACTTCCTGCTTTCATTTTGTTGTTTTTAATGTGCTGCAGGTGCCATCAAGTCTCTCAGAGGAACACTGTCTATCTATTGGCCTTTATGTACTATATATATATATCCTCATAACACTGTTTAACAGCACAGTGATCCTGTTACACATACAGGCTGTGACGTGGCTCCATAAATTACATGTGAATCAGTCTCGTGTCTGCCCCGAGGTTGTGAGATACACCATTAGCAAAATGGCCCTCCAACCCTTTGTTAATGCAATTTGCTTAATTGCTCTGTATCAGTATACAGATGAGACGTGTTAGCGTGTCGAGGTCTGCACAGAGGACATATTTATTTTAATAATCTATGGTCGCTGATTCTTTTCTCTTGCTTGATGTTCTCTGATGGCACTCAGCATCTTGGAGGGGAGGCTGCTATAGCGTATAAGGCAAAAACAGAGTTTCTGCAATTCTAAGCAGCTTGAAAGTCAATATTCAGCCATCTTTATTTAAATGTATTTATTTATAAGGGACGTGGTATATTAATTAATATATCAACGTAAATGTGCCAAAAATTAGCCACAAAGCTACTTTTCATCTGTAGTCCCTGGTAGGTCAAACAAAACCAATAAGAAAAATAACACACCATCAAACAATGTATAAGAAAACATAAAACTGTGTTTTATTACAATTAATTAATTATTCTTCAGCACAGTCTGAACTCTCTCATTCCTGTTTTTGTCATTTCTTTAAGTAGTCTTCAGGAATAGTTCTCCAGGGTTCTTGAAGGACATTCAAAGCTCTTCTTTGGAAGTCACTATTACAAAGGTGTAGCAGTAATGTCACAAAAATAAATTGGTTATCTGTGTCTTTTGTCTAGTCTTCCTTCCCTTTACCCCCAATTATTTGCTGCAGATAGTTGCCCCTCCCTGAGACTGGTTTCTTCCTTTTAAAAGGGAGTTTTTCCTTTTCCTTCTGTTGTAGGGGGTTATCTAATTTTGGGGGTTTTCTCTGTATTGTTGTAGGGTCTTTACCTTACAATATAAAGCACCTTGAGATGATTGATATTGTGATTTGGCGTTATATAAATAAAATTGAATTGAATTACAAAAATGAACTGCTGTGATTTTTCTAGACTGTGATAGAAAATGTTGATTATTTTTTATAAATAAGAATTTAATTCAAGCAGAAAGTGAAACTCTTGGGATGCCGCGGGCAGCTTTTTACAGGCATGCTTGTCAATGGCAGGAGAAACTTGACGAAAACCGGAAGGAAGCACATGCAACTGGTTTTTGGCCCAGTATTCTCTTGTTTCAAAGCAACAGTGCTAAACACTGAGCCAACACACTGCAGCACTGAGCTACCTGCAAAAATACATAGTTTGCAAAAGATTGATGTATGGTCTGCATGTATGCATGAATGGGTTGATGAACGGTTCCTGGCTGATCTGTATTTGTAACCCAATTTTTTTCAACACGTTCCAAGCCTCAAGTTTGGAATTATGGTCACCATCTCAGTTTTTTCAAGCTTATGCTAATGTATGAACAAAAGAGGTATGGGTAGGGATGGGTATCGTTTAGGTTTTATCCGATACCAGTACCAAACCGGTACTTTTGAAACGGTGTAGGTGCTTAAATGGTGCTCGAACTGGTGCTTAAAGAATGAAGAACACAAACTTTGTCCAAAAACCTCTCATGTTTAGCTGTTTTTTTTGTAAAAAGATAACAATGTTAGCCTTTTCTGCAGCTATAGGGCATATATGGTATCACTCTTGGCTGGAAGCAGTGCTTAAACAATGGAAAAAACACCAATTTTGTCTAAAAACCTCTCATGTTTAGCTGTTTCCCACTTTTTCTTTGGTCATTTTCGCCTTTTTGGCCAGGGTGAAGGGAGTATCTGCCATCTACGACAGTGTTTGCTAGTTCACCTTACATGCATTAATTTAATAACGTGGTTAGCCTACTCAACGTAAATTACACACAAACAACATTAAGCTACTCACGCAAGAAAGAACGGCTGCTGCTGCCATCATCATCCTCATCACTTCTGCTACACTGGCAGGGCTAGGGGCCAGGATTCTAATCTTTGGGTTTTTGGGGGATGTTGCTAACTCCGGGTCCGATAACAGGCAACCCACCCACAGTAGATGTGCTCGATGTGAGGTCTCGCAGCAAGCTATCAAATACGGCGCATTTCTCGGCTTTTAACAAAATGCTATACGTCAACAGGTGTTTCATCAGATTCGAGGAGTTACCTCCTTTGCACAGCATCACCCTAAAGCACTTGTTGCAGGCTGCTGAGTTTGCATCTTTTGCTGTGAAGTACAGCCAGACTTTTGACCGCTTGCCTTGGGCATTTTTAATCTGTAGCTCTGCTCTAAAAGAACATACGTGCCTGGGCCCGCCTACTACGCTTGCAAAGGTAAAAATGATTGGCTAGAATCCAAAGTGTATGACATCTCAGGGGAAAAAAAGCACCGAAATAAAGCACCGAAATGTGCGCTGCTTTTCGGTCTGGTTACTACCGTTTATGTCAGTTCCGGTGCCATAATGGCACCGGATACTGGTACCCATCCCGAGGTATGGGGCAGGCCACATGAAGAGCTGAGGTCCTGTTGCTTGCTCAAAGGTTCTTGAACAGCCAAGAAAGTTGATCCTGTTCATCTGTATTTTGTGTTTTCAGCTTATGTACAGATTGATGCAAAAAAAATGGAATGATGTTTCATAACAGTTTCCAGTATCTCCCACTGAAAATACAATATTCACATGAAGCGAATCAACTTTCTGGGCTTACCTTACCTTGAAGACTAAGAAAGCATCAAGACCTTCTTGAACAGGACTTATGAACCAAAAGTAGAGGTCAGACAAATCTGCTGCACTCCTTCACCTCCTCCTTTTCTTCTTTGGTGGCAGCTCTTCTTCACCTCAGAGAGCGATAAGCTACCAATTCCCACCGCAGTGTCTCCTCATCAGTATTTAATTACAGAGGAGGTTGAGTACTCTGACTCCATAGATGATAGAATGGATGAAAGTTGGAGGTAGAAGCTTGAAGGAAGTGATCTTACCCCTGTAATACTTGATTGTGGCTTCTGATTAATGCAGGATGCGGCTATTTTTTTTACTAAATAGTAGTAAAATAACATTTTTTTCTGTTATGGTATGTCGATCCAAGCTTTGAGTGCAATGCGGCGTCTCTCCAAACATAAACAAAGTCATGATTTCAGCAGCCTTGTCCATGTTGACCTTGGATTCAGCCATGTGGTCTTGAGGTTGAAAAAGTTGTAGACGTTCGCATTGGAGGAAAATCATGTAAGTGAAAAAAGAAATGTCTTCTTGCTCCCTCCAAACCACACTTCAATTCCAGTCAGATTATTGTCAGGTTAAAAGAACAAATAAAGAATTAAAACGATTGTTTATTTAACTAGAGTTGTGGTTCATGTCCAGTTACATCTACATGTTTAAACTATTTCCACTGCTAAAAATATGTCCATCTCATTCTTTTCTGTTATTTTTACTATGACTGATTTTCCAAACCCTACTGTCTTGCAAATGTAGCCAATAAAAATTAGCTTTTTGGACAATTTTTCTAGAGATGAGTATCTTAACGCTGAAACAAGCCCAGAGTTCACAACATTTATGAGCCTGCTGACAGCCGTATATGGACATTAATGTAGAAATCCGACTGTCCATGTCACTTCTGGAACAGATACATCCCATAAGGCACTGTATTGGAAAAAAGAAATTTCATAGTAGGTTTTTCCTTGTTTGACTCAGGCTAAACTCAACTTGACTGCTTCATTTGTCACAAAGAAACAGGTCTTAAAGACAAAGTGAGATTATATAGATAAACCCTGACAGCCTCATGCACCTTGATGAGGTAGAGCAAGTGAAGATCTGTAGTCCAATCAGTAAAATGGCCCAGAGGCTAATTTCTGTCTCTCAAACTAATGTTTGAAATGTTCTCTGTACAGATCACATCTTTATGTCGCCTGCATTAGATTTCCATGCTGCTGGTATCATTCTTGTGACTTTAGTATCTGTTGAGGACCATGAGAGATGTCTTCAAATCTGACACAAATGTTGACAAATGGTAATAATGAACTCATTGTTGTGGGTGCTCAGGGTACAACGTTTGTTGTAACATTTGTTTTAAGGTCACTCCAAATCTTTTTGGCTCAGAAACTCATGAATTTGCACATCTTCTAAGAAATCTAAGAAATGTCTTCAAAGTGTGCCGGTGCTAGTGAACTGATTAGAATTTGCTGGTCAACATTTCAACATTTCTAGTGACATCACTAGAAATGTTCTGGGCCATAATTCAAGATTTGTATGTCTCACGGCGTAATCTAAGAATAGCTTATGGAAATTTGTCAAAGCACTATTCAAGAATTCACACCACTTGCTAAGTGGTGTTAGAAATGCCTTGAAGATCACCAGGTCAGGATTACAGGGAGGCTGAGGCCTGTCCCAGCTGCTATATGTTGAGAAGAAATGCCTTTAAATCTGATATGAAAGCTTGCTTGGGTTTAGGAATGAACTGATTAGGACAAATGTTTTTGGCCATAACTCGAGAGCATTTTAACTAATAATCACAAAATTTCACAAAAAAATGTCTAAAAGGATCAAGTGATGAAGCAATGATAGTTTACAAAGGTCAACGGTCAGACTTGCATCATAACATTCTGAAAAAAACAGCTTTCTGGCCATTATTTACCACCATAATTCTTACTTTTTGCTTTCTTTAATAATAAATTGGTGACAGAAATCTTTGCTTCCAACTTTTTAAATTCCTTCAAAGTCTAAGTAGACATGCAGTAGGGCTGCACGATTAATCGTTAGAAAATCGCGATCTCGATTCATACTTATGTGCGATCTCATTTCCAAATGACAACAATAAAAAAATAAATAAAAAAAAAGACGACGACGACGATTGTACCACATTTTGATCCGGGACGTAATCTGCATGAAAACAAGCGCTCACTCTTCCTGCTCAACAAATGACAAGGGCGGAGCCTTATACCACGTGATACAGAAGCTGTGCCGTGTGATGCTAAAATTAGCAGGGAAAAAACAACGGAGAGCACGTCAGGGATGACGAGAAAGTGACAGGAGAAAATCCGTCCCGGTCAACCACCCAAACATCAATAACGGGAACCTTATACAGCGCTTCCCTATACACGTCGAACTCCCGCAGGCACAAAGAAATTACGGAGGCTATTACTTATCAACTGACCAAAGATATGGCTCCCATCAACACTGAGCAAAACGAGGGATTTAGGAAAATGATCAACACCCTAGACAAACGCTACACAGTGCCGTCCCGCAACTATTTTTCTATCCGATTCTTAAGTGATGACATGACGAATCCTACTTCCGGGCCTAAAGTAGTCTGCGTTTAATATGCGTTTAAAGTGAGACATTTGTTGTTTTTATGTTTATTTATTGTTTTTATGTTCAGTCTCAACTGTTACGAAGTTGATGTGCCGTTAATTAGTGCAATAAATATTTATACTGGAAAAGAAAATCGTGATCTCAATTCTAAGCCAAAAAATCGTGATTCTCATTTTATGCAAAATCGTGCAGCCCTAACATGCAGCCTAATCAACATGACTTGTTGGCAGGGGCATAAAAGCACAAGGCATTAATTCCAGTTTAGAAATCTGCAATGAGATTGTCTTCTTCTGCATTAATATACACAGCTTGGTGCAACTCTTTGTTTTCCCGGAGCAACGATGGCCAAATTATTGAGAAACACTCCGTGTCGAAATTGTCCTTAAATATTTAATAGGGAGAGTTTGTGGATTGTGAGGTTCAAATCAGGATTTACAAAAGAAAAAAATCAGGCTTTCGATATTGGTTCATGTCCACATTTACAGTATGCATTGTAGCTTCAAAGTGTCTATTTATCTTTCCCTGCTGCTGTGCAGTCAACAAATAAAACTCTAGTAATACATCAGAATAACTAGAAAGTTATTAAGTGTCACTATCTCTTCATGGAGGCATGGAACAGTTAACAGTGAGCACTATAAAAGTAGATTTACTGGAACAAGCTGGAAGCCCGATCAAACAGTGGCACTGTGTCTGTAGGTAAAAGCCTCCTTTAGAAGTCTTTTCAAAGCTGGCTCCAGAAAGGAGAAGTTGACTGTGATCAAAGCAGTGAAAGGAACCTGAACAGACACACAGTGTGCCAGTTTGAGGACGGGCACGACATACGAGCCGTCAAAACGGCGATATGAATCTGCGCTGTAATTCAGAGAAAAAGAGATTAGAAGAAGATAATGGTCTCATATCTCAAAAGTTAACAGTGAGGCCTGCGTGAACTGTGAATAATCTTATAATTACTGATCTAATGCCATTAGGCCTGACAGAAATAGAGAAAGCAACGCTTGGATGAGGCACAGTTAATCAACTGTGCGCTCCTCTTGGATCATCAGTACCCCCGCGCACGCTAAGGCCACGAGTGATGATAGGTATAAGTTTAAATGACAGCTTAAAGGAACATTACGCCGCGCTCATATTTGGTTAACTCTCCCTACCAAATGGTTCAAAAACGTGACTTTTTTTAATGCGCCTCGCAGCCTTTTTATCGCCCCCTCGATTTGCGAGGGTATTTTTTTCCCCTTTCCCTTTTATTGCCTCGGGCTATTCTTCTTCGGGGGAAATCCGGGGTGACTGGAGTTCCCTCACCTTGTGCTCGTTTGATCGCGCACACACAGAGGCAGATCTGGCCGTTTCAAGCTTCTGTTCCAGGTTGTACTTGCAATATGAGAATAATCACAACAACAAAAAACAGCGCTGGAGGCCTCCCGTCACTGATTCATGTTGTTCCCTTTTATTTCTCTTCGTGTGGGAGAGAACGCTGTGACAAAGTGCACACCCAGAGTTTGACAGTTTAAAGAAAAGATCCACCCTCAGATTGTCAGCCGCTGTTTGATCTCATCAGTCGGTGATGTTCGGTTTGATGGCAAAGTGTTTTTCGTTGAGCCAATTTTTCTTCAGTGAAAATTCTCATATTATCTATATTTGACCAGGGAAGAGGAGTAACAATTAAATTGAGCTAGGAATGAAAAAATAGCAGGGTTGATTTGTGTCATAGTGTCTGGGGTTGAGGACTCTTTTCCCAAATTTAGTTCGGCAACATTTTTGACTTTTAAAGTAAAAGGATTAGCGGGGTTTAGGGTTTCATTGTGACTGGAGTTTGAAGACTCAATTGAATCTTTACCAAACAGGCTTGGCTTACAGGAAACTGCTAATATCGCCCAGGTATGATCCACTTTGTCTGCCATACGTCTTTGTCTGAAATTTAAGTCCACATGTTGTTCAAATAATCACAAGAAAAAAAATGTTTTGAAAAGGCAAGACAAAGAATGTACTTTGATTTGTACTCTGTTTGACCGTGGTGTGTTAATTGGATAGTTTCTAATTATCTTTGGTTCTATTTTGGACAGAGCCAGACCGTCTCCTGGTCCCTTTTGGATTCTCATTTTGGGAAAATTAATTTTTTTGTGTAGATTGGGTTTGGGTCAGTTTTCTTGGGGTCTTTTTTGGCAGCGGTCCAAAACTGTTGGTAACCAATCAAAAACCTCTACAGTGCGCTGACCTTTACAGTGAGAAGGTTACACTTTAATTAGTAGCTTTAAGCCCTCCCTCCCCCTCCAAAGAAATCAAATGTGTGTGCTGTGTCTCAGACTCAAAGAACACTTTCCTAACTGTTGTTGTTGCTTGATCTTTTCTAACTGTGATGGTCAGTGCGATGGATAGGTTTTTCCTCAGCTTGCAGAATAAACTGCAGTAACTTGTAGCAATTTGAAGTTTTCTGACTTTGTCAGTAATTGACATTGTTGTGGAAGTATTTTGTTAAACTCTTCTTTACAAAGTTGCTCCAGTTCATTGATGTTTCCAGGCAGTCATTCAGGCACAGCTCTCTTCAGGTCCGGCAGCATTTCAGTCAGGTTGAGGTCTAGACTTTGACTGGATGATTGCAACACGGTGATTCTTTTCTTTTTCAGACATTCTGTTGTAGGTTAGCTGCTGTGCTTCAGATCATTGTCCTCTTACATGACCCAGTTTCAGCCGAGCTTTATCTGTCGGACAAACAGCCTCATATCTGACTCTACTTTGGTACACAGAGGAGTTTGTGGTCTACTCAGTCAATTGCATTTGATCAGCAGCACCTGACTGCGACATAAATTTATGACAGAAGTGTGTTTGTAGTTTTTCACAGGACTGTACTGCAGGTAATGCATAACAGCACATTCACCACAAAATGTGAAGCGAATGTATGAAGCGTCACAATTGCATTCAAACTCTTTACTTTGGAAAACAACTTTGCACCACGCTGCAACCAGACAACTCATTTTTGGAATCGTCTAACTCTAGAAGAAGTCCATGTACCTTTAACATTTTGGTAAAGCGCTGGAGACTACCATGGCCTGCATGACAAAGATATAGGTTATTTGCATCATTTCAGGGCAGCTGGAGCTATTTGGCTCAACTTCGGGAGAGCGTTTGAATAAAAAAGTAAGTAATGCCAAATGAAAATTTGAGGTTTCCAAAGAAGTATTGCTAGCTCAAGTATCATAATTTAATTTTAATCAATTTTATTTATAAAGGGTCAAATTGCAACAACAGTTGCCTAAAGGTGTTTTATATTATTATATTATTATTATTTATAGACCCTACAATAATACATACAGAGAAAAACCCAACAATCATATGACCCCCTATGAGCAAGCACTTTGGTGACAGTGGGAAGGAAAAACTCCCTTTTAACAGGAAGAAACTTCAGCAGAACCAGGCTCAGAGAGGGGCGGCCATCTGCTGCAACCTGTTGGGGTGAGAGAAGGAAGACAGGACAAAAGACATGCTGCGGAAGAGAGTGAAACTTCCTCCCATATTTGGTGTCAGGACACGAAAAGTCCCTTAAATCTGCATTCTTTCTAATGGCCAGCAGGGGGCAACTCCCCGTGTCTGTATAAAAGTTAAAGGTAAAGTAACCTTTACTCTAACATGACTTATGTCCGCAGTAAACATTTTCCTGATGAGTTTATACTCTCAGCCTAAAGTTTTAAGTCTCTTTTTTTTTTTTTGAAAATTGTGTTTACTTTGTAAATTTTGATAATAATAATAATAATAATGGATACTTTATTGATCCCCATGGGGAAATTACTTGTTTTTCTCTGCATTTGACCCATTCACTCTGTGAAGCAGTGGGCAGCCCACTAAGCAGGCGCCCGGGGAGCAGTGTGTAGGGACGGTACCTTGCTCAGGGGTACCTCAGGGTAGCCGTTAAGTGGATTCGAACCGCCGACCTTCCGATCATGGGGCGACCACTTTACCTACTGAGCTATCCCTGCCCCCTGATCCCATTTAGAGTAAAATTGACAGTAAAGCTGGGTATGCCTACCTTCTGATTGAGCTGATGTCTGGTTTTAAATAAGTTGGACAACATAGCTATGCCCAGAACGCTCAGCTCAAGGTTCTAAGGTTGTAATGTTTAGTATAGAGCTAAAAAGGTCTTTTCTTCTTCATTTACCCTTCAAGATACAAGCACCAAAATTGTATTCACATTTCAGCTAAAAAAACGGCTTCATGGAAGTTGCTTTTACTTTTGAGTGAAACCTTCCCTAAAACTTTTTCTTTGTCAGCTTTGCACAGTAGTGACTGTGGAGGTTTGCCCTGTGGTTATCGTGATCATGCTTTAAAAGGGAAATCACATGCATCTCCATTTATTGCAGAATGTATAATTAACTAGTAAAGTTATATTTCCTGGTGGCATTAGTGACAAAAGTGCAAATTCTCTGGCTGTTGTTACTTCTCAACTTTGAGCCTGACATGGTCATTTGTGCATTGTCTTTCCTTCTCATACATGTTGAATATTGTGTTTTACTTACGGTATTATACCTTTTTTTTATGTAGATGGCTTTTATCTGACAGTAACAAAGCGCTCTGAAGCTCCAGGAATAAACAAATGTGTCAGAACACTTTGACGCTAATGGTGTCTCCCCAGATGAAGTTTCAAAATATTCAATTTTCATTTACAGGCGGTTACATTTTGGGAGCCCCAAGAGTAAGACTTTTGATTACACAACCTGCCATCTCAGTTGGAAGTTGGTCTTCCAGGGAATAAACATGGGCCATAATTAGGGAAACATGCAGATCGTGTAGATGAGCAGTGATGGTGGCGGGCTGAATGGACTGGTCTCTGGGCGGGGAACGGATATAATGAAGGCGTTTTGAATTTGGAGTGAAAGTGGGATGATGGACCCCCGGCTCTTTCAGACCAAACTTTTCTTTTTAGCCATTAGCTTTGTTCTCCATCCTTTTAGACATTGTCACTGCATCTGTGTTTGTGTGGTATGATGGAAGGGCTGCACATTGTGTGGGACATCCATCAAAAAAAAGATAATAATAATAAAAGAAGACACCCGCTTATAATAAAGCAATCACTGATCTGAAGCCTGAATTCTTTACTGAAATTAGCATACAGCCTATTTTAGAAAGGCGGGCTGTAAATTCATGTGACAGTCGCTTCTGAATGTTTGTGCGTGGGAATTGCTAATCTCATTAATCAACAGCTTTTTTGACACGTTCTCTGCTAATGTAACTGTGCTTTTATTTTGAAAGCTTTTAAAACATTTACGTAACACAGTTTTTTGTTATTTATGTACTTTATCTCTTTATGGTAAAAACTATTCAGAATTATTAAATAAGCATTATCCATGGGTGGACAAAGAGCATACGTGAAACTAGCTACATCCCTGACATCCACTCACGTTTTACCATCATGAAATGGCTTGCATGCAGGTTTGTGCCTACACACGGTTTGTGAATGCTGTCCCGCTGTCTAATTAAGGTGGACCAACCCCTCTTTGGGTTATTTAGGAGCCAGAAGTGACCATATGTAGATGAGTGGCTGGAGTGAGAGGTTGTCAGCTAATGCTAGCATGCTTGCTTAGCGGGACACATTCTTCAGACACCAATATGTGCTAACTCGTGGTATTTAATATGCAAGTAAGTAGAGCTACAGTCACCAATACTATAACACAACTTGTTAGTACAATAATACTCCGACAGGTATTAACAGATCAAAAAAAGTTGAGAAAAAGCCGGTTAGAGTATAAAAATTATTCTCTAACCGGCTTTTTCTCTAACCACTTTTTTAAGGCTGGAAATTGATCACAAAGAGTATTATGCATCAAAATATCCTTGCAACTGCTTTGGTGACAAGCAAAAGTAAAAAAGTGTTGACAGTTCAGCACATGGACTGGATGGGAAACCAATTAGATCTTTAAAAAAATGGTATAATATTAACAAATTTGAGGAAACTGGACAAGCAGAGGACAAAAAAGAAGTGTCAGGTATTAAAAACTATCTACAGCAGATGAACAGTATCTTAAATGTCCTTTAGACCATGATCATAAAAACACACTGCCAATGCAGTAAAATCATACCTGGATAGAAAAACACACAGTGGAGCACTATCAGTCATGGATTGAAGCAGTGTGGGATCATGTTGACAGAGAACAGAACAAAAGGCAGAAACATCCAAAGAAGAGCTTTGAATGTTCTTCAAGAAGCCTGGAGAACTACTCCTGAAGACGACTTAAAGAAATGACAAGAAAGCTGCCTAAGAGAGTTCAGACTGTGCTGAAGAATAAAGATGCAAATATTGACTCTCAAGTTTTTTACCTTATATGCTGTAGTTCCATGCAGGTTTGCACACATTTTAATACATCACTGCACATATTCCTTGTTTCCTAGCAAAAATATTGGTAGGGAAATAAAATTATTTCATATCAAGAACATTTACACTTGGTTTTCTTCTCAACAAACTTTTTTAACAGCCCTCAGAAGTGACACATTTGACTGAAATCTGTACAGTGTGTGTCACTGTGTGCATATGGGTGGCTCCAGTCACACACTCACAACTTTGAAGGCTGAACAGTGTCACTGAAGGTTTGTGTGTGTGTGTGTGTGTGTGTGTGTGTGTGTGTGTGTGTGTGTGTGTGTGTGTGTGTGTGTGTACACGTGCTGTTTGCAGTAGTTGTGAAACACGACGTGACGGCAGAGAGCGATCCCACGAGGGGCCTCCATGTCATGTCGAAAATACCATAACATGTGCATTACACTTAAGTGATTCTTCTTCCATCTGCTAAGTATGACAACATTAGCATACCCATTTAATTAGCACCGCGCTTTAAGCATTCCCCCCTTTTAATCACCTCATTGTATTTACTCAGCCACTGGTAGCAGAAGGGCTCTCATTTAAAAAAAAAAACAAAAAACAGTGTAACTGCTTTGTAAAACCAGCAATAGTACTTATTTCTCTGCATTAAAAGTGATGAGTGCAAGTTTATTAAAATTCACCCACCAGTAATTTGCAATTTGCGAGAAAATGTTCAAAAAGAAAAATAGTTTTAACTTTTTTTTTGAAAGATTTCATCAATTCCTCTGCTGCATTCATAGCTTTTTTTCTCCTGCCTTTGTGCATCTGTACTCCTCATTATTTTAACTTGAATAAAAGGTGTCATCACGATCTTTTCATCTTTATCAGAACAGCTTTTTCTCTCCCCCTTCCTTTGCGCCCTCTCTTTCTGTTTTCTGTTGTCGGGCCCCCTTTTCAAAATCAAACTATCATCAGTGGGTAGGGGGGGTGATTGAAATATTGGGACGCTCTTTCAATGGCTTGCATTTACATTAATGAACTAGATTTGAATGGAGGTTCATATCAAGCCTCATAGATTCTGCGCTGTGATTTTATTAATTGCAACAGAGGCGTCATTGTTTGTCGTTTTGACGCCAATTCAATTAAAATCCCATTTAGAGGGTAATAGATTAGGCAGGGTAAACTTTATGTGGAAGACTCCTTGTGACTAATATGTGACGCCATGAAAGAAGTAACTGCTGTGTGTCTCGTGACTGAGTTATACGTGCGCTCTGTGCACGCGCGCGCGAGCGTTATCACCTCCTCTTTGTTAAGTGAGAGTGGATTCACGGCGAGCATCGGTGCCACTCGGCTCACTTTGATGCATAATTGGTCGTCTTTTTGAAGGCATTAGCAGCTTGTAATTCCATACTTTAATTTGAATACACACATTAAAGATAGGAAGGGCTTCGTGCAGCCTGCTGTAATGAAGTAATTAGATTCTATATAGTAGACTTAAAGTGCAGTGGTAAGAGTGCACATGAACCTCAGTGGATCTGTGTTTTCCTAAAGTCAATGTTTGGACTGTGAATGAAATGTTAGCACAGGTTCATCTAGTCAGACTTTATCATTTTTCAATTCAATGCATCACCTGTGAAATATTCAGTGGAATGAAAATGGATTATTCACTGGAACTATAAATGCAGGTAGATGTACGGAAGCCCAAAACGGGCAAGATGATTACAACCTGAAAAGTTTAAAAGAATATTTGTTACTAAGAATTATTATTAATTATTATTCTATCAATAATATATTTTTGGGTCTTTGTGTATTTGCATGCATGGATAAGTATGCACTTTATTTTAATTTTTAAAATATTTTTAAATTTATTTTGTGGAGGATATTTTATATTGTATACTGTATTATTAAAAAATATTATGCATTATTTATTTATGTATTATGTATTATTAAAAAAAAAGAAAAAAGATTAAGTGACTAAAACAACAAATGAAGGTAGGAGGTACGGAAGTCCATCACAGCCAAGATTAAAGAAAAGAAAGAAAATTCCCTATTGAGAATTATTATTAATTATTCACAATTTTAATATCCGTTGTTATATTTTGTGTGTCTTTGTGTGTTTGATCACTATCTACTTCATTTTCAAGTTTATATATTTTTTAAATGCATTTTGTGCAGGATATATTATTTTGTATATATATTTGAATACTTTATTTTCATAAAATATATACATATAAATATTGTAGTACAATGATATACTGCAGGTCTATTTTTTACAAGTAAAAGCAAATTAATGTGATTAGTCATGCTTTACTAAGCAGCATTTTTTGACGTGTCAAAAATAGTACAAAAATCCCAGTAAGTTTTGAGATTTACTTGTTGTGTCTGAATCTCACCATATAGTGGATTTTTTTTGTCACGCCTTCCAAACGTTTAACGGTTATTACCATATTCCATAAAGTATAATAAATCAATCAATCACTCAATTAAAAAATGCACTGTTCATCTTCAACTGTTTTGTTGTTTATTTGTTTGTTTTTTTAACGTAAGTAGGATTTCTGTAAACGCTGATAAAATTGTGATAAAATGCACTGGGTGGTTAAAACAATAAATACAGAAACTTCCTCCATTTTAAAATATACATTTTACTGTATTTTTACAGGTTTTGTTTGTTTGTATGTTTTACAGTGTATAGTAGACTCAGAGTATCCCACATTGCCTTGCAAAAAGTATTTATACTACCAATGGCCACTGTCCAAACATTAATGATGATCGAGGTCTGTCACATTTTTAACATGACCAAATAAAATGGGCTTTGTATGTGGAAGCCAGGTGAGGGGCAGCCAATCAGAAGAGAGTGAGCTCTTAAAGAGGGGGGGGCATTAAGTTTAGAGGGGTTTTGTTAACTGTGTCTACCACACCTGATATCCCTTCAGCCTGTCCATACACTCAGTGTAATCCAGTGTAATCATTTCTACACAATTGAGGTCATCTATGCCTATTAACTCTGTGAGTGTACCTTATAACAGATGAAACACTGGGAATCCAGAACTCCCTAAATTCTGCGTTGTTTCATAAAAACCTCCGATTATTTCTCACAGCTTCTGAGTGATTCGGGTGACTAATAAACACTGGCTCCACAGCACAGAAGAAAGACTTTAATTACCTCTGTCATCACACACAGTTTTTATTTTTTAAATATCCAGGAGATTATTTGCATTTATTCATTAAACTAATCAGGATAGCATCATGCCCTTTTTTCACATCTTGTGTAGTGATGAAGGCATGTTTTTGACACACTACAAACCACATTCTGCTCACCTACATCCACATCCATCATTTGTGCTGCGTTCGAGTGTCTGCGCTGTATTCCCCTAAAACAAATGCGATTTGCTGTAATTACAATACACCCTGTCTGAGGCACCTGCGCAGGAACTCTTTCCAATACAAATTCCCCGTGTATTTTTTCTTTTTTTTTCCTCATCTGCTACACGTCTGCTAAGTCACCCGGAGGAGTCGAGCGAAGTGCGCGCAGCCACTCCGAGGGAGTGTTTTGCATTAAAAGTCCTTTTGAGTCGATGTAAGTTTGAAGGAGGAGGAGAGGGGGGCTGTGAGGGGGAAAAAAAAAACAAAAAAAGAGAGAAAATTCTGTCTTTAATAATGCACAGTGTGAGACGGCGCAGAGCAATATACATTTTTAATTACTAAAGTGACTAATATCTAGGTTTGGCTTTGAGGTTTTTGTCCCATAAAATATGCATTTGTATTTTGTTCCCCGCAGCTGAGCTGGATACACACACCTGAGCGCCGGGCTTTTAGCACACGAGGAGGAACACGATGTGTTCAGGTACTTCACGGATGGGGTAAGGGAAGCCATGCATATGTAAAATGAAATGATCTGACCTCTTTAAAAATCTTTATTTTTAATTCGTTTGATCAGCGAAGAAAAAAGCAGCTTAGCGATGAGGGTTTCTCTGGAGATGAACACAGAGAGCCTGGGTTACTTTTATCTCTTTAACCTTTAATTAACCAAACAGTCCCTTTTACATTTCTCACTTTCAAGTATCACGAAATGCAAAGACGTTGGAAACGGGAGGGGAGGTAAACAACAACATATGGCGACGTGCAAAAGCCAAAACGTGATCAAAATGAGGCTCTGAGGCATGTTTTGCAAAAAATAAGATTTCTTATAGGTGGTTTGGTGTCAAAAGGAATTCATGGCAAAATTTTCAGTCGACACAAAACTGGATATCAGACACATAAGAGAGTAAAATGTAGCACAGTGGTGCTTAAAAGGCTCCAAACTCAACAGAATTTAGCGTCTTTCTTGGACTTCCTTGAGGTGATGCCGACTACTTTTGCACAACAGGGGGTGAGAAGGGACAAAAAAGAGAATTTTTGCTATGTGCAAACTTGTCTTTTTCACAGTTTCCCATTTGTCTGTGCATTAATTGGAGAGCCTTCCCTTTTTAGATGGAGTGCATTATTTATGACGCAGCCTCAAACGCGCAGACTGAAGCCTTCCACACTCACACACAGACACGCTCGAGATAGAGTTTCTCTACCAAGACAACCAAAGCTCTCCTGACACCAACCTTGTCTCCTGAGTGAGCCGACGAGTGCCGATCCCGCCTTACCTTAGCGTTCCCTCATAAATTAAAGTTAAATGAACGAGAGCATAAAGTAGCTGTGGCCTTTAAGTGGAAAAGTAAGTCATTAATCAATCATGTGTCTTGTCACTCCGCCCACATCCCTCGTTTTATAAACTAATGTCCAAGGGAGAGCCGGCTGCTAACCAGAGTTTTGCACTCCACGTTTTCTTCTTCTTCTTCTTCTGCTTCCCGCTGTCATGCTACAAAGATCTGCCCAGAAGGGAGAGTCAACCTACCTAATTCAAGCTTTATTTTTTGATAACTCATTCCATTTCACACACAGTATAAATTTTGATGTCGTATGCCGTTTCAGTGCACTTAGCTTCTCCTTTTCCTTCCCAAAGTCTCTTGCATTACCGCGAGCTACTTTCCTCACAGAGGAAAAGCACCCCAAATTTAAAAATAAAAAACAAAACCTTCCTGGATGATCAGGCTCCTCCACTCCTTCTTTCGCTTGGGTCGATCCGTAGCTTAGCGTAGCATAGCGGCAGGGGGAAAAGTGTTTACCACGATGTTTCAAAAGTTCAGCCGACACAATATGATGTCAATTAAAGGTGACAAAAAGTTTAACACTTCCATATGCAGCAGCGGCACTTGAAAACCACAGAATCTGACTTTGGGAGTGGAACTATTAAGAGGGTGCCAAAAAATGTGCCAAGTGTCCATATGTTTCATAAGGTGCACTTTTTTTTATTATTCTTTGTAAGATTTGTCCTCAACAACCCCAGACTTTCTTCGTTAGTAAAAAAAAAAGAAGAAGAAAAAAAGAAGGGGGTGAGTTTTAATCCTCCGCCTTTCTCCATTTCTTTTTTTTAATTGTATGGGTTTTTTTGTGATTTGAAAGAGGCCCATGTTTTCTCCTTCTCGTCTGGCCTCTGCTGTAGTTTCTGCTTTTGCTTGGCTCCTCGTAGCAGATTTTGGTCGCGCGTAAAACCTCCCGTCTGTTTCGTTATCTCCTCATCCCATCCACTCCAAGGAACGTTTACGGAGTTTTCTTCCAAAAAAACAGAGAGCCACCGTTGTTGTGGGTTTTTTTTTTAAAGAAATGTATTTATATTTTTTGCCATCCTGTTTAAAAAAAAAAAAAAAAGAAAAGAAAAAGGAAAAAAGCTCATTACTCCAGTGCTGGTGATATTTCATGTAAGTAGCTTCAGCTTTAAGACAACACGCTGCTCTGCAGGGAGCGGGGATGAGAAAAGTCCACAACTGTCTGGCAACGCAAAGTCCTTTCCAAACCGTTTTATGTAAACAGGAACCAAAATGTGTTGCTGTCAAGTTAAGTAAGGCTTTTTTTTTTCTTTTTTTTTTTAAGTTCTGGGAAAAGTTGACATTTTACTGCAAGTGGCAGAAGTTTGGAAAAGAAAGCAACAGAAATCCAACAAGCATTAAGATGCTGAATGGAAGCTGATGTGACAGCTTTCACCAAATACAGAGAGAAGGAGAACAAATAAATCATGAATATAAAACTCAAGCTGCTCCCCACATTTTTACCTTAAATCAACAGCTTTTTTTCTCGTCTTGATGGCTGAGTCTAATTTTGATTTTGCTGTTGTAGAAAGTTGTAATTATTTGTTGCTTAATTACAACTACAGAGTGTACAGTTTAATTTGGGTTTATGTATAGTGCTATTACAAATGAACTGTCATCGTAAGGTGCTTTACATCTGTAAGGTAAAGACCCTGAAATAATAGAGAGAAAACCCAACAAGCTATCATTCCACTAAGAGTAAGCACTTGGTGACAGTGAAAAGGAAAAATATGCTTTTAAAAGAAAACCTGCACCAGAATCAGGCTCAGGAAGGGAAAGGCATCTTCCATGACCAGTTGGGGCTAGGGGAGGAAGAAAGGACATAAAATACACTGTGGAAATACTACACGAATTGGATGGTCCCCTGCTGGCAATGGTAGGGAGGAAGAACACTGTTTTAATAGGAAGAGAACTTAAAACCTCGGTCAGGCTAAGAAAACAGAACAAAGGCAGAAAGAGTCTTAAAGTCTTGAATAAAAAGACACCTTACTGAATCAATATCTTTGCAAAAATAAAATTCAGTCATACGAAAGGGTTTTTTTTCTCTCTTAGGGACATTTATCTCCACAATATTCTAAGTTCTTAATGTTTTGATCACGTAGTGCCAACTACCAGCAGATACAACTCTTTAGAGTGTAAGTTCATCAGGTGTGTCTGTCTCCATCCTTCTCTTGTCTGTTCTGTTCTACAATGTGCTGACAAAGCACCAGCAGCTGTTAATAGACTGTTAATCAGAAACGTTATTATAAAAGATAGACATAACCACCACTGGGGTCATTCAGTTGCTTTTTGACTCTGCATTTTGAACTCTTAACGTTAGCATTTTGGCTGCCATCACGTTAGCTACTTTGGAACCAGAAGTGACCATATTTGGATAAAAGGATGAACTGCTAACACTTCCAAGCTTAGTTTGAAAGCTCAAACTGCATGGGTGCATTTGCATGGACTTGGATGCCAATCGCCAAAATTGGAGCACAAAGTTGGTCTAAAATGTTTGTGCTCTAATAAGCAGCAACCACAAAGAGACAATCTAGATGTCCAGTTCAGTGACTTGAAAAGGTAGAGGTGAGCAGCTATAGGCATCTATTACTGCTTCTACCAGTCAGTTAAAGCGGCCACATCCTCAACTTGAAGCTTTATAAAGTTTAAATGAGTCATGAAGGAATTCAAATTAAAACTAATCACAGAGGTAAAAGATATTTTAGTCCCTCTCAAGTGGTCACTAGAGGAACTTTGATCATTTCTTTGACCCACTCTTCTGTACAGAGTTGCTTCAGTTCATTTAGATTTTATGCACAAGACAAGGTCTGTCAGTTTAAGGTCCCCCCCCCCCCCCCCCCCCCCACAGCATTTTAGTGAAGCTGAGGTCTGGTCTTTGACTGAACCATTTTAGCACCTTGATTCTTTCCTTATTCCTGTTGCATGACCCAAGTTATCAGACAGATGTCCTCAAATCTCACTCTAGAATACTGCTATAGAGAGAAGTTCAGGGTCTACTCAATGACTGCAAGTTGCGCAGGGCCTGTGGCTGCAAAACAATCTCAAATCATCATCCCTCCACCACCGCTCTGAGGGTATGATATGCTGTTTAGTTTTATGACCAAAATGTTCTCCTTTGGTCTCATCTGTCCAAAGGACATTGTTCCTGAGGTCTTTTTGTTTCTCCTTGCAATCCTTCCAGACAAGCCATGCTTGTTCAGTCTTTATCTAATTGTACTGTCACCATCCTTAACATATAACATGCTAACTGAGGTCTGTAGAGTCTGAGATGTAGCTCTTGGGTTTTTTGACTGTAGGTTGTAGTATTATGTTAAACACTGGAATGCTCCAGACATGCAAACTGCCAAAACTTCTGCTTTCATAGAGGAGCTCTGGAAGCAGTAAGGGTGGACTGTTTTTCACAGGATTGCAGAGAGTCCTGTGAGACTCTTTCTTTTTCATGAGATGGTAAATGTCTTTTTACAGGTTTTGTTAATGTTTGAACCTTACATGTGCAAATGCAAACAAAGAAGCATAAATTAGTCCTATGAATGTATCCCTGGCTCACTAATAAAGTAATCTGTCTATGAACCAGTTTAACTGCCTTTAGGACACTGTAACACATTAATATTTGAGATTTCTCTTTTTTTAAACCTCCAATTTTACCTATCACATTTTGTAGGTCACTCGTCCAGATCCAGCCCCAAGCATCATTAGCATCGTATCCAGAAACAACACCAGAACAGAAACTTTATCTCGCCTGTGGTCTGTTCGCCTCCCTGTGCTCGCACATATTCCTTTTTCCTCATTCACCACTTCTGTCACACCCCGTCACTTACTACATCCAGGAATGCCCCATACATGTATTCTCTACACGCCTATGGCGCTGACCTTTGACCCCCTCACCACTGGCTCCTTGCAGTCGCCATTCCGGGGGAATTTTACCCCCCTTCATCCACTGCTCACATCTGATCTTTTTCTGGATAAAAGCATCAGCTGAACAGCGACGTGTAGCAGTAAAAAACAGAGTTCATATAGAGATGATTCATGCTCGCTGATCTGGCAACACTTTGTAGGGCTCTTCCAACAGGAAATAACTCGGAGAGGAACCAAACCAAAGTGGATGAATTAGGCATTTCCTCTGGACCGCTGTTAACCCTCAATGTACTGCTGGAGGGTTTTGCCAAATTACAAATGTATGCATCCGCTACGTTCATATTACCTTTGAAAATCAATTCAGTTATCAATTTATTATTGATAACTGATGTACTTTTAGGGACATCAGTGGTTTTTAAGGCCTTTTTTCAGCAGACCAGAAGCTATGCTGCTATTTTAATTGTGGTTTGTTTGCAGAGGATGATATAGGATGATATCTCATACATGCTGTGTCGTGATAGTTTTTGGTGTAATATAGAAATATAAAGTCTGATGGTCGTTGTAGCATGAGCTCCGTCTGCTCAGTTGTTAAATCCTGATCTTTCATGTGCACATTCTCTCTGGCAGGTCATATTTTTGTATCACTAATGTTCTGTGTTTCTGTATCGTCAGCTTGAGCTCTCAGCTCAGAAAACAGACCCCTTTACTGTTTTAGCATCAACACTGTGCAACCTGACAACCCGAAAAACTGGGCTGGCCTTTGTATAACATTCATGTCGTCTTCTTAAACTTTTACTATTTCCACCTTTTATGAATACAGGTGTCTTTCATTTTGTGTATTTCATGTTTTTATACTCCCTTTCTCTTTAAATCACCTTTGGTGAAAACGTCTCTGTTTTAAAAAGACTCTACAGAAACAAATGTCATTATTTTTTACTATCATTTATTTATTATCTATTAGCCCCGTGATAAACGGGCGGCCCCCACCTCTCGCCCTGGAAAGTCTTTTTTTTCCTGCATTGCTCACTTTTGAGATTTTGAGCTGCTTTGCTTCGAGAATGATAAAAAGAAAATTTCATAAACACACATTTAGATGTTTATTTAATATTTTCTGTTGAAAATTTATGCAATGAATTCATTTTCTCCATGAACATGGCAGAATTTGAGATTTTGTAGCTGCTGAAGTTATTTTTTGTTTTATGAAGGAATATAAAGACATTTTTAAAATCCCCTCGGTGGGAGCGGGCACGCTCTGTACTATTTTTAAATCCCGGTAGCACTGCAACCACGTAAGCTAGCGCAATCATTTTTTTTTTGCATATGAAACCAGTGGAGTTGTACTTACATCTTATGCCATCAGCTTGTCCTCGGTCACAGTTTCCTTCCACATATAGCTTTGCAAAAATTGCATATAAAGCACTTGCAGCAACAAAAACATAATATTCCAGAAACACGCTTTGCCGATCCGATCAGCTGTTTGTAACACTTCCTACGTCCATCAGCGCGAACTATCGCATGTCCACCATGACCCGCCGGAAACCGGAAGTGACGTCATTTTGCGAAAATGTAGTTTCTTTTACGATCAGGGCCTTATGAGCCTATACTGGTGTTTTTAAAAGTTATCTTTGACTTTATGACTTTCTGTGTCGTTTCTGGGATGCTTAGGACTCATATTGCACTGCTGGAAATAGTTTATTTTGATGCATATGCAGTTTTTTTGCAAATTTGCATCATAATATTTATTTTCGTTTTTCCTGCATTATAGAAAAATTGGTGTATTTCAAAAATAAAACTCTGAAGACACACAAAATAAATTTCCTGTGGTGGGAAACTATTTTGTGCAACTTTTTTGTATTTACAGTTTTGAGGGATAAGCCTCTTAAATTTCTCTAACTAGAAATATATGTTAAAAAAGCAAAAGCGATTTTCAATTTTTTGGTAGTTTATTGCACTTTTTTTCAATTTATGTAATTACTATGCACTTAATGCATACATATTATTAAAATTTGGGCTATAATGGTTGTATTGATGGATATCAACTTGAAATGCTCCCAAAAATGGCTCCACAGCATGTAAAAATATACTATAAGCTCTGGCGGACTTGGTTCTATGGTAGGTCTTAAAGGGTTAAAAACCCTTCATATCTAATATGTGAGAAGAGTGATACGCAAATATTGAGACAAAATACTACAAATATATGTAGGCAAGATTTTAAAAAATGCATTTGTTATGCATAATCCCATAAACAGTCATTTCCTGTTAAAGTGAATTAAACTGCATGTAAGGAGGAAGATTTTTTTTTAGAAATCTCTTCATCATCACTTACCCACACTAAACTTTATACAACATCTGTAAAACTGCCTCTTTTTCTTGCTTTGACGATATTTCTTAAATTTTTGTATTTATATAAAGTTCAAAAAACTCTATTAATGTGTAAAGACAGCTCCTCGTGTGCATGTTTAAACATCACATTTTGTATATTTAGCTGTCTTAAAGTAAGTAACAACTTTGGGAAGTCGCATGGTGATATTTTTTCTTTAATCGGTGAATTTCTCATCTACATTTAATCAATTATCTGTATTAATGTAATGTATTCATCATTCTCTCGAGCAAAAACTCCCTCAACATATTCAGTTTTTTTGTTTTTCATTTTTCAAAGATGTACACAAATTCTAGGACATTTTATTTCCAACATTGTACCCATAAAGAACTTTTTTTTTTGGAATTACCGTCATTTAAAAAATAAAAAAAGATTAACTTAAAATTCTCCCGCCACAAGAAAAACTTTGGCTCAGATATGTAAAAAAAAAAGAAAAAAAAAAGAAAAAAACATGAAACATGAATCTTGAATCTGCATTTAGCCAATGTTCAGCTTTTTAAAAAAAAAAAAAAAAACAAGCCACACATATAAATACCTTTGCATATTTAAACACAGTATATTTAATTTAATAAAATTCCTGCTCTTCACCTGTAGTGTCTCCTCTTAAGATAATCAAAAAGACAAATGCTGTTGCACTGTCTCTGCAAGAAAACAAGCTTTTCAGATTAATATCGCATAATATCTTTGTCATGCACAGCCTCTTAACTCCCAGCGCTCTTCATCTAAACGCAGCATCAAATATAAACACTTGTTTCCTCTTTAAATTGGCTGAATTACCTTTTTATCCCTCAGAATTCTGGGATATATCCGCCTGTGGTGAAAATGTTTAGTTGATTTTGTTTCTTTCCTCCTCATTGACATGTTTTTGTTTGATGCTTC
The DNA here is from genome assembly GCF_057381845.1 of Rhamphochromis longiceps. NCBI lineage: Eukaryota > Metazoa > Chordata > Actinopteri > Cichliformes > Cichlidae > Rhamphochromis > Rhamphochromis longiceps. Next base: position 26,236,649 of record NC_140578.1, on the reverse strand, counting down.
AGGCCCTTTGACTGTTGCGATCAAACACAATTTTACCTCAAAAAGCTCCTGAAAGCCGAGCTGCTGCCGCCGCAGTATGGTTTGATTCATGTTTCATTTGCTGAAATATTTGATTTAGTACCTTGATTGCTGTCTGTGTGCAGCAGCCTCAGCAGCAGTGGCAGCAGAGCAACACAGGTAAACAGCACTCAACAAATGAGAAATAACACACTTTAATCTCCATGTATTTAATCGCCTGTCCCTCTGGGCCTCCACTTTATCCCCCCCCCCCCCCTCGCCCCTCTATCTCTATCTTTCTGAGAGAGGAAGAAGAGGAGGAGCAGGAGGTGGTGGAGGAGGAGGAGGAGGTGCAGTCCCTCCTGGCAGCTGAGGCCGGTGAAGATCTGTGACAGATGGGGCCGAGTCACAAAACTCACAGCCTCGGGCGAAATTCATCCCCCAGAACTTTCCACAGGGTGCCCAGATTTACCTGATCAGAGAGATGTGGAGGGAGGGGTGTGTGTTTCAGTGCGTGTGCGTGTGTGTATGTGTGTGTGTGTTGGGCTCCAAATATGTGCAGAGGAAGCTGAGGAAGCCTGGCCGCCTGTCATGGCTGACACAGAGCCCATCTGCCTCAAACCTGTGGCGCCCTCAACCACCTCCTCCCCCCTTACACAGACACACACACACACACTCCACCCTCTCTAAACGCCCGTTCTTCTCTGCGCCCCCCCCCCCCCCGAAAAAAAAATGAAACACAGATAGACACAGACCTTATGATGGCTACACATGTCGCCAGCTTTGCATACCTTCAAATGCACTGGGAGTCTTACTTTGAAACTGACACACACACACAAAAGGAAACTATAAAAGACAGACCTTATGTGTCCCATATGTGATGCTACATTGAATTTCCGGTCGAAATCGTCAGGGTCTTTTTTTAGTCCTCTTCCTCATACCTCCTCCATCTCCGTTTTGGTGGATGACACTGAGGTGTGAGTACTCAGGAACATGATGATCTCCAGTTTCACTCCTGCAAAGGCTTCAGGTCTTGCAGAGTGACCACCAACGGTGTCAGGCTGTTGTAAAACTCCCAAACCAAAACTTTTTTTTCTCAAAAAAGGAGAGAAGTTCTTTGGCTACCAGCACTATACGGAGAGGGTTTCTTTTCTAATGAAAGATGAAAGCCTGAGAGTTTCCAAAAGACCACCCACATGTTGGAGGATATACAGGGTCCATGCAGTACTCACAAGAAGTTCTTCTTTAAATTAAATCTAAAAAAAAAAGTCACTAAAATTCAGTTTTTGGGGTGTGTCTTTTTGGGGGGGTGGGGTGGGGGGTTGCTTTTTTTGCACATGGCGAGAACGCACAGAATAACCTGGAGTTATGAGTTAAGGTTAACTGACAAGTTGTTAATTGTACTCTGCCTAATTTGACTGTGCACCTGTACATGACATTTTACACTGTTTTTAGCTGCTCTGAGCATGCTCTCTGAAAAACCTGTATTGGTGGAGGTGACTGGTTGTCACTGGACAACCAAGAGGTCCAATTCAGTGACTTAATTTAGGCCAGAGTTTTGTGATGAGAACGAGGACCCAAATGCAGACCCAAAAGCACCTTTAATCCAATAGGTGGATAGCCCAAATCAAACAGAAGTCCATACACAACCGAAATAGTGTGAAAGCAAGCCGAATCCAAGCAGGGAACACACACAGGTAATCTGAAAAAGAACAAAAGAAGGGTGGGGCTATTAATACACCTTGTGTGTCGCTTTGGTCACTAAAATATTGCAGTGGTTGCAGATGCAAAGTAAAAGTTCTGCCTTACTGCCACAAAAAACAATTTTTACTTTCAAGACAAACAGTCTTCTTTTCCAGTGTGTTCCACTTTTCAGTTTCATTACTGCTCAGTAAGCAGTTGGTGAATGTTAGCAGATAAGTTGGCATCCTCTATGGAAACTGCAGGTGACTGTGGCAATCTGATAGCAACCAAATCAATCACAAGGAGGTTTTTGGTACAACACCATATATCTCTTTGTGACCAACACACCTAATGACAGCCAGCAACCGCTAATCAGCCAGTCAAAGAGTTCATGTTTTCCCTTAAATCCAGTGGCTGCCAGAGTCTCACTGACTGGTCTTTAGGATTGTGTGAATGGGGGCCTGACCTGGAAGTTCCAAGAGCTGCAGTTCCACAGGTGGCCACTTGAGGCTGCCTTACAGAGACTGTAAAAAATAATTGCAACATGCCAGCTTTACAGCAGTTTACAGTCTACAGTAGAATTTGGTTTTGGTCGCTATCACTGATTTCCTCTTTCATGATAACTATATTTGCAGCAAATGATTTTTTTAAGTTTATCACTCAGGACGAGTGCTTTTAGCCCAGTTGGTTGTCAATGGAAATATTTGAGAAATAACATCAATTACTGTGCAGTTAGTGATACAACCACAATGTCTAAGAAGTCTGTGCTCCAATATTGTGTTGTATCACTAATTAACAAAAATCTAAGTTAGTTTATAGACTCACATCACCCTGTCTTCCAAATAAGGTCACTTCTAGCTCCAAAAAACCCCACAATGGCATCAGCAACGATGCTGTTGCCATCAGTGTAGTCGGGGACATCTCGATGAGTGCTGCCAAATCAACTATGTCAGAAACTGTTTTTGCTATTGAAAGAAAAATCATAGCTTAAGACATAAAATAATAAAGTGAAATGGATTTGGATGGAAGCCAAAGGGTTCATATACAGATTTCTCTCCAATATGGAATACAAAGATTAAACCCAGGTCAACAATAGAAGATGAAGAATAACAAGAGCACATAAAAAGACACATAAACAGGGAAACAATGGCACAATCATAATGATGACAAGTTTACAGAGCTGTAAAAAAGTTTGCAGCATATTTACATTTTCGAACAAAATGCTGAGCTCAAACTTGAGATAATTATATTTTTCCAGATTGAATTTATTGAACATTATCAAAGTTAAACTGCACGAAGAAGCACAAAGACAAATTAAACCACCACCACCCAAAAGGCCTCTTTTCTACCTCTTTGTTAGTCTTTAGGGCCACTGCTATCAGTTGCTTTTGAGAAGGTGATAATGAAAATTATCTAAAGACACGTTAGCGCTACAGACCAGGAGAAGTACAGGAAATGAGGTGAAATAAACGATTTAATCCACCAAGTATTAAAGCACTGCAAATGAAGCTCCATATGCTAAATGCCTTGCTTAAGGGCTCTTAAATAAAAGTCTTTCAGAGACTATTGAAGGAAAACTCTGCTCTGGGTTCAGCTGAAGCTGCAGTGTGAAGAGAATTTCTTCTCGGGTGCACTCGGAGACGCCTGCATCGCGTTGATTAAGCCGCTGTCACTGTGGCGATAGATGAGGAGTCGCAAGCTGTAGGGCCTCTAATTGGGGAACAAAGGTGTGTTGTTGTGGCGGCTGCTGCTACTGCAGGGGTGTGTGAGGTGTGTGTGCACGTGTGCGTGTTTCTGCATGGGGAGGAGGGTGTCCAATTTCTTCTTCTCTGTTCCGAGCCGTCCACCTTTTTAGCTCGCGCTTCACTCGGTAATTAACACCTGCCTCCTCAGTATGGCAGCGTGACGGTGCTGCGCCAAACAGCCCCGAGCATCATTGGTTTGTGTGTCTGTGTGTTTGTGTTGTGTGTGAGGGAGAAAAAGTGAGTTTCAAACAGAAAGACGGAGATTGACAGTCGTATGATCAGTTGTTCTGATTTGTGTATAAATATGTAAAATCTGTGCGTGTGCGTGAGGTTGTGAAAAAGAAACAGACAGGCAGTGCGATTAGTGGCATTGCTGCCACGCAAACACAAACACACTGTGCTTTCAAAAGTGTGTTTTATTTTTCTTTTAGCTTGCAGCAGCAGTCTCTGGTGACTCTATTTACCCCCTTCCCCCATGAAAAAAATGTGCTATTGGTGACATAAGGCCAGAACAAAGAAAGTGGATAGATGGATCTACTCTCTGCACCGCCCAATATTCAAACAGCTGTTCTTGGTGTAGTAATATAAGGTGTGGTATGGAAAAATGAACTAGAACCTCTAGTCTCTGCGATGAAAAATAAATGAATAAATAAATGTATGAAGTCGATGGGGAAGTTAAAAACACTGGAGATCCTAATGCTAGCTTAGTTAGCAGCCTACTAGCTCGAACCTAGAATACGATTTTGTTCAAACATAGTCACTTCTGCTTTTAAATGTAGTGGGTGACCATCATTTTGGTTATGTCTATCTTTTCAGGCTTTCTGAGGTCTTTCAAAGTTTTGTTTGCTTTTTCTTTTTATTGTTTTAGTGTACAGTGACTAGCATTGAAGTTTCTAATTCCTGTGTAAGACTGTACATATGGTGTTTGACAATAAAGCTGGCTTTGATTTTGACTTTGTCTATGAATTGTCTAACTAAAAAAGGCCCCTACCTCAGTGTTGTGTCTACACATAACAGACAACTTGGCAAAGAACCAGTTTTAAATCATATCTCACTATGGCGTGCAGTGTGTCCTTAACAATTTAAGGAAACTGGACAAGTGGAAGAAAAGAGAAGCAGCAAGCCTAAAAAAAACCCAAAACAACTATAAACAGCAGATGAACAGTAACAGGTCTGATGGAGTGATAATTTTTTTTTAAGCATGGATGTGTGTTTCTGGGTGATTGGATGATGTGCTTGTGTGGAAAGTGACAGAGAGAGCACATATGATGAACGTGACGCTGAAAAACTGATATTCATTTCTGCATGTGTTGGTGTGTAGCAGCATCTGTTTTCTTGGATCTGAGTCTGTGTGCTCAGTTTGCCTATTTAAAGCTCGGGGGAGTGCGAGGGTGTTGGAGAGGTTTAGCTCGTATGGATGTGTATCCTAATGTGCGTGCAAGCGCAAGATGGTACAAAATTCGAGTTCTAAAATTTATATAAACTTTAAGTGCTTGCAGCGGTATTGATTGTATCTTCCTATGCTTTAAAAGTTTCTTTCAATATCAGTGCATGTAGTTTTACTTTTTTTGTAGGAAAAAGAAGTGCATGCATCAAAAGTTTGGGTGAACTACAGCAGTCTATTTTCTTTTTTGTGGGAGAGTTATTACTTCAACTCTTTACTGAAGCAATTTCAGTCATAATAACGATTGATTAAATATGGCAGAAACATGGTGTATCCTAAATAACATGAAATGAAACATGCATGGGTGTTTTGATGGAAGACATTTTTAAAAATATATATATATTCACATGTGAAACTCTATTATTGTCCTCTATTATCACGCTTTGTGCACATACATAGAGCATCTGGACATGTTTGTCTGCAGGACAGGGTTTATGAGTGTACTCTGTGTATTAAAGGCCTTAGCTGAGGTTATGTGGGCCCCTGGGTGCCTTGGTAAAAACAGTCCTCCTACACAATTGAGCATGGAGCCATAATTTCGCCCGAGGCTCACCTACCCACAGCCACCTAATGCATGCTGGGTATTCACATGTGAAACGCAGAGTGAGAAACAGAACTGGAAGGCTTTTTTCTTTTCCACACAATGTCCTCATATGTCATAGTATAGGACATGCAGCCTGAACCCAAGCATGTAGTTTGATGGGTAAAGAGTGGAGGACTGCGGGGCAAACATGGGCACTGGAAGAACTCTTGTTTTTTGTTTTGGGGGATTTTTTTTGCCTCTTTTGATCTGTAATAGTGTTTATTTTGGAGGAAGTGTTAGTTAACCCCTGGAGGGTCTTGGGTCGATTTGTGGCTATTTTCAAATTTTGATTACCTGCCATTTGCACAGTGTTGAATGGAATATAGCGAAAGTCTGCAAAAAAAAGTTCGGTCACATTTACTGTTAAAATTTCAGTATGACTTCCGGAAATTAGCTTCAGTGGCTAAGCTATCGATAAACTTACGCTATCGGACCTAGTGGTCGATTTGTGCCCCATTGAAACCCATTATAAACGCTATTTTTCACGGCAAAAAAATTACGGTCAAATCGATCGTGATCGGTAATGCTTCCGCTTCCGCTTGCAGTACTGGCCTTAGAGTTGTAATTTTTTTATTTGTCCACCGGGTGGCGCCCTTGCTCCACATTTGACCCGGGGCTGGAAAACAGCGGGCTGCTTAAAGAGACCTGCGGGGAATGAAGCGTCATTTCCGGCGTGCTGCAGCGGCTTCGCCCGCTGATCGGGCGGGACAATTTTCGGCCCCAGGACCGTTTGAGGTTGGATTTTTTTTTTTTAATCAACAGGAAATGACGTATTTGTTGTGACGTGGTACCGGATGTGTGTGTTGGAAAAAGGGGTCCGACGCAACATGCCCCGGTCATCGTCGCGAGTCAACCCGGGAGCATGCACCGATTCCGGCCTAGAGGAGGAGCATTTGCCGCCTGGAGACCATTTTCTGGTCCGGAAAAAAAAAATAAAAGGCGATCGAAATGAAGGTTGGTGCCAATCTTTAGTCCATCTAAAGGCCTAATTATAATAACAATCAAATATTACTTCAAATGTTTTTTTTTTTAAATATTTCGTTTTGTTTCGGGGGGCTAAAAAAAACGGTGCGCACATGTAATTAAACTGCGATTAAAAGGGTTAAAACCGCCGAAATATAATTAAAACTTTACATGGATAGTTCAGGGAGAAGTAGTTTTAAAAGATTGGCTAATTTAAAGTGGAATAAAATATTAATATATAAATTTTTTATAGCACTTTTTGGGCGTGGTCGATTTGTGGCTCTAGGTCCGATAGCGTATGCATTTTTCTAAGATCCTCCAGGGGTTAAGATATGATACTGAGGTGAAAAAGACCGGGCCAGAGGCATATTATTTAAAATGCCATTCAACACTGTAATTTTTGCTAGCATTGTTTTTGTTTGAGGGTTTTAAATGTAATAAACCCCTGAAAATCATAACACGGCACACATTTAGTACATACAAGACATACAAATCTACCAGTGATCATTTTCTGATGAGGCAGATTTGAAATATTAAGTTCATTTAATGCCCACTTGAGGCTGGTTCCAAAAGTGAGTCAATCCTCATAGGCTCCTATGTTAAAATTACCAGTTTAAAGGGGGAAATAAAAATGGTTACACTCTTGAAAAAAGATCGTTTTCGCCTCTATTGAGAAATTTTTATATAGGTCAACAGTTAAAACTGTTTTAAGGTTCAGGAGTGGATTCTGGGTATCAAGCCGTCTGCTAGGCTCCTCTAGTATCCTGGTCGGTAGTCTGTATACGACTTATTTAGGAAATTGCAGATTAATAACAGCTGTAGTATGGAAGCTTATTTCTGCCTCTGGAAAACTGCTTTTGCAAGGCAGACCTAAGTTGAAATTTTGAGTTAGACATTTAAAAAGTAAGTTGACATTTTGACTTAATGAGGGCAATTTTTGTTTTGTTTTTTGTGGTAGAAACAAAATTCATCAATGGTGGTACATTTTACAAATTCTACTGTTTCATTGAGCTGGACTTGTGTACATAAGCCACTGCCGTCTTGGTCTAGTCTTAGTTAGTTATAATAATCTTCCTCGAGGAGACGATCCAGCTGCAAAGTCTGACTCTGGTAACTTCTGGTTTCTAATGCAACCTTAAAACATGATGGTCATTGCAGCTATCTATGTCCGTCGTTGATATACAGTCTATGGATAAGACATGATAATACAACTTTATTCTCATATTCTGACATCTAAAGACTTTTGGGGGGTTAACCAAGTTTTTTATTTTTATTGTTGTTGTTTTTTGCTATATTTGAATGACTATTTAAAAAAGTGGTTTGATTTAAAGCCAAATGTAAATCAGATGTTCTGCACTGTTCACACAAACAAATACACTTTCTACCATTCAAATGACACACTGTAGATATTTATGGAAATTAGAAAAACTAAACTAAACGTGTCATTAGCTGATTGATGCAGACTTCTTGTTATGCAGGCTACACCTGTCGGTAGGACATGAAAAGCCTTCAACTCATCTTGAGTTGTGCTTTGTCGTGTGCAACACCCACTTAACACACATACAATTTCTTCATTCTTCTCCTGGAGATAGAGTCTGTCACTCTTCTACCTGTTGTCCTTTAAAAAAACCACATACACACACACAAAAACCAGAATAATGCAATAATTTTACGCTGTTAATCACAGCATTGGGAGGTGCTGTCAGTCATTTTAAACGATGGAAGAAAACCCAAATGATTCCGAGGAAAGTCAGATGGCGAGCAGCTGGATTTCTCCCTTGCCTCATACGAATTTGTTTTCACCATCCTTTAATTGTTGGGCTGCTTCAAAGCTCGCCTGTTCGGTCGTTCACTCCTAACAACCTCGCTGGGTGAAGAAGGCACGTCTCGGGTCTGCGGCGGCTCCTAATCGCCCAGAGTTACCACTGCTTTCGGGGGGGATTTAGTGTGTGTTTTTGGCCCGAAGCTGCTAAACAGACTCATAAGCAAAATGAGAACGAGAGAGAGAAAAGAGAAAAAAAAAAAAGCCCGGCAAATCTGACTTTCAGGAGTTTGGAAACCAGCCAACTTCATCAGAAATGAGCAAAAAAGAAAGAAAATGATGGAAAAAGACACATTCTGGTGAACCGCGCACATACATCAAAGGCCTGTGCAAATATTGGAAGTATTCCCGAGCCAGAAATCCCTCGCAGACACATTTATACATACAGACGAGTGACAAATTAAAAGAAAAACCTCAACCCTTGAGCTTTGCAGTGAGGGAATTTGGTGGCTCTGTTATGCTGTGGAGGCCAGAATCAATACATGGTTGTTCCAGCTGATCACCTTTGAACTGTGTTTCTGCAAAAAGCACCTGGATGTCTAAAAATCACACGCAAAACCAGAAAGAAGAAGGAGCAGAGAGAAGGGGAAAGAAAACGATGGAAATGTGTCAAAATGGAGAACTGATTGTGCGCAGACACAAATTGGAGGAGGGGGCAAAAAACTGTAGTGAGTGAGGAGGAGACAGAGAGGGAGATGTATGTGGCGGACATGTTGGCGGTCACGCTCTGCTGTCACCTTCTTTTTGACCGGAATTCATCCTCCCCTGGCGAGTTTCTCCCATCTGTTCCTCCACTGAGCAAAACTCTGCAGCTCCCACTGCTGCACGCCGTCCCGCTGTCCTCCCCACATTACTGACAAAACCCTCCAAAAATAAATAAATTCACCAAAAAACAATGTTTAGAAACAGGTCTGTTAATATTCAGCGCCTGTTTGCTTGGTGTCATCTGTAACTCGGCTGCATGAGAGCTGTTTAATAAAGCGCTGAATGTGGTCATTGTTGTGGCCAAAATACGCACGAGCATGGCACATTCGCACCTTTTCTCTGGGGGATGGATCTCTGAGGACTGCTTAGAGGAAATCATATTATATCAGTGTGAATTTTTACACAATTTAGTAGCAGTTTGGGCTTTCAGACTACTAACTTCAAGAGACCAAACCAGCAGGGATTTTTACGTGAAAGTGATAGTTCTGTGACACAAAATGTTTCCCGTTTATTCCTTAATTGGGACTCAAGGTCAACAGAATCAAAAGTAGAAGAATACTAAATGCTCCCCTTAGACTGCTACATGACTTGAACAGATTACTTTCACAAGAGGACTGACAGTTATTGACCAGTTATTTGAATGTACAATAGTACAGGACAGTACAGTGCAAAAGTCTTAAGTTACCCCTCATTTCTTCATGTTGTGCGAGGAAAATGGGAAATAGTGACCTTTTGAAACATGCAACTATACATAGAAACACAATACTTGAGGCAAAGACAGTTTGTACAATTGTAACAAGCTTTAAAGTCAATATTTGATATGACTGCCTTTATTCTTCAACACAGTCTGAGCTCTCTTAGGCAGCTTTCTTTAAGTAGTCTTCAGGAATAGTTCTCCAGGCTTCTTGAAGGACATTCAAAGCTCTTCTTTGGATGTTTCTGCCTTTTGTTCTATTCTCTGTCCACATAATCCCACACTGCTTCAATAATGTTGAGGTCCGGGCTGTTGGGAGGCCAATCCATGACTGCTATTGTTCCACTGTGTGTTTGTCTGGTACAAGGACTGGACTGAAAAGGAGTAAAAAAGCAGCCAATGCCCAAAACAGACCTTTCAGAGATATTCAGAAAGCCTGGAGAACTATTGCTGAAGACCTCTCCATTTCAAGAAAATTGGGCTTCTTAGAAGCGAAATAAAGAATTTAAGAGTGACTCATGACGTTTCCATTTTTTGTGTAATCAGTTTGGTCTATTGAATTGGTCACACACAATTTGATAGACCAAATTAGTCATACATATCGAAAACTGAATTTCGAGGTTTCATATTACCCAAAATATTTATTGTTGATGACAAAACCCTTTATTGTAAGAACAAAGAAATGGACCAGTTCTGACAAAAAAAAGAAAAACACATCACCATCTCATGATCTCCAAGTGCAGTGCCACCATATAGTTAAGCATTTAACTTTGCTTAGTTTATGTTTGACCAAGCTCACAGGCATAAGACAACAGCTAAAGTAAAACCATATTAATTAACCATATTAACCATATTAGGAGGTTTTCCCCAAGACATAAAAGAATAATTGTTCATGTGACTGCAAAACCTAGCATACACCTTCTGAGCAGTACTAGAAGTTGAGATTGTCCAGGCTAATATGTTAGCATGCTAACTTTAGTAGGTAGGGGAGACCGGGGATAGTTGTAACATTTTTGACATTTCTGTCTGTAAATTGGTGTCATGGTCCTGCGACCATGACTCAGTGACTTTATGTTTATGTTCTTTATTGTTATTACTTTCATTATTATTCATGGCTGTTTTGGGATGGTTTGTGTTTGGGATTTTAGACACTGGGTTCTGGGTTTGTGCTCCCTCTGTTGGTCCCTGGTGTTAGTGTTCCCCTGTCTCGTCAGGTTAATCAGGTCCAGCTGTTTCCCCCACCTGTGTGTGATTTCCCAGTGTCTCTTTGTGTATTTATAGTGTGTGATTTCCTCTGCTCCTCGTCGCGTCGTCTGTGTTCATACCTGGTGTAATCCCCTGCGTGCTCTCCCTGCTGTTCTCCCTTCATGCTCAGGTTTGCTATTTCTTTGTGTAGTTTCTCCCAGTTAGTTCATCCTTAGTTCTGTTTTACCATCCCCACTTTATATTGGATATTATCAATAAATCACCCTCACACCTGAATAAGTGCTGCGTTTTGAGTCCTCCTTCCGCTCTCCACACGGCCGCTGCCCCGGACCGTGACAGTACGACGCGACCACAACATGGACCCAGCAGCGCTTAACCCGTCCAGGGAGCTACGGGAGACGCTCATCGATGCCACACAGGAGCTGATCGACCTGTGGCTGGAAAGCCCGGGTGGCACGTCCCAGCGCGCTATAGAGAGGCGGCTACAGCGTCTGGTGACCGGTCTCCCATGGCTTCTGGGCTCGCTCTGTTCGTGGGAGCGGGAGTTTCTCCTTTTGGACCTTGGACTACACCCCCCGTCTGCATTCACTTTCGAGCAGCCCGATGCGGTGAGTGAGCGGGATGCATTGCTTTCCCCAGTTTCCGGGACTTTATTTTCTGGGGCTATTCAGAGCGGGATGGGAGACTGTACGGGTCGCTTACCTACCTTCGTGGTAACGGATCCTTCCCAAGTGGGCGTGGCGTGTACAAACCCTCTGTAAAACCGAGAGACTGTTTCTCTGCCGCTCCTTCTGAGCCAGGACTTTATTGCCATTCTCCGGCTCAGTTCTGTGTCCAGCCACAAGCTTCCCAGTCTGCAGCTCAACCGTTAGCCTCCCTACGGACACAATTACCGGTTCTGCCGCCGCTCCAGTTAGCCACTCAGCCACCACCACCGCTAGCCTCGCTACAACCCATAGTTCAGTTAATGGCTGAGTCACAACATTCACACTATTTTTCCACCGCTGTTTCTAAGCAGGGAGATGAACTGTTTTACAACAGACCTGTTCCTCAAAAGCTGGCAACAATAGAGACTGTTGCTCACTCCGGGGCTTCCCCAGAGGCTGGGTTACTGCCCTCAGCTTACTCTGGACCCCTGGAGGCCAAGATGCCAGCTGTGAACTGCACCGGGCTGTCACTGCCTGAGCAGGGTCAGTGCTCTGCGCAGCTGCAGCCCTCCGTATGTGTGCCAGAGGCCCACGTGCCTACTGGTTTTGTTTCAAATGTGCCAGAGGCCCACGTGCCTACTGGTTTTGTTTCATGTGTGCCGGGGGCCCCGGTGCCCACTGGTTCTGCGGCTGTTTTCGCTGGGGGGCCCGAGGAGCCCGTCCGGCCTCCTGCCACACTGACTGCCACGTCGGCTGGGGGGCCCGAGGAGCCCGTCCGGCCTCCTGCTTCTTCGGCTGGGGGGCCCGAGGAGCCCGTCCGGCCACCTGTGGCTGCTTCTCCACCTGTGGCTGCTTCTCCACCTGTGGCTGCAGCGCTACCACCTGCTACTGCCACGCCTCAGCCTGAAGCTTCGTCCTCGCCCGGCCCGGCTTCATCCTCGCCTGGCCCAGCTTCAGCCTCGCCTGGTTCTGGTCCAGCTTCATCCTCACCTGGCCCAGCTTCGGCTACAGCGTCAGCTTCGCCTGGCCCGGCTTCAGCTACAGCTTCATCATCGCCTGGCCCGGCTTCAGCCTCGCCTGGTCCGGCTTTTGAACATATTCCAACCCCCCCAAAAAGACAAATTATGGAATTTTCTGCAACTGAATATTTCATTAATTTTGGTTGGTCTTCCTTGAGTTTGGCCTCATTGGCTCAGTGGGCATTATAACCTACAACTCTTGCAGCAATTTTGAACATAACAATGAAGCTGAAAAAATGTAGTTGTTCACCAGCATCGCAATTCCATTACTTTTTACCATGGCTTACCTTGGTGTGGTTTGCAAAAGTGCTTCAGAAAGATGAGGAAATCTGTTTCTTGCACCCATCCTGATTTATTTCCACTACCAGTATTTCCTACTGGTCCATCTCTGACACAGAGGTCTGCATAATGTATGTGTGGGAACACAAACAGTGGAGGAATTGTGTTGCCAATGGCATTAACCACATATACAAATGCGACCAGTGAACCTCTCTCTGCTGATGTCGTTGCCCCAACTTGTTTAATATAAGTTAAAGTGATAGTGTGGTAAGTTGTAACATCTGCGTTATTGTTACATCTAACCCAGACTGTTGCTGTTACAACTGACCCAGACTCCTATAGCCATGAACTCGCTAACATTACAGCCAACGGCTAAAACATTAGCACTAAAGATCTACACAGAATATATCCCCATAGACATACAAATAACATAATTTAAGTAAGATGAGTTTAACTGCAAAGCAGATAATGCTATTACAAATTGAAATAAAGTAGAAAAACTTACTTTTTGGCATACAAATGACTTTTTTTCGTGTTAAATTGTCTGTGTTTGACGAAATGTGCTGATTTTTCACATGTGATAGCAGAACTGAATTGGGCATGCACAGGACATCATTTGAAACTTAGCCCTGACTGGAGAAATTGGAAGTGTTACAACTGACCCAAGTTACAACTATCCCCGGTCTCCCCTATATGACTGCTACCAAATGCAGAGACATTTACATTGCGTTGATAATGTATATAATTTAGTCTTTTACTGTTTCTATATGTGAATTTTTAATATACTGCTCTGCACATAGTTAGCTTCAAAACAAACAAGCTAGCTTACGAGCTCCTAACCTGCTAAAGCAGTTAAAAAGATGACATATTGCCAACTATATGGTACAGTTTTTATCTTTGAAGTAAGAAAACATAAACTCTTTCAAGTAACCTGTGTTTACATACAACATTTCAAATGACTTGTACCAGTGTGGTAGTTTTTATTTTACTGCCCTTCCTGGAAGTAATAAACTAGCGTAAACATACTTGTACCACTGCTGAAGAGCCCACATTCAGTCCACTTAAAAGTTTGATAATTCTTTAATTTATTTTAGTGAAAATAAGCAGGAAGTAAAACAAAAAGCCCTTCAAAATATATTTGTGTAGTGCTTTAGCGCCACATGTTTTGGCTCTTTCTTCCATCCTAAACTCGCTGACAAACTCCAAACCTTTAACATTCGTTGTTTTCTGTCTTTCTTGAAACGCTTCAACAATCTTTACACCAAAGAGGAAGAAATCTCCTTTAATTTTCCTGCTTGAAGAAAAGCGACTGCTTTAAACATCAATAGAGGGACAAAAAAAGTCATCCTTGTGTTTTTCTCGTTCTATCTGCTAAAGACATCTTACTGAGGAGCGTCTTTGTATTAACTTTTTAAATTCCAATTACAAAGGAGGTTTAAGATCTCTCAGCGGAGTTTGACTTAGAGTCTGTGTTTGATCTCCTCTACTCCGCAGGGACCTCCTCATCTTCCTCCTCTCTCCTCTCTTGCCTCTTCACCTTCTCCTCTTATTATTCCTCTGTCACCCTTCCCAATCTTCCTCAGCTCCTTTTTTCAGTGCTTTCATTCTCTTCATCTCATTCCACATTCACCTCATCATCAGCTCCTTCTCCTCTGCCTGCTCTTCTTTTTCCCCTTTGTTTACCGGTACCTCCTCTCATTTCTCCCTCTTCTTCGTTACCCTTTCCACCTCTTTTTCACCTCCCCCTCTGCTCTTTTTCCTCTCTTACTCTTCTTTTCCCTCTGTGTTTGTCTCACCTTTTGTCTCGCTTCCTTTTCACCTCCTTCTCTCATCTAATCCTCCATTTTCCCTTTATCTTCTTTCCTTGCTTCTCCCTCTCCTCCCACATATTCTTTGTCTTTTCTTCCTAAATACCACTCTACCTCTTGATTCTTAAGTTATGACATCACTTTCAGATACTGTTCATCTGCTGTAGGTAGTTTTTATCTTTTTCTCTCAGCGTCTTCTTACTCTTCCTCTGGATCTACCTTCCTAATCCTCCTACAAGTTTCATGATCCAGTCCTTTTTCCTCTTTGCTTCTCACATTCCTCTCCTTTTTCCTCCATTCCCACTGATCCTTTGGCTTTTCTTCTTTAGACTTTCTCCTTCCTCTTTCCTCCTGCAGTCTTTCACACCTTACAGCTTGGTAGGATAAGGTGTGTGTGTGTGTGTGTGTGTGTGTGTGTGTGTGTGTGTGTGTGTGTGTGTGTGTGTGTGTGTGTGTGTGTGTGTGTGTGTGTGTGTGTGTGTGTGTGATCAGCAGCCCTCCAGTGGCTGCTTAACGTTCCCTTTGTGGCTTGAATAACAGCAGCCGACAGCTTACACCTTGCTGAATACCTCCACTAACAGTGTGTCGACAGCATAACCCGTGTGTGTGTGTGTGTGTGTGTGTGTGTGTGTGTGTGAGTAAGAGAGAGGGAGAGAGAGAGAGAGAGAGAGCAAATCCGAAGCTACCTCGCTACCTATTCGACTTAATAAAGGAGTGTCTCGGTAACCATTACCCCCACAGCCATGCAGAACAAATTACATTTAATGGGGTTTCTTTGCCCCCACAGTCGTTTTCAGCGTTCGTTTCAAAATTTCAATTTAGTGCTTAATGCTAAGGTTTCCTTCAAAGTATTATAGAGCAATATTATACCAATTACGGCATCTGCGAACATTAAATTAAATGCATTAGCACAATATTGGAGGGAAAGGCAGCCGTTTGAAACAAGTTCTGTTCCAAAGCGATGCAGGCAAACGAGCCGGGATATGAAAGCTGCGCAAAGAGGCCTGACGCCCAAACGCAATTATGTTTGTTGTCTTACACTTTGTATCTCCGCTGAATCATTTGCTTTTTGATATTCCATATGGATCCTGTGGAGCTGACCCCATTTTCATTTTACACGGTGCAAATTACTCAGTGAACTCAGTGCCTTTCTGGGCTTTGGACAGTTTTATAAATTGCTATACCATACATATTTTCAAGACCATCCTATGATGTAGATAGTAGACAGTAGTTTATTATATATCACAATGTCCCTGATGATTTTAGATATATATATGTAACCACCCAGATGATATATGTGACACTCAGATGTTGGAGGTCGATGCTTTCTGCCTGTAATAGCCAGTCAAATGGCAGCGAGGCATGTACACAGGATCAAAGCTACCTGCTGAAGTTCAAAGTGAGCGTCAGAATGGGGAACAAAGGTGATTTAAGAGACTTTAAATGTGGCATAGTTACTGGTTTGAGCGCTAGGTCAGACTGCTGATAAAACAGTAACTGAAATAACCACTTGATGCGACCAACTAAAGTTAATTTGTATCAATAAATGGCTTTGAATGTTTAGGCCCATTGAGTAGTTATTATCTTGCTGTCTTGATGAAAGAAAATAATACATACTTGGTACAGTAGTTTGCTGTTGAGCCATGCGACCTTAGGTCTGCAGAGGGTAAGGGATTTTTGGTCGTTATACAGTGGTTTCACTGCTCCGGCACACTTGGAAACAAACTGGAGGACCAAGCAAGCATGTTTGAATATTTGTTATAAAATGGAACAGCAATTTTTAATAGGAGATACACAGAGAACTAAAGTTACGTCGATCATAACTGTTCACAACCTCTTTAACTTCAGCATCCCAGCTGTGGTTGCTGCTGCTCAGTCTGAACTCTGCAGAAGTCCCTTCAGAGATGTTTTCTTAGAGAGTCTGGTAGGCTCCTGAAGTGTGAAAGCTGTTCTGGTGCAGTGTATTACAAATTGGCCGTCTGCACCGGGACCTGTCATCACATGCAGAAAGAATACGGTGAAGCAGCTTAATTAAAATAATGAGATAGTTAGGGCCTATTTTCTTAATGAGACAGGAAAAATGAAGAGTTTTAAGGGAGTGTCCAGTCCCAGATCCAACCTATGAAAGCAATCCACCAAGGTCCAGACTTGACTTCTCTACATGTGGTCATTTTTAGAGGAGGAACTAAACTTACAGTAGGGGAAAAGACAGAAAACCAAAGGAGGAAGAAAAAAAAAACAGATGGCTGGACAAGGACCAAGACTGAAGTGGTCACGTGACGGGCGGCGTGCCATGGAACTTCCTGCTCGCTCTCCCTTTCTGTCGCAGCAGTTGGTGTCACTACTCGCGCCGTCTGCGTGAATTCGAGGCCCCGGCTGAACAGATTGGCCAGTCGGCGAGGATCACTCGCAGAAAACTCTGCTAATCTCCCACCGGCTGCCTCGACCACACTCACATACACTGTCTCTCTTTCTTTCTTCCCTCTGTACAGACTTCTCCTCAAAACTGTGTCGAGGGAGGGCAGAGGATTCAGAAAACATGTCATCATGAGCTCCGTTCCAAACCCACATATCCACCATTCGGAGAAAAAGAGGTACCTACTCTTACAATATAATGCGATGACGTTATCCACCATCTTATGAGGATATCACACCCCAAAATTCAGCCAGTCTGCAAACACATAGTGCTTTCTACAACAATCAATGCACGTATTCGCTGTTTTATATATTAATCATATGTCACAGTAATCATTTTTTATCACTGCCTTTTAGAAAAATGCTGATTAACGAGGGAATAAAGAGGCAAAAGCATCCAGTAGGGAAAGTCAATGTGGAACTGTAAACAATCTTAGAAGAGAACAGCAAATGTCAGCAGTCGTGCACTGAGAGTTGTGATTTTGCTTTTTAACTAGACTTTTTCACCATCACACTAAAGAGAAGTGGCTTCTGAACTCACTTTAGTCCATGCAGCAGAAACAGAGATGTTAAATGAAATACCATAAAACACTATTTTCTTAAAAATCGACAGAAACATGTTACTTTGCTTTCTAACATAGAGTACTGTGCAAAAATCTCAAGCTACCATTTATTCCTTCATGTCAGACTTCTCTGTCAACAGCATCTTTTAAAGTGTTTCTTTGGCTGCGTTTTGGCCCATTTTTAGTCCAGTCCTTATACCTGACCATTTTCAGAGCAATGTTTGTTTGGTAACTTACTTAACACTGACCTTTGACTCATTCTAGAATAAACAAGGCGCCTAAGTCAAGGGATGAACCCGTGCTGTGTCTACACATAACAGTGATCTCAGCAAAAACAATTTTTGAATTGTTCCTTCACAAAAACACATTTCTCATTTCTTTAGTTGAATCTATAAAATTGTCAAAGATAACACAGTTTGACGGATATTAGATGGTATCGTTGAATCAAGAAGGTGACTCTCAAAGAACTAGTGTGAAACATATCTCAGCATGGTGTGCAATGTGTCCTTAAAAATTTTGAGGAAACTGAAAAAGTGGAGGACAAAAGAAGTGTCTCATCAGAAATGGTCTCAGTGGAAGGCTGGTTGTCAAGAAGCCTGCCTTAAGGAAGGAAAACAAGGAGAAAAGGCTGAGGTACGAACATTTACAGGTAACAGTTCAGATGGAGTGATGAACCAAAATACATAATCTTTTATTCAAATCATTAGAAATATCTACAGAGGAGGTCAGGAAAGCGGTACGAAAGTATTCGCAGCCATCTGTAAAACATGGTCATGGTCTGTCGTAGCATTTCAGCAAGTGGTGTTGGAGATTTTGTCAAACTGGAAAGTACCATCAGATTTTGATCAACCATGCCATGGCATCTGGAAAGCATCTGATTGACGACAACATTTTCATCATGGCAATGATCCCAAACACACTGCCAAAGCAGTAAAATCATACCTGGATAGAAAAACACACAGTGGAGCACTATCAGTCATGGATTGGCCTCCCCAGAGCCCGGACCTCAACATTATTGAAGCAGTGTGGGATCATGTTGACAGAGAACAGAACAAAAGGCAGAAACATCCAAAGAAGAGCTTTGAATGTCCTTCAAGAAGCCTGGAGAACTATTCCTGAAGACGACTTAAAGACATGACAAGAAAGCTGCCTAAAAGAGTTCAGACTGTGCTGAAGCATGGAGGTGGTCATGTATGGGCTTTCAGGTGGTTTAGTACTGTATAAACTCAGTTTTTGCCTTATATTCAGTATTTCCATGTATCTTGCACATTTGCAAAGCGACATATGAAAACATTTGCAAAGTACTCTGTATCCCTTTTTTCTGCCACTGTATTATACGCCCGATGGCTTCTCAGGCCCAAGTTCATCCTCTGGGTTAGCTGATTTATTTTATTAGCCTACTTTTTCCATAAACCACTGTTTGGCATTTAAAAGGCTAGAAAAATTATTACTTATAAGTTCACAATGGGAATAAACAACGAGGAAAATGTTATGACTCTGTTATTTTTGTTTGTTTGCTTTTGCCTAAGGAACACCAAAGGGCAAGCCAAAATTTGATGGCACATGTGTATTTATAGTTACACACAATCTCTTTTTCTTCTGCGAGCCAGTCTCACGGCAGTTTTTGAAATAATAATGAACATTTATAATTCTTCAACAAAAATCCCAATATTATTTCATGTGTCTAAGCAGACTTTTAATCAGTCCACTCTTATGTGAACTGATTTATGTCTATTTAGAAAGCACTTAAGAGGTTGGAGGGGATGGTGGGAGATTGAATCATTTCACCACTAACACCAGCTACACATGTCACAGATTTATGCAGATCATTTTTAGTATTTTTAAAAACAATTTTAAAAATATTTTGTGTTTGATTTTAATTATTATATAATAACTTGTTTAAGGTTAGGCCAGAGTCACTAGGCCTAGAGACTGCTTGGAGACTGCCTGCCAGTGGACATTCATGGGGGCTTTGAGGATATTAACAGATATCTGTGTGCTGGTCTTTTAGGGGGAAAAAAATGCAATATGGCAAAATCCAAATCTGATCGATCCAAAAAGCTTTGACAAACAGAAACCAGAAAGATTCCAGTACCAAAATCTTGTCCCTTACTTTAAGATTCTGTAGATTCCCTTTATGGTCTAATGTGTTTATATCTAAGTTTGTGGCTGCATTGAAAGCCACTGAATTTAAGCCTTTTACTCTTGTAATTCTTCTTTATTTTCTTCATCCCACCATAAAATGATTCCCATTTCATCTTTCTCTCTTATTTTCTTCAGCATTCTTCCTGTGTCAAGCCCGATTGTGGGGTTTTTTCTGGCCTTTTTCTTTTCTTTTTTTTTCCGAGAGCCTTGCAGAGCCGAGCATGAAAGTGACTTCCTTGATCGCCTCCGCTGCCCGCGGCACCTGCTCAATCTCTGCACTGCCATGATGGACTCGAGGGTCACGACTCGCTTCCTCCCGGAAACTTGCCTTTACTGAGAGGGGGCTTAAGATGGTGAGACGGCACACATGCACGTACAAAAGCATCACAAACCCACTCTGTCGCGCACACCACACACACAAATGCTCACCTACAAGCACATCCAAAAGTTATCAGCCCAGTAAGCACGCAGAGGCGTAGATGGTTTCTTATTATTTATTAGTGCATTATTATTATCATTATTATTATTATGAAAATGGGGCTGGTGTTTATATGTGTGTTGTCATGGCAAAATTAGGCCCTGGAGACACCTTCTGGTGTGGGAGGAACTACAAAGGTCTGATTTTGTTAAGACTGAACTTTAACGTTAGCGTTACAGTTTAAAGACAGGTGCATTCCCAAATATTATGGGATCTCATTCCATCTCGTACAAGCGTGCAGCTACTTCATCACCTCCTCATTGCTTTTTCTATTTCTAGCTCTGCCAGTCAAGAAGCTCTGTGAAGGTACATCAGAAGGTGGAAGGTATCAGATTCCAGTTCTACAGCTGCTGGTCATAAATTAGCAAACTGCTGTGTATTTTAGGCATGGTTTTCCAAATGATGAAGTCCTTGTGGTACTAGCTGAAGCACATCCCATTATTATCTGCACAACAGTAATTTGTTCATGTTTATTATACACGGATATTATTATATTCACCATCAGTACCTGATTTTGAGTGCCATTTGTCTGCGCCATCTGTTTCCAGGTAAATTCGTTCATTGAGCTTCCTGTTTGGTAGCACTAACTCGTTATTTCAACGTACCCAGAATGTCGAGTCGAGCAGCTGCATTTGAAGCATCTCCATCTGCAGTCAAGAAAAGGAGTTGCAGTAGTGAAGCTGAGAGATGATAAATGTGTGGATATCCATAAAAACTATCCATGAAAAACAAGACTTTTTAAAACCATTTAAAGAGGTTCTTCAGGGAGTAATCACTACCAGGTGTGGCAGGTAGATAAAACTGGGTGTCATCTGTATAACAGTAGTAAATAGACCTGAGTAGTAACGTATAATTAAAATAAAAGAGGACCAAAAATGGATCCTTGAGGGATTCCAAAGCTGATGGAAGCTGTGGATGAGGCCACTCTTTTTGATATAAGGATAACCAGTTTAGAACCTGACCCCACGCTCTAAAAGCTTTAAAACTGGTTCCTTTTAAAGTATTAGGAACTTTGAACTCTAATTCCTATTCCTGCTCACCTCTAATGAACTCTTCCTCGCATATATATTTCATGTCGCAGTCCTACACAAACAGGCAGCACAGCTAGACAAAGGAAAAAGGTTAATTCTTCCTATTAAAACCTTTTTTAAAAGGCAAGAAAGGAAAAAGTAAATAAAAGCACATCTTTGTTTCATTGGTTAACCACAGTCCTAAAACTGTGTGACGCCAACAAGCTAACGACTCCATAAACTTAGATGCAATGTTGCTGCTCTTCTCCATCTCAAACAGCTTCTCTGCTGTATTTTTAATAAGAAGTGCAGTAAAACACAGAGCCGCTCAGCTGCTCGACTCGCTGACTTTGCTGTGTGAGCATTTTTACTGTTTACGAGGAGCACTCTTTCCTTAAAAAGGGCCACTGTGTCACAACTCTGTCATAAATGTATAACAAAGGGGCACAGTACAGTACAGCACAACATCTGTATAAGCTTTAAAAACTGGAATATGTCATTTGGATTGGAGGGGATGGACACGTCCATGGGAATCCCCCAAATGTCCAAAAATAAGAGGAAACAGATTCTATCCTCCCAAACTTGACTGCATCGCAATATCCTCTCACTCTAAACCCAACAATGTTCTTATGAGTTTCACAAAGAAACAGACAAACACAATTGGTACATTGGATTTTCAGTCACCTCATATATTGGTTTTCGTGTCCCGGGTGCTTTCTGCCACATGTCTGGAAGCTATTGTTTTACACCGAAATCATGTTTGAGGTGTTTGGCTCCTGCTCAAAGTGCAAAATGTGGAAAATTACAAGGAACAAGCGCGAGGGTCGTTGAAGCATGCTAGGTCTTCAAACTGCAGATAAATTCATGTCTCTAACCTCAGAAGGAGAGAATATTCAGCACGAACAAACCTAAACATCTGATTTTGATTTCAGAACAGTCTTGCACTGTTCACAGAAACTGGAAAATAAAGGCCAGGGTAACTATAGGATCACATAATTTGTCCTGTATGTTTAGATTTTTTGGTCATAATCAGACAGTCATACATTTGAGACGCTGACACACACTTTCAAGCCTGATCTTTGTTATGAAATTCATCCATCTTCCCCCATTTTTTGGATTACGGGACAGGAGGAACATGTAGATCTCCCTCTATCCAGCCACTGCCTCCTTCTCTCCTGGGGGGGAAACACCGAAACATGATCCCATTTATTCAGCCACTACCTGCAGCCTAGTGGCTTCAGGTTAGGACGTGAACGTGTATCGACCATCAAAAATCCTCCTTTATGTTGCTATATGCAAGTCATTCACTGACACTGGTACACAAGGGAAAAATATTTATACATTTTATGTATTTCAGAATTCACTTGATGGCTTGGTCACACAAGAGTACAAATAGGAAGGACAAAAATCGCTAAAATCCCCCGCTTTGAGCCCAAAGTTGTCCATTGTGGACTTTTAGTTTCAGATTTGTTTCAGGCTAAATTTACGGATTCTTAACACTCAACTACAGGTTAAGAAAAGAGCTTGGCTTTGGTTTATATCTTTATATTAAGTTCTTCACACTTAAGAGCCATGATTTGCTCATTTACCTCCACACCTTCACTCCAACCTTCACCACATTAAGGACACCTTACTTGGTGCATTAACAATAAACACTCACAAGTGAATTACGAGCTGCAAAGCGGACCAATATTAATGTAACTCATGGGACTGTGGGATTCTGACTTTAGTCAGTAGCAAAGTGCTAACATCCATTATGTTATCTCCTTCAAGTTCTTGACATTGGCAAGTCTAACTCCGCCCATCTGGGCTTAACTCCTCCAATGAGATTAGCCCTGCTCCTGCCCTTTAGAGCTGCCGCCTGCAGAGAAATATGTGTACAAGTGAAACTCCACTGTGCGACAAAGCCACACTGGATTTATTAAAATCCACTCCAAAATGTACTTGTGCTTTATCCGGCAGAAAACCAGAGCACCGTTTATACCTCTTGGCTGCGGCAGCGAGGCGGCTGAGGGGAGCAGCACCCAGTGTACTTTAAATGTGTGAAATATGGCGAGGAGAGGCAGCGGAGACCACCAGGTGCTGCCTCTCCACCTCGAGCCGTCCGAGGAGCGCTTCTCCTCTCCAATAACCCAAAGGGCTGAGATGCCACTTGCAGCAGCCGAGCCAAAAGACATTTCAAGTGCGTACTTCAAAGGGGCCTTGGATTATGTTCACGCACGTCTATCCTGAGGGGATCCTTTGAAGGGAAACTTACTGCAGAGCCACTGGTGGCCGCTCAGTGTGGTGTGTGTGTGTGTGTGTGTGTGTGTGTGTGTGTGTGTGTGTGTGTGTGTGTGTGTGTGTGTGTGTGTGTGTGTCTAAACCCATTTTACTCACTGCTCTTGCCACCATGCTGTGGCATTGGGAGGCGTTTGCTCCTGCAAAAGTTTCAGTGTAAACAGAATTTAAAGAGTTTTATTCTAAAAAGTACAGAAGGCACTTGGGGAGTATGGAGTTCCAACTTTCTTTTTAAGCAGGGATATCTGGTTATTGAAAGAACTGATCAAATATTGATGTGTTTTGTTGCACAACATACATGTGAGCGGGCTGTCTATCTTTTTGGTATTCATCTATCTTGGAATGCGAATCATACTGAGGGCAATAAAAGTGAGTAAGATGAAATTTGGATAATTTAAACGTGAATGAATTTCTGGGGGTTTTTTTGTTCATTTTTTTGGTGCTCGTTTGAGATGTTCATACGTGGAAATCTGTGGTGACTGAGGTTAGTGACAGAGGCCTCTGTGAAACAGTGATTGTGGAATTCATAATAAGGGGACATTTGTGTTGTTGTAAACATCATGTGTGCAAATAAATTGTGAAATATTGTGTATTAATATGCATTGATTTCCTGATTATCAATTAATGCCTGGTTAAAGCCACAGACTTGACATAAACAACTGATATATTTTCCCATTTGGAAAACTGAAGCCCACAAACTTCACACCTACATTATTTATAAAAGCCAGCAGGGGGAGACTCCTCTGGTCGCAAAAATAAATCCGATTGTATAGAAGTCTAAGAGAAAAGGATCCTATTTATAACTTGATTTATGAGCCCTGTAAACACTTGAAGCATGAGTTTATGGTCTCAGTTGTTAGTTTTAAGTCTTTATCAATGAAATATGATGCTAATTTTAGAATTTAAACTCCAGTTTGATGTAAAATAGACTTCAAAGTGGAGTAGTATTTAGAGCAGTCCTACTTTGTGATTTATGAGTAGCTGCAGTATGAGCGTGCAGCGTCCCTCAGTCACGTTTGGCACGTCTGTGTTAACAAAGATAGCGATTACTATCATGCTCAGCTCGGGGCTTTATATCCATCTTTCATATACAGTATTTAATCTGCCTGTGTTGTTGCCACCGCTGATAATGGGACACGGATTGTAAAGTTTTTATTGTATGAAATATAAAATTGGGATATCCTGGTTAGCCATTATCAATTCATCCCATGTTGGTTAAAAATGCCCGCCCCCTTAATTTTTCCTCCTTATCTATCTCCCTAACCTTGGAGTCCAACTTTTGGACCATTATTACACTCATAGTTTTTGTCAGTTAAAAGAATAAAAAACATAAAGTATAGGGACCTGGGCCCTTATACTCACTTATTTCTTTTCCTAATGCAAATTAGATGCAAACCAGTGTGAAAGCTGTAAACATTTGGTGATATTATAAGGGACTGGTTTGTGCAATGCACATATTTTGGAGTGTGTATTGGTTTAAAGGGTGATTCTATGGTTTTGAATGTTGATCATTTTACCATACAGGGATTGACTAGCTGCAATTACGTGGTATCAAATGCAAATTTTCTCTTACATCCAGCTTATTTAGCATCTTTCAAAACTGAGCACACAAAGGAAGCTGAAAAAACACTGCATAAAGGACAAAGGTCTATTTGTCTAAAGCCTAAATTATTATGACTAAATAGCATCATTATTCTGTTGTTTATCTTAGACAAGTACAAATAAAATGTCCAAAACTCAGAAATAACAGGAAATGTGTGAACAATCAAATAAGGTAACGCAGACTTTGACTTTGCTGTATGCAGAACAGTCTCCTTCCCTCCATAATGACCCCGCAGTGGCCCGTTCTGAGCCAGGAAGAACCCTCCCATTGGATGAAATGTTTGCAAAAATGCTGCAAATTCATTTTTGAAAGTGTTTGTTGATTGCAGCGAAATCCTTTAGTCATTTTGGAAGCCACAGTCTATCATTTGCAGGTTTTCAGTGACCCATTGTAACATCGGCTTTCGATTCGGTTCAACATCTAAGCACGTGTCACTGCAGAAATGCAAAGGTGGCTGCTGATTAGCAGCTAACAAATTGCACAGCACAGAGGGACGGCAACTAAACATCTGTAGGACACCTGCACTGGCGCATGCCAGGGTATGAAACGCCACTGAAAATAAAGGGTGTATTTGTATGTGAGCGTGTGCGTGTGTGTGTGTGTGTGTGTGTGTGTGTCTGCGCTAGGGAAAACGAAACAACAGCAACTCTGGCAGGCGATTATCATAATTAAAGCAACATCAATTAAAAGGGTCAATCACAGCGCGGCTGCCACCTTCCTCTGCAGATGGTGAAATTTGGTTAGAGCTACCTCCTCCGCTCCTGAGCAACAGACTGAGGTTTCACTCAGTTTATATGCAACCTAAAAGAATTAGGATACCCTCATCTCCTGGAAATGCTCTCGTTGGGTGAGAGCACTAACCCTTAGTGTCACAGAATCACATGACCTGACCTCCTAATTACACATTAAGTGGTGGTGGCAAAACAAAAACAATGAAAGTAAATCAGAAACGTTCATTTATAATGGATAGAAGTTGACTGGCTCACACAGCAGCATAAAAGACAAAGAAAGTCCAGTTTACGAACACTAAGGTATGGCAATCGAACCCAGCACTTTCACCCAGAAGACTGAGGTTCATGTGCAATGTTGGACAATTTTTGTTGTTGTTGGGCTCCATGAGTGTAAGATGTGATTATTTTTAGCAATATTTTATATATTTCTTGTTTTCAGTATAAGCATTAGTATTATACCCATGAGACTGGGCTACTATTATTGTGTTAGTGCTAGTTATTATTATTAATATTAATAACAATAAGATACTATGTGGCTGTCGTTGATGTGTTTAGGCACATGGACTTTCAGGAGACTCGGGTTGTCTTGTGTAGTGGTGGACATTCTTATTTGATTGCTAGTCATTATAGTTGTTGTTTTAATTTGTTATTTATGTATTAATTAATTAACACATTTCTTTCCTGAGCCTGGTTCTGCTGGAGGTTTCTTCCTGTTAAAAGAGAGTTTTTCCTTCCCACTGTCGCCAAAGTGCCTGCTCATAGGGGGTCATATGATTGTTGGGTTTTTCTTGGTATGTATTATTGTAGGGTCTACCTTACAATATAATGCACCTTGAGGTGACTGTTGTTGTGACTTGGCAGTGTATAAATAAAATTGAATTGAACTGAATTGAATTGTTTGGCAGACAACTAAATTTCTTGGTTGTGTTTAATGACCGGGGATTCTCCCTCGTTCGATCATTATTATTTCGTTTTGGTGGTTGTTTTAGATTCAAACTACAACAAAAAAACAAATACAATGTAAAACACAGCGACCTAATCGCTAGAGGTTAAAAAGATTGATTTTACCTCACACCACCACTTGCTCTCATCATCTTAAGAGGGTGCAGTCTTTTTAGTTGTTTCTGTGAGATGAACCTGGACCAGAAATTTCAACAAAAATACCCACTGTCTGCCTTTTTTAGCTTTTTCTTGGTGACATCACAAATATGTCCTTTTTAAAAAAAATCATTTTAGAGGTCATCAGAGAGTTCACTTGGTCTAATGACGCCTCAGAAACTCATTTTTCCTGACTATAAATCACTGGTAGTATTAAAGTCCTAATTAAAATAATTGACTACACCAAGTGTGATTGTATATTGGCAGCAGTTGCGCGTAGATTAAAAATCAGTAGCGGTTTATGTAATGTTTTAGGTTTTTGGCAAAGTCCTCCCGTGCCCACTTGACTCGAACTGAGAGGTATTTCCATTTGCAGGCGAATGCTGTGAACTCGAGCAGCTGCAGAGTGAAGCAGGATTTGCTCTCTGTCCTGGAGGTTCACCTTAAAGCAACATGAAGCGATTAGCTGCGGCAGCTCCGGCCAAGGTGGGTGCTGCACAGCGGGCATTTTGCATTTTAATCATGCCAGCCTGGTGACGGGAACTGCTGAAAAAGGACCAGTGGTGGTTCAGACGGATCGACGTGTGGCTAATTTAGGACTTTATCTGTTTCCTCTGCTGTCTTCCACTTGTAATACGGCGTCTAGGAAGCAGCCTTGACAACATTTCAATCAAATATTAGCGGCTACAAATTGCAAAATACAGATATCTGCCCTTTTATCGTCGCTCTCCGCGGCTGTCCCGGGAGATTAAACCTGCAACTTCTAAGATTAACTCGCTTTGTTTGAGGCAATCCCGCCTCTGAGGAAAAGCAGTAAACAAACGAGGTGGACTCAACTTTGCCTTCTCAGACGATTCTCGTCTAAGGCCGCTGCTGACCTGAGAGGGAAAGGAGTGGGTGGGTAGAGCGGCCGTGAGGCCCCAGCGGGGGGCCGGCTTCCACCCAAGATGAGGACTGACACTGGGGTTCAGGGGTTAATTTGTGTAACAGGCGAATTTGCATACAAATGAAAAATGACAGAATTTTTCTGTTCTCCGCAACTTTCAATGTCATCCGCATCAAGCCGGCTCTATCTGCCGCCTCCCCCAATCCCCCCTTCACACCGTTTGAAGAATATTCATTACTTGTGAAGCTGGGGCACCTTGTTTGCTATTAATCTCCACCGCAGGTCAATGACTTAATTTGCTCAACTTTATCAGTGGTGCCATTCACTTTTTCTTTCTTCCGCCGCCCGTCCATTCCCTTTGTAGCTTTTTCTAAAGTGCTCTCATTGCTTCTCTTCATAGAGACCAGCTAAGCTTTTTAAAGCACAACAAAGGCACAGTAACTCTGGTCTCTGACAGAGTTTTGAAGACATAAATGAATTACTTGAGAGGGAAATATACGCCGGCCCTCTACATCGCGCCTTCTTCTCTTCTCCCGCAACACCCCAACAACTTCAGGAGATTTCCTCTCAAATCCCCCCCCCCCCCCTTCTCTCTTTCGCTCTCAGTCTTGATTGGATTGATTGTTTTTCTAATCCAGGGGAAATTACTTGCAAAAAGGGGTCACATAGTCATGGTGAAAATAGTGACAGAAGGCGTGAAGTGATGAGAGCTTTTCTGCTGAAAGACATAAAGACTGCACATACTGTAGGTTAATTTGACATACAGTACGTCTTGTCTCTACTTTTGCCGATTGAATGCCTTTACAGACAAAGCACAGCACTCTTTTTAAAACAATTTTACTGATAATTTTATGAAATGTCCTGTAGAAATGGACCAGAACTACATTAATTACCTTAAGATCCCTTTATGTTTTGATAGCTACTGTTTTGGATCTCTGTGCTTATTTCATTATATAAAGCTCTCACATTAAACTTAACCCCAATATTGGTTATTTGTGTCCATTAAGAGGCAGCACAATGTTAATTGTTACCATGCAAGTATTGTAACACGTGGATTAGAAGTCTTGGTCACCTAGAGTCTCAAAATCTTTCCTTTCACTCCATCAAAAATATCAATAAAGCACTTGGGATAGTGAAAATGTCTTTTAAATATAAAAAGAGAGCCTTAATTCCAAGCAGCTAAACCTCCGAAGCAAAACAAGGAAGATCCTAAATAAGTTCCGGCCTGTTTCAGTTGTTAATGCATTCCCCATTGACGTCCATGTTAACATTCTCAATATTAGGGCACAAATAAATGTGTTTACATGCCTAGAAGAAACTATTTAGCTCTTTGTAGCTAACATAACCTTTTATGACGTGTTGAAATAAGGTTTTGTTAAAACTGAGTGTTTTACATAGTTTGATGCAACGCCACATTCAGTGACTCGTGAAAATCGTTTTGCATCTGGGGTGTCACATGTTCAGACTCTGTGTTGAGCACATTTTGTTTTAACCATTTTTTGCTAGCCCAAGTAAGCATCCCAGTTAGTAAACCTTAAATTACAGACCACCTCCTGTCAAAAATGACAGCAACATGGCCGACTGTCCATACGTGAATCGCTAAAACTGTAGACCAGAAGCTTAAGGGGTAGTGTAACTTCCTTCTTTTATATACAGGCTATGGTTTGGCTTGATTAAATGATACTGAATGAATTTGACACAGTCAATTAAAGAAAAATGTCTTTAAAATGCAGTTTGCACTGGTTAGCACTGTTGCTCCTCTGTGTGGAGTCTGGATGGAACGTGAGCATGTCTGTCTCTATATATTAGCCCTGAAATGGACTGACGGTCGATCCAGGGTGTACCCACCTCATGTATAAACTCCAGCCCCTTTGCAACCCTGAGTCAGATCATTGCAAGAAATCTGTTTTTCTAACATTATATCCACCGTTTAATTCTCAAATATTATCTATTTGTTCCAGTAGCATCATCAAGAGTATGTGCCGAGGATGTTGAAGGGAACATGAATCAGTTAATCAGATTGAAGGAGAAGCCTGTTAAAGCTCCAGTGTGAGCTTGAAATAATCAAGCACATTCAAAGTATCTCAGAATGTTTTGCTTCCTCTTAAATAGTCTGAAATGATGGATCTGCACGCTCAGTTGTCCAGGATAAGTGGAACAAACAAATTAAAACTTGGGCGCTCCTTATGCATGCATGAAGTATCAGATAGATAATGCAGGATTAAATGTATGTGGTGGAGTATTGCAAGAGCATGATACAAGAGCGGAAAATCCATACATTTGTTTACCTCCCTATACGACGCAGATCTGGCAGAGCTTCAACATTTGTTTATTTTCAACAATATCTGAGAGCCTTTAAGTGAATCCCTACATATGAGACACATATTGTGCAACGCTGTGAGTAAAGGCTAAACATCCTGAAAGAGAAATTACTGTAACTTTGTTTTTCCTCTCTCGCTCTCTCCTTTTTTTCCTCCCTTTTTGGCTCCTGCAGGCATTTCTAGCTTCATTAAGAAGCTCCTCTCCTTCTTCCAGGAGAGGAAAGTTGAAGGGAAAGGCAAAAAAAAAAAAGTGCAAAAGAAAGTATAAAGAGTAAGGCAAGAAAGTAAGAGAAAAAAATGTCTTGTGAACCATTGTTTGGCTCTTTATGCAAAAACCTCCTTTGTGTTTCAAACT
Source organism: Rhamphochromis longiceps (assembly GCF_057381845.1). Classification (NCBI taxonomy): domain Eukaryota; kingdom Metazoa; phylum Chordata; class Actinopteri; order Cichliformes; family Cichlidae; genus Rhamphochromis; species Rhamphochromis longiceps. Next base: position 26,206,169 of record NC_140578.1, on the reverse strand, counting down.
CTTGATCCCCCATAGGCAAAGGAGAGGGGTGTATTGATCTGTGCTGAAAGGAGACAGCTCTTTCATCACGCTTCCTTCTCACCTTAGACGGCTTTGAGGGGGCTCCTTCAGGATCGCAGCACCCTCGTCTGGCTACTGGCCAGAGATTAGGGCAGCGATAACCTACCCAACCCTAATAGGTAGCGAACTAAAGCAGAGGCTGTCTAATTAGCGCTGATCAAAGTGGAGGACTTTATCCCCAAAACAAACCTGTACATTTGAATGTGCTTAGGAGACTGGGAATGAAAAGGGTAGAGGAGGTGGAGGTGGAAAGATCAGGGAAGAAGTTAGAGGTTTTGAACTTCTTGGAGATGTGGTGCTTTTTTCCCCTCTTTTTTTTATAATGATGATATGCGTGACCTCGCCTCTTGAACATTTCTTCTTTTCTACTTTATCTGCATGCAAATATGTAAGCACTGAGAGGGCTGTGAGAGCAGCACAGAGGTTACTCAAGAGTGGGAATGCTTGCCTCAGATTTCTACCTGCCTGCACAATTAAAACTGTGTGTGGTTTTCAGTGAAGATAGCAATCCTTTTTAATGCTTATATGACTGTATTTCTATGAATTTGTGGGGTCTTTTTTTTGGTTCAGCACAACAGCATGTACAGAAACAATTGTATGCTATTCAACCCAGAGAACGCTTCGTCACAGTTAACTGTTCACTTGCAGTGATGATGATTTTGCTAGGAAGTGTCAGTGGATAATCACAATACTTGCAAGTTATTAGCTATTTGTCTGGATCACATCAAAGTACAAAAATGTTTTAATTACTCTTGCTAATTTTGCCCTTTACAACAACTTTAGAGGAGGGGAACCTTTTTATACCAAAACTGGTTGTGTAAAGATGTGCATCCCAGATGTGCATCCCATCTAGTATCAAAATGACATCTACAAACACCAAGCTAGCTAGCTAGCAAATGCTAGCTTTAGCTGCTAACACTAACTCTAACCAGCTATATCATTTTGTTTAAATATAGTGATACATAGTTTTCAAAACTAATGGCTGACCATAAATCTGGCTAAGTCTATATTTTATATGGTGTACATGAATTTATCCTGTGAGATTAGCACTTCTAAAGTATACAAATATCGAGACTACAGACACCAAACATATATAGAACTGAATCTTGAGCCACTGCTCATTTCTATAAAATTTCTTCTAAGCAGCCAGACTTTTTTGTACTTTTTAAAACTAGTCTTGAGCAATGCTTCTCCAGGCTTTCTGAAGGTCTTTCAGAGGGTTTTTTTATTTTATTTTCCTTTGTTTTTTGGGTTGGGGTTTTCTGTTTGTTTGTTTTTTAGACATTGAGTGCTTTTTCACTCACTTTCAGTCCGGTCCTTGCACGTCAACATTTTGAGAGGAACAGAATCATTCAAGCATAAAAAAACCACACCCAACTCAAGGGATGAACCAGCATTTTATCTACACATAACAGACAACCTAACATGAACCAATTTCAAATTCTGTCTTTAGGCACTCTGTTACTAGCAGCCTGTCACATAAACAAATAATTTGCTCCAGTTTCTTTAGCTGAATCTCGGGAAGTGTCAAAGACAGTTTAACAGACATAAAATAGTATTTTTGCATCAACAAGGTGATTCTCAAAGAGCTATCGGTTAAAGATTTGGATATCTAAACATTTTGTGCATTGCATACTTAAACAAATTGAGGAAACTGGATAAGTGGAGGACAAAAGAAGAAGTGCCAAAAACTATTTATAGCAGATGAACAGCATCTAGAATGGTCTCAGTGGAAGGATGGCTGTCAAAAGGGAAACAGGGAGAAAAAGCTGAGGTAGCTGTTCTGTTTCACTCCCAAAAGCTAAACTGTTACCTCTCTGAAAATGAGCTTGACTACTTTTTCTCTCCGTCTTTCCATCACTGAATGGCCCACATAGGCTGATGTTTTTCAAAAATACTGGAGCCCACAAACTCTCAGCATTTTCAAAACAAGATTACATCGCAATAAGAAGTATGATTTCCAGAGGACTTGGTCACAACTAAAAAACAACAACTTTAAGTGTCTTTACTACAACCACCCAGAAGAATTTGTGTGACTCCTGTCACGTCGTGGCTCAAGAGTTGGGAGTTCGCCTTGTAATCAGAAGGTTGCCGGTTCGAGCCCCGGCTCAGACAGTCTCGGTCGTTGTGTCCTTGGTGGTGTCTGGGCCCTCTGACTACTGGTGGTGGTCAGAGGGGCCGGTGCCAGTGTCCGGCAGCCTCGCCTCTGTCAGTGCACCCCAGGGTGGCTGTGGCCACAATGTAGCTTGCCATCACCAGTGTGTGATTGGGTGGATGACAGGTTGTGTAAAGCGCTTTGGGGTCCTTAGGGACTAAAGCGCTATACAAATACAGGCCATTTACCATATAGTTTCCAGTGTGAGGAACTCTCCTGCAGGGATGTTTTTGGCAAAAAATTATTCCTGAATTTTATGTTGCTGTTGGTTTTGGGTGCGGTCTAAAACATCCATCAAAATCCTCTCACCACATATGCTTCACATCATCTTCACACTGTAATCGAAGCACTCCCATTCATTAGTTTTTCCAATCGTTCATTTAGGTCTTACCTTCATTTTTTATTTTTTTTCCACTCATCTTTTGAAGGCAACATCTGTCCCAAAAATCAAAGTCTTTCCTAATGGCTTCTTTTGAGACCTGGTGGAGTTCTAACCACAATGAAGTCATAATGTCGGGGCTTCAAAAAGCCGAATCTGACGCCTGACTGACTGCACTCTGAGATAAGGATCACACTAAAGGTTTTCTGCGGCAAAACCTCATATGTGAAAGCAATTAGTGTGATTGCAAAGAGGAAGGAGAAAAGTGCAAATGTGTCACAGCTCAAGACATCAGAAGTGTCTCGCTTTTCATGGCGGAAACTCTTTAAGGAGACCAGACATGGAGGTATGAACCTTATGATGGGTGTTGCAGACGGAGAGAAATATCGCTTCCAGCCACTTTCTGATGGGCTTAAATTTCTATCTCCTGTAATTTCGTAGCTCTCTAACTCAGATGCTGCGTCTTGTTCTTGGTGGCTTTCTCTTCTGCTAGAATTTGTTTCTTTCACCATCCACCCATTCATGAGATCATCAGATCTTCTCCAGTCGAGAATTCAGCGTTTCCTTCATTAGGTGGCGTTCCGAGGAGGGCAGAAGCCCAGTGCTGCTGATGAGGAGACCGCGGCAAATGTGCTGAACCTCATCCCATTTCCCGTCAGACATCCGCCAGACTGTTTGATGCAAATGTACAAATTGCCACGACTGTGAATGTATTTGAAATTTGATCACATTTCATACCCGCGCACTCAGCCTCTGCCCTGGGAACTTCACACAGCATCAAAAAAACATACGACGCCCTGAGTTTACTCCTAATGAATTCCTGATAAAAGAAAGTTTATTTTCCCATATTTATTTATTTATTTTTTTAAGTTTTGTATTAAATTTACACATTTCCAAGCATTCAAGGCCAGCAAGATATATGCGCCGTGTCCTAATCTAAATGGAGGGAGAAAATTTGGCAGTCCGGTTTTGCATATATTTTACCCAAAATATTAGATGCAAGTGTTTGGCCTCACAGCTCCTAAAAGTTCTGAAAGTAGATGAACACACAGAGTTTCCCTCCTGCTCTCATTTCTCTTCAAACTGCCTCTCTGCTCCTTATTTAAGATCCCCGTCTACCTGTGATCCTCGACATGTGTGAGCCCCCTGTCCTCTGGCATTAAGCATATGCTCCAAACATATGTTCCACACAACATATGCTCTGCTAAAGCTGCCGTTAGCTTCTGCTTTGTGCCAATATACAATCCTGGAATTTCTTAATGGAATTCTGCATCCAGGAAATATTCAGCACCTTTCTGAGAAATTTGCACTATCTGTGATTTAGGGTCGTATTAAAGAAAAATGAGGAATTTCACACCCCGTGAGGCAAAATAGCATCCAGGAAAGTCAAATGAGGTACATTATGTGTATGTCTGAGTGTGTGTGTGTAGCCAACACACAGGGTGGATTATTACCCATTGCCTCCGTGCATTAAGCTTCTCCTCATCCAATGCCAAAGGCCTGACCCAAATATGGCTGAAAGACAACATGTGACCTGCTTAGCGTATTACTCCCGGCGGTGCTTGCTCCAGGCTGTGGTGGCGATGGTCCGGCGCATGTGTGGGGGGTGGGGTTGTGGTGGTGTACAGGGAAGGTGGGTGTAGGCATGATGGTGGTGGTGGGGGTTCAGTCTATTAGTGGGAGAAAGCACAGATGCCGGCAGATGGCTAGCATATTGTCCAGAGCTGACCCGAGCGCTGAATAATTTGTGGAAAGTTCAGTACTCTCAGGTCTGCAGACTGACTTCACCTCCAGTCTGCTGGAAACAGATGAGAAATTTGCAGAATTAGTGGTGAGATGAAACAAAACTGTAAGTAAGTAAATGTAAGTAAATGAGCAAAAAGAATAAGACTGGGCATTTCATTGTTGGATGTTTTTTAAGGAATAATGCTTTGTGAAAGGAGTTTAAACAGCAGACTTGCAGTGCTGGAGGTTCATATCCAGGTTTAATATTAATTTTTTGGGTTTATGAAACTGTCATTGTGTTTCTGCACATCGCTGGTCTCACTGATTTTAGTAATTTCATGCTGCTGGAGATATACCGGTCGCTCTTTATGTCGCTCCTGTTGAATAACAAGATTGTAAAGGAATTTAAAAAACAAAAAAATACCCTTCTTTTCTTATCACACCCTTTTTGTAATTAAGCATGGTTTTGAACTGGTTAATTTCCAGCACAGCTGAAGCAAAGTCTCCTTCTTTTGTTAAAGGAATCAAAGTTGAAGGTTATTTCAGTTTCCAAATGCAAAATTGCTGCTGTGATCAAGCGTAAAGCCATCAATTGATAAACAAGCACGCTCAGAGAGTTCAACTCCCCCTGAAGGGCAAGGGTCAAAGTAAAAATGTCGTTTTTATGTTGTTTTTATTACAATATGATAACGTCAGCCTGATATGGTGTCATTGCGATGTCATACAGCATCGTATTGAAAAAACGAAAGGTGTGTTGTACAGCTCTCATCATGCCCTTTCATATGATATGTTACTCAATATGGTTTCTTGATATTTCCTTTCAAGGTCAACTTTGAGCTTGGGTGCTAGCAGTGAAATTCAAAGCCAAATGCTTAACCAAGCTAGGTACTCACGTCCACCAAGGCCTAGTATGTTATTGTGAAGCTTAAAAAGATCCATAAAAAATTGAAGGTAATATAAAGTTTCTACTTATTTTTACGTCCGATGTGATCCTGACCAAATTTTCACCATTAATACAAATCTACATACAAACTCAATGGTGACCAAAAGTCATGATCCACCCCACATGAAAGTTCAAAGTTCAAACATACACATAAATACAGTATATAAGTATATAAACAAAACAAAACAGAGTTTGTAGTATTTTAATGAGCTTAAGAGTCAATATCTGGTGTGATCACCTTTATTCTCTAACACAGCCTGAACTCTCTTAGGCATTTCTCTAAGTAGTCTTCAGGAATAATTCTCTAGGAGCTCTGAAAGTTGTTTTGCCAAACCATAGAAAGGATGCTGGGGATCATCCTCCCCTGTTGTCTTCAGTGGGCATCCACACCCTTTATTTTGCCTTCTTTTCTTTTCACACTGTATCGAACTGTTTATTTGGCCACTGTTAATATCCCCACTACCTCTCTGAATTGTCTTGATCGTGGAGAGTAAGGATGGCCTGTTTTACCTGCATTAAAGAGAGAATGCATATTATCTCCAGACCTTTTTACCAGCTGAGAAAATGATGTATTTCTGAATTAATTACACTGTTCACGAAACAGCTTTACACTGGATCCATATACAGTGGTTTAAAGTGGCCTGTATCTTCTTAGCTATCAGTCCAATACACTGAGATCAGGATCTGTTATTCAAGAGAGACCTGTGTACAATCCAACACTAACACAAAGACTCATACGTGTTCATAAATTTTAAAATGCATGTGCAAGTCTGAATGCTGATACATAAATATAATGTTTTATTTATAGAACATGAGAAAAGAGAGAGAGGAGTTTAATTGTTGGTATCATGTTTAAATAGAAAAAGGGTGCAGAGGTAATTGAGCAGTTTTTGAAATAGCAAGTAAACCCTGTCTTCTAGTTCATTGATGCAGCGATGAGTTCACCTGAGATCAAACCGAATGCCTTGTGATACACAAAAAAGCCAAAATAACAAAGAAAAATGTCAATGTAAACAAATACATGGATATAACTGCAAATAATAAACCACGGGAGCAGAACAGCTCCCCAGTAATACTGACTGCCTCAGTATTGCTTCTTAAAACAACCTCCACTGCTTAAAAAAAATTGATGAAACAAGTCGATTTTTATTGGAAACATACTGAAATTTTCTTCCAGTGTCAGTTATTTTTCTCGGTTTACTATAAAAAGGTTTCAGAACTTATTGATAGACAGAAATGGGCGAATAAGAGCAGAACTGCAGTTATGAGAGCTTTCATCTAGGAGCAGTAATGCGGCGCTTGCTGCAGAGGTACAAGCTTATGAGGTGTACATTAAATCCACCCCTAATGGCCGCGAAACAGCAGCTCTGAAGCGCTCGGTGATTACAGATATGTGTTTCTAAAAACATGCAGGCCTTCTTATGAAAATCTGAATTGTTTCCATGATTCTGCAGCACAAGTCGATTACAGTATGACTCTGTACCTTTGTGTCACCCCTGAGTGTCTGAACCCGGGCTGTTTGTGAAACTACCCTCCGTCCTGCGCTCCACCCCGTCCCTCCCCGATCCACAAACACGCACATGGATGCAAATGTGTCTTTTGGCTATGAAAAAGCTGTCTGTACTCATTTGTAGACTCGGGCCAGGGGATAAATCAGATCACGGTGATGGCGTCTGCCTCGCTCGCTCCCCCCTCCCTTTTCATCCACCCTCCCCGACTCGTGGCTGCTGGCCTAGCCGGGGCTCAGGTAGCGCTGGAGGGGGCCTCGTTCAGTCAGCAGGCTGCAGATGCTGCTCTCAATCGGGCTCTGTGTCCCCCAAACGTCCCCAGCGCCAGAAGACCAAACACATTACAGTCGGAGTGACATTAAAACCAACAGAGAGGAATATAAACCCCTGAACTCACCATGCAGCCAGTCACATGACTCCATTGCTGGAAATATGAGTAAATACGGCTCTATTATTTCTTCGCCCGGCAGCAGACGCTGAGAAATGTATTGTTTGCGTTGCTGTAATACGGATCCGGACCCCATTGATGTCTCGTCGGCGGAATTTATTCATCGGCGCACAATTGATATGGATCGCGAGTCGACCTGCAACAGTCTGCAGACATTAATGTAAACAAGGTTGATGTCTGCCGAGGCGCAGTTATCAGCGGGTTCAAAGCGGCACACCGCGGCTACAATAACACACAAAACAAGCCCGTGGCCCGACGGCGGATGAATATACATCAACTCATAGCGGCGCTCCCCTTTTGAAAGGCCAGAATTCATTTCATGCTAATGATAATGACAATAATTCACAATGGACACGAGAGAAGGCCTCGCAAAACAACTGTGTTCCTCTCTTAATATGATCAGTCGTGATGATTTTCTCCACGATAATGATTCATCAAACGATTCGGCGGCGGTCACAAAAGGGCTCGAGTCATTAATAAAAGAACAGAGTCAAAGCACCTTGGGGATCTTTTTTTTTTTTTTCCTCGCTCACTCCCCCCGCACTTCTCCCTCTGCCGGCGTTCGGACCTACTTATCATTAAAGCAACTTAAAAGTGACTGCTACATCTGAATGAAATCTCATTGTTGGATTTCAAGATGTGAATAAAATTCCATTTCAAATTAGGCTCCATTAGCATCACTGAGAGTCGCGAGATTCGGGTGACCTTTTCGGTTCCTTCGAAGTTTCTCTCTCCCCTCGCTCGCAGAGGTGACGGGAAGGTCTGCTCTCTCTTTTTGTTTTGTTTTTTTCATTCTTCCATCATTTGGATTCAGGGCAGAGATGAAACTCAAAGTAGAGATTTGACTCCTAAAAGGTGACACTGGCTTTTGTGTTTGTTCTGTCCTATCCTTGTTTTCCTAACTTCCTTCTCTCTTTTCTTGAAATTGGGTCCTTAGTTAAATCACATTGTGTCTGTGCTTAAAACGAGTATACCAGAGAGTTTGGTAGCCTTTCAAAAGCAAACATGGGAAGGGCCTCTCTGTGGCAAATGCTTCCACAACTTTATAAAAATGTTAGCATAAAATTGCAAAGAATTTGGGGATTTCATCATTTCCTAATAACATAACAACATAATGTCATTAGATATGTTATTAGATCTAGAGAATTTGGAGAAAACCAGACTGTAAACCAATACAGAATGGCCGTGACATCCAGGTCCCGCACTGGCAGCAAGCACTGCAGTGAAAATCACTAAACTGTTCTCAAAAGCCTTGTTGGTGAACACTGTTCACTGCTGTATCCAGAGATGTTGTGAAGATACAAAAAATGTTTTCCATGAACCTGGCCTCATTCACACAGGCCAAGAGATTTTTCAGTAACTGCTGGTTACTAGGGAAAATTGGACATTCCCTTAGCAGTTGCCTAGTAGTTGCTGTAGGTTGCTTGCTGTTGCTAGGCGAATTTGGTTGCTAAGAGGTTTACCCTGCCGCATCATAAACCGTGTGATTGCTTTGTTCACTAGCAGATTGCTGCATTCACATGTACTTTGCCTGGAAAACATGGACTTGTCTGCAAGCCTTTCACCAAGAGGTAATCAAACTGTTAAAAGTGGAACACAAAAAGAAAAAGAAAACTTCTGCTTTTCACTACAGCTCAGAGAGTAAATGGTCAGTCTGCGCAGACAAGTCGATGTCTCCTGTGCAAACTATGGACGACTGCTTAAATCTGCTCGCATCCAAAGCAATCTCAAGGACTGATTTCACAAACAAGATATAGTCCAGCAACCTCCTTTGGCCAGATTTCAACTGGCTAGCAACCTCCAGCAACCACTCACTTGCTGGTTTCCCAACTGGTCTCTGTGACTGTGTGACTGAGGCCTGAGATGAAACGAAGAGAAATACAAACTATTCTGTGGTCTGATTGATCAAAATGTTAAATTCTTTCAAGAAATAATGTAAACCATGTCCTCCAGGATCTAGATTGGTATCAGCACCAATGGCTGATACTACGGGTAATGTGCTTATCTGTCAAGGCACAAATAATGCTGCCATTTAGGTGCGGGTGTCTCCTGAGAAGGACTTGCTTATTTCATCCAGACAATTCCCTCTTTCTGCATATATCCCTGTAGCATGTCTCTATGATAAAAGAGACAAAGTTTTAGAGTGCCATGTCTTTTGTCCTGTCTTTCTTCTCTCACCCCAATACTGTAGGTCCAGCTGAACCAGGCTCACCCCTCCCTGAGCCTGGTTCTTCCTGTTAAAACTGAGTTTTTGCTTCCAGCTGTCTCCAAAGTGCTTGCTCATGGGGGGCGAGGGGGGGGGGGGGGGGGGTGTCATATGATTGTTGAGTTTGTCTCTGTATGTATTACTGTAGGGCCTTGAGGCGACTGTTGTTGTGACTTGGCACAGTTTAAATAGAGTTGAATTGAACTGAATTAAACTGGCCTGTGTGCAGTCTTTCATCCATTTAAGACTTTCATGTTTATGCGTTAGGAAATGAAAAACATGTCAAGCCCTGACCCCTGAGAAGACGGTGTTGCTAAAAGAACAGCTGAAAAGCTCCAGTTCCAAAACAATGTTGTCATTATCAAATTAATAACGAGCACCTGTTTAAACAAGAACTCTGTAAAAGGTTGTCTTGTTTGTACAATTGCTTTTAAAAATGTATGTATATATGATACGTTTGGAAATGTGTTTGACTGTAGGACATTTGAATGAGCCTCCCCCATCTACAGCTAATGGTAAGTTCACCTTATTTTTTTTCTCAGTTTGGAAAACCCAACTCGAAAAGCGTTTAACAGGAAATCTGTGACGCTAGCATGTCTGAGAGTTATATCTGCTAGTTTTTAAAAACAGGCCTATTTGGCATAAAACAGATCCTAACCGTAACAAGCAGCTGGTCCTCTTGTAGATGCTAGGAGATCTGCATTTCGCTTAAAATATAAACAAAGGTGAGTATGTGAAGATTATTGAACCAGAAGATTTAGTTGTTGCTGCTTCATTGACAGGAACAGACTGAACTAATGGACTTAAGTGGAAATGCACTGACTAAACTTGGAGGGAAAAACTAAATTTGAGGAGAGAAAAATGAGAAAAGGGAAAAGAGGAAACAGAAGGAAAAGAGACGGAAGTGGGGACTGACAGATAAAGAACTGCAGCGGTTCAAAGGTCAGACCAATAAACAAACAACGCATCGATTTCCTGCCGCTCTCTACCATTCCTGGGGAAACCCCTTTGCCTCCACCATCTGGTTACTCTCATCTCCACTTATGTTAAAGAGGGAAAGCCCATCCTCCCCCCTCCTCCAACTCTCCTCGACTCCCTCCTCCCTAGTTAATAGCATCCCTTGGACATCTCCTGGGGACGGTGCATCAGAGGTGAACCACTACCAGAGATTGGTAATCATTTTATTAGAGGAAGTAGGAGCCATGCTTCTACTCGGAGAGCAGGATAAATGGTGGAGCCTGTGGATCCGATGCTCTCAGGCTGTTTATATGATGGACATAAACAGCAAAGCAAAGCACTGATCTCTTTTTACATCACCCTGCATCCTTTAACGGCCCTACAGAATTATTATTTGCACTTATAAAAGGAGAAACTCACTTTAAAATGCTGCTGTAAAACGCCTTCTTGTGATTTATGGCCCTGTTTGAGATTATCTGTGAATAACGGATCAGACGTGGGCAATATGATGTCATGGTCAAATGTGTTAACCCTGACATACTGATCGGGTTAAATTTAACCCATTTTGACATACATAATTGGAATCTGCATAGATTTTTATATTCTTGTCTCCAATTACATCCAAGCTGGTCGCAGTAGATGGCTGCCCTTACCTGAGCCTGGTTCTGCTGGAGGTTGCTTCCTGTTTAAGGGAGCGCTTCCTTCCCATAGTCACGGTCGGAGTGCTGCTCAGAGGGGCTGGGCTGATTGTAAGGCCTTTACCGAAATTACTGTTTTTGTTCATTACTGTTGTGAACTGGTGAGGTACAAATTGCATCAACCTGAACTGAATTTCTATCTTGCTCAACTATATTTGTAATGTGAAGCTACAAACAAGCAGCCATGTTTCAGTTAGAAAGCCAGAGACAGAAAGTCCATATTAGGTGAAAACACTGAAACAGTTGTAGGAAACAACGTGTCAGCCAAGTATCACAGTCAATATCACAACAAGCCAACCGTCATGTGTGACTTCACCGTTTCAAAGCAGTTCTTGATACAAACGCGCATTTTGGTTCCTAAAACTAATCAGAGATTAAAACTCCTTTGGGAAATTTCTATAGCTCAACTTATCGGGGGGTCTTTCTGCCTTAAAAGAGAATTATTGATAGCTACATGACGCAAGCCAGTATAAAAGAATAGGCCACAAATGTAGGCTTGTCACGGTCTCAACGCCTGCGTTATGAAACTAAGATGTTTTGCATTTATAAGTTGTAGACGTCCCTGTGTTTACTGATGTAATGATGGAGTTTGATGTTGCACTCACATACAATATTCCCCAAGTATTTGGATCTGCAGAGTTCGACGGGCGAATGTTTATCTTCTTTCAACTCTGGAAAACAAAATCGACAACCTCAGTGTGGTCTGCGAGAGCCTGCAGCTTGGGGTCTGAAGTGAATGTATTAAAAAATAATTAAATAAATAAATAAATCCCCCGGGTGTCAATAAATTTATATATTTCCGTACATTATTCATGCTGATGGTCGTCCCTTTCAAAGCAGAGGTAAAGTTTTATGGTGCATATCAATGATGCTGGATAAGTTCTCGATGTCGATACTGTTCAGAAGCATTACGAAAAATACTCGAACAAGCACAGGATCAGGGATCATGTGTGGGGATCGATCGATCGCGCTTTGTTCGGGGCCAAAACCTACAATAAAGCATAACTTTGCTTCATTCATTGAAGTGTTGCATACAAACAACATGTTGTGGCAGGAAATCTCTAATTCAAACTCTGCTTCTTCATTCCTAATTATTCATATTACTGTGTAAATGCCGTCATAATGTGGAGTGATGACTAAGTTATTCTTCCATTGTTTGTGTTTTTGTATGCTTTATTCTTTAAGTTTTAAGCATGCTGCACCGTTATTATACTACTATTTTCTACTATTTTTCAGCATTTATGTGTTTTTCTATTATTTAATGTTTTTTAATAACCTGCCAGAGACTACAGAGCCGGCCAGGCAAGGGAAATGTAAGTGAAATAATTACATCTTGTGTCTTTTCCTATTGATAAAGAACACCTTCATTAATACTACTACAAATGAATAATTAATGATAATAAATTAATGAAAAGACAGATTATTTTGTTTATTTTTTCACTATGTACTATATTCATTTATGGGGTTTTTTTCAGTGGATTCACAGAAAAAAAAGCCATTTTTTGTTTGAACGAACAAAAAGGTTGTATTTTAAAATCACGGGACAGTCTCGGCAATGAACTACCACAACTTTTTTCAGTAGTTTTACACATTTATCACATAGTTTCACTGGTCCGACCCACTTAGGATCAAAGTATTATCAATGTGCACTAAAAAAACATGGGTCAATCCACAGGCCTGTAACCCTGACAATATTCATAGTATGAAGGTCAAATTTTACATGGATTCATTAGATCTTCGTTCTGTATCTCACCCTATCGTGAGCATCCGCCTTTGTTACACCAACCCTCCGTGTGTCCTTCTTCACTACATCCACAAACCTCCTTGTTTGCCTGGTATAGCTACTATCCCTCCTCTGTGCATGTCCATCTTAGCTTTGCTTCTCTAACTTTGATTTCTGAACTTTTCCTGAGATTTGACAGATTTTATATAGAGTGACACATATCTTAAACTATTTGCTACTATGGTTTTCCAGCAACTGTTTTCAGATCTTCTGCAGCTGCCTGCTAGTTTAGCCACTAGCATAGAATTATAATTTTGCCATTAGCCTAGTCTTTGGCACAGTTTATGCCATATTTTAGGCCTATGGCATTGGCTTCTTGTTAGCTCTTTATGCACGAGTAAAGCCATTTGACTTCAAAACACAGCTCAACTAGCTGATTCTGTGCTTGGCAGAAGGACGTAGCTTTCAGATCTGAAAATAAAAGTCAGCGTGCAAGTGTCTTAAATGTGTATCCACTTTACTAGCCAGCAGGGGGCAAGTCCTCAGTTTTCAAAAAGACTTCTGGTTGTGTAGAAGTCTGTGGGAAAATGACTTCTGGTCCTCTTTTCTATAATGTCAGTAAAAACTTTCCAGATGACTTTATTTCCTCATTTGCTAGTTTCACATTGGATAAAACATTTTAAACCCTTTGGTATTTCATGGTGATTCTAAAAGTCAGAAAGGACAGTTATCTAGGAAATGGTTATCAAGCATGTGGTTTCACAGCCAGACCCACCCTTTGCTTATCACATCTGGTTTGAAAACGCCAGGATTGTGAAAATGAAAATGCTTGGCTCAAGGCTTCATAACTGGCCTAGGCTAACCAATGAGCGATGTCATGGTGGGTATGTCCCCTTTTTATACGATCTATAGGAAACTTGTGACATGCAGGCAGTTCGGTGGACGGGACATAGCTGTGGACTGCGGAGAGGTGGCTCCATCAGCACCTAATTTGCTAAAAATCAGTTCAATCAGGAAAATAATCCAAACTCTTTTGAGCCAGAAAAAGTGCTAAGGTCCAATCTTGAAGTTCAGAGAGTGGTTACTTGGATTTATGTGAACTCTTTTGGCTCTTTTGACTGACATGACAAGAAACTGGCATGGTTGCTTAAGAGAAAGTGGGTTCCCAAAACCCTTAAAGTCCTGCGCTTCATCACAGAATAGCCGCCTGAATACTGTGAACTTCACAGATTAATGATACCCAAAACTAATGCAATCTTGTCTTTTTTTTTCTCTTCTCAGGGGACCGGTGGCAGGAAATAAGCTCACACCTTCGTTTTTCTCTTTAATTTCCAATGATAAAGTGCTGAGCTTTCTCCCCTTCTTGTATTTTCATCCTATAGCCTGTCCTGCACTACAAAAGTGAAGAAATGGAAAAAGCCTCTTTTTTCCCTGTGTTTTTAATCCCTTTGCACCCTAATTGGCCTCTCTTTACTGTGAAGTGAGTTCAATCTGCAAGCAGATAAAACAAGTGTTGGGTGAGGGCGCAGGCACCGTGGCACTGTGTTCTCATGCATGAAGTGAGTGGTTTTGAACTAATATCCAAGCCTCTGCAATTAAAAGGCTCCAGAGTCGTTAAAGTAACTTCTCTTTTTTCTGCCTTTTTTACTCTCCTCTGGAATAGCACTTCACCTATTCTCTGCTGGAGATAAGACGACTGATAGCCGGTCTCAGATCTGCGCACCCTTGTCCGTGTGAATGCAGATTGGACTGATTACAGCTGTGGATTCGAGCGTGTCGGGTCATCCGCAGCCCAAACTGGGTCTTTCATCACATCAGCGAGTCAGGTATTGAGTGGTGAAGCAGTCCATGGTGTGTGTGACCCTTTCAAGAGGCGAAGAATGGCGCCGGGACCGCTTGTGCCGGGTGATTTCTTTACAAGGCTTCGGCCAACCCATCGAAACACAATGCCGCTGTTGTGTAGGTACCAGGATTAACAACGAGTGGTATTGATCTGCCGTTTCTTTCTTCCTCTTTGTCCATATGAGAGGCCGGTCAATATCTGCAAGGTTTGATTTCTTTGTGGCTCTCGCTCAACTGATGCTCTAATGTTATCACAATGAATGCAGGGAGCATTTGATAGTGGCATAGCTCTGAGGGTGGAGTTCCAAAGCAAGAAGAAACACAAATAAGGATTATAGTCATTATAGCCAGCAGTTTGGAAGTATTGGCATTTCCTTAAATATTAGGTCTCCTTTAATGAGTGTCATCCACCTCTGTAACAATGGGGGTTCACCGCTGAGCAAAAAGGAAGAAAAATATGGCTTTTGTACATGAATTCTTTATTTAAGGTATTTATACCTCATTTATGATGCTTGAAAGCAAAGTTTCCCAACATTTAGTGGGCGCTCGCTCTATTTTAGCCCCCAGCAATTAAGTGCAGTAATATAAATATCCTTCAAATTATGGGTGGTGGGATATGTGAGAAATAGAATTTAGAGTCAGCTACTGGTGACTGATTTTTGTTTTAAACCAGATTTTAAACAAAATGCTGAAAACACTAGCAGGATAACTTTGAAGATAGAGTTCCTGATGCAACAGTCACATTAAGGAAAACAGATGTCGTGGATCACGGACTCTGTGCAATGAACTTGTGATCTCGCTGCCTCTGAAATGGATGTTTTGAAGGTAGAGATCAGGTCTGCGACCATTTGCATTCAACTGCTGTCTTCGAATTGACTTTGGAACACCGAGACAATGATAAAATAGCAATAAATAAGATATTCTTATAGTCTGAATACACAGAAATTCTTTAACAAACAGCGAGATAGTTGCTGCAGGACAGTGATTTGACATAGGCACTGAGCAACCTTGCGTTCATATGGGAATCTAACCAGAATGCAACCAGTTGGCAACCAGCTGAATCAAAGACCCTCAATCAAAATGACGCGTTGGGTTGTGCTCATCACTTTAGACTGACTCAGACTGATTACACCTTGTTGGCAATCTCTGTATGTATTTTAAATTAGGCAACAAATGTTTGCAAATGTTCTCCAGTCTGTCTAACCAGTGACTGAGACATACTGCATTTGTTTGAAGACAGATTGCCTCCAACGAGGTGACCCTTGCGACCGCACTGTGACTGAACGTGATGGCCCAGAGATGGAGTGTACTGTACCCTTCACCTCAACACATTTTAGGGTAGTTTAATTAACTCAGAAATCTATTGGGCACCTAAATGTAGAGTTCTTTGTAGCACTTGTTCTACAGTACCTAACATCGTTTTTGGTAGCCCCTCTGATACCCCCAATGTGTATTGAGATACCTTGGCCCAGTATTCTAAGGAGCTTAGAAAGAAAAGCATCTGGACTTCTTTAAGTTGCTTGAAGACGTTTCACCTCTCATCCGAGAAGCTTCTTCAGTTCTAGGGTCAAATGGTGGAGAGTCACAGATGTGGGAGTTTCCCCCAAGAGGGACAAAAGGACCCCCTAATGATCCCCTACCTAATCACATGAGCCAAGGTGTGAAAACGGGTGTGGGTCACAATCAGCCAAGGTTTCAGGTGAGCTCATTGTGAAACCTAGCCCCACCCTATCATGTGATTTCCTAAGGTCAACAGGCCCAGGATGTGAGTGGGCATTAAGGCGTCTGGGAAGGGATCTCAAAACTGGATTATAGATGGCAGACAGTTGGTGTCGTAAACCACCGCCTTTGTTGAAAGATGGTCGCTCGGAGTGAAGATAAATGACTTCTTTTACTGCTCTTTCAAACCATCTGTCCTCTCTGTACGGTGGCCCTGAAGTGCAAATCACACCAACAAATTGCTAAACACAACAACAAAATCGAGAAACAAAAAAACAAATGGAGAATCACAAAAACAAAACTGAGAAGCACAAAAACAAAATTGAGAAGCACAAAAACAAAATTGAGAAGCACAAAAACAAAACTGAGAATCACAAAAACAAATCGAGAAGCACAAAAACAAAAGAAGAATCACAAAAACAAATCAAGAAGCACAAAAACAAAAGAAGAATCACAAAAACAAATCAAGAAGCACAAAAACAAAAGAAGAATCACAAAAACAAATTAAGAAGCACAAAAACAAAAGAAGAATCACAAAAACAAATTGAGAAGCACAATTACATTAAGAAAACCGGAAAGGGTAGGTACCAGTCGGCAACAGGAGACATCACTGATTGGATGTCCGATCTGTTCGTCTTTGGAACCGGAAGTTACTCTGCCTGTGGCGCATTTCGTTTGAAGAAGAACGGCGGAATGTTTTGTCCTAGCTGTGGGAAAAAGCTGGTTGAGGAGTCGCCGAACTTTTGCAGCGGCTGTGGCGAGAGGCTTTATCACGCATCTTGCATCGGAGACACTTCACTCCCATTGAGTAAGTTAATAAGCATAATAAAATGTTTGTTATTTATTGATTTATTAGCCTAGCGTTAGCTGTTTCCAGCCCATAGCAGACCAGAGGGCTGTTCCACTAAGCGAGCTCAGAAAATCGAGGCTCATTTGAAAATGCACGCAGCTGTCAAAATGACTGCTCAAGACCTTTCTAGTAGTGAAGGTTTGAGGGCAGTTCTAGTGTTAACAAACCTCGCAGCTAGGGTGCCACGGACCAGACTTGTCCACAAGCATATTGCATAATGAATGAGCAGAAAGACTGCAGGTTAGCCTCGTTCCTGGAACCGAATTTGGGGCAATCGAGCCTGGATTTTCAGAGTGAGCCTGGCTTTTGGGATTAGCTTGCTTCGTGGAACAGTCCTCTGAGCATTTCCACAACTGAAACGATAATAAATTAGTTCATTTATTATGTTTGGTTAACTTTAGGAACTAACCCTATTATGTGTCTATACATTAAAACTTACTGGTGTAGAATTGTATTGGTCAATAGTATCAGTTGCATTGTCATTCCTTGGTAGAAATTTTCTAGTGAGATTATTCAGTGTTGTCCTTATTTGCGTGTTGTGTGGACAATGGAATGTTACATGAATGAATGTCTTTAATGTGTGACATTGTAGTACATTTTTCCTTTGTTTCCCTTTAGCATCACAGACTACCTCAAACTGCCCGACTCCAACCTTCAGCACCTTCATAGAATACAGAAAAAAGAAAAATGAAGAGAGGCAAAAGTTTTCTGAAGGGAGGAAGGGCTTAAAGAAAAAGGAAAAAAGAAAGGTTCAGGTAGTTTGGCTAGCTCAGTCTGAAAACAAGTTGAGGTTAATTTTCTAATGACATTCTTTTGTTATTCCTTAGGGGAGTTGTGTAAAAAATGTTCAGTGTAGTAAAGCTATCCAGAATAAGAACAATTGTTTACGAGTAATTGTACATTTAGGTTGTCAGGAAGATCCCTCTTTAGCAGTTAATAAATATTCAAGTTTGAATAGATCTGCTTAGAGTCATATTAGTATCTACTTGGCCCATTGTTCATGTGTTTTTCCTTACAGATAAATGTCGGCTTGATGACCATAAAAAAGGGTGGTTTGAAGCCATACCGTGGAAAAACTATTTTCCTAACAACAGACCCTGACGCTACTGCCACAAGTCTGCTCAATCAAGCTGTTAAAAAAAATGAAGGACTTTAACAAAGATCTAAAAGATGGACCTTTCCTTCTTCTGTATCCGGATGGCACTGAGGTCATTACTGTCCCTGGAACACAAAGACCATTTACACTTGAGGCTTATAAGGCTGAAGTTGGCAAGCCTTATCAAAGAATCACTGTTTTCATCTGCTTGAAGAGTGACTTTGAAGATGGTAAGCTGCTAATGTTTGTTTTGATTTTGACACACATTCCCTTAGTTTCAACAACTGCTAATTTTGAAATTGTAAAATGATAACATTACGCATAAAGCACGCAAGTCAATAGCATACCTACATTAAAATGGTGAATGGCCTGTATTTGATATAGCAACTTTTAGGGTTCTACAACCCCCCCAAGACACTTCACAACAAAACCAGTCATTCACCCATACACATTCACACACTGCTGGTGATTAGCTACAATGTGGACACAACTGTCCTGGGACTCACTGACTGAAGCAAGGCTGCTGTACACAGATGCCACCTATCCCTCCCACTACCACCACCTGGCATGGAGGGTGAAGTGTCTTGCCCAAGGACACAACGACTGTGACAGACTGAGCAGGGCTCAAACCTTCAACCTTTTGATTACAGGGCGGGCTTTTAACTCCTCTGCCACCATTGCTGCCTAAATTAGCTTGTATATGTTATGTTTCTTCCTGGAAACATGAAATTCAGCCATTTTTGGATCTACTGAGTCATGATTTTTAAATGCTAACTTTATGCCTTTCGTATTAATCTATTATTCATGATCAAATAAAGTTTCATACATTAGTATGAATTTAGTTTGCTTAGCTTGATTTGTTTTCATGTTTTGTAGTTGGAGAAAACTCAGACTTGTCTGACTCTGACCCCGAGATTGTTATTAAAAGGCCCTCTGAGTTTGATCTTGCTGATACACTGGTAAGTACAATTTAAATTTTTTTTATAGAGTTTTCTTGTTGTTTAGCCACCACCATTTGCCTCAGTTCAGTAAAACAGTTAATAGTTATATGTGAAATACATTTTGTGTGTGTGTGCGTGCGTGCGTGCTCGCTCGCGTGCGTGCGTGTGTTTGTTTGTTTGTTTCAGCCATGGGAACTTCAACATGAAAGCAGTCCTTTACAGAAAGCGGCAGAATATGAGTAAGTGATATTTTAAGAACATGTAATCTTTTACTGTTTTTTGCCTAAACTTTTGTATTAATGAGATATACACTTTTGTCAAGGTTAAAGGTTCAAGGTTCTTTATTTGTCACATGCATAGTTATACAAGTATAACACACAGTCATTCATTCTGTATATGGTTTTTGGAACATGGACTACATAATACTTGTATTGCTTGTTTGTTAATCAAGATGCTTAAATATTTTCAAAGTGTCAATTAATATTTTCACAGTACACAACAATAATGCTTTTCTTTGTTCTCTAAGGAAGGGTGCTGGGGATCTTGTGCTTGCTAATGAAGTACAACAGGTAAAAAACTATTTTATTAGTAAAACAGTGCAGCAGACAATCTCCACCGCCTTTACTTTGCAATTAGATGACGATTCACTGTTTGCTTATTACATTCATTGTTATTATACAATGCATTTCACATCATCAATTTTCATACTATCAATAGATTATAACATCCACCCCTTAAAGGTACACTAAGTGAAATAATCACAAAGCAGTCTAATGTCTCAATCATGTTGGAAGGAAGGTTACATTGAAACTAACTGTGTATGACTCGTCTTTGTCATCTAGAATCTTCTGGCGCTGATCCGTAGCCATGAAACTCATGGAACGGGAGGAGGGAGAGTCACTCGTTTGTTTATAAAGATAGACTGTAGTACACAAATTTGACCACAGGATTTCTTATTTCATTCTTACTTACTGTACCTTTAGATAATCTATTGGGATAGGAAACCTAAGGTACATCCATCTACTTCCGGACCATGGGTCCCATACTGCTAAAAAAATAGGAGTCTATGAGCCAATAAAAATTATTTTCTGATCCCGTTTGATGTGTATAATGGATTTAAAATATGATGTCCGTGAAGTATATAAACACATTTTGATGCCAAAAAGTGCTTAAGCGACAGGTGGCAAAGGTTATTTTATGTTTTGTTTGAAAAGACGTGGCGAAATGTAAATGTTCGTCTCACAAAATTGACATCATCGAACCAGACACAGAGAAGAGGAAAAGCTTAGTTTTGTTTAGCGAGCTTCGAATCCTTCTTCCAGGATGATGTGGAGAAAACCACTATAAATCTGGCCATGTGATAATTAGCAGCTACGCTGGGGGAGAAAAGCTTCTGAGGCGACATCATATTTGCGACATCTGACTTGTAGTCATTTTAAGGACAAATTTTTACAAGCTAACAAATCTCAAATTACATTACAGACATAGTCGAAACACAATTATTTATTATTTAAATTGAAGTACAACATATGTGTGATTCAGAGAGTAAGGCAAAGCAGACCAGAAAATAACTTTTATAGCTCCATTCACTTCCATTCATTTTTCTTTTGTTCAGGGACCCACGAGCAGACCAGAAGGGGAGGAGACTTAGGCTCCCTATATTAAAATAATTATCAATTGGTCAAATATGAATTTTCATTCATCCTCTTTTCTGTATTTCCAGGTCATAGATTTGGAAGAAGAAAACGATACAGGCACTACTGAATGCCTCACTGTCGAGAGCTCCTGTTACAGGTGCGTTGTATCTTGAGTAATTATTCCAGAGGTTTGCACAAAATATATACACACAATTATTATAAATGTATGTAGTTTGACTCTTTTACATTTGATTCTTCAGAAAAATAAATAGTAGAATCGTTCTATAAAAGTGGAACTGCATGTTTATGCATTTGTATTTTTGCATCTACACTTTGTGTACATGTTTTCACTCTGCAGAAACTACACACAGCTGTTTGAACCGATTGTGATTGATGATGAAGATCCTACTCCTAACGAAGCCAAAGCTGAGCCCCCAGAAGAACCTGTGTTAGTAATTTAAACATTTGAATCCAATTAACCGCCATCTTGTTCTGTACAAGACATCATGCAATCATGAGAGGAGTATATACACCTTTAAAAAATAAGTTTCCCTTTTTTTTTTTTTTTAGAGACACCAATTTGGAGGCACATGAAATTATTGCAAATTTGGCACTGGAACTTGACCACAAGAAGGTCAGCAGGTTCAATATATCAAGGTCAGCTGTATGGGATGGAGCTGTTAGAGGATTTCGACGCAGCACATACTCTGACAACTACGACATGTTCATCAAGTTTAATGATGATGCTGGCAGCTTTGAAGACGGTTTGGATACAGGTGGCCCGAGGCGTGAATTCCTCACACTTCTTATGGGCAGTCTGAGAAATCGCCCCATCTTTGATGGACCTCCAGAGAGCCGTTATCTTGTATATAATTCAAGAGGTGGATGTTTTCTCCGTAATTATTACAATGGAAATTTTAATAAAAATTGGCTTATTTTTTTCATTAGCATATTTAATAGCAATTAACCATGATAATTATGTGCCCTGTATTACAGCTGCCAGGCAAGATGAGTACTTTTTAGCAGGAAAGATGATCGCTGTATCCATTGTGCATGGGGGACCAGCACCACATTTCCTCTCCAAGAACCTGGTCAACCACATCACAGGGAATCAGAGTTTCAGCGCCACTGTAGAAGATGTGCAAGATGAGGAGATCACAAAAGTTCTACATCAGGTAGAAAATTACCTAGGCTCAGGGAATGGGTTTACTTAGAAGACACTTGGGGCCAGTTTAAAAGATTAAATCAGGATAACAGTTATCCGTGTTGGATCATATCTTGAAAGTAGGTTCAAGGTAGATTCTGTAATCTGAAAGGACAGATTTCCACCTCCCAACAACACAAGTGAAATAACAAATTGATTATTTCTTTAATCCAATGTTTGAATGAATCGTAAAAGTAGTGAAAATTATTTTTGTTTTTCTTACAGTAAACCTTTTTTTTTTTTTTTTTTTTTTTAATAGGTCCTGAAAGCTGAATCAGAGGAGTCTTTGCATAATCTTATTTTGCAAAACAGCACAATCTTCCAAACTGCTGGATGCCTCAGAAATGTCAAGCCTTGTGAGAAACAAGCATTTGTGGAGGAATACCTCAGATGGTACATCCTTGAAAGAAACCAAAGTGTCATACAACGGTAAACTCATTACTCCTTTTAAATTCAGGATGGCCAGTTGCTCATCACAGCAGCCACTGACATTTTCAGACCTTCAGATGTATATGAAAAAACTGATTCGGTAGCATCCGGTGATCTGATGAACAACAACTTAATTCCTGAGCCACTGTTGCACGCTATTAACCTTTTGACACTAGAACTCTAATTTAGTATACATTTATTGTTCACAATGACCCATAATAATCAGTCATGCAACATGATTAATTTTTCAGTTATTTATAAAAAGAGGTGATCCCTTTTTCGACACACTTGTTTATTCCAGTGTGAAAGCACTATTTTTTTTTTAAATGCTGAAATCCCAATGAGCTCTTCTTTTTTTTGCTGTCACAGTTAATTTATGAGCACTATTAATTATTTTTGTGTATGCATTTGAAATCTGTCCAAATTTATAATGAAAGATCTAGTAGGTAAAGTCATTTAAACACAATTTAGAAGACTGCAATAGTCATAGCTATAAACCAATTATTAGTTATTTGTCTATCCTTTGCAGATTTAAAGATGGACTGGAAAGTCTGAATTTTTTAAGTGCACTGCAAAAACATTCCAGTGTGCTGGCCCCACTCCTATGCTTCTCTGCAAAGGCCCTGACTGCTTCAGAACTGGAGAGCATGTTCAGACCAGATCTCAGCCCAGCAGGAAGCAACAAGCGGCATAAGGAGGTCCTAACACTTGGCTTTTGGGCAGATTATCTCCTTGATTGTGAAGGTTTGAATGGCCGTTTTTATTTGTTTATAGTTTTATGAAAGGAGAGGTAAGGAAATTAATTTTCTGTAATGTACTACAGTGTTTACTTTCTTCTTTCAGAGAAGGCAACAGCAGTGTGTCTGGAAGATTTGATGATGTTTGCCACAGGGCTGACGGCAGTTCCACCGGCAGGAATGACACCACCACCATGCATCCAGTTTTTAAGTGATTCGCCTTTTCCAGTTGCAAACACCTGTGCAAATACTCTGAAGCTACCCATCTGTGACTCATATGGCATCTTTAAGGCCAACATGGACTTTGGAATTCAAAATGCTCCAGGATTTGGATGTTCTTAAATCAGCAAGGTCATCAAGTTACAGTTACTGAGTTACCCTGTTAAGTAGTGTGCCAACGGCAGCTGAACCTAACACATTCATGTGATAAGCAACTTCCATATTGTTAAACATTTAGTTGTTTTTTCTTAATATTGTGTATGTTGGAAAAGTGACAGAAATGCTGGACACTATTTGTAAATGGTTTTATTAAAGAAAATTGTAAATGTTTCCTTGTGGTTAAATGTTAATATTTAAATTCATGCCAGTTGCTGTATATTATGAACAATATTATATTCAATTTAGCAAGAGGGAAAGGAAACACTACTAACATTAAAAAAATGAAGGAAAAACAGAAGGGCTGGAGCACTCAAGTCCAAAGGTTTTATTAGGTGCAAAAAAAGGAAAGAAACTAACGTTTCAACACAGTGTGTGTCTTCGTCAGAGTAACTCTGACAAATGTCATTACAAACTGAAGTTCAGTTGGTATCTAAAACCCAGCTATGTCCTTCAGGGCCAAATACAGTTCTGTGGCCGATTCCCAGTCTTGTGGCTGCTGCAGTGTGTTTTGTTGTACAGCCTGTTGTAAATATTCCTCAATGTTTGGATCACCACACAATCCAACCGGTAGCCCCTCCTCGGGAAACACATCCAGTTCCCTCTCCTCAACAGCAAATCCACAGTCTCTTGAACCATATCTGCAAAATGAAAATAGAACAGTGAAGGATTTTTTGCTGACAATATGGAACTATATAAATCAACGCATGCAGTGACATGTTATAAACTGCTGTATCATACTTATGTGTAAAATTATGAATATATATTAACCAACTTAAGCAATAACAACACCTTGCATTTAGTTTGATGCAAAAGGTTAATTCATTTTGTTAAGAACTCAAATACCTGTGAGGCAAGAGATAGAGTTCGTTTGGAATCCCCCCTGGACACGATGCAAGTCTGCTTGGCCGGATCCTGTGTTTGTTCCAGAGGTCTTTGCATTCATCCAGGTCTTTCTGTAGAACCCCTCTGAAGCAGAATCTCAGCAAGCATTGGTGTTCGTGGCTTCCATTTAAGTTTCCAGAGTCTCTTAGGTCTCCAAACAAGTCCATCCAAAACTGAGACCTGGGTATATAATTAATATTTAAGAATCAATTTAGCTTTGTTCTTGGTCATTTTATAGGGTTTGTTACATTTTGGTCCCATTTAAAACATGCCACAAATGGATGTCAAACAAAGTAATGCATATTAGTTTTCCATAAATATTGTAGCGACCCTGCAGTAATGTTCTTGTTAAAAATGCTGTATTCTTTTCACTCTGTGTGTTGATTGTGAGGAGTGGAGAGTTTGGTCTGAGTTTTTCATTTTGTATTGGCGTCGTTAAATCTAGGCAAGCATGCTCATTTCGGCACAACAGCTGACAGTGACCATTTTGAGTTCCTGCAATAAAGTGACGGCTGTTAACGTCTATCTCATCCAACTTTTCAACACGTCCAGCAGGACGCTACTCTATTTTCTTAAATGCATGTAAAAAAAAACGATCTGATCAGCTTTCACTGTAGCTTACACCTACCAGACACAAATGTACCCACCTTCCTCTTCTGAAATAAGACCACCATGACTCGATGCGCTGATTCCCAGTAGATGATCCGTAACTGTGGCTTGACGATCCAGCATAATAGTCCGTGTGTGCGTGACGGAGGGTACACTGTATTGCTGCCATAGTCCCATTCTCAGTCCCGAAGTCTGTTCATAATCTCATTGGTATCACACCAAGACTCTTTACACAGTTTATATAATTGTGAGCTATAACAGCCGGGTTGTTGTTTGTTGCTCCACACACAAGCCACATCAGTCTTCTTGAAAAGCCATCTATACATCCTGACAGGGCCAAGCCAAAGGGTTTCAGTTTATCATAGCCATCTACATGCCATATGTAATTGGGCCCCATGGAGTGATACGTGCGTCTTGTGAACCTCCTTCGAGTTCTCAAAGCGATTCCTTGAGGATTTAGTTGTCTCAACAGCCTCATAACTACATCA
Organism: Rhamphochromis longiceps; assembly: GCF_057381845.1. Lineage (NCBI taxonomy): Eukaryota > Metazoa > Chordata > Actinopteri > Cichliformes > Cichlidae > Rhamphochromis > Rhamphochromis longiceps. The sequence goes on along the minus strand of NC_140578.1, from coordinate 26,180,555 downwards.
CGCTTGACACGCAGCTTGTGTTTTTGTTTGAGAACTTGCCACATGGTCCGATATCCAAACAATTGTCCTGGTCCTCGAAGCTCGGCCAAAATGGCACGCCTCACCTCAGGAAGTGGAGAATAGTTGCCTCGTCTGTACAGTCCAGATTCTTTTAAATGCGTTTTCAGTGTACGCATACTAATTGCAATGTCATGATTACACTTGAGCATATCCAGTATCACCTCGTATGTATGTCCTGAATCAAAATATTCTCGAATAGCGACAGCTATGTTTGGGTCACCGCTAATGTTCATGTTTGAAAAAAATGCGCCACAGGCAGAGTAACTTCCGGTTCCAAAGATGAACAGCGCGGACGTCCAATCAGTGATGTCTCCTGTTGCCGACTGGTACCTACCCTTTCCGGTTTTCTTAATGTAATTGTGCTTCTCAATTTGTTTTTGTGATTCTTCTTTTGTTTTTGTGCTTCTCAATTTGTTTTTGTGATTCTTCTTTTGTTTTTGTGCTTCTTGATTTGTTTTTGTGATTCTTCTTTTGTTTTTGTGCTTCTTGATTTGTTTTTGTGATTCTTCTTTTGTTTTTGTGCTTCTTGATTTGTTTTTGTGATTCTCAGTTTTGTTTTTGTGCTTCTCAATTTTGTTTTTGTGATTCTCAGTTTTGTTTTTGTGCTTCTCAATTTTGTTTTTGTGATTCTCAGTTTTGTTTTTGTGCTTCTCAATTTTGTTTTTGTGATTCTCAGTTTTGTTTTTGTGATTCTCCATTTGTTTTTTTGTTTCTCGATTTTGTTGTTGTGTTTAGCAATTTGTTGGTGTGATTTGCACTTCAGGGCCACCGTATCTCTGTCCAATGTTCACATTTTGGACAGAGAGGACAGATGGTTTGAAAGAGGAGTAAAAGAGTAAAAGAGAAAGCCTCGAGATGAGCTTTTCCACCTTTGGTATTTTAAAACCGAATGTCACAACCAAGTGGTTGATCTGATTGTCAACACTCAAGCGGATAGATTTTGATAGGACCAGAAATCTTTTGGCAACAACAGTTATCACGCTGTAGTGTGCATTAAAAAGGTTCTAAGTTTTAGGCTTTTCTGAATTGGCTTCACTCTTCAGCCCCATATGCTACATCTGTCTTTTATATTGCCTACATTTACCACAAAAATACCCCATTTAAGCTAATACTGTAGTATCAAGAAAAGCTGATAAAACCCAAGAAGGGAAATCCAAGTTCTAGCATTTATCTGCATATTCTGTCAGCCAGATTTTCCCACGGAAAAAAACAAGAAAAAAACCCACTGAACTAAATTGCTTGACACAAGTTTTTCCAAATCTAGGAAAATTTCATTTAGTTTAATTTTCACTTGCCTCCATTGTCTGTGGACAATCTGTTCATGCCGAAGAATTTTTGAAATTGTATTTACTACATACCGAGAATGGTGCATTTCTGGGTAGCTGCTTTTAATCCATACTCTGTGCTCCAGTGAGCAAACTACTGTACATACTCTGTGTTTATTCTTAACAAAACCCCACGTAAAGACACAGTTTTTACCTTTAAGACCCAGGAAAGTCAAACTCTGAGATAAAACTGAGACATCTTAGAAATACATGCAATGAACTGCACCATTCGATCAGTGTAGAAAACTCAAAACAATGAGATTTTAATATGAACAAGTTGAATAAAAGCCCAGAGATACTAAATCCACTCAAAACATTATCAGGAAAATACATGATTCACATTAAAGTGAGATTTTGGCTCTTTAGTACGTGCCAGATTAACTGCAGGGCACACATAATACTTCTTTAAAGCCTATTTGTTGCTTTCATGTCCGTTTAAAGTCGAATTTTGAACTGGGAATATCTAACAGAAAGTCAAGATCCAGATTGTTTTGCCCCGTCTTTGCCAGAAATTTTGGCAGAGCCTCTCCGGCGCCGTGATATCTGTGCTCGTTTATTCATTTGTTTGTCTGTTTACGTTATATGTTTGCTTATTTATCCGTGTCTTTATTTTTTAATGAGTTGAAAATCCACCAGAGAATCTGAGGCGATGAAACTTTAAAACGTGTACAGTAGAAGTGAGGGGGAAAAATATTTACATTGAAGCCGGCCACAATCTCAGAAGATCCTCAAATGTAGGTTAGAACTGCAAAGTTAATATGCAAATGTCCTTATCTGCTGGGATTCACAAACAACCATCATCCTGATTGATTTAATAAACTGCTTTTATCTTTCAAAGTGTTAATTAGGAGAGATGGGCCTCGCTTTGAATCTCAGCTTTCTGAGAGCTTTCAGACAAAGAGAAACTTTCTGTCCCTTAACATCACTGAACTCTCAGCTTCTTCAGCATTTTGCAGCTTGTTGTTGTTTCTGAGGCACAAAGCTCTCCTCACGCAGTAAAAATACAGAGTAGTTTGATAAGGTTACAGCAGTTTAGTGAAGCCTCGTGCGACACATACCCAAGCTGTGACTGACTGCGTGTTGTATTTCTCAAACACACCACACTGATCATCAGATTTCTGCCCTAAAAACAGGGAAAATGATGAAATCCAAAACAAAATACAGTAAAGATCATACAATGTCATAGAGAGATCCCTCCATGTTGGGAGATTTTCATGTTTTATTTATGTACTGGGCACTAATAAAATGCTGGAGGGGCTGAGAATGGCAGTTGTCGTTGTTTAGGAGGTTGTCTGGAAAAAAAAAAAATCACACTGCATCTTAATATCCAAGCTGCCACTAGTGACCAATCAGGGTTCACAGAGTAGGGTTAACTTTGGCTAAACCTTTAGAAACTAGAACATGTTACTAGTGCTGCGCAATACTACAAAGTTTGACATCAATCCGATAGCAAGTAAACATAAGGCCAGTACTGCCGACACCAATACTGACACCTCTGAGCACTAAATCGCTGGGATTTTTACTTTAGTTAACAGAACAAATCACACATTTCACCTTTTCTTATGCACTTTGAAACTGCTGTTTGTGGAGACCTGCAAATGTGCCGGTCTCTGAAACGCTTTGGCTCAGCGTCTCTTTAAGATTAAGGTTTCATTTCCAAAATAATAATTTCTTTATTACTATTGATACTATCACGCTAGTATCGATACCGCTACTGTTATCATTATTGTTGATATTTGGATCTATCGATCAACAACTAGATGTTACTTTTTAGATGAAGTGTCATTTTGACATCATATTTTCTGGTTTTTCATTTCACATAAACCAAACCAAACTGATTGATGCTAAGAGCTTTAACAAAAACGACAGCCGCAAACACAGAGGATGTTTTTACTCTCAAGGGGCATTAGAGCATCACTTAGAGAGTGAAATGTACTCATTTTTCTTAGGTCGGTCATCAGGGGTAGGTTTTGTAGTTAAGGTTTGTTAAATGTCAGTATTTTCAGATTGAAAACACAGGTGAAAATATAGAGTTTAACTTTCTTCGATTGTGTTATTACATAACGATCCTCCTGGATTATGTGTTTAATTGCCCGTTTATTAAAATGAGTCCAACACCCCTGAAGTAAAGTGAAAGTAGCAATTGAACCTGACACATGAACCTGTTATCACTATTTACACTCTTTTCTCCTCACAGGACACAAATTTCCATGACGCACTCACTGACGCATCCTCCTGTTTCGAACACGGGTTGGGTTTTTTTAGGTTTGACTGTTGCCAGATTTGCCGTACAGGTGGAGAGGTGGTCGGAGTTATCGGAGCCAGCAAAAAATGACGCAGGTGCAGCAGTTTGGCTTCAACCTGCAGGCAGCGGCCAGTTTTATTTGTACATGTGTGTGTGTGTGTGTCGCTTTTCTCTCTGCCAACCTGCGGGGCACGGGAGTTCACATTGAGAAGCGACATACTGGCGAGCTGCATGCCAGTGACCAGAAAAACAAGAGGAGGAGGGAAAAAAATGGGATTCCCCTCCAGTCACGGGAACCACGACATGAAGGACCGAAGCTGCCAAGATCCCTGAAACCAAAAAAAAAACCCTCTGACCAGACATGTCTAAAAAGCTGAAAGCATCCTGTCTGGCTCGTGCACGTGTCTCACGGTATCACAGACTTTTGATGTCATCCAGTCGGACACTTTGAGGGAATATTTTTCCCCCTGCCTTCCCAAAACAATCTGAATAAATTTTCAGCTGCATATTTTAACTTTCAGTCTATCTTTGATGTCTTATTTGTGTGATTATGTCTCCCTGAATGCAAAAAAAAAAGAAAAAAAATCTCAATGTGCACCGACCGTCAACCACTCGTGGCACATCTTCCCTGTGCGCGGTTGGGACTTATTTTAATTTATTTTTTTTTTGGAGGGGATCAAAGCGAACTCCCCTCATGCTTCGCTCCGAGTAAACACCAAATGCACGAGACAAGGAAACTTGTCGAAGGGCGTCCTGTTGGATCCGGGTCTCTCGTGATGAGCATCTCGACAGTAAACGGCTCAATTTTTTTTTTTCATAAACGTGGCGTGGGCGGCCATCTTAACCTGAGCAATTAAAGCCGAAACAAATCGCCGAGCCTGCAGAAAGCCGGTGACAGCGACCGCGCCACCTCTAATTATTGACTGGCCCCTGGCTTGGCGGGGGAAAAAAGCCTCTTCATTATTCTTCTTCCTGTGGTAATTTGTATTTGCCTGACATTCATCATATATTGTTGGTAACCTTTAATTCATCTGCTGTTAGCACTTTTGTCTGCTGAAGTAAGGCTCGGGGTGGGCACGCCGGCCGTCCTTGAGAAAATGGAATAACTGTAAATTGGCAGAGTGGAAGCAGCTCAAACTTTACAAATATCAGCTGCCATACCGACCAGCTTGATTACTCTTTCCATTTTTAGTCACCCAACTTCTGTAGTTAAGAGCCAAGTTATGGAGGAAATATTGGTTTGTGTAAGTAAGTGTGGTGGGAAACAAATTAAGTGTGAGCTAGATCAGCATGCCTTATATCTTTGCTTCCTTCAACACTGTTAATTCTTTCTTTATATTTTCTATTGTATGGCCTCTTTTTGATTTAGTTTTTCCTTCTTTCTCTCTCTGGCTCTTTACCACAGCATGTCTTTGTCCTGTCTTCCTCCTTTCACCTCCAACTGGTCACAGCAGATGGCTGCCCCTACCTGAGCCTGGTTCTGCCTGAGGTTTCTTCCTGTTAAAAGGGAGTTTTTCCTTCCCACTTTTGCCAAATGCTTGCTCAAAGAGGCCAGTTGGATTATTGGGGTTTCTCTTTTGTAATGTCGGGTCTTTACATTGTTTTCATTTGGCGCTTAGCCTCAGCCACCTAGGTTTGGAGACTGGTTGGTGATAGGGCTGCCACAAACTATTATTTTGATAGTCGACTAGTCACCGATTATTTTTGCGATTAGTCGACTAATCAGATCATGCATCAATTGGACGTAAAACGTACAGCTTATTGCACCAGCAGCATCTGCTCTTATATAACTATCATTAGCTTACAGCTTTAAGTGTGTAAGGTATGTGCTAACTAAAAATAAAGACAAGATGATAGTTTATTAAATTTTAATGAAATTTGCAGATTGTTTAGGTGAAGTTTAATAAACTCAGCCGTCTGCTCCTTGCTATCTAAAATATAACAGGACACCGGAGTAAATTCTCGAGCATCTCACACTTCTGATAATCAGTTGTCTGCTTGACGTTTATTCAGCTGTGTAAAAACTATAACTTTGACCTCAGCCAAACCGATTCACTCAGGAACAAATAAAATACTGAAAAAAGCCAAACAATAACATTTTTAAGTTATCTAAGTGACTCATTTATCATGTTTAACCTGAGTAGCGAAAGACGGCGGTGGGTTTGAAAACAATTTGCCGGGTGTCCGGTGTTCTCACGGGCTCTAGTGAGCTTTTAACCCTGGTTAGCTATCGAGCTGGTGGGTAACAGACGTCTCCGAAAACATCGGAGAGGTTTTGAAAATATGTGGTGTCTTGGTCAAAGGAGCTTGCAAAGAAAAGCGTCTGGACTTCTTTAAGTTGCTTGAAGACGTTTCACCTCTCATCCGAGAAGCTTCTTCAGTTCTAAGGTCAAATGGTGGAGAGTCCCAGATATAAACCTAGGTTAATGGTAACCAAATGCTAACCAAATGGTAGAGAAAGTTGAAAAAGTGTGACAAACTGGAAATGCAGTGTGCCTTACTTTGAAGGTGAATTCTCAGTGAAAATAATTTGCGGGGGACATGTTATAATGTTTTTTTTCACTGGTTTTTCTCTTTCAATTCCTTTCAATTCTTATTCTGCGTTGTTTGTACTCTTTCCCATTTTCTTTCTTTCATTCAAAGCATTCTTCTCCACCTCTTTTGTCACTTGTCTATTTATTTGCTCTTTAATTCAGTCCAGTGTTTAATTTTTTCTTCTTCCATCTTTTTTACAGCCCGTTTCTATTTCATTTCTTTCTTCTTAAAACGTTTAAATTTTCATTTCCTTAGTTCTCATCCTCTTTTATCCATTCTTTCATTTTATTTCCTTCTTTTATTGTCTTAATCTTTGTGTATTTCTTCAGATTTCCACTTTTTCTTTTGTATTTCTTTCTTTCTCCACTTTCTTTGTTTAGATAACTTTGGTCCACAGCTCCTCTGCTCTGATTTACTCCCGTTTTGTGACCCTCTGTTCCTTTCTTTGACAAATCACGCTTTCCTTTTCATTTCTTCCTTAACTATGTATCCTTGTATTTTCTGCATCTTTTCATCTTTTCATCTTCATTGTCTGCATTCAGTTCAGTAGTTGCAAAAATATATCTTAACTTATATTTTGGCCTACTGTCCTACCTCTTTTGTTCTTCCCTTCATTTTTTTAACCGCCTCCTCTTCATCCTTCATCCCTCCCTTTGTGTCATTTACTCATTTCAGCCCACTTCATTCCTTGTTGTTTTCCTTTTTTCCTCCTACTTTCATAGTTTACATTCTTCCCTTGTGTCCCTCGTTGTGCACTTCTTTTTCTAGCTGTTTTATTGCTCCCTTTTCCTTCCACTCCCTTCTTTTCTCATCCCTTCGCCTTTTATCTGCCTTTACTTACTCTTTATTTCACTTGGCACTTCTCTTCTTTCCCAACTTATATTTTCCTGTTTTCAGTCTTACTCTCCACCCTGCTGCCCTTTCTGTGCCTGTTGTTTTTCTCATACTCCTTTCCCATTGCCTCCATATCTGCCTGCATTTAGCCCACCTGTTGCTAATCCAAATTTAAAAAATATATACACATCTTCTAACAATACATATTTGATTTGTAGCTTTTTGCAGAAAATTGTATGATCATCTTCCATGGCTTTAACCTTCTCATCTCAAGAGCCACATTTGTCTCTTTCAGATGAGGTTTTCCAGTTTCACTTTGTTTGTGTTTTTCCTCATCTTCAGTCTGTTATGTATCATTTATTTTTGTCTTTTGCTGTTACTCCTCTTCTTTCTTCTCCACATTTCTTAATTTAGGCTCCTTCTTTATTCCAACCTTTCCCTGCAATTCCCCCGTTTGTTTCCTTCCTTTTTGTCTTCCTCTTTTTGCTGTTGTTCTCATTTTCTCTCACGTTTTCAGTTTGTGAAATAGTCACAGCCCCTGATCCACTGATGGATGTCATAATCACGTGAATGCAGTTTGTCATCTTTCCACTCTCTATTGTAATGACGCGTGTCCATGTTCATTTTGGGGGTTGGTGGGTAAGACGTGGAGTGCATCACAGTTCAAGCTTCAATTTTTTTTCAACATTTTGTAATTATCAATCAAAGTCACTTGATCGAAGTCACACTAAGTCTAAATTTTCATTTCTGAGCAAAGTACATTACACAGCATTAAACAATCTCATGGTAGTTATTAATCCACCACAAACCTACTCCCAGGTGAAAGCCAGGGTCAAACCTGTTGCAGGATGTGTTTCAACAAATCAACCACTGCTACATCTTGTAACTTTTAGGACCTGAAGCCATACGGGATCCACTGATACAGCTAAAAATCAGCTAAACTTCATGATTGAATTAATGAAAGTCATTAAAGAGGTGACATTCAATGTGAACCCCGTCTTTAGCCAATTAAAATCCAAAGAGATAAACACTTTAAATTTTATTTGTGTCTTCTAATCTCGTCCTCTGATGAGACTCAGTAAGCCTTCCCAGCTCCTCTCTCTGTGACTGACAGCTCATGTGGATAACCCTGATCTGGTCCTCCCCACCTGGCTGTTTGCAAAGTTTAAACAATGCTCAGGATTACTTCCTTTCATACGTGACCCGTACGGAGCGTCTGCCTGTCCGCACAGCACCTTCATCCACTCCTGAGTCAGTCCAAGCTGTGTAAACACGACCCACGCTGAATCCCAACATCCCATCCCGAGATCAAAGGGGCCGCTCGAATTCCTGCAGGTTGTTTCAAAGGCTGGAGCTGCGGGGATGAGCTTTTGTCAGCAGTTTCTGTGCCCCAAGGGAGACCCGTTTCAATCTTATTTAAAACAATTCAATAACAGGATACCTCGGTGCCGGGCCGGACATTATCATTCAGTTTAAGTTTTCAGATTTGAGGTTACTGGGGAAATTCGATAACCTGTTTTATTGTTTCTGCAACACTTTCAAAACGGCTGCAGGATCACAGATGATTCAGATTTATTTGCACCTGTTGCTTTGCTGTCTGTTTATTCTAGCTTTCAGAGTCCCAGTGCAGTGTTTAAAGACACTGACCAATCAGAAAGGTGCCAGCATGCATTTATAGCAGATTAGCCTTGAATGTGAACACAGTTATGCCTGCTGTTGCTCTTTTGGCTTCTCACACTGACTAATGCATGACTCAGACCGCATTCCTTGGATCATATTTACTCCATTATAGCGTTTTTTACATTTTTCATGAGAGAGTGCTGTATTTTTTTTG